>NC_050453.1:32664364-33329762 GCF_903995425.1 Onychomys torridus
CTTAAGTCTTTACATCAATAAGAATTCTCCCTAATGCATCCTCTGTTTCACTTGTGCTTTGTCTTGTGAATTTACCATATGGCCCTCTACCTTGATATTCTTATTAGCTTATCTTTCCTCTTAGATACATATTTTACATTTTATTGAAATCTCCATAGCTGCTAAACATATACATGTTTAGGAGAAAATGCAGTTTTTAAGTCAATATATTTGAAATTTGATGTGGTAAAATGCAGTGGTTTGAGCTACCAGGTTACTTGGTAAGTGGATTTTGTATTGCTGTTTTAGAAAGTAGAAATGATTATCCAAAGGGAATGGTGTGCACATAGAAGAAGGTAGTGTTTGGGTTGGTTTATTTTGGAATATTGAAGCATAGACAAAAACTCCATCTCTGCATCCTAGACAGGAATTTGTTTTCTGTAGCCAAAATGCCATTGAAGTACTGGAGACTCAACAATAATGTAGAGGTGTTTGGTCCCTACAAGTGTTTCATTTCTAAAGGAATTATGTGGGATGTGTAACTTGCCAACTCAGAGAAATGAGGGAAAATTAATCCAGTCTGAGATTGTGCTTGATGTTACAGCTCTAGTCCTTCTAAAAAGATCTAAAGCTGCCCACATTTGGCAGTGTAGAACAGTTAGAATAGACTGTTCACAAAGTTGTTTTGTCTCAAAAGACAAAAAAAGAGAGAGAGAAAAGTATTGTTCTTTGAACATAAGGACATTGTTTCTTTTAGTTAGGTGAGCTAGAAAATAGAAATCTTCCAAAATTTGCTTTTGTTACCAAGCAGTTCCCTAAAATGATGACAAATAGGTCTTTAGGATATAAAATACTGTGTGTCTTCTTATTGTTAAACTATTAGTAAAATTAAGTTCAAAATAACACAAATATAAGTTCTTTGTACAGGTTAATGTAGATGTTTGTTCATTGAATTCTTTAATGATGACTTAAATTGGAAATCTGAGATACAAGATTACTTTGAATATAAGAGAATATAAATTGTAGATTCAAAAATTTGATTTTTGTAAATCAGGCAGCTGTGACTGCACTTTGGGTGGGTGGCAGTGTAGGTAGAGGATCATGTCCAATAGTGTGGTATTATTGGCATTCAAAGTAGATTTATTCAAAGCAGGGGTTTCCCGTTCCTGATGTGGAGGATTGTGAGGCAATGGTGATTACTGTTCCTGTCATACCTCAACTGAAGCATCATCTTAGCCTGAGTAAAAGACCAGGGCTGTACTGCTGTTCACCAGCTTGTTGCATCTAAGAGCAAGACATTCAAAAGTGGCAGCTTTTATTATTCTGATGATTACAAATAAAGTATATTTTTGTTTCATATTCAGATAAAATCACACTTATGTGCATATCAAAATTACTCTACTTGGAGTCCTCTTTAAATAGTCATAAGTCTTTTTCCCACCCAACACACATATATGGGTCTGTGTCACCATGCTGAGCTGGTTTTCAGCCTTCTTTGATGTGCCTTCCCTTAGATCTTTTCTTTTCACATCTTTGGTTTTCACTGAAAGTGTAATACAAACTCTCTGAATGACTTTTATGAGGGGTCTAAGATGGAATAACTTAGGAGGCTTACAGTACAGACTCTGCCCACTCAATGCTTTAATAGAAATGAATGATAGTGAAGCATTGACTTCAAATGATAGTTGAAGGTAGACTGGGGAAATTCCTTTGAAGTTATGTTACATTATTAGAAGACTCCCCACTCTGATCACCAGATTCTTGTGGGATTTTGCTCTTTTGTGCTTCTCATGTATTCATAGATGCTTTTATGTAGAAATGGAGGTTTGTACCACCTTTGTTAGCTAAATATCCCCACTGGGGGGCAAAAAAAAAAAATCAGAACAACCAACTTTGCAAATTGTTCTACCTATTAACTTTAATTTTGACTTTAACTTTAAAAAAAATTGCCTTATCCACACGATCAAAGATATTGGGTGGTGTATATAACCCACAAAACATTGTTTTGCCTAATTAGTTTTAAAAGTCATCAAAGAAATGTAATTATGTGTATTACAAATGTATGTGACTGATAGATATTATATGTTATGATAGTATAAAATTAATAATAGAAAATTTCTGCTTTTCTTTGAATAATAATCTTCCCATTTTATTTTTACTTATTTAGAAAATTGCTTTGTCTATATAAGTTAATTTTTTAAAAAAATTATATAACCTTAAAAATTGAAATATGAATTTTGATCATTTTATTTCCTCTATGTCCCAGTCCAGGCTATATGTTAAATTATAATTGAATTTTGTAATGTGCTAAAGACAGTATTTAGTAAAAGATAGGAGGAAATTTTATTTTAAAAAAATTGCTTTCAAAATTCTGTCTAAACATTAAAATTTCAATTTACTCTGGCTAAAATCTGTGTCCTATATTGGACTTTGATAGGAAATACAAAGGTAACTAGTCAAAAGAAAAAGGCTTAAAGACCTTTATGGACTTTTAAAAAAACTATATTTAGATTTTAATAAGACTGTTTAGGTATATTGGTATTGTTTTCTTATTGAATTTTGTTTTAGATGCCATTCTAAATATGGTGAATATTGCTGCTAATATTCTGGGAGCAAAAACTGAAGACTTGACAGAAGGTACCTAATCATTTTATGGGTCTTTAAAATATACTTCATGGATCCTTTAAGTTAGAAAAGGAAGTAATAAATCAAAAAATAGAAATTTTCATTTAGAAATGGAGAGACCATTGAAAAGAACTTAGCAGTTCTACATTAACCATTGCTAATTGAACTTCACAAGTTCTTTTTTTAATGAACGAACTTCATCTGCATAAAATTCATGAATTGATCTCTGCCCCTCTACACACCTTACCACCTTGCTAGAATTCATTCAACCCAAGACATCATATCTGCTGTACAAGTACTCTTTGACTGAGCAGATACCTAGCCTTTAAATTTTTTTAAATTTTGAGTCAGGTCTTACTAAGTTGCCAGGCTGGCCTTGTACTTAACAGTCCTCCTACCTCAGTCTCACTAGTGCTGGGTGGTGGCAGGTGCCCTGCCCAACTGAATTGATACTTGAACTTTCCTAGCTATAACAGTAGTAATTCTATGCCCTCTTCTCTTTACTGAGTATTTGAAGTCCTAGTGGTACTTTATATTAGCTTTCCTCTTGTGTAGCAAAAATATTAATGTAGTAAGCCAGCTTTTTCTTTATAGAATTACAAGTAATATTAGCAAACAGTAACCAATGGTGCCTTTTATTTTTTTAAAAACCACTACTCCAAGTGTAAGCTTCAAAATTACCAATTTTACTTCCTCATTTTCCAGTAGCTTTCTGTTCTAGAAGCAGATTCATTATGTAAGATTATGCAAAATTTATAATATCAAATAAGTTGAGGAATAACGTTCATTCTTTATAGTTGTGATCGTGTGCAGTCATGTCTTTCTAAGAGAATTTAGATTTAAAAGAGAAAAATCTCCTCAGTAGCAAATGTATTTGTCTTTCTTACCCCCAA
Organism: Onychomys torridus; assembly: GCF_903995425.1. Classification (NCBI taxonomy): domain Eukaryota; kingdom Metazoa; phylum Chordata; class Mammalia; order Rodentia; family Cricetidae; genus Onychomys; species Onychomys torridus. The sequence continues at coordinate 32,667,862 of NC_050453.1, forward strand.
CGAGGCTAAAGCTCTTTTTAATTTGTTACAGTCAAATATTTTATGGTACAGCTTTTAAACATTAAACTCAATGTGGGCATCTTTCTTAAAATAGGAAATAAAAGTATATCTGAGAATGCCACTGCCACAACTGCACCTAAAATGCCTGAATCAAGTCGTGTTTCCACTCCTGTTCCATCACCTGAGTAAGTTACACTGCGATAAACAGAGCTGAGTTTATGAATATGAAAAAGAGCTATAATATATATAAATATATATTATATATATTTAGTCATTTATCAGAGCCTGAATCATAGGACAGACATTCCTACAGCTTCTTAGAACACTTCAGTTGCTTCTTTTCCATTGTGTATATGTATATTAAAAATACACTGCATTCCACACATTTGTTGTTTTGATATTATGCTTTGTTTTCATACATTGAATCTTAAGAAAAATACTTCCTTACCTAAGGTGATTGCTCTAGGCTTGGAGACAGATTTCAAATGCTCGTTTTTTATTAAGTGTTAAAGCATTGTATATGTATCTATGATGTCCCTAGAAAGCAGCAAAGGGTACCCAGACTACCTAGAGCGGTGGTTCTTGACTTGTGTTTGTCAGCCAGCAAACTAAGTTGTTCCCTTTCTTAAACTGATTTGTTGGATTTTTTTGCAGTGGCACACTTGGGGCAGTGTTGTGTATATAGATAACATAACATAAAATACCTTAATTTGGGGGATGATTTTATCAAAGACATTTACAATGTAGGTACATATTATTTGTCGGTATATGCTATCTATAGTAGACAATAAATTCAGTGATTTGGCTAATGGGTTATGGTTATTGTGTAAAATCTGAAAATCTTTTTTTTTTCTCAGGAACTCAAGTAGAGGGGTTATTTGAACTATTTCACGATAGTAGAAAATCAGAATTGCAGGGGGTATGCTTTGAACTGTAATTCTCAAACAGCATACTAATTAAAAAAATGAGGGTTGGGGATTTAGCTCAGTGGTAGAACACTTGCTTAGCAAGTGCAAGGCCCTGGGTTTGTTTGATCCTCAGCTCAAAAAAAAAAAAAAAAATTTTTGCTTTGAAGAGTAGAGTAAGATATTTATAAGTGACTGAAAATATTTATTAGGTGATTAGAGTGAAAAATATAGCATATATGTTATTGATTTGTAAAAGTACCTAAAAATATGTATTAGTGATAGAGACATTCTTTTATTTCTTAATTATCTGGGGGTATAATTAGTACTCTTGATTTTATAACTAGGCTTCTTAAGTTAACTTTTTTTTTAAACAAACTAAGCAAGCTAATTTTATTTATACACACGTATATGTGCACACATGCAAACATGAATATTTGAAAGGGAATGTTGTTGAGACATGATCTCCCTATGCAGTTCAGCCTGGTCCCAAACTTGAGATCCTCTTGTCTCTTTTTCTCAAATACTGGATTATTTACAGGCATAAGCTCTAACATTGACTTTTTTTTTTTTTTTTTTGGTTTTTTGAGACAGGGTTTCTCTGTGTAGCTTTGCATCTTCCCTGGAGCTCGCTCTGTAAGACCAGGCTGGCCTCGAACTCACAGAGATCCACCTGCCTCTGCCTCCTGAGTACTGGGATTAAAGGCGTGCGCCACCACCACCCAGCCCAACATTGACTTTTATTGTATATTATTGCAAAGTTTTTGCTCTTTCTTCATTTGTTTGCTTGTAATTTTTAAAAATGACTATAAAGCAATCACTTGGTGAGATAACAAAAAGTGCAGGACTCCATGTGCAATATTACTCGAAATTATGGAAAGCTATTACTTTATTTTCCTGTGCTTAAGTGTTTTAACTGTAACAGACTAGAGTATGTACAACAGTATGTAACTTACCACTTGCCAGATTGTTTGATTTTCTCCTTCCTCTCTTCAGACATTGCTCCTTTCTACTGTCATGGTTTGTTCTGTAACTAATAGGTGATGTGCCCTAGTGAGAAACATAATTAGGTACTAAATGAATCTATATGGCTATAGATAGCTCTTTCTGGTTAGAGAAGCGTAATTTAATTGTTTTATCTTAATTGGTTAGTATTTTGCTCTCAGCAAAAATGAAAGTCTGCTTCTTAAATGCTCTTTGTCTTTGTTTTTGTCATTGTGACAGAAGTCTGTACTTAGAAACACTTCCTGGTAGGAATTTTTTTTAAGTAGATTTTGCATATAAAGATAATCTAATTTTGATATTCATATTACCTGAGTTTTTCAGGTTTTTCATTTGTTCTTTAAGATTGTACTCAGAAATTGTCCATCTCAGACAGAACCATGGGCATTGTAATTTTCTACCATTACTCCTCCCTAGTTAGGCCCAACATTGTTGGCTTATGATAAGCCAGGACTTTTTATTAAAGTAGTCAGGTATTTGTCTTCTAATAAGAAAACTAGCTAAGGTGATGTTAAGACTATATTTCCTTAAAAGCAGTCTTCTGTGTGGGAATTCCTTACAGCATCTACAGAAACATCGTTGAGAACTTGAGTTGCCCTCTGCAGATGATATTAAAAATCTTGGATTCTAGTTCTAGCTCTTGGGTATCTGGATTTCTAATCTGTAAAGAGTGGTGATAAGGCTTGTAAAAAGTTACTAAATGTTACAGAAAGATAGGTACACTGTACATGCAGGGAAGAGAAGTATTAGAGTCAAACATTAAAAGGAAGCTAATTTGATGTGGTAAAATACAGTGGCTTGAGATGTCTGATTATCTGGTAAGGGGATTTTGTGTTGCCATTTCTGACTTGGTAAGGAGATTTTGTGTTGCCATTTCTGACTTAAATACATTTCTTAAAAATAAAATGGGAAGATATAAAATGGGGGAAAATTGAGTACAGCTTTGTACACACCATTCATTTCTTTTGAAATACTGGTCTTTATGTTGTGCAAAGACATTTTTCTTAAGCTTATTTTAACATTAGATTTCTCACTTAGTGAAATCTAATTATGTATATGTGTTTCTAGATATGTAATCAATGAAGTCCGTACACATGATACAGAACCATCAACCTCTGATACTCCAAAAGAGAGTCCTATTGTACAACTGGTTCAGGAGGAAGAAGAGGAAGCAAGTCCATCCACAGTGACCCTTTTGGGCAGCGGGGAGCAGGAGGATGAGTCGTCATCCTGGTTTGAGTCTGAGACACAAATACTTTGTAGTGAACTGACCTCAATTTGTTGTATTTCTAGTTTCTCGGAGTACATCTTTAAATGGTGCTCAGTTAGAATCGCTCTTTATCGACAACGCAGCAGAACTGCCATGAGTAAAGGAAAAGATTTTGTGCCAGCTCAGCCGTCGCTGTCGGCGTCGGCGTCACTACTTCCTGTAGAATCAGTGGAGGTTTCAGTAGTGGAGCCTCCCAGTGGAGATGTGGACAATGAGAACATGGAAAGAGAAGCTGAAACTGTTGTTCTTGATGATTTAAGTAGTGTGCACCAGGGTGACTTGATGAATCACACAGTGGATGCAATTGAAATTGAACCAAGCCATCCTCCAACTCTTTCTCAGTCTCTTCTCTTAGATATTACTCCAGCAATCAATTCACTGTCTAAAGTAGAAGGGTCTGAGTCTGTTAAATATGAGGGAGGACTTACACCATCACAAGTAATGCCCCAAGAGAGTTCTGTTGAGTCTGATGATGAAGTGGAAAAAAAGCCTGAGAGCTTTAGTTCTATAGAGAAGCCCTCTGTTATTTACGAAACAAGTAGAGTTAATGAGGTTGTGGACAATACTGTGAAAGAAGACATGTTCTCCACAGAAGTCATCACCAGGCTGTCTGAAACAGTACCACCGCCTATCAACACAGCCACTGTACCAGACAGTGAAGATGGGGGAACCAAAATGAGTACCGCTGACACACCAAAGCAAATAGTGACTCCGGTTACAGATCCTTCACTGCCTGAAGTCAAAGAGGACGAACAGTCTCCAGAAGATGCCCTTTTAAGAGGGTTACAGAGGACAGCTACAGATTTCTATGCTGAGCTACAAAATTCTACAGACCTGGGATATGGTAATGGGAATCTTGTACATGGATCAAATCAAAAGGAGTCAGTATTTATGAGACTTAATAATCGTATTAAAGCCTTAGAAGTTAACATGTCTCTCAGTGGCCGCTATCTGGAGGAACTTAGTCAAAGGTAAGCCTTCTTATACATTAGCTGGTAAGATCTACAAAGACATTGTGGCTAATGTCATAAGCATGATTTTAACTGGAAAAAGAGGGCAAGCCACTTGGTGTTCAAAGCTTCCAGAATTGTTAGCTGTTTGTTTTTATAAGTACATGCCATTTTATAGTGACATGCCATTATTATTAGACTAATACATTTTCTGTGTCTTGTTTACTCCTTTATAATTTTTGTGTTCTTACTATGTTGCTGAGATTAGTCTTGAGCTTTTGAAGGGCTTATGTGATCTTACAAACCTTTTTGACTAACTGGGACTATAGATGTATGTTAGCATGTCCATCATCGTTTTCTCTTTCTGTTGCTTGGCTTCAGCAGTTTTTACTGATTCCCAGAGAGAACATGGGAAAAGTACCTTAAGGCTTGTAGTGCATCTGGACCAGATATTTAAGAGCTTAGATATGTAAAGATGAGAGAAATTCAGACAAGATTGCAGCATTTATATATGCAGACAAAATATGCAGCATTGATAACCAATACACCTTTTATACAGATCACAGAATCATAGTTCTTTTGTCATCATTTATATTCTTTATTCCTTAGTGTCAGTATACTCAGGTAGTGATTAAGACTCTCAGCACAGTCTTCTTGTTTTTATGCCTGTATTCTGTTTCATTGTTTTATAAATGTCCAATATCTATCCTAGAATTTCTTTCTCCTACATTTGCCATTACTTGGGCACCAGATGCCTAGAGTTCTTGACATACCACTTTTTGTTATCTCTCTTAAGTTGAAATGCTGCTAATGAGGTGTCAGTAAGGTATGGAAAGGGGAATTTGTTCCTGGCCTTTCCCCACTGTATTCCATCCTGAAGGAACCACATTACATTTTTTTTATAACAATGAGAAGAATAGACTTGATGTTCAGGATCTATTGGTTAATACTTTTTATATGTATTACTATATTGTACAGTCCTTAATAGGTCATTTTAAGAAAAGTGGATTGTCCAATCTCAAAATCAGAAGTATTTTTCCAGTACTTAATGAATGAGAAACTTTATTTAAAGCAATTCTTTACTCTGTAGGTACCGAAAACAAATGGAAGAAATGCAAAAGGCTTTCAATAAAACAATAGTAAAGCTTCAGAATACTTCAAGAATAGCAGAAGAACAGGTTGGTTTCTTCTTTGTCATATATTTAGTTTTTAGAGTATAATGTGATATGCCTACATCTTTGTGGAATGTTTTGTAATTATTGTGCATGTACAATGTGTAATGGATAATCAGGGTAATAAGTCACTTCAGTGTTAGTACTCTCTGGTTTCAAATAGATCAAATTATTTTAACCAGTACTTTTCCACTGTGCTAGAGAAGAAATGGAAGAAATTCTCCCACCCTATTGTGCCCTTGGTTGAACTTCTTTTCGTTTTCTCACCTTTCTGCCCTAGGTAGATTGACTTAATAGTTTGCACAAATGAATGAGGATATTTGGCACATGTCTGTCTGTGTATGATTTATTTCAATTGAAGTAATAACATCCATATTGATCCACATTGCTATAAACGATACTTTATTCTTTTTTTATGACTGAATAGTATCCCATTATTTAAATATACCAGTGTTTTTTGGTTTTTGTCTGTTCCACTGAAACTCAACTTGAGTTAATCACATGTTTTATCTGTTATTAATATTTTTTCCATAAATGCTGGAAATTTTTTTTTATCTCCTTTGGCTACATACCCAGCAATGAATTGCTAGGTGATATGGAAAGTCTGTTATAATGTTTTGAGTAATTTCATACTATTCTCCATAATGGTTCTTCTGATTTATATGTTACTCTTGATGTAAATATCCATTGATTTTGGTAGGATGTAAGTAGCAAAAGTAATTCTTACATTTTCTTCTGATAGCTGGATACAGTATCATGTTTGGGAAGGTATCTTGCTACTGGTGTCATTATCTCATCTAGAAAAATATTTTTTAAACATTGAATATTACATTTTGTGTATAATTTTGCAACTTTCTAAAACTGCAAAATGTTTTGTGGTTTTTCTCTGTTGATTACAGAAAATAACATCTTTATTTCTTTTTGATCCTTCTTTTTTATTTATCCCTTGGCCAGATGTAGATAATGATAATAGTATGACTGGTAATAAGTTCACTCCTCTGTCTTCGGAAAAGAATTTCAGTATTACACTTTTAGTATGATGTGTGTGCTATCACAACCAACAAATATTATATTGAGTTTTAATCTGATAACACCTTTATTTTCTCTCTCTTTATATATAGTATCTGTATCTTATGTCTCAAAGACCTGTTTAAGTACTTATAATCTTATATTACAATCTTCAAATGTGTTGATTAGAAGTGTTAACCAGTTTAGACCTATCTTTAGGTGTTGGTAGTTATCTCAGGCTAATCAGTGGTGTATGTGAATTGAGTTTCAAAAGAAGTGATTTAATAAATCACTAACTTAGTATTTTAAGAAGGTAAACTATACTAGAAAAGATCAAAGGTATGCAGTAATGAACCCTTTTATTAGTTTTATGCACCCCTCTTCCCTTACACACAGTTGAGACTTAAAACCTTTTTGAATCTGAAATTGAAAAATCATAGATCTAGAATAATAATTGCTTATGTAGTTTCTGTGAGGTCTTAAGTTAGAGTTTTCAATTTCCTGGACATCTTCCTGCTTGCCTTCCTTTTTTCCCTCCCTCATTCCCTCCTTCCTTTCCTCCCTCCCGCCCTCCCTCTCTCCCTCCCTCCCTCCCTCCCTCCCTCCCTTCCTTCCATTCATTAATAGGTGTAATTTTTTTGTTTTGTTTTGTTTTTCGAGACAGGGTTTCTCTGTGTAGTTTTGGTGCCTGTGCTGGATCTCGCTCTGTAGACCAGGCTGGCCTCGAATTCACAGAGATCCACTTGGCTCTGCTTCCCAAGTGCTGGGATTAAAGGTGTGTGCCACCACTTGGCCAAGGTTAAATTTTTATTATCAGTCGTCTAATATACAGTATGCATGAGAATGATACATTTTTAGTACCATTTATCTAGTATACAGTATGCATGAGAATGATAATTTAAATAAAGACATGTTGATTATAAGAGTTTCTGAAATAATGCAGAGAGGTGACTTTGATGACCTTCTTTTCATTGGTAGGAGTATAGCATCTATTAGATAACAACTTGTAGGTGTGATATCCTGAGTCCATTCATTGTATTTTGATATGAAAGGAAAGATTTTTTTTTTTTTAATTTTACATTAAAATACCCTGTATCCAGAAACTTACTTCAAAGAACTTTCAGCATGTCTTTTTACTGGCTGCTTTGCTTTTAAAACACACTAGGTGAGAGTAGCAGGTATGAGACTGGTGATCCACAGTTCCTACCTATGGAAACAATATTAATTTGGAAATTGTATTAGCTTCTGTTACACGGTATTCTAAATCCTGCCAGTGAGTGATGAAATAATTCTTTTTTGAAGAGAGGATTGAACACAATCCCAGATTCTTAAGTGTTTTATATTTTCTTAAACTTTTCATCAAAGTTTGTATTTATCTAAAGATAAGATCTTTGTAAAAATACATTTTGAAAGAACTTAGTGGTTTTTCCAAATTATATATTTTACTTAAATTTCTAATGTAGTTAATGTACAAGATGAAATAAAAAAGTGATAATCTTTTGTTATAGGATCAGCGGCAAACTGAAGCGATCCACTTGCTACAGGCACAACTGACCAACATGACACAGCTTATTTCAAACCTGTCGGCCACTGTAGCAGAATTAAAACGAGAGGTAATTGTCCAGCTGCCTCTGTTGTAAGACACGGTGCACCTAGGAAGTTATCAGAAGGGCAAGCTTCTGAAAATGATAGTTCAAAGCTTGAACCAAACATAACTGTCATTTACCTAGAACCTTTTGTATAGAACTTTTTCAAAACACCAAAATGCATTATTTTATTGTTTGGGAACTACGTTATGATAGCCTTTGGTAAAACATGGCTTTCATGATTTAGTCTTACCTATAAGGCAGGTATGTTAATTCTGTCAGGTCTTTTGGAAAAAGCAATTTAGTTTGATTTTTATTCTGAGCATTGCAAATGAGTGGAAATTATTAAGTAAAGAAATTATCTACATCTTCTCAAGAATGCTTAGCATGTTGAGGAATTCCTCCTTTGCTGCCCTGTTGAAAACTGTCTGTTAAGAACAAGAGCAGCAGCAGGAAAGGAAGTTGTTAGGAGCCAATTGCAATAACTTGGGTGAAGTTAACTTGGACTAGGACTTTAGAAGTAGAAAATAAAAGGTTAGTCGAATTAAGTATACATTTAAAAGGTAGAAAAATGAGCCTTAATGAAGTACTGGGTATACAAGGTTAAGGAATTGAGGTGGAGTCTGAGATGGCTGAGAAATGGTTCTGTTGTAGATAATGGGAAAGGCTGTGTGTTAGCATGCTCATCCCTGAGGAGGAGAGTGCAGATGGGAAGACTGAATGTTAACAGAATGTTGTGGTGAGCATAGGTCTAAGGCATAAATAAAATGTGCTTACTGTACTGCTGCACCTCTTTCATAGGTTGAAGATTTTTCCAAGGAAGAATCAGATAGGAAGAAAACAGAATAAGAACAATTGTGTGATAGTTTGTTTTCAAGCAGCATGCTTTGTATTATGGTTTTGGAGCACACTGACTATTTAAAATTATTTGTTCTCTGAATTTTAGGGTCCACTGTATATTCTTTAAGGAAGTTTATTATTATAATGATTATTTTTTATCTTTTCAGGTTTCAGATCGACAGAGTTACCTTGTTATGTCTTTGATCTTATGTGTTGTCTTGGGACTGATGCTCTGTATGCAACGTTGTCGAAACACTTCTCAATTTGATGGAGATTACATTTCAAAACTTCCTAAAAGTAATCAGTATCCAAGCCCTAAAAGGTAAGGTCAGCATTATATTTCACAGTTTTCTTCTTTCTTTCCCCCTCAAAGAAATGCTGAGCAGATAAAGGGACATGAAGTAATTCCCTCTTGAAACCAGTGGTCACTATACCTGGAGATAGCTCTATTGAATAATTGAGAGAAACTAAGAATAAATGCATCAAACCTTTGAATTATTTTGGTTGAGAAAGGTATTCAGATGTGGCCTTCAAAGACAAAAGAGAACCCATAATGTAAGATATGACCATTTCAGATCCTTTTACTCACAGCAGTGTGTGGTGTGTTAATTTAGGCTTGTTCCATTCCTTATGTAGTTCTCAGTATCCTGCATTTAAATGGGCTATGTAGTAAGTTGGATGCCATGTACTCATTGTATGCGATGTTGTTTTCTTAATGAACTAGGTGTTTCTCTTCCTATGATGACATGAATTTGAAAAGAAGAACATCATTCCCCCTCATCAGATCCAAATCACTGCAGTTTACTGGCAAAGAAGGTAGATTTCTGTGAATATGATATGTGTGTATGTATGTATGTATATTTAATATGGAACTGGCTTCTGGCATAAGTATAATGTACATGCTGTGTTTGTGACCATCTGCAACCAAAAAATGAAAGTTATCTTTGTGTTTGTGCTAGTCAAAGCCACTTTATCATTTTCATACTTTAAATCTCTTTGTTCCTTTGAAAGCCCAAAGGGTGGGGAGGGGACTTAGTTTTATTTAGCAATGAGTAGTTTTGTTTGCACATGCTCCTGTTTAGAAGTATTTCTTTTTAGAAAGGGATGTTTGAGAAAGTTCAGCAGCTATGGAAAACCTGAATGCTCAATGTGCTCCCATAGCATCCTGTGCTTTTCTGCCTCCTCTTCTTGTGCAGGTAGGACCCTTTTTGTCTCTAGTTTAGGACTTTTGAGGCACTTTCTTTGCCCCAGAGTTTATAATTGGGTTTCATTCAAGACATGCTAACATTTGGGTGAACAGATGTATACTGAGTGACTATTTTCCTGTTTTAGTTCCTTTGTAATTAGTGCTTATTAAGAAACTTAAAAATTTATCCTTAAAGCAATAGTAAAATAACCAGTTAATTATATTTTTCGTTTACGGGTGCTTTCTCAATAACAGCTGTTCTCCCTTTCTTTGGGATTTTAGTAATTGAGCAGGATGTTTCCATTATTATGTCCTTCATATAATCACTCCTAAGTTTCACTAGTGTAAGCTTTCCATAATTAATCCACTCATGTGCAAGCTTAGTTTTTACAAACTCAGTATGCTTGTGTAATCCACATCCTAATTAAAAAGTGGGGTGTACTCTTAACACCTCCAAAACTGTGTGCATTTCCCCCTCCCAGTGTCCAGTATTTTCACATCGAGTGATAGTGAGTCACCGTGCTGTTTAATACAGTCATCCGTTCTAATTCTAGTACACTATCTCACTGTACAGATGCTGCATACTAACTCATTTACCTTTGGACTGTTTGCATTTTAAAGCTATTCCATGTCTTTAAGTCAGCGTGTCCATCAATCTGCCACCAGAAATGGAAGTGGGAGTACGGGGTCATAGCATATGTGTCACCTTTAGTAAATTTTAAAGCATAGTTTTCTAGAGTGTTCTATGGATGACCTCCCATCAGCTTTGGATGGCTTCTTCCCAGCTTTCCCAGTTGTTCCACATCTTAGTAATCATTTCATAATTTGGGTCTTGCAGTCATTCTGATTGGTGTATATGTATTTCTTATTTGAGCTATATCATGCAATGGGGAGATAGTTGAGATGGTTTTTGTTTTCGTCAGTTCTAGTCTTCTTTTAAATTAGGTGAACTAATACTTTAAAAAAATTTCTTTCCCTCTCTCTTTAAAGACAAATAGAATAGGCTTTCTTTCTAATAACAGAATTGCTTCTGTTATAAACAGTGATGTGATGTCGACTCATCCTTGCTTTTAAAGAAAGTTGAAGGAAATAGGCAGGAAGGAACTGACTTCAGTCCTGATTTCTGTTATTCATTTCTTTATTTTTCTTCAATTAAAACTCTTAGGGCATTTGTCCTAGTCTGCCTTGAATTTTTCCATTTTATGCGTAGTTTCACTTCTTAGCTTAGAAGGAAGGAACCATGTCAATTTTTTTTTTTTTTAAGCAACAACATAAAAATGTATCATTTTAACCATTTTGTTGTTTTTTTGTTTGTTTTGTTTTTTGTTTTTTGTTTGTTTGTTTTTTTGTTTATTGAGACAGGGTTTCTCTGTGTAGCTTTGCGCCTTTCGTGGAACTCGCTTTGTAGACCAGGCTGGCCTGGAACTCACAGAGATCTGTCTGCCTCTGCCTCTGGAGTGCTGAGATTAAAGGTGTGCACCACCACCGCCCGGCTTTTTAACCATGTTTTAAATATGAAATCCAGTAATAAGTTCACATTGTTGTAAAACAGATCTTCAGAATATTTTCATCTTGGAAATCTGAAAATTATGTCTATTACCTATAACTCCCTCAGTCTTCACTCTACCTGACATCTGCTAAATACTATTGTATTTTATGTCCCTTTTAATTTTTTTTGAAGATTTTATTATGTATATAGTGTTCTGTCCGCAGGCCAGAAGAGGGCGCTAGATCTCATTACAGATGATTGTGAGCCACCATGTGGTTGCTGGGAAATGAACTCATGACCCCTGGAAGAACAGCCGGTGCTCTTAACTGCTGAGCCATCTCTCCAGCCCGTCCCTTTTAATTTAACTGCACATCTATGGAATCATGCAGTCTTTGTCTTTCTATGCATGGTTTGCTTTATATAACATACCTTCAGGGTGCACCCATGTTATAGTGTGCAATAAGATCTCCTTTTTAAAGCTGAATAGTTGTCTGCTTTGTGTAAATACCTCATTTTCTTTGCATTTTTCTCTTCATTTTATTTCATCTGTGTATGCATTTGTGAACAGCCACATGTGGTGGGCCGAGAACAACTTTGAGAGTCAGTTCTCCCCTTCTGCCGTGGACTTGTGGATCCTGGAAATCAAGCCCAGCTTGTCAGCCTTGTTTTGGGTGCTTTTACCCAGTATGCCATCTTATCAGCCCTCTGTCTTCTGATGTTTTTGTTTGTTTGTTTTGTTTGTTTTTTTTTAAGATTCATTTATTCATTATGTATACAGTGTTCTGCCTGCATGTTTGCCTACAGGCCAGATCTCATTATGGATGGTTGTGAGCCACCATGTGGTTGCTGGGAATTGAACTCAGGACCTCTGGGAGAGCAGCTAGTGCCCTTAACTGCTGAGCCATCTCTCCAGCCCCCTGCTGATGTTTTAAGCTGTCTCTTCTAATGTCTTTTGCTGTTTTAAGTAATGCTGCTGTTAGCATGGGTGTACAAATACCACTTCGACAGTCCTGCTATCGGTTCTTCTGGATATATGACTCAAAATGGGATATCTAGATCTTGTGACAGTGTTGTATTTCATTTCTTTTTGAGTAATCTCCATATTTTCCATAGTTACTGTACTGCTTTACAACCCCAGCAACAGTGTTCCATTGTTTTGCTTTTTTTTCTAGTAATAGCTATTCTAATGTCTCTGAGATATTTTACTGTGCTTTGATTTGCTAATTCATTGTTATATATGTCTATACACACACATATATATACACACACAAATACAAACACATACACTAGCGTATAAATGCAAATGTAATATATCATTTACAAATATTTCCTTCCTTTCTGCACATAGCTTTTTTACTATTCATTTTGCTTTTGTTGTCAGTGTCCTATCTAGGAAATCTTTGTGAAGTCCAGAGCCCTAAAACTTTTCTTTTTTCCCCCTGGTTTAATAGGTTTAGGATCTTTATTCTACTTGGTGTTAATTTTTGTATATGACATAAGGGTCCATTTCCCTCTGCACAATTTGTTGACTAGATTATGCATTTCTCACTGACAGTAGTCCAAAATCACTAGACCATATGCCTACATACTGTGATGCCCTGTTGTTAAATGACCAGTATGTCTTCTTGGAGTATGGAACTCTTAGTCATTATGCAGTTTTTATTTCAAGGTCAAAAGTCTGCTTTGTCTCAAGTGAATGTGGTTGCTCTTTCTTTTGTATGTAAATGATTTTTTTAAAGGTGATAGATAGTTGGATCTCATTGCCCGACTGACTGGTAGTCTCCTTTGAATAGTTTATTTAGACCACTGATTTTAAAAATGGTTTTGACCTAGTTAGAAGATTACCGTATTATTGTTTTACATTTGTTGAGTTTGCTTTTATTTTTTCCCTCTATATTATTTCTATTATGGTTATAATTGAGTGTTTTACCTGATTCTTTTTGTTAGCATATCCAGAATAATTTCTTTATAGAGTTACATTGTTGATTGCTTGTTTACAGTATACATTTACAGCTAACCCACCTCCACTTTTCAAATAAAGCCATACCTTTTCACAGGTATGGATATATCGACAAAGTAATCCTAAATCCTGCCTCCCATCACTTGCATTATTGCTGTCATTCATTCCATGTATACATATAATACATAGGTTATACACACATACAAAAACATATTGGCATTAATTTGAATATAAATATCTGTTAACCAGTTAACAATAAGAAAAAATTGTTTTTTCTTATTTCTTCATTCTGAAGTATTAATATTAATCTTGCAAAGCAGATAACAGTTCCTTCAATTTTGCTTGTTTATAGAAGTCTATCTCTTCTCTTTTGAAGAATGCATAAATAAGAATTACATCTGATTTTTTTCCCTCAAAAACCAGAATTTCTAGAATTCACATCTTACTGTTTCAGATCTTGCTTCTGTTTTTTTTTTCCTTTCTTGTCTTCTTGTTAAGCTTCTGTTGTATCCTGTTGATATATGCAATAGTTATAGATCATAGCTTCCCTTTCGATTAGTAAAGTTACATGAGTATAGAATTTTCTTTGTAAGAGTAGTTTAGGGTCTTTAGCTTAAGTTGTAGGAATGAAGTTTTCTGGTAATGTTAAATCACAATTCCAAGAATCTACCCATTTGCTAAGTATGTACTAACACATAGTTAGAGCATTTGGTGGTGTGGTGGTCTAGTGCACTCTCCTTCATCATCTTAACTTGGGGCCTTTTGTTTGGATGAAGTGGATGTTTATTTCCCTATTATAACACTTAGGTTGGAAGTTATACAGTCATTGTCCTTTATTGGTCACTTCAGGAAGGTACAAATATTTCCTGTCTAAAGAAACATTTTTTTTTTTTTACTCTTTCTGAGTCAATACAATGATCTTATTAACAAGTCCTTGTTTATTCTGTTTAACGTCATGCTTTCGTTGTTCATTATACTCATTTTATGTTTTATGTCAATTCTAGTTTTTCTGCTTCTAACTCATGGTGTTACATTTTATATTCATTGTTTATTTAACTTTGCCTGCTTTATGTCTCCAAACCTCTGAATTCCTTTTTGTTGTTGTTGTTTTGAGACAGAATCTATGTAGCCCTGCCTGGCTGTCCTGTCACTCACTGTATAGATCAGGCTGGTCTCTGGTCTCTGACTCACAGAGATCTGCCTGCCACCACAACAGCCCCGTGAACTCGTATTTTCATTTTTCTTTAATTCTGTGTTATGTTTGTTGGGCTCTTTAAAACTCTACATAGATATCTTTTGAGTAATGGAGAATTGTCCCCTATATATATTACCTACTCCTCAGTGTCTTAAGTCTCCATTTTCATAAATATATTAAACTAGCTCTTTATATCCTCTTTGTCTTGTAAAATTTCTGTCTTTATTTTTTTAAGATTTCTTTTAAAATTAAGTATGTGTGGCTGTGTGAATGTAAATGCAGGTACCCCTGGAGGCCAATAGGTCCCCAGAGCTGTGAGCTTCTGACATGGGTGCTGGAAACCCGACTCAGCTCCTCTACAGGAGCAGTGTGTGCTCTTACTCCAGCCCCCTTTTGCTTCCCTATGATACATTTTTGGTGATTGGTTTTTTCTAATCCATTTTCTAAGCTACACAGTCTGCAGCTATATCTAACCTGTTACTAAATTCATCCATTGAGTTTTAAATTTACTTACCACATTTTCTGTTCTTAGGAAATCCTTGTGTTTTGTTAAAAAGTCTTGTTTGGTTTTCTTGTTTTGTGTTTCTTGAGATATTTTCCAGCTTTTTAATATTTAAACACAGTTAAGTATAGTGTCTCTATAGCCTGTTTTTGAGATCAGTCACATTCACGGTGGTATGGCTGTCAGATGATATTAATCCGTGATCATCCTAATGTCCTGAATATTTGTAAATCTGTTCATTTAATTGTGTTTGTGGGCCCTTGCTCAAGGGGTGCTATGTCTTTGTTTGCTTGTTCATCTTTGTGTGCTTTTCCACTTTGAAAATTATTTGTAGAGATAATTTAAAAATTAGATTGTCGTGTCCTTGGCAGCTTTGCTTTGTCCTTTTCCTATCACGTTTGTTTACAGTGTGGAAGACAATGTGGCTAACAACAGCATTCCTAGAAGAAGGCATTGTGATGCTTTTAAAGAGTAACTGGAGATTAATGGTTTGATAGAAATGGCTGTTTTGAGAATATTGTATACTTTTATGTACTTAATGACTTTTTCAAGAGCTTTTTGGGAATAATATAAGTTGTAATTGATTGGATCATGTTGTTAATACTTTTCTAGTATGTATAGCTTTATGATAAATTTGTTGTTTACTAAACTAGTCTGTTGGACTATGAGTTGTTTTAACAAGTTGAATAGGGCTAAAGTTCTATAGCTCTGCTTAGAGATGTGTGCTTGTAGGGAAAGGTAGGCGTGTCCTGAGTAACAGAATTTTTTAAACTTAGAGATAAATGTCAGAATGTTTTTTTCTTGAGTATGTGGTCACATGTACCACATGTTCAAACGGTTTTTTGTTTGTTTGGTTGGTTTTATTTTTGTTTTGTTTTTTTTTTTTTTTTTTTTTTTTTGTTTTTCTAGATAGGGTTTCTCTGTGTAGCTTTGTGCCTTTCCTGGATCTCACTCTGTAGCCAGGCTGGCCTCGAACTCACAAAGATCTGCCTGCCTCTGCCTCCCAAGTGCTGTCAAACTGTTTTCATATTTTAAAGTTAATAGTTTTAATCAGAAATATAAAATGTTAGAAAAAAGCACTCCCAAATCTCTTTGTGTTCTTCTAACTAGCGTCTATATGTGATTCAACTGCTTGACACACATCATTAATGCACCTTTCTGAGTCCATCTTTTAGGAATTATCTATAGGCTTGGTAATGGCTTGCCCAGTAATCTTACTGTTCTTATCAGGTGGGGAATGGATCTGGTCCCAGAGAAGGACCCTTCCTGTTATCAGTTGATACTGTTAATTCAAAATGTAAAATGGAAATATACTTATTTGAATGTTGGTTTTCTTCAGAGTTGATAACCAACCTTCTTCTAATAACTTTGACCTAATTCAGAGCCCACCTTGCCCATTCTGGCTAACTAATTTTCAACATAGAAATAACGGTTATCCTGATACCTATTATCCATTTCATTAATAAAATAATCACTGACGTTGTTTGGGGTGTTTGGTCATAGCATAATCCAGTTTTCATTTTATACCCCCTTTCCTTACTTACAGTAGACCCGAATGATTTGTACATCGTAGAACCCCTCAAGTTCTCTCCAGAGAAAAAGGTAAAACTCTCTTTCTTTTGAAGTCTGTTTTAAGTTGTATGGTAGTAAATTTAAAAAAAAAAAAAAAAAAAAAAAACATACTGAAAATGTTAATGTGTATTTTTTGGCATAATGTTTATTTTAATTTTTTGTTTCTCTTTTAGTTGTTTGGGTGGTTTTGTTTTTACATTTATTTAGGATGTGAAGGGCAGATGATAACTTGCAGAATTTCCACCCTGTAGTTCTTGGCACCAAGTGCCTTTACCTGCTTAGCCATCTTGCTGGCCCTGCTTTTTGTTTTTTGAGACAAGTTCTCACATTGTAGCTCAGGTTTGCCTGGACTGTATGTAAATTGTATCTCTGCTGGCATCAACCTCACTATAGTCCTTTTGCCTCAATGTCCCAAGGGCTGGGATAAGAGATGTGAGCTATCATACCCAACCAGAATGTAAATTTTCCTCCTTTCTTTCTTTCTTTCTTTCTTTCTTTCTTTCTTTCTTTCTTTCTTTCTTTCTTTCTCTCTCTCTCTCTCTCTCTCTCTCTCTCTCTCTCTCTCTCTCTTCTTTCTTTTTTTTTCTTCCTTGTTTTTGTTTGTTTGAGATAAAAGTCTTATGTATCCCAGGATGGCCTCAAACCAGCTACATACCTGAAAATGACTTTGATCCTCTGTCTGCACCTTCTGATGCTACAATTACAGACATGCATCACCATGATTTATGCAGTACTTGGAATCAAACCTGGGACTTCATTCCTATCAGACAAGCACTTTACTAAGTGAATTGTCTTCCCAGTTCTCATATGTTTGTTTAATGTCTGGAGAGGTCATCAAACTCTGGCCTATTTTCTACAATATAGAAGCCAATAAATACTTTCTCATTTTTAAAAGATTACAAAGTAAAAATCAAGAATATACTAAAGAGACATTTAAGAGGCCTGCAAAGCCTAAAATATTATTATCCAGCCCTTTAGTGAAAAAAATGTGCTGATCTTTGGGAGAAAGTTGTTATTTACTGAGCTTCTGATGGATGCTGGGCACAGTGTAAGCACTGTTCCTGTAATCATCTCAACAGCCTATTGGTGGTAACACCCCCCCCCCCAGTCTTAAAAAAGGACAGCTTGACAGAGGCTGGTTTACTTAGATGTCTCATTAAATAGTAGGCAATGGTTAGTGTCTTAGATTCCCCCTCCTCCTTGACTATAAAGCCTGATTTTCCCTCTCTCTCTCTCTCTCTCTTTTTGGTTTTTCAAGACAGGGTTTCTCTGTAGCTTTGGAGCCTGTCCTGGACTAGCTCTGTAGACCAGACTGGTCTCGAACTCACAGAGATCCTCCTGCCTCTGCCTCCCGAGTGCTGTGATTACAGGCGTGCGCCACCACCGCCCGGCCCTGATTTTCTTTTAACCTCTCAAATTACATAATATTTGATTAGCAATAATTATCAATGGGTAATAGAATTTCTGATTAGTGTGAAGTAGGTTACGATTTGTCTACCTTCAGTACTGTTTTGTAACCTAGACAGGGAGCCAAATCTCTAAAGCTTGGTTTTTCTCGTGTAGGAGCCAAAAACAAACCTTTCAAGGTTAACATAAAATATACAAAGAAGTAACCAATATGCCACCTGGTGATATTCAGATGTCAGTTATCTCTACCTAACTATGCACAAGTGGCCCTAAGCAGTTGAAACTTTGAATTGAGTAGCATTTACAAAATGTCAGTGATACTGTTCACAAGAGGAGAGAGAGGGGAGGGAGAGGAGAGAGGAAAACTGCTCTTCTTCTCATAGGCAGTATATCTAACAAGAAGGAAAGTAATCTCTGTGCTTCCTTTCATTTCTGTTATAGAAGAAACGTTGCAAGTACAAAACTGAAAAAATTGAGACGATAAAGCCTGCAGATCCATTGCACCCTATAGCCAATGGAGACGTAAAAGGAAGAAAGCCCTTTACGAACCAGAGAGATTTCTCTAATATGGGAGAAGTTTATCACTCTTCCTACAAGGGCCCTCCATCCGAGGGAAGCTCAGAAACTTCATCACAGTCAGAAGAGTCCTATTTTTGTGGCATTTCAGCTTGTACAAGTCTGTGCAATGGACAGACCCAAAAGACAAAAACTGAAAAGAGGGCTTTAAAACGAAGGCGGTCTAAAGTCCAAGACCAAGGAAAGTTAATAAAAGCACTTATACAGACTAAGTCAGGGTCGTTGCCGAGCCTGCATGACATAATCAAAGGAAACAAGGAGATCACCGTGGGAGCATTTGGTGTTACAGCAGTCTCGGGACATATCTAAAAGGAGCTGATCA
Source organism: Onychomys torridus (assembly GCF_903995425.1). Lineage (NCBI taxonomy): Eukaryota > Metazoa > Chordata > Mammalia > Rodentia > Cricetidae > Onychomys > Onychomys torridus. Next base: position 32,686,804 of record NC_050453.1, read on the forward strand.
TTCAGACTGGAGACTTTTTTGTTGTTGTTTGAAGAACAGCTTGTGGTATTTGAAGGGTTTAGGGGAGGGACAAAATATTGGGGAAAGTATTCAGAAATTATGTTTTTTTGCCTTTTTAAAAAAGAGACAGGATTGTGTCAATCTTGGCAGATAAGCTACAGTTTTACAAGGCTGATCTCTTCCTATAAGGATGATGATAGACATTTTATAAAGATGTTTTTTCACAGATCATTACTGGGACAGAAACAATCTGGAAGCCCGGTGTTCCTTGGGTGGGATAGGAATGAAAGCCTAAACCTCTTCCTTCAGCTTGGTTCCTAGTTCTTGCACCTTCCCATATTTATGTGCCTTTTGTCTATTTATAATGCCACTGGAAGAGGAGGGAGGACTTTTCTGTCATTTGCTTTGTTTTGTAACTCTACTAGGTTTTGAAGCTGCAGCAGACACTACAAGGCTTTAAGGTATCTATGCCTGAAGCTCAGCAGTGTGGCTCATTTGCATAAAGATCCTAAAGACTTGCCAACTTAGAGTCGCTCAGCAATCTCACTGGAAATAAACACCTGCTGAAATTTTCTAAAGTCCTTTTACATAAAAGGTGATGATTTCATCCTTGCTTTCATTAAATTTAGTTGGATTGGGTTATTTTTTTCCTGAGTTATTAACTCAGTGAAATGGTAAAATATTTTCTTGGAAATGACAGGTATCTGAAAACAAATTTTATTATAAATTCACTTTTAAACACACTTAGCTATTTGTGATGATTTTTTTTTTACATTGTATTCTAAATGTTCACAGTAAACACTAATCCTCCAAATGTTCACATCACTGAGACCAGGTTTCCCGTGGTCCAGTCACTGCCTTTGTACATAGTCACAGAAGCAGCCAGTGAGTGTGTCAGGCCTTACTCAGTTCAATTGGTCAAGTCTAACAGGATTATGAGTCCTTGATGTTTGCTTTTGTTGGCTACAATGTGCAGATATATATGTATGTGGTGTCAGCATCTTTCTTCGTTTGTCATTTTGTCCCTTAAGTAATTGGCAATGTGTGTCTGAATAAATTGGTTCTTGATGTGTGGTTGTACTGAGATGAGTGAAAGTGAAATGTGTTTCTTTTTGAGAGGAAATTGACCATTTTGTGTTGTAAAATTTAAGTTATAACTTATTGAGCACTTTTGTTAATAATTGTTTTTAAATGTATCTAATACCTTTCTTGGTATTGTTTGTAATGTGATTTATTTAAAGCCTTTTTTGTTTAACTTGCTGCTTTAGGTTAACTTGCTGGTTTAGTATGTTTTAGGAGATGAATTTTCCCCCTTCCGGTCTGCACAATTAGCCATTCAGAGCAACAGGGCCTGAAGGTATGGCAGGCCTTTGAAAAAAAGTCCAGATGAGAGCTGAGCTAGAGTGGGAAGTCACACTGTTGTGTGTTGTGAAAAGAGGGTTTTAAATATGTAACTACAGAGCTGTAGTACCATTAGAAACTGTGAATTTCCAAATAAATCTGAACACTTGTCTTTATTAATTACTGGCTCTTCTGTCCTTTAAAAGATTTCACACATTTATTACTAACCTCTGATCATAGATTTAAGGTTTTTGATGTTTTTTGTGTTTTGTGGGTTTTTTTTTTTTTTTTTTTTGCCATCTTTCAGGCTAAATATAACAGCATTGCTCACTTTTCAGGCAACCATAGTATATACTTTCACCAAAATATTATGTTCCCTAATAATCATAGTTCACCTTTTCAAAGACTAAAATGATTGTAAGATACATATCTACCCAGAGAATTAAAGTTTTTATCTGAGTTTTCTTTCTCTTCCAGATTATTACTATACATAAGAGGGGAAAAAACAACAAAAACCCAAACCTTTAATGAGTGAAGATTATTGCCAGCAACAGACTTGTGTCTGGTAAAAAGCCACAATCAAACATCCAAGGACTGTAAAATCCCAAAATTTTGAATTACTGCTCAAGGTTTTGGAGGATTTGTAGCCCTTTTGGATTTTAAATTTTGGAACTAAGGATGCCTACCCAGCATATATAATTAACAGAATCCCCAAATCTCCAAAATTTTAAGCCAGGCGGTGGTGGTGCACGCCTTTAATCCCAGCACTCGGGAGGCAGAGGCAGGCAGATCTCTGTGAGTTCGAGGCCAGCCTGGTCTACAGAGCTAGTCCAGGACAGGCTCCAAAGCTACAGAGAAACCCTGTCTCAAAAAAAAAAAAAATAAAAAAAAAAATTATAGACACTTCTCCCAAGTGGTTCAGACAGACATACTCAAACCTTTATGTAAATCTAAAAGATTTTCAACATTCCCTGGTAGCCAACTCACTTTACTTGTAGTGTTAAATAAGATACTAAACCAAAATGAAATTTACTGAACTCGAGCAAAGTATCTCTTGAGGGTTATATATACGTATGAGGAATTAAATCATTTTTATAAAGCTTGTGCAGAGATACAGCATTCTCTCCCTCATGCTGTCACATCTCCCTTTCTCCATCCAGCGTGTCTTCTGCCCCAGCAGCATTTATTTTTAGTTCTGTATCTCAAGTTTCAGTGCTTAGCTTGTGCCTTATGCACACAGAAACAGGCATAAAACCGATAAAAACCTGTGTTTGTTTACCTTGTTTAAAACCAATTTAAAATCACAATAAACAATATAATTCTTAAATTATATTTCACAAAATAGTTATTTAAAGCCTGAAATTCTTTTATTCAACTGTAATCTGAGAAATGTTGAAACTGTGGAAAAGGGGAACATTCATGAACCATTACCTAGCCTATATTTACCAGTTGGTAATATTTTTAGTTTTCTTTATATATGTTTGTATGTGTGTGTGTGTGTCTGTCTGTGTGTATATACACACACACACAGACAGACAGACACACACACACACACACACATATACCTATATACATGTAATGTATAATATGGATACATAGTGGTATGTGTATATATGTAAGATATATTTGGTAGATGTACTGGTACACTGGAAAATCATGACTCTTCACCTTGAAAAACTTTGTGTGTTTTTTAGAATATAGACATTCATCTTACATGACTATATTAGTCAGGATTCTGTAGAGTAACAATTTATCAAGTGAGTCTCTCCCAGCTAATCCAACAGTGGTTGTCTGTGAATGGAAGGTTCAAGAATATAGTAGTTGTTCAGTCCACGAAGCTGGATGCCTCAGCTGGTCTTCAGTATATGCTGGAATCTTGAAGAGGATTCTCCAATGCCAGTGAAAGAATGGGCTTGCTAGAGAGGCAAACACAAAAAGGCAAAGAACAAAAGCTTCCTTCTTCCATGTCCTTATATAGGATTCCAGCAGAAGGCATGGCCCAGGGTAGAGGTGGAGCTTCCTACCACCAAAGATCTGGATTAAAGTTGTGTCTTCCCTCCTCAGATCCAGACTAAAAGTATGTCTTCCTACCTCAAATATCCAGACTAGAAGTGGCTCTTCCCACCTCAAATTAGGCAGAAATTCCTCACAGGTGTGCCCCTCCATTTTTGAGTTTTAGTTAATTCTAGATGTAGATAAGGTGACAACCAAGAATAGCTATCACAAGTCAATCCTTTGTCAACTTGACACACAATCATATATCCTTATGTCATGATTAATTTCCAAATGAAAACAATAACAAGGCCATAATTACACAAAAACTGATATAACTATCCCACATACAGTTGCAAGTGTATTATATATTAACCAGGCCATAATTAAACGTAACATAATGTAACTATTCCTCATATAATCACAAGTGCATTATAAATTTAGAATAGGTGGCAATGTCCCTTTAAGGACATTCTTTTAGTATCTCAAATATGATAACCATTGATACTCTCTTAATGGTACATCACATGATAAAGTGAGGAAAGAAAACAAGTATCTGTACCAATGCATTCTTAACAAAAAATTCATTTCATTTATAATCCTTGTTTCTGCAACTGATCACAGCCTTCCTCTACTACTTGGGTTTATGCAGCCTAGATTACACTTCTCTAGCTTTCATGGTATCCATGAATACTTCCATAGTAGCTACAGCTAGGCACAGCCTGATGTGACCAGTGTGGTGTGGCTCATGTACCAGACAGGTTCTTTGCAGAGAAAATTCCACCTAGGTTTCTGTTTTGTTTAAATCATTCTCTTAGAACAGTGATTCTCACCTTTCCTAATGCTCCGACCCCTTAATATGTTTCTTTATGTTGTAGTGATCTCCACCATGAAATTATTTTCATTGCTGCTTCATAAATGTAATTTTGCTACTATTATGAATTATAATGTGTTTACCCAGGGTCTTAGGTGACCCCTGTGAAGGGGTCATTCAACCTCCCCCCGTGGTGTCATGACCCACAGGTTGAGAACCTTGTCTTAGAGGAACAGGATCTACTGGGTTTAGTTCTGATTTTAAGATTTACTTTTATTAGTGTGTGTGTGTGTTTGTGTGTGTGTGTGTGTGTGTGTGTGTGTGTGTGCGCGTGCCTTATTGTGTGAGAGTGTACACAGAGGAGTCTAGAAGAGGCATTGGATCCTCTGGTGCTGGAATTATAGGTAATCGTGAGCGGTGTAGTATGTGAGCTATGAACCAAACCTGGGTCCTTTAAAGAGCTGCTAGTGCTTTCAATTGCTGAACCATCTCTTTAGCCTCTGTCTGACCCAGAATTTATTCTCCTGTGCTCACTATTTTAATGACTGATGTGTAATTATAACTCTAAAAACGGTTGTGATAGTCTGTATATGTTTATGTTAAGAATTACTTGTCAAATTACCATGGCATCCCTTTGAACTTTTAATTAAAATATAAAAATCAATATGTAGAGAAATGTTTATTTCAAAGTGTTCAAGTCTTTTTGAAGCTATGTAATTATCTGAGGATTGCTGTAATATGCAATTCTCATATTTTTATATTATTTTTGCTGTTATGAATGAGGTGCTTCCAATATATTTTGCAATAATTTTTTTGATAATATGATAAAAAGACAGGTTTTATTTAAACATTTTATCACCTTACCTTACTGGATTACGTTTTTTTCTCTTGATTCTTTTACAGATAGTCTACCCACATCACGTTTACCTCACCACTATGCTCATAGCTGTATTTCTTTTGCTTTTATTTCACAGTTACTGTGACTTCACAAACAATGCTAAGCAGTAGGGATGCTAGTAGGCATCATTTTCCTGTATATAAATGAGAAATTTTACAATGCTTTGTAATTAATAATAGCGGTCAGTTTCAGATGGATGCTCTAGTACTTGGGTGCAGTGGCTCACGATAGAATTCGTGGCACCTGGGTAGGCTTGTGGAGGAAAACTGCTGTGGGTTTGAGGTGAGCCTGGGCTGCAGAGAGAGACCCTGCCAAAAAGCAAAACAAAACAAAAAACATACTTCATTATTTTGATGAAAGTTCTTTCTTAGTTTGGAATACATGATGGATTTTATTAAAATCTTTTGCGCATCAACCGAGTTAGCACTTTTTCTGTGATCTCTCTTGTGAAATGAATTATTTACTGAGAGGTTATTCAATACTAAATCATCCTTCATATTATTTGGAGAAATCAAATAATATTGGGTTTTGAATCTGCTATTGTGTTTCGACTCTGTGTTAGTTGGCTAGAGTAAGCTATATTTTCATAACAAATTAAATCCAAAACCTCCATGGATTAACACATGAAATCTATTTGTTATTTATGTAAAGTCTGACAGAGCCTGGTGGCCTTTCTCTGTTGTCTTGAGACTCTGAAAAACGCAGGCAGAAAGGGGAGAGTGGGCATGGAAGCAGCACACCAGTTTGATTCCACACCTCAACGGTGGAATGGAAATCATATTCTCCTTCCAATGCTGAGATCAGTGACATTGCCCCAGACGAAGCAAACTTGGGAGATCTTCCTGTTTCTCTGTGCCAATATGTTTTAGAGTAATGTTTAATCGTATAGGGGAATAGTGAGGCAGAGGTTTGATTTAATCATCTTAAACAATTTACTGAATTCTATTCAGTGGGAGGGAGTATGGTAAGCAGGCTCTGAACTTTTCTAATCATCCCTCTAACTATTTCGATAGAAAGCTTTAATGCTGGTATGATGTCACAGTTTGCTAAGGTGCTGCTCTGGGCATATTTTCCCCATTAAAATTTTCACCCATATCTTCACACTGGTCTTTTCTTACTTCTCTACAGGCTGTTAGACATTTCTCCTATCCCTGCCTTGTAAGAGAAAAAGGAACATTCAGAACCCGTTCTCATGCCTATGTATATTATGTTTGGCATTTCACTTACTTTTTAGAATCTGTTTCTCTTAAAATCATGGCTTAATTTAGCTCTAAGGCCTTTACCCTTTAGCCAGTATTCTTGCCTAGTGTTTTCCTTTAAACCAGTAATATCTTTATTTTACTGCCTATATTAACTGATTATTCTGAAACAATGGGATATGTAATTGTTTTTAATTCCATTCAGGAATTACTGCAGGCTTTCTTTGTCTGCTTTTATCTATATTCGTTGTAGGGGCTCTATTTTCCAGAATGCAGTACCTCATGCACTTCATATCCACTATCTCCTGGGACATGCTCTATCCAATGGATGTAGAAATAAATTTGGAAATCTCAAAAAGCAGCCTGCACAACAAAGATGCCCATCTTATCTTCTGACTAGTATTCTGTCTGAGCCCTGGGGCATAGAATACATGAGTTATAAGGTACATGTTAGTCTTTGTCCTTCCTTTACATAAACTTGTTTCATGATTCCTATCCACCTAGATGGCAATAAGACCCGGTCTTTCCTCCCCTCCTTTTTATATGTGGATATGTGGGTTTGTGCATCCTTGCATTCTGACAGTTTATTCTCAGTTCTATATGCATACATACACAAATACACACGCATGCACACGTGTGTATGTGTATATATACATATATGTGATGGCTTATATATATTATACATATTGTGATGGTTAATTTCAATTCCATTTTCAACTTGATGTGATCTAGTATCAGATCTAGAATCCTGGGAGACAGGACTCTGAACTTGCCTGTGGAGGATTATTTTAGGTTATATGAAGTGGGAAGACCTGCTCACTAGCAGAGATTCTGAACGGCATAAAAAGGAGAAAGTGGGCTGTAGATGTATCCGGCTTGTTAAATAAGAAACACAGAACCGATTGCAGAGTTAAAAACCAAGAGGTCAGAGCAAAAGCGGAAAACCTTACCCTTCACTGCTTCTGCTGTTCTTCCTCTCCGCAAGAGACCTACTTCTGTGCGTCCTGTCTATTTAAAGACTTTCTGTTCTGTTTTCTCATTGGTTGTAAACCCAGCCACACGACCTCCTTGTCACTGCCTGTTTGTACAGACCTCCAGGTCTTCTATGGTTGGTATTGAGATTAAAGGCGTGTCTGCCATGCTGGCTGTGTCCTTGAACACACAGAGATCCGCCTAGCTCTGCCTCCCAAGTGCTGGGATTAAAGGCGTGCCCCACTACTGCTCAGCTTCTGCTCTGGCTTGCTCTGACCTCAAGGCAACTTTATTGACATACAAATAAAATCACATTTCAATACAAATAAAATATCACTATAGTGGGCTGTGCGCGGGCATCCATTGTTCCCTTCTTCCTCACCATACATGTGATGTGACCAGCTGCTTTAAGCTCCTGTTGACTTTGACTTCCCAACCATGGTGGATTGTACCTTGAGCTGTGAGCCAAAATAAAAATGCTTAGGTATGTTATTTTTGTTGTTGATGTGTCCAAAGAGGCAACTTGGGGAAAGAAGAGTTTATTTGGCTCACAGTTCCACAGAGAAGTTGTGTGGCAGGCAGAGCATATTGTGGAGGCTTATTTACATGACAGCTGTGTACCCGGAAGCAGGGAGTGGGACCAGAATCAGGGGCAAGATGTAGCACTCAAAGATCCACCCCTGATGGCCCATTTCTGTCAGCCAGAATCAATGGCATAAAGGTTCCACAGCTTCTCTAAATGGTACCATTGCCTGGAGACTATGTTTTTAAGTGCATGAGCCTGTGGGGACATTTTACTCAAACCCACAGCTATATATACATAAAAATTATATATATGTATATATACCCCGATATATATATGTATACATATATACTTTATATTCATGTATATATACACATAGTTTTTACATTTGTAGTTTTATAGCTAGTTTTAGGAAGTGCACTGGAGATACCTGTCAGAAATTACTTACCTCCATAACAATTGAAGACTTAAACCCTAACTTTCAAAAAAGGATGCTTTGGAGTTTTTCTAGGACAAATGGTGAGCTGACCTCCTTAAAGGACCCAAAGGAGAGTATAGACCTATAGAACAGGCCAGCCTCTTGACTGCTGTTTCTTGTGATGTTATAAGGACTAGAAAAGCAGCTACTGGCTTCTCAGGGGACTAGTTCTGCACGTGTTTCTGTATTAGATTTGGTCAGAACTCACTGTTGCTATGGGTACCACAAGCTACAAAACAGTCTCAAACTACCATACAGAGCACCCAGTCCCAGGGAAAAGGCAAAGTACTAGTTCATGCTGGTTGAGCTACTCCCTTCCCTTGCGAGAGCAGAGATGGATTAGAGCCTGGATTACAGGTCATAGCATCACTTGATCATATGCTCTCCTTCTCTCCCTCTATCAGGTGAGTCATAGACGTCTGTAGATTGGAGTGGGGTAAAGAGAGGTAAAGAGAACAAGAACTTTCTAAACTGGTGCTAACCCAGACAACTCATCTGGGTCTGGCATGCATTTAAAGATGCACATAAAGATTCTCACGCACATTGTTGAGTTTTTGGCAGCAGCTCATGGTTTTCTTATCTCTTATCTTGGGTTTTTCTTATCTTTTTTCCCTAGGAGATATAGGTAATAAAATGTCCCTGCCTGTCACTTATTCCTATCCAGCTCCAAGGATCTAGTTTCGCTGAATTAGTCAGGCTTCACTAGGGGAACAGACTAATAGAGTAGCTATATATTAAAGCGTAATTTATTACATTGGCCTACGGATACTGTTTGGATAGTCCAACAGTGGTGGACTTAAGCTGGAGAAGCCGAGAACCCATAGTTGTGTAGTCCATGAGACTGGACGTCTCAGTAGTCCAAATGTGGTCCCAAAGCCATGGAGGATTTCTTGAAAGCCACTGGTCTTCAGTCTGCGTTGGAAGCTTAGAAGCTTGAAGAAGGTAGAAGCAAATGCAGCAGCGGCAGCAACAGAACAGATGAGGTTGCCAACGTGAGTGAAGGCAGGTAGACAGAAGCAGTCTTCCATCTTGCTTTTCTATGGTTTGCCCCTGGAAGGTGCCGCTCATACATAGATAGAGGGTGGGTCTTCCCATTTCAAATAATCTAATCAAGAAACGAGGAGCTGGTCGTGGTGGCATACGCCTTTAATCCCAGCCCTCGGGAGGCAGAGGTAGGTGGATCACTCAGTTTGAGACCAGACTGGTCTACAGAGTGAGTTCCAGGACAGCCAAGGCTATTACATAGCAAAACCCTGTGTTGGAAAACAATCAAAAATTAATTAAGAAAAAAATAAATGAGGAATCATGGAAATCCCCAGTGGCTTTCCTTTTAATTCTTTCCAGATCCAATTAACAGCCAAATATAATCAACATAACTACCTGTAACCTATCTCTGCTCCTTCAGGCAGCTTAATTGGAGAGAGCCCAGCTCAAGCCCTGCTAGGAAGCTCTTATATGGGATTGGCATTTTGTCTCCAGAAAATGTTCATTCTTGGCACACAAGCTCCAGGAATGCTGCCTAACACAGTAGTGAACCCTACATTCATATTATGGGAGTAGTTAGCAGCAAGCCTTTAAACTTTCTAGTATGGTGGGTAGTATTTTGATTTTAGCTTGCTGGACTGCTGAGTTCTTCACAGGGACAAGGACCGTGTCACTGTAAGTACCAGTGCCTGGCATGAGGTCAGTAAAACTCCCCATAAAGTTTTATAGTCATAACCAGTGAGGCATAGACTCAGAAATGCATTAGGCTTAGACTCAGTTATAACCAGTAACTGCTTAGAACAGAAGATCATGTTATCTGTCCTCCGAGGAGTACTTATGTGAACACTCCAGTGATCACAGCTCAGCATGGTAGCTCAGCTCTGTAATCCTAGCACTTTGGATGTGGAGGCAGGGTGAGACCTTGTCTCAAAAAAGAAAACCAAAAGAATAGTTTCAGGGTCTGGGGATGTAGTTCAGTAGTAAGCATTCATCCAAGAGGTGTGAACCCTGAGGTCCACCCAGCACTGAAAAAAAATATGCTTTGAAATGATATTTTCCAATAGTGTTTAGAAGAAAAAGCATCATTTTCTTTGAATTGGTTATTGGCAACAAAACTTTTATTGAGGTAATTGTTCTTTGTTGTTTGTTTTGTTTTTTGGAGACAGTTTCTCTGTTTTGGTGCCTGTCCTAGAACTCGCTCTGTAGACCAGGCTGGCCTTGAACTCATAGAGATCCGCCTGGCTCTGCCTCCCGAGTGCTGGGATTAAAGGCGTGCACCACTGCCATTTTACACACATAGTTAACATTGGTTTAGTGCAGTGAATTACAATTATGAAAATTTTATTTAAAATATCCAATTCAGGAGAAAAGCATGTCTTAAGAATATGTATAATATTTACTTGTGACATAAGTTCTTTCAAATAAATATTTTCATTCAGTGAGGTAAAACATTTATGAACACAACTGACAGGCAAGGGCAGACATCTCTTACCCTAAGAGGTCAGGAAGTCCAGGCTATCAAGTTCTGAAAGGAGGCAGCAAGAAGATGTGGATGTAGTCAGCAGTAAGTAAGGAATCAAACTCTTTATTATCAGGGTTTATGGAGCATAAAGAGAGGAAGTACAAAAATAACTCGGTCCCCACATGAAAAAGAATATGGACTCGAGGGAGCCTGAAAAGCTAAATTGCATCAAATCAAAGAGGCTCCACTTTAACAATAGCAAGTGGAGCAGAGAACAGGAGCTGAGGCTCTTTCCTCTGCCCTTCCAAGTCTCTGATCTCCCACCAAAATCCCAGAATACTGTTGGCATGTGTCACATGTTGCCCCATCCAGCTTCATTAGCCATGGTTTGCGCATCTCTGATCTGGAGCAACTGAACTGAACAAGCTGAACTACAAGGCTGTACTTACTGCTGGTGCAGACAGGCCTTAACACAGTATTATCTCGATAGCTGGAGTTACAGAAGATAATTTAAAACTGTGTGTTGCAGTGATAACTTTCTTTCCTATCAGATATGTTCATTTAAAGGCATCTCTTGCTAACTGACTAAAAATTTAGTGCATCTCTGTATGTTACCAGGAATGGAGCTGGTGCTTGCCCACTCAGTTTTATTAGGTCATATGGTAACTCTTTTAAATTGATTCATATATCATTTTCATGAAGAAATTAATAATTCTGTGTTTGAAAAGTCCTGTGGGTCTGCATCACCATTTTACAATGTGTATAGAAGAAGAGTTAGTATAATTAAATGTAGCCATTGCATTAAATGTGAAGAAATGAATTATCTACAGTATTGTCAGTGAGGGGTATAATCACTTTATACACTTCACACTTCAAGATGAAGTATAGACCCACACATTTCCACTGGCAATTGAGATAATGTTGCTTGAATTTGTAACCTGACTTTACCACAGTTTCATAGGTCTTGGGCTCCGCTATACTCTGTGGAGTATAATAACAGCCAAGTATTAGCAATTGGCTCAAAAAGGAAGCTCAAGAGAAAGCTCTTTTATTGTTTGGCACATGTTAAAACATTTCTTCTATAGTTCAGCTTCATCTTCACAATCCAGTAATCAACTCTGATATACAGAGTTCCACAGGTGATCCAACAGGTTCAGGCCATGCCGGGTACTACGTTACTCCATGGTGGAGACACAGAAGAGTAACTGAGGCTTAATTGTACGCCAGTCTTGGTCTGGGCCTGCTTTTGTCCCCCATAAGTACTTCTCAGACAAGCCCTCAAAGGCATATTTGCCCATGCATGTGACATATGACTTTCCAGAAAAACAATCCCGTAACTTGCAAACAAAACTTGCAGGTTTAGAGAAAAAAAGTTCTAACCTCAGTCTCTTCAAACATGCCTGTGTTCTATTTAGCCATGTGTTTTAATGACAGTTTGCTTATATGTTGGTATACTTTTCCTGATTACAGCAGTAAGGTTGAAGCCCCAGAACAATATGAAGATTGGAATAATTCAGCCAAATCCCTGAACTGGTAGATTTCTGCATTTGCATTTAAGAGGCTTCCTCGAGGCCAGTGAAGATGCTTTAGGGCGGCAGAGTGGTTTTGAGTGTCCTGTTATATGGACCAGACACAGTCTTTAACTTTAGGAATTTCATAGTCTGGAGAGGAGGCTAGACAAAAATAATGCAAGCAAATAGCCACTAATATAATACTATGTAATGTTCAACAAGTGCTATAATTGAAAATTAGAGGAACAAGGAGAGTAATTCTCCATAGGGAGAGCAATCTTTTCAGAAAAAGAAGGCTCTTCACTGTGTCTTGAAGGATGGAGTTTACCAGCAATAGACTCAGTAGTGACAGACATTGCCAGAAGAGCGTAGGTGTTGGAGTGAGCATTTGGAGCAGTCCATGCAGAAAGAGGTCAAGGAACCCCTTCTGCTCTCAACTTTACAAAACTTGGATCCATCTGAGGGGTTCTCAGGTGAGGGTTTGCCAGATCAGATGGGTCTATAGCCATGCTGGTGGGAGGTTATCTTGACTGGTGGTTGATGTGGGAGGGCTCAGAACACTTGGTGGCACCATCCCAGCAGGTGGACCTTGACTCTATAAGAAAGCTAGCTGAGCATGAGTGATGGAGGGAGCCAGAGAGTGGGTCTGTGTAAACCTGTGGTTAAGGAAGTTGTGATTTTTTTAGATATTAGAGTAATTAAAAATAAGCCAAGTATTTTGCATTTGGACAATAGGGAAGATACCTTGATGGTATCTTAGGAATTGACCGGACTTAGTGGACTCAAGGTACTGTAAGTTCATTTAAAACTGTGCTTTGAGAAGGGACTGCTCCTGTGACCTGCTCACAAGAGACCACCTGGGGAGCATTACCTGTGTTAAGCTATTCAGACACTCAAAGGTCACTGTAACTACTATCCAAGGGATTCCAGGATACTGCTTGTGCTGGCAGCAGATGGGTGTTATCTATGCTGGTTTTGCAGGTATGAAAATGCATGACATATGGGATCATGGAGACTTCCACTTAGATTTCCAAGAAAGGCCTGGGAGTCACAGCAGTCTGTGGCAGGTTAAGGATCCCTCCAAGGCATGCCCCGAGAAGGCAATGGGGGAGACTATGAGAGTAGAGCCCAAGATTTGATGGAATTCCTAGATTGTTGATGTGAGGAAATGGAGATGGCTGTCTGCTGAGGAAAGCTGTAGGCAGTGAGCAAAGCCCTAACAGGAGAGAGGCCACATGGGCTGGAGATGCCAACACCGCAGCTGAGAGGGTGTCTGAACCCTTCAGAGCATTGTATCAACATGTGCCCCGTTGCTGGATGTGGGTCTGTGGATTCAGTGTTTTCCCACTGAGTTTTGATCTTGCTTTGGACTGATCTTTCCTTGCTGTTCTCCTGTTCTTCCCATTAGGGATGGAGATCTGCACTTTGTGCCACTGGACCTTGGGAATAAAAAATGTTCTTTTGGAAACTGTGAGGACTCATACCTAAGAGTCTTCCTAGAGTCTTGGAAACTTTTTTTTTTTTTTTGAGACAGGGTTTCTCTGTGTAGTTTTGGTGCCTGTCCTGGATCTCACTCTGTAGACCAGGGTGGCCTTGAACTCATAGAAATCTGCCTGGCTCTGCCTCCTGAGTGCTGGGATTAAAGGCATGCACGCCCCTGCCACCCTCCCACCCCCCACCCCCATGAGTCTCAGGAACTTTTTAAAGATATATTTATTTTTGGATGTTTGAACTTTTAAAAAATGTATTTTTACTTTCTAAAATTAAAATATATTTCCCCCTTCTTTTTCCTCCAAACTCTTCCATATACCTTACACCCTTACTCCCTTAACAAATTTGTGGCATCTTGTTCTTTATTGTTGTTCCATATATGTTTAGATACATAAATTCAAACTGTTGTCTGTTTAATATTGCTTGTATGTATATGGCTTAAGGCCTGACCAGTTGTAGGGCCTTGTGAGACCTCCCCCTTTGATGATTACAGCCATGTTGTTGAGGTAGAGTGGGTATGACTCCCCTGTCATTTCTTAGAGACATGATCTCACTGCAGACTCCCTGGTCTGTGGGCTCTTACATTCGTTCTGCCCCCTCTTCTGGGATGCTCCCTGAGCCTGGGTCCCCAGGATCAGTTTTTTTCTACACTTGACTAGTTGTGGTTTTCTGTAATGGTCTCTGTCTGCTGCAAAGAGAAACTTCTTTGATGACAAATGAGAGCCATGCTTGTCTTTTGGATAAAGAGAAGTATTTAGAATGCAGTTAGGAATCACACTGGTTTAGTAAGGTGGTGGTATAAGGTTTCCTCTAGAATTACATTTCAAGGAGTGCCATAATGGCTCTGAGGCTGACTTGGTGTGTGAAATAGCCAGAAAGATTATGATGACCTAGGTTACAGTTTCTGACTCATGCCATACAGTCCCATGAGCTTCCATGTTTTATTTTTAGAAAGGCTGTGAAAATAATAGAGATAAAATAATACTGAAAGAGCTTTTCAAAATGGAAGCAGAGGGCCATGGCAAAAGGGTGGCCTTATGCTTGTCTTCAGCTGCCGCCTAGAGCGTGAACTTTGGTTGCTTTCAACTTTTAACCCTAGACATCTGGAATGCCAATTACAGTTTGCCTAGAAGGTCCAGATTCATATCAAGAGTCATTGGACCCTTGTTTTATGACATTTCTATGTTTATACAGTGTTGGTTTTAAACCTTCTATCATTTAGTTGTCCCCCTGTTCTTAACATTTTGTTGTGTTTCCTACAAAGAAATCACCTCTGTAGATTGCTTTCTTTGGAACAATGATTGAAAGCTACCCTGAAGTGTAATTCCTTGCATGAGGAAGTCAGGTATGAGCAGACTTCTATGGCACTGTGGCCAGACCCTTCCCTCATAGCCCGCAGCCTGGAAAAGCAAGCAATCTGTAAGAATAAGGCTCTAATTACTAGTCAGAGGAAAGGGACCCAGATCATATCTCTGTTCCTGGGAGAAGATGTGACATCCTGTAGGTCATTATTGGATGACTAAGCCCAGCTCCAAGAGTCCTAAATTTTCTCTAGCTACTGTCCAGCAGGAGGCTTTCTGAAGTGAATTCATATATACCATTGCCCCCTTCTGTAATAGTCAATCCAAACAGGCCTATCAGTCACCTGGACAGGACAAGGGCCCTTGGGAAGATTGCTTGTTCTAGTGATTTTAAGGATAGAATAAATTAGCTTGCCTAAAATGGAGATCAGGTCAGTGGTCCCTTTGGTCATGTGCCTACACCCACCCCTTGACAGGCTTTGCTGAGTTTGTATGATAACATCTGCCTAGTTTTCTATACCATCATTTTGTATATCTCAGCTGAATTTTGCTGATGGAGAGCACAGGGGCTGGGAGCTGAAGGGAGTCCAGATTTTGATCTTGATGACACTAAAGCTTCAAATAAAATTCTTTTTACTTTGACACTTTCTGAGTTTAGATTGATCAACAATGACTTCTTAGCTAAGACTGCCAAGAAAAAAATACCATAAACTGGGCAGCTTAGACAAAATGTCTATTTCTTACATTTCTAGCAGTTGAGAGTCTAGGATAAGGGTTCCTGATTTATGAGAGTCACCATACTGTGTCTTTCCATGACAGAAAGCAAGCTAATGAATGGACTCCTTCTGAGGAGGGGCTAATCCCATTCATAAGGGTACATCTCTCATGATCTAAGTAGGGGTTTCAAATTAGGAATTTTGAGGAAAATTGAGATGTTCAATTCATTATAAGTAACAATATATTATATATTGGTTCAGCTCCAACCTCATCAAACTAATATTTTATCAATGCTCTCATTTGGACAATTATATAAATAGTTACAGTGGTCGGGGTAATATTCTAAACACTGTTACTAGAGCTCATAAGATAAAAGCTGGGGCTTCAGCAGCCCCACCAGGTTCTACTTTACAGCTCTTCCCCAATCTGTCAATTAAAGTGACAACTAATAGTGAAAGGCAAAGAAAGGAGAATTATTGAATGTGGCCACATTGGGAAGAGCAACAAATAAAGGGGTCCAATGACCCCCAAGTCTTTGGGGGCTACTGCATGAGGTTTAGGCTTAACGAATGGGAAGTACATACAAATATGCAGTTCTGGTCAGGGTGTGGTCCTGCCCATTGCAGACTCATATCTGTCCTGCAAAATGGTCCATAAATTATTAAGCTATTAATCTGTTGATCACTAAGAGTGCAGCCTCATCTTCTTGACAATTGTCCTCATGTAGGGAATGTTCTTTCCTGGGAGATTTTGTCCTCTTGGAATTCAAAGTGATGTAAGAGGAAAGGTTAAGGATAGTAATTCATCTCTGTGCCATCACAGGTACAAACTGAAGGCAGAGATGCCAGTTACTCAAGTGATAAGCCAGTGCTTTTTTTTTTTTTTTTTTTCCTAGAGCTGAGGACCGAACCCAGGGCCTTGCGCTTGCTAGGCAAGTGCTCTACCACTGAGCTAAATCCCCAACCCCGGCCAGTGCTTTTTAGCAAAAGCAGCTTCTAAGTGCCTGTCTCAGTACCTGCTGGAAACTCAAGTCTAGAATCAAATTAATTCAATTTATGTTTTGTTGCCAAATGAGTTATGGGGGGAAAAAAGTTCTCTGATCTTTATAGAAGAGGGATTGTAAGTCTCTCTCTCTCTCTCTCTCTCTCTCTCTCTCTCTCTCTCTCTCTCTCTCTGTGTGTGTGTGTGTGTGTGTGTGTGTGATATAAAATAGATCTCTACAACTTAACAAATAAAACATTGTATAGAGACCATTCAAACACTGCCTGTTAAAAAATCATTCAGGTATAGATCTCCAGTTTCTCTAATGTCTAGAATTAGTCTGAGCTTGGTGAGTATGATGTATTAAAAAAATTAATCTTTGATCTTTTCTTGACCAATGGCACATAACTCCTCAAATTCTTAGATCCTCAGGAGTGATAAGCATGTCTTTTGTATGCAAAAAAGATACTGGATGCTGGAGGCCCATAGAGAGCTTCAGGATGCGAACTGGTAACCAATAAGCCAAAGTGCCTTAGAGCATTTACATTTTCACCCCTACACCTGACCTTTGAGAAAGAGTAGGACTCAGAGATTGAGTTAATCACCACACACCAATGATATAATCATATCTAATTAGTAAAGCCTCCATAAAATTCCTAAGTAGCATGACTCATAAGAGTTTCTGAGTTGGTGAACTCACCCATGTACCCACAAGGTGCTGGTCCCCACCTCCATCAGAGCAGAGGCTTTTCATTAGGGACTCTTCAAAGGAAACTGAACCTGTATCCTCTATAATATTATGATATATAAATTAGTAAATATGAGTAATTATCCCTAAATATCTGAGTAGAATTGGTTCCATAGCCTCTCATATCCTTAACACTCTTATATAAATGTTTCAAGATAACATTAAGGGAAAATGTCTGTACATGTTCATTTTTGTTTTCAAATATTTTTGAGATGTGGTTAGTTGAATGGTAAATTGTCACTATTTCTAAAGCCCAGTTTCTTATATACATTTGTCTGTACATCCATAGATCCACATACCTATTTACCTACATATTGTTTTATTGATCAATTATCATCCACATGTCAACTCTATATATCAATATGTCTAGCTGTGGCAAATGTTAAAACATTTATCAACATCTATTTCATTTTAATTCTAGGCACATAGCTTGCTCACACATGCACTTACCCTTAACTTGTTCTAGCTAGTGAATCACAAGGAGAAGGGACGCCTTGTCCATTTGCAGAAGAAGCATTTAAAAGCAAATAACCTATACTTCTACCTTTTCTTCTCTCTACAGGGACTAGCAATGCAAATGGCAGGGCCCCAGCAGTTTGGGTCCCCTTAACTCTGCAGCTTACATACTGTACACTTTGTAGAAACAAAAATACCAATTACTGTGGTAAGACATGGAGGTTTTGGAGTTGTCTCCCACTTAACCTTATTAAAGCTTATTAACACACTGTCTTGCCTTGTTCCAAAACTATTTCAAAGTTATAGCACAATAGGATAAAAAGGTAAATCAATGCTAGACAGGGATCTATGCACCTGTTATCTCAGCACTGGTGGGGTGGAGGCCAGAGAATTATGAGTTTCATGCCAGCTTGGGTTACAGTAGTAGGTTGCAGGCCAGCCTGGGCTACATAGTAAGACCCGGTCTCAAGATTGACAACAATAAAAATGAATAAGGATAATGTATGATGACATTTGTCTTGCTGAGTTGTTGGGGGAAAACATACCTAGTGTGTAACTGGTAACCAATATATGTAACAATGTAAGACACACCCTTTTGTGTTTGGGTTCTTCAGTCTGTACAATTGATGATTTCTCTCTACTGCAGGTGCCTTTCTCCCTTTGTATTATACCAGAGAAAGCCTTCCTCAGCTTGCCTACTTACAATCACAGTCCGGTTCCCTCTACTCCATGCTTACTTCCTCCATTATTTACTTTCCCCCATCACATGTATCACCATAGACCAGACTATACATTTTATTTCCTTTTATGTCTGCTCCCTAACACTCGACTGGAAGCTTCATGGAAGGTGGGTGTCTTTATTTACTGCTACGTCTCCAGCATACAGAATACTGCATGATGTGTCAATTTGTGTTGCATACATAGTTTTGAATAAATTATGGGTTAAGAAATCATGATTTGGTAGAGGGGTCTTAGTACAGAATACTAATAGAGTGAATAGCCACTTGCCTGAAACCTGAGTTTGAGATATGGAGATATACACACCATATGAAGAACACTTTCCTTGAGCCTAATCTTCCTGACTCTTCTGTCTTTATCATTCTTTTCTGAATGCTGGACTTAGATATGCTTCCCACTAGGTAAGCGTCAACAGCCATAATAATGAGAATCAAACAAAAGAATGGTAATTATGGAACACTTATGATTTATTGACACTACTTGGTCTAACTTCAAGGCTAAGTATATTTCTATTTATGATCTAATATGAATTTTAATAATACCTGTAGTCAGTGCTATTATGATTGACACTTATTTGTATGAAAAAAGTACATTGAGGCATATAGCTATTGAGTGGTAATATGAGTGTAGGTACATTGCCATATGACAAGACACATACATGCAGTTCAAAACAATTATTTATCATGGTTCCCTAAGTCAAATGGCCACAGCTGAATAGTTCTCTTAAGATATCTCATATGCTTGTATGTATTGTAAGTAGGTGGAAGACTTCTGTCTTGGAAGCTAATAATTGACCCCAGTGTAATCCCAGTTTTCACACATCTGCCACCAGATAGATGGGAAAACACTTAGGGACTGCCAGGGCATCTCACACTCTCTGTGTGGCCTCTTCATTGTTAGAGTGGGCCTTCTCACAGCATGGAGGCCATTGGATAGTCAGATTCTCCTGTAATGACTAGATTCTAAAGAGCTGGTCTTCTCGCTTCCCTTGCAGTCTGTTAGTTGCACAGGAACACTTCAGATTCCGTAAATACTTCCTGGAGGCCTGGCTCATCAGGAGATAATTACAGAGACTCATAATTATGGTGGAATTCTCAACCCTTATCCTCTAAATCCAGGCCTGAAGTTGCAAGCTCTCTTCATCCACCAGGAATGAGAAAGTGGTGCATGTATAAGGGGGACGTGAAGCAAGACAGTCCAGATGAGGGCAGACTATGGTGACCTGGAGAGCACAGGCCAAATTAAAGAGACACTTGTTACTCATCACAGGACTTGGCCTTCAAGGCTACTGGCTCCATAGTACTGCATCCTGTGAATTTTTAAGGGAAAGACATTGGTCTAGGTGTCTATATAAAATATCTAGTGGAAATATGATATTGTGGTGAAGCAAAACACTCCTGTGACTGGCCCATGGGTTACCAGCATGGAAACACTGCTTTACGTATCCAAGGTGATGCCAGCACTCAACGTAACACATAAGGCCCTGGTGACTGGTGGCAGCTACCTCACCTGCTCAGTCAGGTTCATTTCTCAGTCCTCTCCATGTGCATGTATTCCGCAAGTGATTACTGACTCTTCTTCCTATGTGACAAGCAATGTTCTAGGTGTATAGATACAGCATAAACTAAAACAGTCTCTGCCTTCAGGGAGCTTATGTTCTATTTAGGGAGACAGCAAACAGAATTACAATGTCAGATGACACCAAGAATCGTGGAAAACAATAAACGTGGCTGGGTTCCAGTGCGGTGAATAGCAGAGCATTCCTTTCAGCTTTGTCATGATCTTTGTCTACCTTGAACTACCCCCCTTTCCCCGTGGCTTATCTGCCTCCTGCTCCTTGCTTGCAATGGCGCTCCACTGTCCCATCCACTGAAATGTGTCCTGTCTTCTGCCTCCATCTTGCCAGTGTTGAACTGGTGACCCCTCTTCTTGCTTCCAAGTGCCTGTTCCTGTTCATTCCCCGTGGATACTGTTAATATTCTGACCCACTGCTTGGAAGCCAATGTTAGTATTCTGACCGGCCCCTTGGCACCACCATTCATCCTGATGTAAAAGCCTCATTTGGGGGAAAGGCCCCTCCCCCCTTCCTCTCTTCCATTTTTCCTTCCAGGAGGTATGCACCCTGCAACTCCTCTCTCTTCCTCTCTCTTTCCTGTCTTCTCTTTGTCTCTCTATTATAATAATAACGTGGATACAGTGTCTGAGTTGTGAATGTCCACCCGCCGTCCTGCTGCCATGCTCACTTGGCATGGGATGACCGCCAGCCTGCTGCTGCATCTGCCCAGCATGCCAGCATGTTTCCCTGCACACACGGGATACCCTGGCCAGCTGGGGTCCCCCGTGCAATATATCATACCAGACATAACTTTCTAAAGTCAATGCTTGCATCCTATTTGAGTAAGTAAGAAGAATTTGATGGCTTCTGCATTTCTTTTCCTGTCTTTGTTGATCAAAAGGACATCTTCTTTCTGAAGATGTTCAGGGAGGGAGCTGCTTACTTGGAGAGAACTCTGCTGAACTGCTTTCTACTTTCATTTTTCCCTAAAGAAAAGTAAGTTCTTTCCTCTGTTGTCTCAACACAGAACTGTACATTCAGTGTTTTGGAAAACCAAATTGAGACATTGTGTATGTCCCTCATTTTAGGGTAGGTTCTTCATGAGGGTAAAATATTGTCTTATTTCCAGTGTATTGGTGGAGCCCATCACCTGTTTGAGAGAGATCAGCTGCATGTTCATATATATCCTATGCACACAAACACGTTAAACGTGGCTGTTACATCTAAACACAGGGACTTAATTATATGCACATTGACTCCTCCACTAAGACAAACAGGATGCATTTTTACCACAGCAGGCAAACATAAAAGCTTCTCCCAGCACAGCTGTCTTTGCTCAGTGTCTGACCTGCTCACTGTGGTTTGGTCTGACTCTGGCTGCCTGTGTTTCCGCTAGTTAAGCCTCCCTAACAGTCTGAGGTGCCTGGAGACCAGCTGGGGTTTCTAGAAGACTGGAGGCTGAGGCTCCATGGCCTCGTGTGTTGCTGCTCCATGGAACAAGATGAAGCTGAATTTCTGTTGTTCTGTGGAGGACACACATGTTCCACCGTATGCTGGAACACTTGAGCTTTTGAACTAGACCACAGAGTGCTGTGGGCAGATCTGCCTCTGATCTCTCTCACCTCTGGAAACCTTGACTTTCAAGCTGATTTGAGCCTCTGTAAAAGAATATGGCCAGGATCGACCTCTGTTCACAGACAGCAGTTGCCCCTGGCCACAGACTGCTAGCTGCCTGGATGTCTATGGCCTGAAAAGGTGGCTGAGAAAGAAATGATGGGCAAAAGGTGTCTTTATGCACCTTTCCTTGGAAGAGGACAGTTGCAGGTAGTGCAGGATAGTCAAGTGAGGAGGCCAAGCCAGGCTGGCAGGGATACTCAAATAGTCCCAGCAACCTTAGCAGTCAGGATTCAAACCATGTATCAGATTTATAACTTCTGGCTAATTTTTTTCTTCCTATGATCTTTTCAATGTACCAAGTCAAAGTATCTTGTTTGTTTAAACAATTAAATGAAGATTATGATTTTTTTTTAAAAACAGAGTCTCTCTGTGATCCTAGCTAACCTAGAACTTGTTATGTAGACTGTTGTGCCCATGTAGCCAGATCCCTGAACAAGACCACCACAGAGTCTATATCCAATGCAAAACACACAGGGTTTATTGAAAACAAGCAAGCCCAGGCCTGGTCCATGTCCAACACTTGACACAGCAGGTGGAGGAGGACCTCTCAGGTCCTCTCAGGGTGAGGGGTTTTTAAAGGGAAAAACTGCAAGCAGGGTGGTACAAGCCTTGGCATCATATGGTTGGGTGAGGGCATGTAACCTTTGAATTTATTGGTTGGGGGTTACAGTTATCATTTTTGGAAGGCCTGGACAAGTCCTAGGCTTTGTCCTTGAGCTGCCATGGGGGCTGGCTGGCCTTGCATGTTCACTTTGACCCATGCATGTAGCTCTAAGTTGGCGAGGGGTCCCAGACAGTAAACCACTGGCTGAACCTTGAGCAGTCAGAGTACGTGCAGAAAGGGAACTACTGTAAGGATTGTGTCTTTTGTTCATGGCCCTCCCAGAAACTGCTTGCTCAAGTCTCAGGAAACTGAAATTGAGGCCTGATCTCTGAGAGAAGACTGAGCAGCCTGTTATGGCATCTGCTTCGTCCTTTCATAGACCATGCTGGCCTCAAACTCACAGAGATCCTCTGTTTTCCACATGTGGGATTAAAGACTTGTACCACCATGCACAGTAAGATTGTGATCTTTTAAAAGCACCGTCTCACAAAAAATAAACAAACAAATTAATTAATTAATTAAAAAAGCACCGTGTCAAATGTGAACTCCTCCATGAAATGTTTCCTTAGCTCCCAACTTTGTCCATTCCTCCCGGATCTGTTCCAATATGCTCTTTTCTCTCTAAACTAACATTAGCTTATTGGTTTCTTAGAATGTTTCTTCACAATTAGTCATAGTAATAGTAACTGGAACATGGGTACTTTCCGGCTTTAATGCTATGGAAGACTGGAACTCAAGGGTTTGGCCCTCTGCCTCCTGCAGTGGCTGATGTAGAGTCAGTCTATCTTAGAAGCACTCAATGGTCAATGATAGAGCCATGGGACTCAGCATCTGGCCACCTTCATGTCTTCTTGAGGGACTTGTGTCCTGTGGTTGTCACATGCTGACACGGGAAAGTCACATTTCAAACCTGAGGGGCTTTCACCAAGCACATAGAATGACACAAACTTCAGAAGTGTGTGATGTCTTGACTGCCCATCATCTTTATAACTCTTTTATGATCAAAGAGCTTCTGACAAAGCTTCAGTAATGCTTTTCTGCCCCAATTTCTTAAGGATAGGATACTTTGCATTCCATTATATTTCTACAGTGGCACATGGTGCTCAGGAGTAGTTAGTGAGACAACAAGGTGAGCCACCTGGCTTTGCAGAGGCTCATCTGTAATTTGTACCACTCGCCTCAACAGTGGTTGGAGAGGATGGACTAATGGTTAGTACAAATCACCCAGGAAATAGGACACAGCATAAAGTACCTATTCATAATAAGGCATAAAGATTCAATGTTGTGCCTTTTTTTGAGTCTTTCCTGCTTGTGGGTGGGTGAACGCTGAAGGAGGCAGTCACGAGGCAAGAAGGGCCTTCGGATTGGGATTTTCCTCACAAATGGAGGAAACTCAGGTTTCAGTGATACAGAAAACATATCTGGTGATGAACCACAATTTCGGGCATTTTGGAATGCCTCTAAATTAAAAGTTGTATTCTAGGGACCCAGAAAGCATTGTGGGAGCCAAGCAAGCAAAGCCTCATCAAGAGCAGTTTCATATTCTCACATTAATAAAACTCAGTGGAATGTTGGGTGGGTGTAGGACGAGGTGTCAGCCAAGATGTCAGGTGAGATGAGCCTCTCCTCCTGGGGAACTCTGCTTTGCAGTGTGTGTGTGTATGTGTGTGTGGGGTGTCTCCTGTTTAGGACCAAGCACTGCCATTTGGGTGGGGCCAACTTTCTGAGGACTTTACCAGAGATCCTGCCAGCTGCCCCAGAAAATTGTCACTGCTGCCCTTTCACTGAAATCTGTTCAAGCACTCCCAGTGTCTTTGTTGTGGGTGTGTATTGAGTCTCTTTTGTTTGAAAATCACAGGAGCCCAACTCAAATTGGCTTATGCTGGAAAAAAATTTTTATGACTTCTACAATTTATAAAACTGAGAAATAGACTGTAACAGGAAACTTAAAAGGTCTTATTAATGAAACCAAACCTGAGGACAGTTATTGGGGTGAATGCTGGAAGGTCAGAGAAGCAGAACAAGCCATGGCTATCTCACCTTGCTAGTTCCTCAGGTGATCCTGTTTCCTCAGACTGGAAGCTTCTGAGTCCTCATTCCAATGGCTCTCAGCTGAACTGTGCTGCTCCAAAGCCTGAACGCTTAACCAACCAAATGCTTAACTAACTAAATGCTTAACTCCTTAGTTCCTGGCCCTCACGCCTTATATACCTTTCTATTTCTGCCCCCACTCCCTGGGGTTAGAGGTTGGGTTTCTGGGATTAAAGGCATGGGTCACCAAGCTTAGCTGTTTCTAAAGTAGCCTTGAACTCACACATCCACTGGGCTCTGCCTCCCAAGTGCTAGGATTAAAGGCATGTGCTACCACCGCCCAACTTCTGTTATGGCTTGCTCTGACCCATTTTCTAGCCACCATTTTTGGCTTTGTTCTAGTGGCTGTCTGTTCTCTGACCCCAGATATGTTTATTTCGGGGAACACACAATATTTCAGGGAACACAATATCCACCACAGTAGACTTCTCAAATTGGAATCTGATTCCCCATGGAAACCCATGAGTCTTTCTCTGTCCATCTTACTACAGCCTTCATATTTTCTCACATAGATGGTTAAAAGAAGTAGTTTAAGTCTCAGCATCGACATTATCAATAGACCCAGTTGCACAGATCTTGTTGTATATGCTACTCCCACTTTAGGTACCAAAATAACCCCATAATGGTCCATCTTAGGGTACTTGACCATTATTAGGGTTCCGGATAGTATTAGAACACAGTGGATCCTGTGCTCATGACTGGAGTTGAATGGAGTTCATCTTGGGTCATTAGCAACTAGACCACAAAAACAGATGGGGAAGATAGGTAGTTCTACAAAGAAAATTAGACTGTTGTTACCAAAGGTGGGATGGTGGTTATAGGACAAATTTATATCAAAATGAACATGTTCAGCCACTCAATAAAGATTCCATGTGTAGGAGTAAATGTTCCTGTAGGAACATTTACTTCTCTTCACTTGATCTTTAAAAGCTGGGTTCTTAAAGTTGGGTCTTACATTCTCTCTGCCATATAATAGCAGGTTTAATAAAAGATGGCCATGTTCCTTTTGGAGCAATCACCAACAGGGCAAACCATTTAATTATTTTTTAGTCCAGAGAAATAAGAAGTATAATCTCTTCTTATTAACTCTTGCTTGTTAACTAAGGAACATATGAAAGCTTCTAAACCCAGTTATCTGAACAGAATTACTTCCTATGTTTTCTGAATGGAAGCAAAATCACATGTAGTTTGAAGCTTGTCTCTAGGCCAGGCAAGGTTCTTGGAATTCCTGTGGGCAGAAGGCGGCCTTGGCCAGTATTAGGAGATTGAAGGATTTTCTGAGACTCTTCACTTGGATTTGTCTGAGTAATTAATCCCCTTTCCCTCCCTGAAATTCAGTTTTCTCATCTACAGTTTTGTTTTGAACTTACCACTTTTTTTTTCCAGTGTAGTCCATTTCATTTCTAATAGTTTTATTTGATGTTGTTGTGATTGAGCCTCAAAAACTGTGCTAATCTGGGTTGCAAACCTTCTTGCTTCCTCTATAGACAGGGAAGCTTAGGTGCTACCAGGATGATGTAGAGATAGATGTAAAAGGAAAACATGTCCAGATGACTCAGAGAGGTGAGTGTGAGTCTGTGAGTAACAAACAACCCTTCCTTCAGGGCAAGAGGTATTGCTAGAAGATTGTGATCCAGGAAAGACCATACTTGGTTTTGGAGGCACTGCTAACCATCAGTGTCTACTGACCTTGTGGTGTGGAACTCCTGTGGTGGTTTCAATGATAATGCCCCCCACGGGCCCATAGATTTGAAAGCTTGGTCACCAAGGAGTTGTGCTATTTGAAAGGATTAGGAGTTTATTGGAGGAGGTGTGTCACTGGGGACAGGGTTTCAAAAGCCCCTTCCATGCCCAGTCTCCCCGCTTCCCCACCCCTTGCCTGTGGATCAAGATGTAGCTAGCTTTTATCGACCTCTCCAGCACCAAGGCTGCTATGCATGCAGCCATGCCATAAGCAAGTCCTCAGTTAAATACCCTCCTTATGAGAGTTGCCAAGGTCATGGTATCTTTTCACAGTAATAGAACAGTAACCAAGACTACTGCTCACCAAAAATGACCCAATATCCCTTGAATTCTGAAGGGCAGGAAATAGAGAAGGAGAGATCTGTACACAGAGACCCCAAAACCCATTAAGTTTAACATTTAATAGTCTCCTTTTTGCACAGAGGCATTTCACTGTTGGGAACAATACAGTATTAGCCATAATCCTAGGTACAGTTTGGGAAGGTTCCATTTCAGCTGTGGGTGCTACTATCCCTGGGAAAGAGGTCATGGGTTTCATAAGAAAGCAGTCTGAGCAGGCCATGGAACAAGTCAGTAAGCATCAGCCCTTCAAAGTCTTCATCAGTCCTTCAAAGTCCCGAATTCTAGGTTCCTGCGCTGGACTCCTCTGACCTCCCTCTTTGATGGCCTCTAAATGGTAAGATGTAGCGGACCCTTTGCTCCCCGTGTTACTTTTCATCATGATGTCTATGGAAACAATAGCAAGCAGACTATGACACCAGGAATTGAGGTATTTTAAAATTCTTCATTTTATTTTGTGTGTATGTATATGTGTGTATGTGTATGTGTGTGTGTGTGGAGGGGGGACATGTACCATGGTGTGCACGTGGAGGTCAGAGGACAGCTTGAGGAAGTTGGTTCTCTCCTTCCAACATGTGGGTCCCAGGGATCCCCTCAGGCTTGGCAAGGACCTCTAGTCATTTAGCCATCCTACCAGCCTGGGTTTGAACCCAGACACTGCCATTTGGTAGTTGCCTATGTAACGGTAAAAGTTACTGCATCTTTTGAAACCTGCCCCCTCTTCTGCCAAGCAGGGCATTTGCAGTATGTGCCAAATGACTTTATTCTAAGGCCATTCAAAGGATGCAGCTCAGTATCTAGCACTCATAAGAACCTTGCAACCATGCCTGGAGGCATCAATGGATACTTGGTAAGCACCTGAGTATGAAGTTGGACCAGGGTAGACAACGAAGGCAATCAATCTTCTTTCAGGCTCCTTTTCCTCTGCCTGGGAGTGTGGCTGGAACCCAGGCATAGGATGGCCTGAGCCTACAGTAGCACTACATCATCCAGCTGTCAGTTGTCCAGGGAATCAATTCAGGTGGGCCAGTGTGTGTTAAAAAGGGCCCAAATAGGGAGGATAGACTAGGAGTGCATGATTGATTAGTTTCAAGTTCAGCTCTGTATTTCCAATGCTGGCAATAAAGTACAGCAAGCTGGGCTCCACAGTATCCACAGGGGACAGCACGGAGCTTCCTGGGGACAGTGACAGAATGTGCAATAAGTTCTGAGAAAAGAGAGAGCTAGGGTCTGCCACCCATGGGTCACATCTGTCGGGAGGAGGGGTGGTTATGCCATCCCATTATTTTGTTGTGTGAGGGCTGATGCTTCTGGATGGTTAACTTATGGTGGATTAGGGTATAACCCACCAGAGGAGGCCAGGAAAGGATTTTGTGGTTTTCCTGCGGGGCTTGGCTGTGTCACCGTTAGCTTACTTTCCTTGCACTTTGGTTCCTATTTGGGTGGGGTAGGCGTTAAATCTCTTTAGGACTGACATGCAGTAGCAGCAGCATGCAGCCTCCAGATTCACTGCTGTGACTTTGTGCTATGGGTTAGCGAGACCCAGGAATCTGATCATGCCTCATAAGCACCTATGTGGGAAAGGTGATAGGAATGCCCACTGTCCCACTGAGTTCTCCTCTCCAGGCTCCAGTTTCTAACTTCCCTCCCCTTAATGACTCATTCTTTTCCCTTCTTGTACCTCTTTTCCTTCCATCCACCCCATCTTTTACTCATCCTTTACTCAACCTCTCCCTCAAACTTGGAACCACAGTCTTTGGAGATAGGAGGGTTCTCAGAGACCTTTTGTATAGTTCTGTGCCCTGAACCTTGGCAAACCAAAGCTTCTCTGGTAGTTGGAGTGTCTGGGACAGTGACTGCACAGGGTAGCTCACTCTCTGTGTGTCATTCCTTGATGATTATGACAGTGGGACCCAGCAATGGAAGCTGTATTCCTTCCAGCCCTCAGGTAACTCAGTCTGGTGGAGCTGCCTTTGCAGTCTGGTGCTAGCTCTACCTACAGAGTTGGAACGGGACAGCGGTGTGCTCTGTAAGCTGTTTGACCTCCGCCAAAAGCTGAGAAGCGATCTCAGGATGATCTTGTTGAGCATGTCCTATGAACCAGCCTCTAAGAGATGACAGATTCTAAAGTTCACACCTTGAAACATCCCCCACCAAGATGCTTGAGTTTAAAACATAGAGATTTCCAGTTACTTGGTGTGTGAGACTGTGGGGCCTTTGAAGTGGAATGTACTGGAGGAGGTGCTTCACTGGGGGCAGAGCTTTCATAGACTTACCCCCCTTTCTGTGCAGTCTGTGTTGCTCTGACTGCAGATGTAATGTGACCAACCACTGCCGTGCCATCCCTATCAGTATGGACTGTATCTAACTGTAAGCCCAAACCAAATGAAACCAAAGCCTTCTTCCCTTAAGTGACTCCTGGTCAAGTATTTGGTCATAGTAAGAGAAGTAAGCAATATTTGGGGAACCTTACTTTTGAAGGGCGTTCTGAGAGGGTGTGAGCATCTGCAGGTGAGCAGAGACAGGTATGAGAAGATGAAGTTAATGGGTGCAAAGAGGTCTACCCGAAAGACCTGAATTCATATTCAAGTTCAACTGTTTCCTGAGGTCTTTACCTTCTCCGAATCATTTGCAAAGTGGAGATAATAATACTTATCTAAGAAGACTCCTTGAGAATCAAATAAAGTTGGTGTAGATTGTTCCTTGAACCCTGCCTGGTGCATAGTAGACACTGAATAAATACATCTCTCTTTCCACTCTTCCTCTCAATCCATCTCAAAAGAACATTGAGTTCATATTTGATCATGAAAACCACGAATGTTCAGAAGTCCAGAGAGTGAGGATAACAGTAGGAACATGAGCCACTCAGTGTCTCGGGGTCCCGGGGTTATGACCTCTGACCTGTTCTTGCACCCTTCATGGTGCCTGGAGTGTACTAGGTACTGAACACACATGAGAGTGGGCTTGAACAGAGACCAACTCTTGTGCAGTTTCATTTACAGACGTCTCTAATTTGGTGGAAAGACACCAGGAGGCAGGCAATGTTTTCTTCCTGATTCTGCCTGTGGGATCTTGGAATCTTGGAGAAATCTTCTCATCTTTGTGAAGTATGGGGCAAGGCGAGAAGAGGGGCCTCAGAACTCACCTGCTGTGGCCATCGGACCCTGGGCTTCTGAACCGGGAGGAAATGTGTTTCTATTGTTTATGTCACTGAGTCTCTGTTATGTCCAAAGCAGCAGTGGTGGAGATAATTTTCACATTGGGCTCCGGGAGGGTTATAAAATAGCCACCACAAGAGGCTCTACTTTCCCTATTCTTCCAAGATCTCTGACAGACAGTAAGTAAATCGGTGACAAACAGATTAAGTGTGTGCTTAAAAGTGATTTCTCGTGAGATTTCCCCTAAGGCTGGGAAGCTCTCAAAGCATCCAGCTGCATGCCTTGCCTAATATCTGCAAAGTACTCAGAGGAAACAGTGGGTGACAAAAGCAACGACCTTGACATTTAAGTCAGCCTTTGGTGAGTCTGCTTTCCCACAAACCCACTGTGACATGTGTTTTTGTAATAAAGAAGTTCAAACATCAAAAAGAGTCCCATAAAAGATCCCTCAAGACACGCAAGTATGGTGGCCCAGGCATGCCATCCCAACACTGAGGGTGTGGATGTGGGAGGATTGGAAGTTCAGATTTATTGTTGGCTACATACATAGTGAGTTTGAGGCCAGCCTGGGGTACATGAGGCACTATCTCAAAAATAGGTGCCCACAAGACCCACACATTTCCAGCCTTAATAGATACTTGTAAAGTGTGCCTCGAACCCTGTTTCCTTTCCTTACTACTCCATAGGCACTAGACTCTCCACCCTTAGGTACTCAGAGACACTGCTTTATGAACTAGTCTTGAATATTCTTATGATTGTTCTCACATTGGACCCTCTCTGGGCTATAATTTCGGCTCCACTGTCAACTCATATTGTGGTTACAGCCTAGATGCTTCAGGGCCTTGGAAGTCAAGAAGTTCAAATAAGTATAGAGTTCAAATTTTATCCTAAGATCAATGGGAAGCCACTGATGTGCTATTTGAAATAGTATAGTCAGTGATAAGATCATATTCAAATTTACAGAAGTAGCAACTTCAAGAATCATATGACCCACCTTAGTGGAAGAAATGCAGTGTAATCTTGCTCCAACAGTAAAGCCACCTGCTGACTGACTCCTAACACCTACGGTGCCCTTGGTTCATGGAGCACCTAGCATCTCTGGCCGAGGTGGCAGAAGACTCTCATTTCTTATCTCAGGTCCTGACCTGGGACTCTCTTGCCTTCACCCATCGGACAGGATCGACTTCTGAATTCAGTGATAGTGAATAAGTAGACACAGAGCACAACATACAATTTGTTAATGCTCAGTACCATCTCCATCCTCC
Source organism: Onychomys torridus (assembly GCF_903995425.1). Taxonomy (NCBI): domain Eukaryota; kingdom Metazoa; phylum Chordata; class Mammalia; order Rodentia; family Cricetidae; genus Onychomys; species Onychomys torridus. The sequence continues at coordinate 32,717,842 of NC_050453.1, forward strand.
TGCTCCTGCCCCTACCCTGCCTCCAGGAAGAGAAGGCCTAGAGATTATAATTATCATTCCTATTCTCCGTTATAGGTAGGACCCCTACTTAGAGTCCATTCATAAGTGACAACCGAATGAGGCTTAGAAGATGGGAAGGAGTCGCACCTGCTTTTCACAGTAGTTCCTGGAGGGCAGGTGAATAGAGCAGAGGCCACAGGCATTTTCCTATGGTCGTTGGGTGGCAATCTAGCCACCACCAATCCCAGTGCTGTTAGGAACTGGGATTTTTGGTTGTAACAAGACCTCCATCCTATAGAGGTTTTAAAAACTGGCCTTTTCATGAAGGAATGCACCAAACACATTCACATTTATTTTCTTTTTTAAAGCAAATGACATAGACCCAAATTACCAGCTTTTTTTAAATCTAAGCTTAACATGACATATTTAAATAATTGTCAGAACTGACAAATTTGCCAGCATCCATGCACAACTAGAAAACATCCTTAATTTACACTAAACCAGAAATGTCTTTCCACTGATGCAGTAATAGTTTTCATTACTAAATACCAGAAATAAAATTGAAATAATACTGTGGAAGGTTCATCTGGCAATGTTAACTTCACAGCAGGCTGACACCACTCACTCACATGTCAACACAATGGGAAGGAAGCAGATCCATGCTGGTGTTAAAGAACGGGCTTGTCCTAGCACAACTCACAGAGTCACAGGGATCACCTCAGATTATGTTCTGTTTTGTTTTGTTTAAAGCAAAGTGCATGCCAACAACTTTAAAGTAAAAAAGTGGTCTTATTTTGTGGTCTATGACAAATAGGGGCTCCAATGAGCTGTTTTATAAATGCTTTAGATTAGATACAGTTATACAGAAAGTCCAGTTCGTTCAAAATCTTCAAAAAACAACAAAAAAGTTCCTGTTATTCCTCAAATGGTGCTTGATATGGTTTACCATTTCTGTTAAATGCGTGCGTTGAATTACTTGTTATCCAAGCGTAGCAGATGCTCCTTACCATTTATCATCAAGGACTTTAACTGTCCGTCTTCCTCAACTTCTACTCTTTCTTGGCCATTCTCCACAATTCTTTTTGTAGTGATTTTTTTTTTTTTTGCCATTAACTATCTTAGTAGAAGTTGATATTGATTTGAAGTTGCCCATTCTGCCTCTGCCAAATGATGTGGAAGAGAAGGAAGTGATACCCCCATTCCCTAGTGAGCCAAACCGAGTGAATCTTGTATCAAAAGCAGGAAATCCACCTCCAAAAGGAGGAATCCAATGAAGGCAGAGAAAAGCAAGCTGCACCTCAGTTTCTGCTTCCTCGGGGACCCCTTTTGTTCCCCCAAATAGTCATCAGATGGGTCTTCAAAGAGGTCAAATGAAAATAGGTCCCTTCTACCAAAAAATTCCCTGAAGACATCCTCTGGATTCCGGAACGTGAAGCCAAACTCAAACAGTCTGTCAAAATGACTTCCACTTCCTCCATCACCACCATTTAATCCTTCTTTGCTGTACTTGTCATAGATGTCCCATTTTTTTGCATCCGATATAACACCTCATATGGCTCGGCTACTTGTTTGAATTTCCGCTCTGCTGCTTCTTTATTTTCAGGTTTTTTGTCCGGATGCCATTTAATGCCTGTTTCTGATATGCCTTTTTAATGTCTTCAGGTGAGACATATCTCTGCACGCCCAGAACTTCATAGTAATCCACCATGTTTTAACAGATTGTTGGGACAAATCGGAGGCTGCAGCGGCCGGTGAGGGGTAGGGGAGGTCTCCTTGCAGCTCTGGCACAGCTGTGCTGGTGGCAGTGGCAGTGTCCCTTAATAACTTTTTAAAACCTAGCCTTTCATTATATTAAGTCTTTCATTGCTCCTCGTACTTAGAGTAACTTCCATTTTCTTGACCAGCCCTGACTGAAAACCATGGGCTGCAGAAGGGAAGCAAATAGCTCTGAGATCACAACAATACTGTTGCATGTGGTATAAAGGCCTGAAGAATAATTTCTGCCCAGTGCTATTGTCATCACAGGCTGTCATCGACAGCCCCCTCCAGTCTGATGTGATAAGAAACAAGTTGCCCTTGATAGCTTTCCCTTTCACATGAGAACAAAGACGTATCAGACCTCTTTCTCTTGAAGACCAAACCTATCAAATTTAAGGTACAAGCAAGGTCTAGACATTTACTTATTAAGTTGCAATAAACAGTATTCTTTGTCCAGTAAATTTTCTTGAATCAATTAGATCATGAATGATGGGAATAAAGAGGGGCCACACACTGAACAGTAACAGAAAGAATGCATATCATTAAAAAATGATAAACTTGGCGTGATAACAGGATTATCTTGTTTCTTTTGACTCATCCATGAAGAAAATATATTAATTTCTGTAGGATCACTGCGCATACTTTTTTGTTTGTTTGTTTGTTTTGTTTTTGTTTTTCGAGACAGTGTTTCTCTGTAGCTTTGGAGCCTGCCCTGGACTAACTCTGTATACCAGGCTGGCCTCTAACTCACAGAGATCCACCTGCCTCTGCCTCCCAAGTGCTGGGATTACAGGCGTGCGCCACCACCGCCCGGCCACTGCACCTACTTTTAACAATGGTGGTGATACTAAATATAGCACTTCTCTCAGGTTATTTCTATTATAGTTGCTAGTCTGCAGGATATTTTTCAAATAGGACAGTTTTCTCTGCTAACATATGCAGAAGGTTCAATACACAAATAGTTTTTAAGTTTTTAAAAAAGAGCAAAGGGGAAGGAGATTTTGCTTAACCAGATGTCAATACCTGTAATACATTTGCAAAGTTGGTGGGCATGGTGGTGAACCTCTGTAATTCCATAATTTAAGAAAAATGGATAGGGGGATCACTAGTTGGAGGACAGCCTGAGTGCATACTGAGTTGGAAATCAGCTTGTCTCTACAAGAAAAAAAAGCTATAATGCCATGACTATAAGGACTGTGTAGTTTTCTTACCAGGATAGATGGATAGATCAAACAAAACTAAGAGCTGTGGGATGAATCAATCAGCAATGGAAACTGTGGTAACTATGCCACTGGGATTCAGTAGAAGAAAAGACGGTTTGAGTTGAGGAAACTGGTTCATACACAGTACAAGGTTTGCATTTTGAAAACTTTTATTACTTTTAATTATGTGTATACATGTATGTCTCATGTGTGGGTATGTGCACAAGAGTGTAGGTACCTGTGGAGGCCAGAAGAGGGCACTAGATCCTGTGGAGCTGCAGGTAGTTGTGGGGTACCTGACATTAGGTGCTGGGAAAGTGCTCTTAACTGCTGAGCCATCTTTCCAGCCCTGATTTGAATTTTAAATGTCTCCTGAGGGCTCATATATTGGAGGCTTGATCTCCAATACAAGGGGCCTTGAGGGGCCTGGTAATTCAATCATTACAATTCTGATCTCATGAATGGAATACTTGCGGAAAGGAGTTTTATTTATAAAAGCAGGCCCTGTGCTGGTTGGCCACCATGAGATGATCAGCTTTGCTCTACAATAAGCTCCCTGCCATGACATTCACCCACACCACCTATGCACTGAACCCTCTGAAGTCATGAGCTGCTGCAGTCCAGCTGCAGCCTGAGTTCAGGTCCTAAGACAGAGAAGGGGCATCGGTGCGAAGAAATGAACGGTCCAACCACCAGATGAGTTTCACACAAGTGGCCGGCCCCAAATAGCTTCAGCCCTCTTTGTTTATACATCAAAACAAGTGTGTTTTTCCATACTAACAAGTTTTTCCAATCCTCCAAGTTAACATCCAGCAAAAACAAGTATGTCAAATATGGATTCTTTCCCCCCCCAACTTTTATCTCAAAACATCTTTAAACCAAAAACAACTGTTATCATTTTGCTAGCTTGGCCAAATATTGAGCCAGGTACATCCTGTCTTACAAAATTATAAGGTGATTGACATAAACACACGTTTTCAAACACAACAATCCCATTCAAAGCATATTTGCAGAAATAGGAGTGATCTGCCTCCAATTCTCTCAGCACTGAATTAGAACAGCTCCTGGGGTCTCAAGTGACAGATGCCATCCCCAGACAAGAAACCTGAGAAGCATTAGCTCCCAAAGAATTTTAGGGGAAGGTATTCGAGAAAAAAAAAATGGGTTTTCCTGGAATGATCACATCTGTCCAATATGTGATTGACAAAATGATACTAAAACCACCAAGAGAATCATCAATGTTACAAAGAGAAGAGAGCATGCTGGCCATGTGGTCCCAGCAGTATTCTGTGCTGTCCCTAAAGTCCACTGGTCCTTGCCAAGTGAAACTGTCCCCATGGGCTTTTGCCTCATCTGGAGATCCATTGGACAAACACTCATATGCTGGTCTGAAATTAGGCTGCACAGTTCCCAACAATGAGCCAAATTAATCTTCCTGTCTTTTAAATAGATTTCTCTCAGTTCTTTATATCACACACATAGACAAAAATATGGAGACTCCTTACTCATAAGCAAAAGTGAGGTTGGGGTGCATTAAAACCCAAATGTGCAATCTTTATGGGTATGGGAGAAGACATGTGCAATGTCTGAAAGCAGCCATGGGTTTACATCTAAAATACACATAAAGTATAAGAAGATTGTGCAAGTCAGTATGGAGGAGATAAACAACTTTTAAGTGGCAAACAGAATATACACAGAACAGGAAAAGAATGGATTGCCCAACAAATATATAAATGATGTTCAAACTCATAAGAAACCAGAGAGAAGGCAATTAGTAGACAGTGAAATTATCTTCATAGGCATAATGCTTGGTAAAGATTACAAAGGTGGATACTACAAAGCAAAGATCAAAGCAGAGGCTAAGATGGCCCTCTTGGAACTGCTGCTGGTGTCAAGGGACTGTGTGGTGATATTGTGTCCCTCAAAATATTGTGCACCCTAATAAACTTATCTGGGGTCAGAGAACAGAACAGCCACAATATTAAACATAGAGGTATAGGCAGTGGTAGCACACGCCTTTAGTCCTAGCATTCCAGAGGCAGAGATCCGTCTGGATCACTGTGAGTTCAAAGCCACATGGGAAACAGCCAGGCATGGTGACATGAGCCTTTAATCCCAGGAAGTGATGGCAGGCAGCAGAAAGGTATTTAAGGCATGAGGACCAGGAACTAGAGCCTGGTTAAGCTTTTATGCTTTTGAGCAACAGTTCAGCTGAGATTCATTCTGAATGAGGACTCACAGGCTTCCAGTCTGAGGAAACAGGATCAGCTGAGGTATTGACAAGGTGAGGTGGCTGTGGCTTGTTCTGCTTCTCTGATCTTTCAGCATTCACCCCAATACCTGGATCCAGGTTTGATTTTATTAATAAGACCTTCTAAAATTCGTGATACAGGACTGAGCTGCTAAATGAGCATCCTGGAAGTACTTAGAGAAGTCGAACTTGTAGGCTCATGCTCACGAGTAAACTCAAACCTGGAGTGTACTGTGGTCTTTGCTCACAGGTGCGATCTTCCTGTCTACTTGGCAGTTTGCCTTGGAGGGCTTCTCTAGGCTAGTTAAGGTAAACAGCAGGTTGTCTAACTATGCTTCCCCACCCTCTGCTGCTGCTGCTGAGTCATTTCCAGAGCTCTGGCCTGTAGCCCATTGAGTCAACTTTCCTGCCAATTCCCTGGAATCATAGAAGTAGGAGCCGGAGAGAACTCAGCTTGAGGTTCCTGCACATGGGGGCCACTGGCCTGGTAGCTCATGCATTAGTTTTTTCCCTCAGGAGCCACAATGCTAAGATCTACTTAGAATGAAGATTTCTTTTCATTACTAAGGTTTGAGTACCAATGTGATGGGTCTCTGTGACTGTTCACAGGGTTGTTTCTTCTTGTTTCATCTTGCCAGGGTGTAATGTTGGATAGTACTAACAAACTCTAAACCAGTTTCCAGAAGTTTCTCTCTTGTCTCTTCCAGCTACGTACTCCTCTCCCTGTGACTGGAGGGCAGTAGGGGATGGGTGGGCATGGGCTTCTGATTCCTTTACCAAAAACTGAAACAAAGGAGGGGTAAAGAAAGCTATGGAAGGGCAGAATGATGATTTCTGAAGATGCTGGGAGTGGGAGGTAGGAAAGCAAGGAGAGACTAACCAGGACCAATAGTCCTGGGAACGGTGAATGAGGGAAGGATTGAAAAATGTCTCAGATGAAAACAAAACACCAGGCCTGATGACCGGAGGCATGAGCTTGCCCACAGAGTGGCCTCAGGAGAAGCGGGCTGGATTAGCAGCTGGGGTGGGGCAGTGTGACATCTGCCAGGAAATGACACTTTTGGTGTTGATTTGGCATAGCTGAGAGAAGCAGGATGACCATCTCAGACATCCCAAAGCTCGAAATAAAAACTAAGAACATTTCAAAAGAAGAGCTTGCCCAAAAGGTGGTATATAGAAGTTTATTGGGATTTACATGGCTTGTATGGGAAAATCGTGGGAACCAAGACTGAGTTCTTAGAGCTTATTAGATGTAAATGGTGTGTGTGTGTGTGTGTGTGTGTGTGTGTGTGTGTGTGTGTGTCCAGAAGAGAGAAGTCAACCCAGGCAGAAGGGGCAGTTTTAGAAAGGCATAAGATACTTAGTTCAATTTGCTGTAATTGTTGAATGAAGTTTTGGTATGTTCTCTGGGATGGTTAAGGCACTTGCCATAAAAATTATTTGTTGCTTATCCCAAACGCTTTTGAGTTGGGGACGTTTCGTGTTTCATCTGGTGACCATAACAGGGATTGCCAAGATAAAAGATTGCTGAGGCTTGGAAGGCCACTTCTCAAGGGAAGTGGGATAGGAGGCACAGTGGGGGCAGGGCAGCTGGGGACAACTGCAACAATTCAGGGTGGCAGCTGACTAGCATTCAGAGATGGCCAGGGGTGTCTACTAGTCTACTGTTTTCAAAGAGAATTGAAGTATGTAGTTTTAATGTGTGTGATTTCAATTTTGAAAAGGGGCAGTTAATGGAAGAAAAAACACTGTTGGTACCACAAGACGCATAGGCCGGTGGTTTGCAACCTCTGATCTAATCTGTGGAACGGGTGGGGCAGGTTTTACCCTCTCAACTATGAAGGTTACCTGCAAGGCTATGGAAAGCAGCGTTAGGTTGAGGGAAGGGACAGCAGCAGGGGTTAAGTAACCCATGCAAAAGCTAAGACGTGGAGATAGCTTCTCTAGCCAAACTCCACGGTCTTTTCCCAGAGCATCAGCACCAAAACACCACACAAGACATTCCATCCTTGCAGCTGGGGAACAGCTAATGTCCTCAAGGCGAATCCGGGACTGACCTGCCGAATGGGACCTCAGGCCGGTACTTCTCAGCTTTCTCGGGCCGCACAGAAACGCCAATTGGAATTTCGAAGACTTTTCGTCAGAAATGTGTGGGCGGAAACTTCCTGGGGTTGCTGAGTGCTTTTTGAGGCTTCTCGGCTTCAATGCAAAGTGAGTGGGTGTCTCACAGAGACGTAAAGAGAGAGGTGTTTCCCTTGACTATGGAAACTTTATAAAGAGAACTCACCTTCTCTGGAACAGTCCGCGTCAGGCGTCCTGCTCTTCACACTTCCAAGAGTCTCCGCAAGATTGAGAGAAGACAAGCCTTCCCCAGGGCTAGGTGCCATGCAGCAGCCCGTGAATTATCCGTGTCCCCAAATTTACTGGGTGGACAGCAGGGCCGCTTCTCCTTGGGCTCCTCCAGAGTCAGTTTTCCCCTGTCCATCCTCTGTGCCTGGAAGGCCAGACCAGAGGCGACCACCACCACCACCACCTCCGTCACAGCTACCACCTCTATCTCAACCACCACTACCACCACCACCCCTGCCGCCACCGCCCCCTCTAAAGAGGAGGAATGACCACAACCCAGACCTATGGCTACCAGTGGTGTTTTTCATGGTTCTGGTGGCTTTGGTTGGATTGGGGTTAGGAATGTATCAGCTCTTCCATCTGCAGAAGGAGCTGGCAGAACTCCGCGAGGTAAGCCTGGCACGTGGATGAGTTTGGCCCCAAGTCTCTTTGCTGCATGTGGGCCACTGTGTTGCTCGCAGTGATTTGGGGTTTTGTTTGTTTGTTTGTTTTAATGGTAAAGATCTTTTTAATCCCTTCTGTTTTTAGGAAAGGGTTATTATAGTATTTCTATTCTATAGTTGGAGAAACAGCTCACAGCCTTGAAGGCAGAGGTTCTCAACCTGTGGGTTGTGACCCAGCTCCCAGGGTGGTTGAATGATTCTTTCACAGGGGTTGCATATCAGATATCTTGGATATCATATATTAACATTATGGTTCATAACAGTAGCAAAATTACAGTTATGGAGTAACAATGAAATAATTTTAGGTTGGGGGTCACCACAACATGAGGAACTGTATTAAAAGGGCACACCATTAGGAAGGTTGAGAACCACTGGTCAAAGGGAATATTTTCCATCTTTTAGAGAATCTGAGACAAATAGTTATTCCTTTCTCAGTTGTCAAGAGTGTGTTGAGCTTCTACAGCTTCACAATTAGCAATTTGGGGAGCGGGGTGGGAATCAATTTCGAATCTTGCTTCAAAGTGTAGACTAAATCTGTCTGAAAAGACTTGGAAGTCTTAGTACTACTCCAAATACCATTGTGTGTCCTGAGTCTAAGTCAGGCAGGATCCAAAGGATCTGAGTTCTCTTTCTAGGGACTGATGGGGATTTTTCTGCCTGCTTGGCTTAAATAACTCCACATTTATTGTATGAATCTTTCTCTTTCACTAGATCACCAACCAAAGCCTTAAAGCATCATCTTTTGAAAAGCAAATGCGTAAGTACTTTTACGTATGTCTTTGAGTCCCCTAAAGTGGTCCTCAACACTGAACAATGTTGGGGAGATCCTGGGAGTCAGGCTTAGGATTCCTAGGAAAGAGATGCAGAGAAACTTCGACTCTGCGTTCAGTCTAGTTCTGTGAACTACAAGAAAATATTGGATACAGTTTATTGCTCAATAGTCATGTATCTTAATGAACACTGCATATAATGCAAATGAATTTGGGCTTGACTTTGGAAAGAGACACACATATAGCTCTGGATTTTCCCCCTGGCTCCTTCCCTGGGTATCTTGGTCCCATCTCACATAGTGGTGACTGTGACTCCTAGGAACAGAAGGGGAATAGAGGCCAACACAAATGTTTCTTGGGATGTCCCCGCTACTTTTTAAACTAAAAGTGACTACTCAAGAATTAAGCTGTATTTTTAAAAATATTTTGTAAGATGCAAAAACAATTTTAAGAAGTAAATGAATTGCTTTCATTGGGGAGTTTCTTCTGAACTCATACAAAGCTTGGGGAAGACTTTAGCCATTGTTCACAGGACTGTACATCTTTCCCACAGAGGACTTAAGATGCTTTTGATGAGTTTGATGATAAAGCACCCCCTTCACACATACATATTAAACCCAGGCTAAGAGGAAAATGACCATTTTGAACATAAAACCTCATGGTTTCAGGAGATGGAACAGAGATTTCAGGATCTTTGCTTTGCTTGTCTTGGAGTCAGGTTCATGAATTTGGAAAGGAACTTATAGAGAAAGTGGTCTATTTTCCATTTTCCAGAAGAGATACAAAATACTAGACTAATTAGATGCAATGCCCAATCCTCCTGGTATGAAACTGGGTCCAGGAGAACAGCCACCCCCCTTGTGCCTTGTTACCTATAGGGCTTTCTGATTCATAGAGAAACTCTCACCTCTCAATAATGGCCCTGAAGTGATACAAAGCAGTTGCCTTTGCAACAGCAATAGGGCAGCTTTATCCTAACAAATTTGAAGGCATCTGAAAGGCAACAGGCAACAGTGGCCATCCATTAAAGAGAGCTGGCTTCATACTCAGAGAGTGACCAGTCAGCTCCTGCCTGAGGATATAAGCTCTTGCAGTGGTCACCATGGTGTGCTCTGGTTTTCAGCTCTGCATTCAAATCTCTAAGTACCAGAAAGCCCAGATTACAGAGGCACAGTGGAAATGTCTTGTTAGAAAAACGAAACCTCTCAGGATTTCTAAAGTGAAATCACTTTGAAAGTCAGTGGAATATGGCTGTGTACAGGTGTTGATCACTCCCCTTCACCCACTCCATGGAGTCATTTTAGTGAATAAAAGTCAAATGGACAGATGAGTCAGCTCTACCTACCCTAGTCATTGTCTTCTTTATATCAATGTAGGTAGCCAGAAATTGATAAACTGTCATAAGAAAGTCAAAAGAGTGACTTTACTACTAAGAGGAGCTGATTAAAGAAAGGTATATTTATTTCTTCCTTCAAATTCACAAAAATAAGAAAACAAAGATTTTCAAATATGTGAGAGGAAACAAAAGGCCATATCTGCCACAAATTGCATCCAGCATGCATGGAAATTGCTGTAGGCATTCTGAAGAACACTAGGAAAGTTCGTTCCCAGGGCTTGAACTATTAGTCTGCCTTGTAATCTCATCACTAAAAGATTCTCTTAGGAAAATAGTTGGAGGAATAGATAAAAATTTATATATATAGTGTTCGTCCCTTTCTTCCTTTCATTCTTTCTTTCTCTTTCTTTCCTTCCTTCCTCCCTCTCCCTCTTTCTTTCTTTCTTTCTTTCTTTCTTTCTTTCTTTCTTCTCCTTCCTTCATTCCTTTCTTTAAAGTATACACCACAATCACCTGGCTTTTTTCTTTTTTTAAAGGATTTATTTATTTTTATTTTAATGTTCATTGGTGTTTTGTATGCATATCTAAGTGAGGGTGCCAGACCCCCTGGAACTGGAGTTAAAGACAGCTGTGAGCTGTCATGTAGGTTCCAGGAATTGGTCTTCTGGAAGAGCAACTAGTACTCCTAACCTCTGAGCCTTTTTTCTAGCCTTCTCCACCACTTTCTTATAAAACAACTTATTAGGAAGAAACCTAACCCTCAGAACAGGAGATAAATTGAATACACCATTGCACATTAATAGAAGAGCATCATGAATGGCAACTAAAATATCTAATAGGACCACCTAGTAGAACTTTTAATGACATTAATATTGTGTACTTTATATTGTTAGGTAAGTAGACAAGTTATCAAAGGCCATTTTCAGTTTAATACTCATTATGAAGTACATATTCACGTTTTTTAACTTCGAAGAAAAGAACAAACCAAGATAGTGATTTTTTTCCCTGGGAGATATTATAGCTATTATAGATTTTTTTCTTCCATTTAAAATGCTTTTTCAAACATTTATTTATTTTATTGTGTGTTTCCATACACGTGTGCATATGTACCACAGCTTGTATGTGGAAGTCAGAGAACAACTTGTGGGGACTGGTTCTTGCCTTCTGCTGGTGGGTTTCAAGGTTCAAACTCAGTCCTCAGGCTTGGCAGCAAGCAACTCTGCCATCTAGCCAGCACTGTTTCTTTTTATGCTGATGCCTCCTCATGCTTAGCTATTGGGTATTTCATTTATAAACAAGGCTTTTAGAGAGTCTTCTATGACTGAGGCTGAGTCTGGTTGGTGTTTGAGAATGAGAGAGATAAAGATGGACACCTGTTCTCATGGATCTTAGAGCACAGTGGAGCAGATGAACAAAAACAAGCCAACAATACCATTTCAAACAGTTCTGGGGGTGGTCAAAAGTAGAGTGGTCTGGAAAAGTCCTTTATAAGGGTGTTTATGCTGATGCACATGGGGTCAATCAGAAGCCTCTTGAAGAGTTGTGTGTATGGGTCATGGAACAGAGAGAGCATTCCACATTGCACATACAAAGAGCCTGAGGCAGGAAAAAGTCTTTCCTTGTATTTCTACATAAATGCAAGGACCTATCCAGCAGATATTATAGGAGTATATTTTATGGGAGTAACATTATACTAGGCTCTATGAGAAATATAAAGATAAGCAACATGTGGTTCTTTGCTCCATTTCCTGTTAGTGCATGGCAGAATGCCAGGTCATCCACTAGGGTGGTTTGTGGTGTACAAGAGGTCCATTCTTGCCTATCTTGCTCACTCACACTTCTTTCAAGATGGGTTGTTCTAGGTGCTAGAGAGGTCACAATTGTTTAGATAAGGTTCTCAGTAGACTGGGGTATTTTCACTCCCAGTGTGTGTTTTATAGTCTAGTTCTAAGCCTAAAGTAGACAAATACCTTCCTATAAATATTTTTTAATGTTCTAGTTAGCTGAATTCATGAAGCCCAGTACTACTAGATTTCTACCTTAGCTGAAATATTTGAAGTTAGAGAAATAGTGTTTTTTTGAAAAGATATTGTCAATTTTAATGACTTCAATTTAATTTACTGATGCTGTGCTAAATAATGCTAAATGCACTTGTGACTTTACTAGATAATAAAATGACATTAGAGAAAGACTTGGTGGCCAGGATCCCAAAGCCCAGCAGCATTAGTACTAGTTTAGATTGTCAAGTGTTCCAGAGAGCTGCTGTTTTCCTGGACAAAAAGGAAGTAAAGACAATTTTTATAATTGCCCCAGCAAGGAGGAGCCAGAACTATCAAGAGAGGCAAAGACAGAGGGATCTGAGGCTTCAAAGGTTGAAGGATCATATTTGATGGAAGGGCTTCCCAAAGGAAGAGCAGTGTAAGATGGTTGTTAGAGAACTGACAGGAATTTAACACAGAGATCTCATCTGAAGGGTGTTCAAGACAGAATGAACAAAAGCCAGGGGCAGGGAAAAAGGGGGCATAATCAGGTCATGGGAATCAGGCTGTGTGCAAGTGTTCAATGGGATGGAGTTGGGGGAGTAAAGCTGATGCCATGAATAGAGGAACTCAGGCTAAGGCCACATGATGGAGTAAAATTGTGGACAACCACATGATCGGTGAGGAGGTCTTAGTATAATCAATTTGGGAATAGACTGTAGAATCAGTAGTCCTTTCTAGACTCTGTCAGTAGAATCAGGGTGTACAGTCAGCCTGAGGGGTTCACTGCATCCACCATTATAGTCAGTCAGCTTCTGACACTGTTTGCCAATTATAATTAGGGCAATAATATCAAGCTAAAGGGTCCAAGGCAAGTTCTAAATAGGGTAACTGAAATGGCTGCTTTGTGCACCCAAGCTTGTATTCACAATGTCTGATCATAATATAATTTGTGTATACATCTGTCTTTCTCTATCTTGTCCTTTTAAACTGTTTTTGAAATACAGACTCCCATGAGTCCGACAGTTTAGATTTTCTTGATGAGTGTGTACTACAATATTTTTCCATATGCTCTGAAAATCTTATATTTAAATGGTGGGATTTAGAGTCCCATCAAGGTAGTAGTTGATCTATCATAATAATTTTCACATCTCTTTTATCTCTCTATGATGCAGAAAAACCCAGTCTACCCTATGAAAAAACAGAGCCGAGGTGTGTGGCCCATTTAACAGGTTTGTGTCTGGAAGGACTGGGTGGGGACAGAAAGTCTTTGGAAAAATGTGGACCCACTGCTCAATTTCTATGTAGGCTCTTGGAAAGTATTATTGACAGTTGTGTTTTCCACTCAAGACCATTCATATCTCTGGGATCTCATGACCCTAATCTGACAATCCTAATGCTATGAAGTTGTGTATGACTTGATCTTGTCCATAAAATGTGTACTCTTTCAACCATTCCAAAATCTGCAAGGGGACTTGTGACATAAGTCTAAGAGGAGCACCAGATGGTGACTGATGCACTATTTTGAGTAAGAAGAGATAGTCTTGGCATTTGTGGGCTTTCAGCCTATATTATAAAATGAAGAAGTGGTTTAGTACAATATACTATGGGCACCTCCATTAGAAAAATAAATATTAAAAATGCAGGTAAATATCACAAGAAGAGTTTATACTATGGCTCCTGTAATTACTTGGAGACTAGAAAAATTCATCTGTGTCTACAAACACTTGTGTGTAGGTACATACCGATGTGTGAATAAAAGGAAAGGGGATTAACCCAAAATAAGAGGCCAAACTAATCAAGGAAGTGGACCACTTAATCATGAGACTTTGTCCAAATGTAGAACTCTGGAGATCCTTCCCTTTATGGATGGATTCCCCAAGCCCAGCAGTGTTGGCACTAGTTTAGATCATAAGATGTTTATTCCAGAGAGCTGAAATCATCCTAACAATCTTCCCTGAGATTGATCAGAGGCACACACTAAATTTGTCCCAATCACATGGATGATTACATTAGGGTGGGCAGTTTGACGAAGGTGCTGAAGTAACTCAGTGATGGACCATGCTTTGACTCTCAGCCAGTTTTACATCAGCTGCCACATTCTGAGTTTTTGTTAAGGAAGGGCCCACAGTTTTGCCTTGGAAGCCTAGCTAGTCAGATATGTGAGACTTTCTGGCTGAAAGTTCCTCTCTGGTTTATTACAGGCAATCCCAACTCCAGGTCCATCCTTCTGGAGTGGGAAGACACATACGGAACTGCTCTGATCTCTGGAGTGAAGTATAAGAAAGGTGGCCTTGTCATCAATGACACTGGGTTGTACTTTGTTTATTCCAAAGTATACTTCCGGGGTCAGTCTTGCAACAACCAACCCCTAAACCACAAGGTCTTCATGAGGAACTCTAAGTATCCAGGGGAACTGGTGCTAATGGAGGAGAAGAAGTTGAACTACTGCACTACTGGCCAGATGTGGGGCCACAGCAGCTATCTGGGGGCAGTATTCAATCTTACCAGAACTGACCATTTATATGTCAACATATCTCAACTCTCTCTGATCAATTTTGAGGAATCTAAGACCTTTTTTGGCCTATATAAGCTTTAAAAGAAAAAGCACTTTAGAATTATGATTATTCCTTATCTGGGCACTGGAAATATTGCCTTGAATGAGAGTCTTCTTAAGATCGAGATTAATTGAGACTAAATGAGCCACAAAGACCTCATGATCACAAGGTTCAACAGGTCAGCTATCCTTCATTTCCCAGAGGTCCATGGAGTGGTCCTTAATACCTCCATCATGAGCCAGATGGAAGGAAGACTGTGACTGAGGAACATAAAGCTTTGGGCTGCCATGTGGTGATGCAGAGGCACAGAGATGGAACTGATTTTAAATGGCCAAGAGCATTTTAGCCATTGAAGAGGACACTTTTAAACTCACCTTTCAGGGTGGGTCTACTTGCTACCTCAGAGGAGACCATCTTTTAGACACATAGTTGTGATCTGAATATACAAGGGATGGGAAAGGGGGCCAGGTTTGACTGATAAGCTAGAGACTGAAAGAGGCCAATGTTCTATTGGCAGCATCCTTACTTTTAACTGGTGTTTTCTGAGCCAACCTTTGATGCTAACAGAGAACTAAGAGGGATGTTTATGGCACAAATCTTCCTCTACACAGCATGTGTACCTTCAGTGCAATGGTGTCTGTGTGTGTTTGTATGTATGAGAGAGAAGACAGACAGATTCTAGAGAGTCATATAAATAGAATGTGTACATTATGAAGTACATATTAGAAACATGTGTTACACTTGATGATAGTAGAGATCTGAATGTTTCTTGGCAATAAACTCTAATAGTCTTCAAAAATCTTCTATTATCAGCTACTGATGCTGTATTTATATATTTTGTGCATCTTAACGAAGAAAAGACAAATAAAAATTATATTGTAGTATATAGAAAAGTGTTAAGAATATAGTGTCTGATATCAGTGAGATGTGCTTATTGTTTCCTTTCTCCATGACTTTGGAGCATTCTGAGAAGAATTTGCAATGGTAAGTAGAGCTGTGTGGCAAATTCTCCCATCTTTGTCCGTTTCTCTTTTTTTCTCTCTAGTTGCTTTCATCTGGACCTCACATTACCCTGAGTTTTGTTTACCAACATTATGGCCAATGTTAAGGTAATCCAAATATCCACATGTTTGATGGCAGCTCTTCTTTGGGGCCAGAGCCACGGCAAAGTGGAAAGGACACATGCTTTGCAGTAAAAAGCCTGGAGTTGATCTTTTTTGTTCTTGCTCTTAGCTCACTTTGAAGTCTGATAGGTCACTTGCTTTCTGATGTGCAGGAAAGAGTTGGTATGTGTGTAATATTAGTGCAGGCTCTTTAATGTGTATGTTTAATAGAACTTTGTATAGATGATCCAGTGGGGGTTTGAAGCCACAGTTGGGAGGAAAAGTTGAAACTGAAACATACCTCAATCCCTAACACTAGATACAAGAAAGATAATATTAGGTACTCGACATTTCCAGGAATTAAATAGGGGAGGAAGAAGGGGAAGTGCCAAGTCAACAGAGCCCGATCTGTCATTTAAAAGGGTCAATAAATGCTTCCTCAATAAACCAGGGACAAAAACCAAAGTCTCAGGTTGGAAAGTATCAACTTCTTGTCTTCAGGCTCTTCTGTCTCACATCTGTTTTGGGTGGATTGGTTCCTTCATGGAGAATGTCTGGGAGGTATTTGGTCTTTTGGTTGTATATTTGTCTTTCCAGTCAATATGGTGAAATTCCCTTTATCTTTTTCCTTCATATTTTGGCCTCAGTTATCAAAGATACCTATTCCAAAGTTCATGGGATGTTTTCTAGATATTTTTATTTTGTCAATGGGCATTTCTAGACAATCATATTAGAGCAAAGAAGAAGTAAATATGGAAGCAGAGGCTTCTTGAGATTGGTGGATGTTATCATCTACCAGTCAAATTACTCTCATATCTAACTCTCAAAGGTGTCTTTGGGTTACATTAATAGCTCAGTGCACTTTAAGTGTTCTGATTCTTGGCCTTTTGGTGAAGATCAAGTATAGTATTAATTCCAGTGAAGAGATGCTAACAATACCTTTAGAAACTTTAAGTTGTTTTTCTTTAATTTAAAATACGAGTAATGTTAAAACCCAAACAATTTTGAATGTATTCATTGAAAATGGGATCCCTCCTTGTTTCTTAACGAAAGATGATTAAACACAACGTTCACCACAGACCTACACAGAAAAGTCACTTCTAGTTCAATAGTTTGAGGTTTTCTTTTCTAACATCTAACAGCACACAACATTCATTCTTTTCTAAGCCCCTCAGACTGGTGGCTTTGTGTTCTCTGAAGTAGGTTTTGACTTACCACAGCTTAACAGGAAAGAGCTCTCCTGTGGCCATCATCAGAAGAGTGTCTATTTTGACACACTTTCAGAAGAGAAATGGAGGGGGAAGCCTAGCCCCCTCAAAGCCAAAATAGATGCTTGCCTTCATGGGCCAAGGCTTAGACATTCCCTGGTCCTTATCAAAAGAAATGCAGAGGCCATGTGTTAAATTATATATATTTAAAGGTGGCTGGGTAGAAGTTCTACTTTAGGGGTCTTTTTCTTACCTAATGTGATAGGTTACAAATGACCTAGAAAATGGGTGGTAGAACCCATCATTAGGGGTATTTGTACTCATCAGTGAGCCCAGCTGAGAAATGACCCAGCCTTTGGTAGAGCCAGGGACCTTTAGGATTCTCTTAGAAACCCACCAGACTTGGTCACACAGGCAGCTAAGCAGGCATCTTCTTGCTTATGGCTCACTTAGAAGGCAGCAGAGTATCATCTCAATGCTGAACTGCTCACCTCTGCCCCAAGATCTGCCAAACTGTGACACAGTTCTCCATACTTCTGAAAACACATCTTCAGAATAAGGCAATACAACTTTCATCCTGTCCTGTTCAGAGGTTTCCTCAGAGCTGTGGGGTCACCCATTCTTTTAATTCTCTAGAATGACATGAGCCTCATGCTCACATTCTATAGGCAATCTAGTCTTCACATTTTTTAAGGCTGTCAAGGGAGATCCCCTTTCTCTATAAATGAGCAGTGCTGTTTCTAGCAGGTTTCTCAGCTCTCATGAATTCTAGCTGTGGATACTTTCCCAGGACACTTGCCACTCCCAAAGTAGAGTAATTTATTGCCTTCAAGGCATTCCTACAATAATGTATGCAGACAAGGTTTACTGAAGGGTTAGAGTAATGTGTATATATATATGTATATATATACATATATATATATATATATGTGTGTGTGTGTGTGTGTGTGTGTGTGTGTGTGTGTGTGTGTATATATATATATATATATATATATATATATATATATGATACATACAGTATAAGCTACATGTGAGATTGAGTATTAGATGTCACCATTTCCAAACTCACAAATATCTCCTCAAGTAGACACTCAAAATTCTGGTAATTTAAAGTAAGCATATGACATTCACTTATTCTACAAGTGTTTTTTAAAATTTTTTAATGACTAATTTTATTCTTTGACCACTTGATGCATATATATATGCATTATATATATAATGTATACTGATTACTTTCTCCCTATACTCTTTATTTCCTTCCAATCTCACTTACCTCCTACAAGTCCCTTAACAAGAAGTGTGAATTTTTGGTTTTTGGTTTTTGTGATTCATTTAGTTTAACCCAGGTCATCTATGTGAACAATTAGATTTTATCTATTTGAGCTTGGTGGGATCACCAGTGGGCACACAACTGAAGGCAATTACTACCCCTCTCAATAAGTCTGCCAGCAGCAAACAGTTCTGCAGTGAAGGGGAGGGACCTATGAAGCACACCTCTATCTGTGTTTGACTTTAGTTGATGGCCCTAGTCTTGTGAAGCCCCAGTGCAAACATCTGCAGCTATTGTGAATTTATTATTGCAATGGCTACGTCTTACCCAGATGATAGCATTTTGCATCCCTTCTCTTGATCTTCTGGCCTTTACCCTCTTTCTAGCCCTCTTTCACAATGTTCTCTGAGTCTTGTTTAGGGCTGAACATCCATCACTTGTTCTCAGCACTTTGTATTCATGAGCCTCTTCATTTACCACCATTCATTGGGAAAAGACACTTCTCTGATTAAGGATAAGAGCAATATTTGTCTAGGAGTATGATATAAATATTTACAAGACAGTTTGCTGCTGTGAAAAACTTAACTAAACAATAATATCCAACTTCGCCCACTAGGGTCTATGATTTCCCCCCAGTGAGGGTTTTTTGACCAGGTTTATAGTACCAAGAATGGCTTCCCTTCTATGGAGCAAGTCTCAAATCTAGGTGAGAAGTTGTTTGTTACACCTATAACAGAAGTGCCACTATAACACAAAAGGGCACATCTTGCCTGGATGTTAGCAAGTGTCTTGTCTTTTTTGAATGTCTACCATATAGGAGACACTTTCCTAGAGGATACAATAATAGAGTCCTCTATGGAGTTTATTTTAATGGCAAAGTAGAAAACGGGCAATAAAAAATAATAAAAACGTATAGGAACATACCTGTTATCACTATACTTAGGAGACTGAGGTAGAAAGATTGCAGGTTTGAGGTCAGTTTGGGTTACATGAGTTCCTGCTCTCCAGAAGAAAGCACACAAGTATTTAATGTTATGTGGTAGTAAGTGTTATGAAGAAAACTGGGTAAGTGGCAGAGTGAGGGAAATGGTTATTGAACAGAGGGAAAACAAGACACACAGATGTCTAACCTCAGGCAGAGAAGTTGCAAGAGCAGAGCCTTAAGAGAGAAAGTGATTAGGTTTCAGTCTAGTGTAATATAGACTCAGATGTTGGAAACTTGATCCTTGAAATGATAGTTTGGGGATGTGGGAACCTACCTACCAAGAGGTGACTAGGTCATGAAAGCAGAACCTTCAGGAATGGATTTATTTTATTTTGGTTTTTTTTTTGCAGGACTAGACTAATAATCTGTCCAGTATGTTTTTTGTTTTGCTTTTTTTAAACATGTGTCTTTGTCATTTCACTTTCTGCCAAGTTATGGAATAGCACAAAGACTGTCATCAAATGCCATCACTATATCCTGCCCATAGTTATGCCCATGGACTTCATAGCCCTCAGAACCATTCTTCACCTTATAAACTATTGGATCTGTGGCATTGTATTGTAGCAATAGAAAACAGAGTTAAGGTAACTCTATAGATAGAGATCACAGAGTCTTAGGGTTGTTCTTAGTTTTTCTCTAGCATCTTCCTGAGAGCTATGTACTCCCTGCTTCCATCTGAACTCCCAGAAGAACCACTCTGCTGTCAATGGCAACCCAGTTGTCTCAAGGTAAGAAAGGAAGAGATTGAGCTCAGGTTGAGAGGCCTGGGTTGAGTCCAGTCTCTGCTACTTGACTAACTATGTGTGTGACTTTAAGTCCCATGAACACTGTGAGATTCCTATTCTTTTTATTTCGTGTGTGTGTGTCTGTGTGTGTGTGTGTGTGTGTGTGTGTGTGTGTGTGTGTGTGTGTGTGCTTCAGCCAAGACTATTTTTTTTTATTTTAAAAAACTTTTTTCATACAATATATTTTCACTATGTTTTTCTCTGGCCTGAATTCTTACCAGAGCCTCCCCACCTCCCTACCCACCCAACTTTATGTTACCCCCTCTCTCTAAAACAAACAAGCAAACAAATATAAAACCAACCCTCTCTCTCTCTTTATCCCATCCCCACCCCCACACACACATCACCTCACAAAAACAGACATCAAAATAAAGAAGTAAAAGACCAATAAAACCAAAAATGCCCACACAAAGCAAAGGAGAAAAAAGCCCACAAAATACCATTGAGATTGTTTAATGTTGTCTAACTACTCCTGGGCATGGGGCTGCCCTGAAGTGTGCATTATATAACCCCCCAAAAAAAACTGATTTTTTTTTTTTGTCAGTGGGTACCATTTGCAGGTAGCTTCTTGGTTAGAGGTGGGTGTCCATGTCCACTTTTCTCTCTCAGTGCTGGAACCCCGACTTCTTCAATCGGTGCAGGTTTTTATACTCCACCACTTTCCTAGTCCTCTATAGAAATGCTGTTGATGCCAAATGAGAAGAAACCACTTCATGCCTTGGAAAGACTACTGGAGGGAGATCGGTGGGACTGTTATATCTTTCAATTCTTCATAGCCATGATTAGATAAATTCTTGGGCAGGTAAGATGGCTCAGCAGGCAAGACTAGTGACCTGAGGCTAATCCTCAGGAACTGTGTAAGGGTGGGAAGAGAAAACTGACTCCACAAAATTATCTTCTGACCTCCATGTATGTGCTGTAACATATGTGCCTACACACATATCACATACACACACACACACACACACACACACACACACACCATGTATTTACACACATGCACAGTGAAAATTAAGATTTCTAACTCTTTAATTATTTTGTAAGACCCATAACAACAAATCTCATCAACTATAAAAATGACCTGAATGAGCAACAGATAGGAAAACATCATCTTTTGAGGTATGGAAGTAAAAGAATATAATTTTATATTAACTGTAGTCTTTAAAATTATTTTATAACTTTTTTTATTTATTTTTATTTTTATTTATTTTTTTTGTTTACAAACTGTATGGCTGTGGCAGGCTTCTTGTTATCTAGTTCTTTTATCTTAAATTAACCCATTTCTATTAATCTATACTTTGCCACGTGGCCTGTGGCTTACCAGTCAGTACCTTACATCTTCCTTGTCATGGCAGTGGCTGGCAGTATCTCTCCACCTCCACCTTCCACTTCCTAGACTTCTCTTCTCTGTTTGTCCCACCTATATTTCCTGCCTGGCTACTGGCCAATCAGTGTTTTATTTTAACCAATCAGAGCAACACATTTGACATACTTGAACATCCCAAAGCATTTCCCCTTTTCTTTTTTTTCAAAAAGCAAGGTTTTAACTTTTATATAACAAAACAATTATCAAGCAAAAATTACAGTTACAATATTAAAGAATATATCCTATCTATCTTATATTTGTGAATCTAAGGTTTTATATCTAACTTATATTTTATCATAACTGAGTAAATTATAACTATCTAGTCTTCAACCACATCAAAGACCTCAGAAAGATATAATATTACCTGAGAACCAGGAGAAGGATGTAAGCAACTTTTGGGAGTCTTGTAGGGTAGACAGAGACAACTGTCAGCCTGGACAGTCACCTAATGTTCCTCTGTAAAGTTGGCGCATTTGTCTTCAGCCCACAGGGCTAGAGTCTCTTGGTCACTTTTTTTAGTGTCCTGTAGAATGTCTGGCAGTTTCCTCTGTGAAGCAGGAACCTGAAGGACCATTTTGTCAAGCAAAGTTTAGTGGTTACCTTTCTATGGGTCCTGTATGTCCAGTTGATCAAGCAGTCCAGGCAAGAACAGTTTCTTGCCCAAATGGCTATTTTTGTCAAGGTGAAGATAAACTCTATATAGAGTGTCTTTGATGCCCATCCTCCTCTCTGAAGTAAACTGTGCTACCAGGAGCAGACATGTCTCACTGTCCAGAAAGTTTACATTTTAAAAATATTTTAAATGCCATATTCTGTAGGTCTTTGAAGTATTTGAAAATTACCTATCTATCTGAAATATATCTATGTATACCTAGAAAACTTAACATGATTATAAGTTTGACTATCACAGAAGACTAATTGATCTGTATTTCTTAATTATCCATTACAATCTAAATGAATTACATAAATATAATACCTCAAAAGAGAGTAGAAATATATATACAGTATAACAAAATTAACTTTAAGTTTGTATCAATAGACTAAAATCTATACCAATGTAAAACATTTTAAACTAGTTGTTGCTCTTTAAAAGTAAGTTCATCAATCTACCCTTTCATCCTATTATATCTACATCATACCCCCTTTTCTTCTTTAGAAAGAGATTGCATTCATAATCAACCTGATTTAAATAAAAATATTGGTTTTTCTCTGTTTCACACCAGAGGGCTCTTCTGATTTGGGACACAAGAATCTCTTAACCTTTTCTTTTAACAGTATTCCTGGGGTTAGAGAAGCAGTGAGCCAATTCCATCTACAAAGCCAGCTTGATATATTTGGGAATTTGGGTGTAGTTTTTCTTACTACTTCCTCCTGGAGCGGGACACTGTATCTTATGGGGACACAAAGAAAATTTTAGGATTATGGAGTAGTCCGTGAGGGTTCATTCTTTGAGCCAGTTGCCTTGAAACCATTTTGGATGTTGGATCATCTGGGCCATCGTGTCATTGGAGACCTTTCAGGTGGTCTTGGCTGATCAAACCTGATGTATCTTAATCTGGAACAAATCCATAGCCTCTTGCTTTCTTACATCTACCTTGTCATGGTGGTGGCTGGCAGTATCTCAACTCTTTTTATTTTTTAAGTATGTCATTATACATATAAGAGCAACTGATTTGTGTCAAATTCTCTCTATATGCTAGTTGAGACACTGGATGTGTTCTGTGCTCATTATATATAAAGTCTAGCATGATTAGCCATGTTTTGATTAGCATACAAAATAATGGGGCTCATAACATACTCATGCATCCATATCATGTATTTTGCTCATATTAATTTCCTGTTACCTCATCTTGTTCCTTTCTTTCCTTTCCTACTGGCCCCTTTCCCCCTTCTATTTTCTTGTCATAAATAGGAATATATACTTAAATCTATGTTTTCAATCTGAAATAAAACATTATCTTGTCCATTTGACTTCCTGGGTCTGGTTTATTTTGCCTAACATGATAATCTACAGTTGCATTCATTTTCCTGCAGATATGATTTGCTAAATTACTAAAATGCAATTTTAAAAGATGATATTTAAACATTTAATTTGGGTAACAGGACATGTAAACTAAGTGCTATCCTTGATGGTAGTTGCTCTCTTCATTAAATCTGGGATCACACCGGGAAACAAGAGCTATCAAGGGAATCCCCCTCCTCCAGTAGAGCTTGTCATAGAGGGACCAGAGCCTCTTCATTCTCACACTGCAGCCCCACTTTCTGTGGGTGAACCACTTCAAAGACTATGTGAAGTTTTGGTAAGAGACACCCTCGATGCTATCAACTTTTAAAGTGTTTAAGTATGTAAGGCATGCAAGACAAGGACCAAATGAGACAAGAGCCATTTGTTGGAGTTTCCAAAGCTTCTATGAGCATGACTAGATCTTTCGGGTTCATTTCCTCTAGACTTCATATTCCAACCCAACACTGTTCTTACTTTACTTCATCTGTAGAAGAAAAATGTCTGTACATTCTTTGGGAGGGAAAGATCTAGAAGTTGTCAATCATTGAAGGAGAAGGTTCATGGAAAGTTCATAGATCTACAAAGAGACTTTCTCTGGCCTTAATAGATTAACTCAGATTTCTAAACCTTTACCAAAACATTAAAGTTTAGACTGAAGACACCTTAGATTCATTGAGAAGAGACAACACCCTTTAACTAGATAATGAGAAAGAGACAGAGGTGTTAAACAGAACTCTGAAGTGTGAGCTCTGGTGGAAGAATTATCTCAACCTCAGCATCCTCTTTGCATCATTTAGGTGGCTGTGTTCTGGTTTCTAAGAAATTCGGAAGGCTTTTGCAGGGGTCTGGGAAGGGCGATGATGAGAAGAAACCAGCAATGATGGATTCTGCTAAGAGTTCTATTAGAGTTGTGTGTTGGGGGTTCTGTTGTTGCTGACTCGGCTGGCCAGCCAACTTTTCCAACCTGTCCAATGAATATGAAGATGGCTTCTGTTCTAGCAAGGAGCCGAGGTGAGCACATAGTATATCCACATTTGCTTAGTAATGCCTTTTCTTTATATTCATGGTTCACTGGATGGGTAAATATATCAACTTTTCATTTAAAAGTGATAGAACATTTGTTTTGAGACTTATTATTGCCCTCAAAGCATGAATTGTGTACATGGTAAGAATGTATTGCCTCCCTTTGAGTAAGAATTATATAATGCGCCTATACTGAGGTTAGGTCGTCCTCATAACAGCTACCTTAGCCAAGAATTACTGACGCCATCTTGTGAGAAAGGCACTAGGCATTCACAGAGATTAAGTAACTTTTCAGTGGCCACAGAGTAGCAGAGTTAGAACTCAAGACTAGGCTTCTCACATCTGAAGACTGTTACCAACATACCAGTTTGCTATCTGGACTCATTATAATTACCAATATTCAATTATTTAACAACGATTTGTCATGTACATGCTAGGAATCAAGCATTTTTGAAGGGTAGAGTAGTGAACAAAAAATGTGGTGTTGATTATTTTTTTATTAATTTTTATTTTGAGTCCTGGGGAGCAAACCCAGGGCTGTGCACTTGCTAGGCAAGCACACTTATTACTAAGTACACCCACAAATTCTAGTTAATTCTTATTAAATTTAATCCTAAATGAGTTTGAAAAATGGGAGGAAAAAACTAAACAAGAAAATAAATACATAAACTTAGAAATTATTAGGCAATGGTAAATTCCATTTTGAGAATTAAAATAGAAGATAAACTAAAAAAAGAGCCTAGATAATGTTTCTGGAGAGAGGACACTCTGAGGTTAGAAACCCTAACCTTAACCCTGACCTTAACCTTAACTCTAACCCTAACCCTAATGAGCCTGTGTGTGAATATGGTCAAAATACATTATATGAATGTATGGAAATGCCTCATGAAACCCTTTACTTTATATATTCAATATAAGCCAGTAATTGCAGTAATGGGAGTACCATTTAAAAGGAACAATGCAGAGATGAAGATGTAGCTTAGGGGTAGAATGCCTGCAGGAGACCCTGGGTTTCATCCCTAGCACTATCACAATAACACAATTATAAGACAGCATAAATAAAATAAAATGCCAATACAATCACTAGAGAGAGAGCATTGTCAAGATCAGAAAGAACCTTTTGTGGGCCTTCTTTTGGCATTTTGGATCAAGCAATCCATGATGGCGGGGGGGGGGGGGGGGAGGTTGTACAGCACATGGCAATTTGCTCTGGGGGGCATTCCTAAGGTTTAAGTAGTAGTATCTACCTGTCATTGTGACATTAAAAATCTGTGCTGATTTCTAGACTCCCGACTGGAGGTGTCTTTCTCCTCCCTTACTGAAAGTCACTAGACAATGGATCTGAAACAGGAGTGTACTTCATTTGTAGGATGAATAGCATGAAGAACCATATGACTGGACTCGTGGGGAGGACAAGAGATGGATGCTGGAGAAGGAAGCAGGGTTACAACAGGACAGTGCTCTGGAAGCTGGAATGAGGAGTTTCAACTTTATTGATAGGACTAAGGGAAGCTGATGGAAAGAGTCATTGAAGGGGAATGGAAGAGAAGTGGAAAATGTTGGTACATATTTTGATAGCAGGGCTTTCAGGCCTGATGATTGGGTGTTGGGTGCACTGGAAAGAGATGAATCAAGGATGACACCTACCCTTTCTCTGTTTCCTTTGTAGCACTTACCATAATTATTTCCTAGACTCATTTGTCTGTTTCTCCAATTAGATCCATAGCTGTTTGTATTCTGGTTCTCAGATCAAGTGCCTCAGTAAAAAACAAGAAAAATATCTTCTCTCCACACAAACAGAGCTTCTTTCTTCTCAGTTACCGTACACAGTCCATGGCACCATCTATCATTTCCCTAGAGGTTCTTAGGTTGTTCTCAAATGTTTGTTCTTTCAAAAAATGTTGCAGTGATTATGTTTATGTGTCAATATTTCTGCTAGTCTTTCCCAAGGAAAGAAAGAATTAAAAGGGCTAAGCACATACTGTCTACTACAACTTCTGATGTGTTTGTCAAATTATTTAAAATGTTGTATCACTTTATATTGTCCCCTTATTACCATTTACATTAAAAAATACTTGGAATGCTGGGATTTTTATTTTTGGTTTTTGCCAGTAAATTATCCAATATAATTTTTTTTTGGGGGGGAGGGGTTGAGACAGGGTTTCTCTGTGTAGCTTTGTGCCTTTCCTGGAACTCGCTTTGTAGACTGGGCTGGCCTCAGACTCACAAAGATCCACCTGGCTCTGCCTCCCAAGTGCTGGGATTAAAGGCGTGTGCCACCAATGCCCGACAAAAGTTTTTTTTTTCTTTTCTTTCCAGAGCTGAGGACCGAACCCAGGGCCTTGTGCTTGCTAGGCAAGCACTCTACCACTGAGCTAAATCCCCAACCCCTCCAATATAATTTTATCTTTTAAAAATTAGGCTGTTGTATTTTTTTTTTTCAAGACAGGGTTTCTCTGTGTAGCTTTGTGCCTTTCCTGGAACTCACTCTGTAGACCAGGCTGGCCTCGAACTCACAGAGATCCACCTGCCTCTGCATCCCGAGTGCTGGGATTAAATGCATGTGCCACCACTATTTTCTTCAATGGTGTATGAAAACTTTTTGCATGATAATATAGCATATAACACCTATTGTATGTGTTACAGATATTTCCTCCAAGCCTGTTATCTGTCTGTTAATTTTTTCCATGTAGACATGTTCAAATTTTAAAAATACATCTCTTTTTGCCTTCTATAGCTTCTTGTCACTCACTCTTAGACTTACCTCATTTTATAATTATACATTTTTTCCAGTATAAAGTTTCTGCTGTGTTCTGGCTCTACAATGCCTTTATGATCTGTGTTGGTATGGTGTGGTGGAGTGAACTAGATTTCCAGAACCCAGACTGAGCACATAAGCACCATCTTTGGGTTTTCACTGCTTGGACAGCACAGCGCTGTCTTAGTCTCTGCTTCTCTTGCTGCTGAGATCTGTCCATCTGTCCTCTGGACCTCCTTATGACTAGACTACTGTCTCTAATAGCTGTGTCTTTATGACATTTTCCTTCAGAGTGTCTCTGCTATTAATTGTTGTTTATTTGCTCTCTTTCTAGACTTTCTAATCAGCTTGTCAAGTGTTAGGGAAAAAAATCTACGTCCTCTGCACTCTAAATTTCCTTTCTCACTGGGCGGTGTGGCACACGCCTTTGCCAGGCGGATCTCTGTGAGTT
Source organism: Onychomys torridus (assembly GCF_903995425.1). Lineage (NCBI taxonomy): Eukaryota > Metazoa > Chordata > Mammalia > Rodentia > Cricetidae > Onychomys > Onychomys torridus. Next base: position 32,745,442 of record NC_050453.1, read on the forward strand.
TGAGGTCAGACTGGTCTACAGAGTGAAATCCAGGACAGCCACCAAAGCTACACAGAGAAACTCTGTCTAAAACAAATTTTTGTTTTTTATTTTTCATGGAAAATGTGCTATATGGCCCAGCATTCATTTGTGTTCTTTTTTTTTTTTTTCTCAAGGAAAAGGCTTTATTTGCCTTCACATAGATTTTGTTTGGTTCTTAATATTTTTACTGAGAGTCTTCATAGTTTTTTATCGTATTTTTTATTATTTAAAACATTTTAAAAATTTGAATATATTTTGACAATATTTGTTCCCTTTTCCAAGTCTTTCCAGATCCTCTCCCCATCCCTACCCACCCAACTTTAAGTTCTTTCTACAAAAACTCAATACAACAACAAAACCAAGGAAACAAAATACCCCCCCACCTTCTTACCCCTACCCCCCACCCCCGAGAAAACAAAAGCCATAAAACTGTTACCAAAGAAAAGCATACTGAAAACTGTGGAGTCAACTACTCCTGAACATCAGGCCTGTCCTGGAGTGGTTGATATACACAGTGTCACTCTATTGGAGAGAAGTGATTGTCCCTCTCCCAGAAGGTATAAGTGACAGTTCAGTTGTCAACCTTTACTCTAGTGGCTAGGTTTTCATTCATTCATTCGCTAATTCACTCATTCATTTAAAAACATATAACAAAATAAAATGTGAGATAAACCAAAAATGATCACATCCAAGTTGGGCCAGACAAACCAACAGAAGGAAAAGAGCCCAAGAGAAGGCAGGAGAATCAGACTCATTCATTCGCACACTCAGGAAACCCATAAAATGTGTAGTTTATACACGGTCACTTTACAGGAACCTTTTATTAAAAATATTCTAGACTTAAATGCTGGATGTTCTTATTTTCTTGGGCATGGCTTCCATATCCCTGACCTCAAGCCTTCTAATCCTGCTCTCTCAGGAGCTCAGGCTTTCGGATTGCCGAGGTTACAAATGTGTCATAGAACCGTTGCTGATAGATAAGGTGCTGGGCCCAGTAGGAAGGGGCTTTGCCTTCAGATCATATTCCCTTCATCTCTCCACGCTGCCTTGCCTATTCTACTGTGCTTGCCAGGTTCTCAGAGGCTTTTGTGTGGGTGGCAGGAGGGCAGGGGAGAGCAGGTGGGACTTTCGCCCTTTCCTTCTTGACTCACACGCAACACCAAAGCAGCTGCAAGCTATCCTGGGTTCCAGATGGTTGCCAGAAGCCCCGGATATTGAATAACAGCTCCACCCTCTGCCATTCTGGCTGGTGCTGTCACCAGCCCACCAGTCTCTGTTCTCTGGTCACAGGTGCAAAATTTCAGATTTTTGTTTGTTTGTTTGTGTTTCTGTTTGGTTTGGTTTGGTTTTTTGAGATAGGGCTTCTCTGTGTAACAGCCCTGACTGTCCTGGAACTCTCTCTGTAGACCAGGCTGGCCTCAAGCCTCTGCCTCCCAAGTGCTGGATTAAAGGTGTGCACTACCACTGCCCAGCAAAATTTGTTGTTTTAAACACTTAGTACCAGGTGGGGGGAGGGGACTAAGAATTGAGGTGACATTGTGGAGTGTGTGTGTGTGTGTGTATGTGTGTGTTTGGGGGCAATTGCTAAGGCAGTGAGGAAGAGAAATACAGTAATGTGCCCACACGGTTTCTAGCCGTGGCCATTCTATGTACTTTCTAACCACAACCTGTGTGGCAGCCATTGCCTGCATTTCACAATTGAATAGTTTGTAGACCAGCTCATGGGGTAGGGCTGTTCAGTAAGGGGAAAAGTAAGGGTGATCAACCTGCTTTCAAAACATCCCTGCTCAACAGAGTTTAGCATCTGAAAAGGCAAAGCAATGAACAAACCTTGAATAACATCAATATAATGATGACATTTTTGACATTACATACTCTGCTTTCTCCCTTGTCCCCTGCCCTCTTCTCCAAATGAAGGCCCAGGTGTAGCTTTTTATGCTACTTGGCATCTTGCCTTTTGATGGTCTGCAAAACTTTGACTATGACTATGAAATTTTCTCTTCTGATATCAGTGGTGAGAACCCAGTGTTTTTAGGGAAAGTTTTCCACTTATATTTGCTTTATCTTTTGAGAAATATGAATGTATTTTTCATTATTCACATTGAACATAAATAGAAGTATATTCTGGAGGGTGGGATCTTCAGAGGGTCACGTGCAGGGTGCTGTGGTACTGGTGACTTACATTTCACCTGTGAAATTTCAACAACATTTCAGAACACCAGATAGTGCTTCTTGTAGGCATTTTCCTTAAATCACTCCAATACTTTCCTTTCTGATTTCAGCCTGTATTAAGTAAGTGCTAATCTGGAAAATACATTCATTTTGAAAACAATGAATAACCACCAATATTCTCTGAGCATGTCCTGTGTGGTGAGTTGGGGACCAAGCGTGAAGATACAGAGGTAAAGTAAACAAATCTTTTGCTCCATGTATTGACACACTAATGGTAGGCTGGTGATATCAAACACATTCAAAATTCCATGGGGCAAATGCTGTGGATGGGGTAAACACAAAATACCACAGGAACACCAACAAGGGGCCCTTAGGTCAGCCTTGGCAAGCAAGGAGGATCTGGAGTGTGTAGCATGGCAGAAACAAGAGGTCCTTCCTCAAGGTGGAAGACAAGAAGGGACTCCTAAAGGTTACTCTTTGAACCTCCAAAAACTCTGTCATGTGGTGCCAACCCTTCTCCCCAGAACACACACACACACACACACACACACACACACACACACACACACACACTTCTTGATAAATGACACAAGCAGCTAGAGCATAGAGTATTTGTGGAAGAGCTGCAAGCAGTGTAAGAACATCTCACGAAGGGTTTTTCACAGGCCTCAGTGGTATAACATTTACTTAACACATGCCCCTTTCCCCTTCTATTCACCCGTAAGTCCCCTTGCCCTGGCACAATGAACCAGGATGGTTTCTGCCTTAGGGAAGGGCTATTCTAGAGATATTCCCAAAAGTCTGATTCCATTAGGCTCTAAACACCCAGGATGAAATGATTTCTTTCCAGGTCTGTACCTTGAATCTCCAACAGCTGGCCCATAGCTGCACCCAATGCACATTTATTTCCTGAACAAAGAAAAGAATCATATTCTCAGTGACCATGTGTCAACATCTTATTTTGAATTAAGAACTTGTGTTTTTGGACTATCAGTAGTCCAAGTCTCAATGGGTTCAATAATCATACTAAGCACAAGTATGATTGATTTGAAAGGGTTGAGGATCAGATTTTCTTATCCAAGGTGGAAAAACGTCTACTTCTATAGAAGAAAGATAATAAAATCTCAAGAGTAAGAAATGTCAGTAGTACTAAGGCTGAGAATCTCTGAGCTAATGGTTCCAACCATTGATGATCTTTGCTTGACTCAAATATTCTGCAAATTTTGTTATTTATTCTATGTTTATTATTTCAAATTCTGTGAAGAGCCCTTTATCATTATCTAGGCATACTTGATTACTCTAAGATCCTCATTTTAGAGTAATATAATGGCTAGCAGTAGGCTGGGATGGTAGGAAGAAGAGTCAGAAAAATATAACTTTCTTTTCATCATTAAAGTCTGGGTAGTTGAAAATTTACGTCTGAGATTTGGCAATAAGTAACTGCTACATGTAAGCTGAAATCTGAGGCTGAAGCTTTCTTACTGCATGGGTGATTGTGACAATCACTAAATAAAAGAAAACTGAGAAGGGAAAGAGGTTTGAAGACACCAAGTTTGAGATGAAACTATCACTCAGCAAGTATTTTCTCCCTTAGGAATTATTTTTCTTGAGTCTTTGATGTGTTTAGATGACTGGGTTTGTCTACTGAGAAGTAAATGAAATTTTGCATATGTTTTCTTCTTTCCTTTTTTTTTTTTTTTTTTTAAAGAAGCATTGCACATTTCTTCTTGGTGAACTTCTACTATAAGAAGAATATATCCTTTCAATCTGGGCTCCATAGCCCATGTGCACACAGAGATCTGAGCTTCACCCACAGCCTAGAACAGAGCTGCCCATGCAAGTCCAACCTAGGTGGCTGAACTGCTGTCAACCTGCTGGTTCATGAGCCCAAGAATCAATGCTTTCCATCACTGACTTTGAGAAGTTTGTTAAATGTTAATAGGATGGCAACTTTTAAAACTGAGAGATATATCTGTGAAATCATATAGTAGGAAATTGTATATACAGGTCTCAAAATCAGATAGTAATGATGAAGTGAAAATGAATAGAATAAAGGAGGACTGGAGGCAGAAGCATAGGAGATGTTGACATACCAACCATCTTTCTGTGGGACATGCTTGACTCTCAGCAGTGGTAGTGACTTCTTTTGGGCATGGTTGACTTTCAGCAGTAGTGGTGGCTTCTGTGGGACATACTTGACTCTCGGCAGTAGTGATGACTTCTGTTGGACATGCTTGACTCTCGGTAGTGGTGGTGGCTTCTTTTGAATATGCTTGACTCTCAGTAGTGGTGGCTTCTGTGGGTCATGCTTGATTCCCAGTAGTCGTGATAGTTTCTGTGGGCCATGCTTGACTTTCAGCAGTAGTGATGGCTTCTGTTGGATATGTTTGACTCTCAGCAGTGCTGGTGACTTCTGTGGGACATGCTTGACTCTCAGTAGTAGTAGTGACTTCTCTTGGACATGCTTGACTTTCAGCAGTAGTGGTGACTTCTGTGAGACATGTTTGACTCTCAGTAGTCATGATGGCTTTTGTGGAACATGCTTGTCTCTCAGTAGTGGTGGTAGATCTTCAGTGATGAGGATTATCAGCTTTTTTTTTTTTTTTTTTTTTTTTTTTTTTTGGTTTCTCGAGACAGGGTTTCTCTGTGTAGCTTTGTGCCTTTCCTGGAACTCACTTGGTAGCCAGGCTGGCCTCGAACTCACAGAGATCCGCCTGGCTCTGCCTCCCGAGAGCTGGGATTAGAGGCGTGTGCCGCCACTGCCTGGCAATTATCAGCTTTAAAGTGTAAATCAGGATGTAGACTACTATAAGAATCCTCTGTCTATGCTACTGAATTATTTTAAACTTAGAAATTCACATGGACTGTGGATTGTCTGAACCCAATAAAAGACAACGTGCATTATTTCTGATTCAGAGTAGGATTTGCTATTCTGATTTTGAAGGAAAGTAGCACCTACTTCTCTTGACTTGCCACTCTAGCTTTTGGCTGAGTTCTGTCTCTACAGCAAAAGCTCTCTAGACTCATAGGTCAGTCAGGGTTGGAAACCACTCTATATCTCCCCTAGAGATGAATTTGTCCACTTTTATCAATCTTTTCTCAATTTTCAATCAAAGTAATGTATTGGTTTTCCTTTAAAATATTGAAAATCTCATTTTATTCCACAAAGATTGGAGATTATTGTTTTATGTTAATGTTCTATCTTTTCTTCCCTAGTCTCCTTCTCTGTTCTTCTCTTCTTCTTCTCTCCCCTCTTGTGTCTCACCCCTGCAACTTTAAAGTTTTCCTTCTGCCTTTCCTCCTTTACTCTCTCTCTTCCCTCCCTCCCTCTCACCCTCCCTTCCTTTCCCCAGTATTCCCCCTTTCTTTCTTTCTTTCTTTCTTTCTTTCTTTCTTTCTTTCTTTCTTTCTTTCTTTCTTTCTGTGTATACTTGTGTCAGAGCGTACATGTTTGTATATATACCTGCTGAGGCCAGAGGTTGACATTGGTCATCTTCCTTATTTGCTTTCCATCTTATATTTTGAGACAGGATCTCTTATTGAATATGGAACTTGCTAATTTGGGAGCAAAAAGGTGCACTGCCATACTCATCAGTGCTAAGGAATAAACTTAGGTCCTTATGGTTATGTAGCAAATGCTTTGTTGACAAAGTCATATCCTCAGTCTACCTTCCATCATTCTTCTCTCCCTCCCTCCCTCCCTCCCTCCCTCCCTTATTTCCTTCCTTCCTCCCTCCCTCCTTCCCTCTCTTCCTCCCTTCCCTCCTCCCTCCCTCCCTCCCCCTTCTTTCCTTCCTTCCTTCCTTCCTCCCTCCCTCCCTCCCTCCCTCCCTCCCTCCCTCCCTTCCTTTTTGCTGTCTTTCCTGTCTTTCTTCCTCCCATAGTCATAAATGTTTACGTTCCATTTTAATTTCCACAGTTCTTCTTAGGTGTCAGAACCATAGTCACATCATGAACTACAAATGAACTTACCTTGATGGGGCCTCTGCCCCCTGTCTAGATGGGACAGACACACTGTATTTAAAGAAAACCTCACTCCATGTGTTGAAGATGCTCTTCCTGCTAGCCAACCCTTTAGAGAAACTTCCTCTTCTCTAGAAGAACAAACCAAAATGAACTGTTTAATGCAGGAAAGGAAGACAGAATGAAGGCAGTGCCATTTCTTACGCTGAGGCTGTGACTTGGCTGAAACCTTCAACAAAACAAGGGAGTCCTAGTAGACAGCTGATTATGAGGAAGCTGATACCTATAATTTTAGAAATACCCACTCTCAGTTTGGGAATTGATGTAATTAGTCTGGCTTTGAGAATTCTGGGGTTGAAGTCAAGGCATTTTCATGCAGTGTCCACTTGGCAGGACTGACATGTAAGAGAGAGGGAAGAGCCATTAATACAAGGTTAGGGCTACCTAGATGTTTGAAGTTTTGAGAGAAGATGAAGGACATGGAATGGAAAAAGCTGGAGGCTGAGGATTGAACCTTGGATTATACTAGGCCTGGAAAATGATGGAGTAAAGCCAGCGAAAGAGGACGATTAGGTTATGCAGCCAGAGAGTTGTGGCAATATAGCCCCTTTCATGCAAATGACAGACAGAATTCTGAGAAGGAAAGTGTGGTTATTTATGTCTGGGGCTAAAGAGAGATCAGGAGACTGAGCAGTGAATAGAAGCCATGTGACTAGGTGACCAAAACCACTGGGTCTATATGAGACAGTTTCAGTAAGAGGATGTAGATGGAGACTGAGCACTACGATTAGGAAGTGATTCTGTGGTGAGGAAATGGGAGATGAGGACAGGCAACTTTTCCAAATACATAGGCAGGAAATGAAGAGAGAAAGGAAGTCTAGAATGTAGTCACTGTGAGCTGGGAAATAAACTGGAGTTCCTCACTGCTCTGGTTCTGCATGTCATGGTAATTGTACTATGGTCAGCTTTTGTTTTTAAAGCATAATTTGTAATAATTTCTGTTCCAACTCTAATGCTTACTTTTATATGTAACTTTTATATTTTTCTTTTGTGTTCATTGTTTTCTGAAAGTTGCTACCCGAATTGTTTAAACTTTAGGTAATCAAATCTGGATACCCCTCCCCCTGAAACGAAACTGTCTTCATATCTTCTGTCCCATCTTCTCAGGTTGGGGAACAGTTTAGGTAGAGAGATGAACTCCAACTCTTCCAATGACCATGCAGCATTGTGGGCCCAACCAAACAGACACACCTGTCTGGTGACAGAATACTGAAGGGGTATTCAACTTTGGCTCCTCCTGGCTGAACCCCCCTTTTGTTTTCTAAACTTTCCATTAGAACAATCGCTAGATCAGATTTGTTATTAATAGCTTGGAGGGTTACTTTAATGGGCGAGATTGAATGACTGCTTTTTGTTTTGGTTTTGTTCAAAGAGCATGGGTGAGGGGCTTCATGGGGATAGGGGAACAGAAGAAAGTAGCAATATGGAGGTGAGTGGATCTGAGAGGACCCCAAAGTGGACAGAATAAGAGGATGGACAGCCTTGGTTTTCTGTAGTTGGCTTAGAACACAGGATCAGCTGACAAGACAAGGAAGAAGTGAAGCTGAACCCTGGCGGATTTGCAGAGGCAAGTGTGGGAAGGTGAGGTTGATGTCAAGGGTGGGCGTGGCTGCCTCAGAGTTGCAGAGACCTCACTCACAGGAAGCCTGCTGATCACTGACTCATTGTGTGGCCAGCTCTTCCTGTGTTAGTTTCCTCTCTCTAAGTAAAATGAAAAGAACTACAAAGAACCATGGGAACCCAAACTAAGCAAAATAAAACACGGGTACTGTATAAAAGTCTCCCATGGTTTCTATGGTAATAGGCTTGGACTAAAGTAAAGCAAACAAAGTAATTAAAATGCTATCAAGTAAGAATCACCCAGTCCCCTTGGTTAGTAAAATGTTTACTTTCTTCCTTTCTCCTTCCTTCCTTCCTTCCTTCCTTCCTTCCTTCCTTCCTTCCTCCCTCCCTTCCTCCCTTCCTCCCTTCCTCCTTTTATTAGTCTAAGGATTGCCACTAAAAGAAATAATATCTTGAAGAAAAATCAGAAGTAAACCTCAGGGTCTCTCACTGCTGCTATGGAAATGGAATTAGGTACCCACTGTTTGTAAGAAAAGAAATGGTGAACAAATATTGGTTCTGCCATTCAAGCTAACATCTGCTGAGTACATCCCATGAACTGGTCTTTTGATAGGACTTAGATTGCAGAGCTCGAGGGGGTAGATTTAGCCTCAAAAAGGTGAGAACGGGGAGAAGGGTGCAGAGCTCATAGTGATTGCCTGAAGAGGAGGCTCTTTATCACAGAGGGAGATAACAGGAGCTCTGTGAGGTCAGACAAACCAGCCATGAAAGCACAGAAGTCAATGCAAGAAGCCAGCATGTAACAGCTTCTGGCAGAGTTGAATGGGGAGGTTCTTAGGAACAGATGCAGGGTAGGAGGACATGGAGAATTGTTCCACTCTGGCAATATGCCTCAAGTCAGACTATGCAAATGACAGTTTTGATTGTGGATTCATCTTTAAGTGTCCCTGGGACTTTCACCAGATTTTTCCCCACTGGGAGCCCTAACAAACATTTCTGCTCAATCCATTTTTCTTGTCTAAAAGAATTCAATGGCTTGCAATTGATTATGAATATAAAAAATGAATATGCAAAATATTCACCAACTTCTGGACTATGAAGACTTGCATGGTCCTCACTTATCTTGAGTTTCCATTCACCCATTTGACCCTATCAATTGTCCTGTGACTCCTACTCTCTAGGTCTCTGTGTAACGCTCTCTATTCTAAGAGTCTGTATTTGGCCAGCTTATCTAGGTGGGTTCTTCATATTCCATTAAAATGTCCTTTGTCATTTGCATCTCATCACTAAAATATTATTTCAATATTAGTTGAAATAATAACATTTATTGAGTGCTTACTGTATGCTTGGCACGATGCTCTTTTTAAAATAAGTATTGCTTTGTTTTGTCTTCATAAAAAAACCTCTCACACAAGCTCTGTTGTCATTAGTTCTGCTGCGTAGAAGAAGAAACTGAAACACAACAGAAGCCAAGCACACTGGCTCAGGAAACACGGCTAGCACCACCCCGACGAGCTTAGAAGTCAGGAAGTCTGATCTTAGAGTCTTTGCTGTTAAACATACTGTTCTGGGGGATTTTAAGTCAAGTTGACTAAGCTAGAGTCACCTGAAAGGAAGAAACTACAATTGAGAAAATGCCTCCATAAGATCCACCTGTAAGGCATTTTCTTAATTAGTAATTAATGGAGAAGGACCTAGCCCATTTGTGGGTAGTGTCATCCTTTGGCTGGTGGTCCTGGGTTCTATAAGAAAGCAGGCTGGCCAGGTGGTGGTGGTGCAGGCCTTTAGTCCCAGCACTCGGGAGGCAGAGCCAGGCAGATCTCTATGAGTTCGAGGCCAGCCTGGGCTACCAAGTGAGTTCCAGGAAATGGCGCAAAGCTACACAGAGAAACCCTGTCTCGAGAAACCAAAAAAAAGAAAAAAAAAAAAAGAAAGAAAGAAAGAAAAAAAAGAAAAAGAAAAAAAGAAAGCATGCTGAACAAGCCATGGTTAGCAAATCAATAAGAGTCACCCTTCAATGGCCTTTGCATCAGATCCTGCCTCTAGGTTCCTGCCCTGTTTGAGTCCCTGTCCTGACTTCCTTCAATGATGAACAGTGATGTGGAGTGTAAGCCAAATAACGTACTTCCTCTCCAACTTGCTTTTGGTCATGGTGTTTCATCACATCAGTACTAACCCACACATGCCCAGATAATTCTAAATGGTGTCCTTTTAATGTTTATAATTTCACAAGGTATTGGCAAGTGGCTATGCATTTCTTTCAGGCCAGAGTTGTGTTTCTGAATTTTTAAGTGATTTGGAACATTAAACTAGAGTTTTTAAAATCACATTTCCTATTGTCACTCATGATATCAGATCCTTGGTCTTAAATAAAGGAGAAACTCAAAGAATTTTCTTGCTTTTCTATTCATCAAATTTTCCTTGTCCACAGTGTATGTGCTAGCAATGAGCTTGCACCCTGTGGGATGTTCCAAGGCAATGAACTTCAGATATGTCACCTGTGGATGTCACAGTAAAGCATTTTCAGACTCAGGAGACCTTTGGTGTGTCCTGAGACTGAATTTCTAGTAATCTTCCAGGTGAAGAAGCTGATCCTGTTTGTTGAGTTCCAAACTTTGAATAGTAAGATACAGCCCCTTCAACTCTTCCACAACCTCATCCTTCCCCAATTTTTTTCAGAATTGATGGCCACTTACTTTATATACACAAGATTCTAACTGGATTGAGTAATTTCTTTCTTTATATCTCTACTCTTGGATTGTTGCTCTTTGTAATGGGTTACTAGAATAGAAAGTGAAATCTATTTAGCAAACAGTTTAAAGATTTGTGCAGGTATGGGAACCAGTCAAGGGTAAGTTCTGATTGACACTCTGACCTTGGGCAAACCACATCCAAGGCAGTCCTGGCCTTGCTAAGTGCCACATAATCTTCCGAATCAGCTCTAGTATGAATTATAGGAGGGGGATTATCTGTGGTACAAGGTGGTAATCTGTTTCCAGGATGTGGATGTGGATTAAGACCTTGCACTTGAAAAGTGGATAAGATGAACTTGGCAGAGAGGTTTTAATGAAGGCAGAGAACAGTAATGCTCTTGGATTGTGCAAGAACCAATATATGGCCCTTCTGTCCCCAGAATTGAGCAACTGTTTTACAGACAGAGAAGCTTGGGAACAAGTCGTAAGTGGACAAATCATTTTGAAATCTCATTTTGGTCAATGTTGTGATTTCTCAACTCAAAGAACCTTTAATATTAAGTCACTAAGAAAAAACAAGAAATTGTTTGTCATCTTACCCCTGGGTGCCCTCAGCCCTTTGATCCTATGGGTGGTTCTTACAAGGAAGACACACCCATCATGAGCAGAAGAGACAGGGAATGTGGTGACTGTTCAGATCGATGGGTCAGAGGATTGGCAGACAAATGGCTGCCTATAATCTTAAGAGTGTGATCTTCAGGCATGAGCATTGTCTTCCTGGTTTATCCTGGACACAGAAGAAATGTTTTTGTAGGTGAGTCAAATGTATAAATGCTTCCATACACTAAAATGCATGCTCCATCTTTCAACTTCTGTAGCCTTTAAACTTTGTATAAGGAGAAAGAAACAAGAGGAACTTGGTGGATTTTCCAGCTCAGAACCACTCAGGCTGTTCATAGGTTAGATACTTATTAGTGTGTGTGTGTGTGTGTGTGTGTGTGTGTGTGTGTGTGTGTGTGTGTCCAAAGAAGAGAAATGTGGTCACAGTGTGGCGAATAAGACAAGCAAAGAGAAGCTCCAAGATTGTGTCCTTTCACAGTCACTGTCCCAAGCCTCCATGGCATCCCTAGCACTCTTAGTGACCACTTTCTGGCCCCTTCCAAATACACTCTAAGTCCTCCTCCAAAATGTCACTACAGGCAAACAGGCACCGTTTGCCCAAAATGAGGAGCTGTCATTGATCAAAACCATCCTGAAGGTCTTGCACTCTGTCTTTCAGAGCTTTCTTCTATACTAGAAGTCAAACTCTTTTGCTCCCTGAACAAAAGAAGAGTCTGTGGTGGCTTTTATGTGAGCCCTTCTTTGAGAAGAGACATTTCCTGGCAGGGTGCTGTGGTCTTGTCTGAAGGTGGGCTTTGGTTGAGGTTTAAAGAATTTTCATAACGACCAAAGGTGTTAAGATGGTAAGATGTAGAACTACTTGATAAACAGATATGGGGTTGGGGATGATTCATCTCAACATGTTCTGCTGCCATTTTACAATAATTAGGAGATTATGCAAAAGCAGGAACATATTAAGGATTATTTAGAAATTAATTCTGTTGTTCAAATTGAAAAGCCATCACCTTCTTATTAGGCATTGGATAGAAAATATGGTTAATTTACCATTCTACAATGAACATGTATTTAAAACACCAAATTCTACACAGTAACTATTTATGAATTTTGTCATTTATAAATAACTACATAGATTTATTAGTTCTTTTGAGAATTTTGTAGTGTATTTTGATCATATTCACCATCCCTCCCCCAGTTCTTCCCAGATGCACACCCCTTCCATACTTGCCTATAGAAGGTTTTCTCTTGGGCCATCAACCAGTTCCCAAATCATCACATGGAGACTTAATACTAGTTATGAATGCTCGGCCTTATCTTATGCCTGTCCATTGGCTCTTATAACTTAATTTAACCTGTTTCTCTTCATCTACGTTTTACCCCAGGGCTTTTTACCTTTTTAAAATTTTGTATATCCTACTCTGTGTCTTGCTGGCAGCTGTGTGGCCCTGGGTGTCTCCCCCTCTTTCTCTTCACTCTTCTCCCTGGCCTAGATTCTTCCTCCTACTTATTCTCTCAGCCTGCCAGCCCTGCCTATGCCTCTACTGCCTAGCTATTGGCCATTCAGCTTTTTATTAGACCAATCAGGTGCCTTAGACAGGCAAAGTAACACATCTTTACATCAATAAACAAATGCAACATAAACAAATATAACACATCTTTGCCTAGTTAAGCAAATATTCCACAACACTTGCCCATCTTTGTGACTCCACTCCCACCATAGTCAATTTGTACTGCCCAGATATTTTTGGATGTGTAGCCTTCCACTGGGGCATGGTTGAGTTGTCAGGAACTACATTCTAACTAATGTTCCCTCTCCCAGCAGCTAAAAGTTGTTAATAGCTCCATGGCTAGTGGGTGGGACATTTTGTGTTCAGCTCCCTGCTTTATGATGGGATTTGGTCTAGCCTGGGCTTGCATAGGTCTTGTGCATTCTGTCACAACTACAGTGAGTTTATATACTGTGCAGTTGCCCTGCTGTGTCCAGGAGACACTTTTTAAAAAAAGAGGATATGTTTTATTTAGTTTGATAGATTTTCCCTCCCATTCTATCATCTATGTATTATGTGCTCCTCATCTAAAAACTGAAAAACCAAACCAAACCAAATCCTAGAATCTATCCCTTCAACGCAGAAAAGCCCATTAAATTCCAAACCATGCAATCCATAAAGGATACTCCCCGGAGCCCTGAAATACTTTCACATGGTAGATGGCTACTTTGAATTTTTTACTTTTCAAGGAGAATACAATCCAGACCATTGGCTTGTACCTGTATGTGATGACTATTAGGTAGGTGTGTGTGTGTGTGTGTGTGTGTGTGTGTGTGTGTGTGTGTGTGTATTAGAGAGTATGAACAAAATAGATTTTCCCTAAGAGTACACATATGATTTTTGTTTGTTTGTTTGTTTGTTTTTGCGGTACTGAGGATCAGGCCCAAGGCCTCCTACATGCTGGGTCAGATGCTCTACCAATGAGGTCCAGCCCAGGTCTTTTTAAAATTTGAGGCATGATCTTATTAAGTTGCCCAGGCTAGCCTCCAACTCATGATTTTTTTTTACCTACCTTGTCCTTTGGAAAAGTGGGGTTACTGGTGAGTGCCACCCCACCCAGCTTAACTGTGTTACTTAATCATGCCAAGTGACACACCTACATCCACATGTGAATGAGCTACATTAATTTCTGTTATTTTGTTCCCTTCTGTGTACAACTGAATTCTGGGGCCAATGAAAGGCCCTGTGCTGAAGTGCTTGTACGGTTTTTGGGAACAGAGTAAGCAGACAGTGTGACTTCTAAGGAGAGAGTCAACCTGAAATGAACATGGAAAAGTTTAGGGAACAGAACAGAACACATTTTTAGGTTTAGTTTTATTCTGGGGACTTACTGAAGATCTCCATGTCACAACCAGTAGTGGTATTAGCCAGAGAACCAACCAGAAGGCTCTGGGTGTGTGGGTGGGTTGTGGGGATTGAATGAGCACAACTATTCCAGATACTCAAACTCAGTGTTTGCCTTAGTTAGAGTTTCTATTGCTGTGAAGAGACACCATGACCACAGCAAAGAAAACATTTAATTGAGCCTGGCTTACAGTTCAGAGCTTAGGTCCATTGTCACCATGGCAGGAAGCATGGTGGCATGCTGGCAGACTGGGTGCTGGAGAGGTGGCCAAGAGTTCTACATGTGGATCTGAAGGCAGCAGGAGGAGAGTGCCATGCTGGGCCTAGCCAGCATCTGAGACCCCAAAGTCTGTCCCCAGTGACACACTTCCACCAACAGTGGTACAAATACTCTAACAAGGCCGCACCTCCTAATAGAGCCGCTTCCTATGAGCCTATGGGGGCCATTATCTTTCAAACCACCACAGTGTTGTAAATAAGGCTCCTAGATTTCTCATTTAAGTATTTTTCTCTCCCTCTCTCTCTTACACACACACACACACACGCACACGCACACATACACACACACACACACACACGCACACGCACACATACACACACACACTAATGAGAAGAACACAATCTTTTCTCCCACTTACTGCTCGAAATGAATGGTCCTTAAGCTGAATTTCTGGTCCTCCTACCCATCCATCTCACATGCTCAGCCTCCCCCATTCTGAATCGTAGCAATGGAACTGGTCTCCACTAATAGACTGCATTGATAGAAGTCATTCCTACCTCCTACTTCTCTTTCCCAGTCAGTACCAAGTCTGCCCCTTACATGCTTTCCATCAACTAGGACAGGTTCCCACCTGGTTCCTCTTTTGCCCATTTCTAGCTCTCTGGCCCCACTGTCACCCTGCGGGAGTCAGTCTCCGTGCTTCTGGGACATCCCTCCATAATCATGCACCTGTGGCTGCCGTTGATGACCTTGCTTAGGACTTCCTGTTTACACTAGCATGACTTCAGTTCCACATTCATTTTGGAAAACAGCCTCACACTGTAGTTGGGGCTAACCTGGAACTCACTGCATAGTCCTGACTGGCCTCCGACTCTCGGCAATCCTTGTGCCTCAGACTCCTAAGGGCAGGCATTACACACATGAGCCATCATGTCTGGCTTTAGTGCAGCCATCTTAATGTAGTTTCCCTGCTAGTAGCTACATTGTCTCTATTGCCCCGCAGCTTTCCCAGGAACCTCATCTCTCTTTGCTCAGCGGCACTGGAGATGGTCACTTTCTCAAGGCAGTCTCCTGTTTGCTCCGGGCTGTCATTTTACTGTAACTTCCTACCCCAGTCACACATGCAGACACTCTTTGCTTAATTAACTTTTCCCTTCTCTATTAGGTTTCTTTATACATACCCATGGGCCCCAATGTGTTCCCATGTGGTACTTTGCCCATTAATAAATTTCGTCATCACACACATTTGAGTATTTTGTGTGTGTCTTCCCCACTTAACTTTAAAGAGAGTTCCTTGCTTGTCTCCAATACTGGATTGCTGTGTCCGGCACAGAGATGCACTCCCACAAACACTTACTATGATCAACACTGGCTTTTGGGAATCACTGTGGTTCTGGCAGCACACAGCAGGATTATAGTACACACACAGCAGGATTCCTATAATACACACACAGCAGGATTCCTATAGTACACACACAGCAGGATTCCTATCCAACGTGTGATTTCTTTAAAGCAAGCACAGGCTCACTTCTGCACCCATGACAGCAATGAAGCAAAATAAAACCCCACAATTCCATCTTGAAACAGTGTGATGGTGTTTAGGGGTTGATCATGTACCACTAGTACCCAGCATTTATTTCTACCTTAACTTAGTCTAGGTCTGAATTTAAATACTAGATCTGAGTCTTGTGGCTTAATTTAGAGACAAAATTTTTTTCCATTTTCTGTATCCAGTGGGAATCAATAATAAGGCTTCAGATTATTTTAATTGACAAAATATTTAAGTTTAAAGATATTTATGTATATATGAGACAGAAGCGGGCAGAGAGAGAGGGGAAGATGGCCTTAGTGGTAACAGCAATGGCTGATGTTGTGGCTGGGGCTTCATTCACACTGGATTGAGAGTGTCTGCACAAGGACAGATTCAAATGAGGATGGCCCTGGATCCGCAGATTCTGAGAAAAGCACTTTCTTAGCAGAGGTGTGGATTCAGGCTCCACTGTGGCTCTATGGAAGCTTCTCTCTGACTGGCCCTTTTCCCCTGCTTCATTAGACTCCATTCTTATTGTTTCCTATTCTTACTGTTCTTCATTATCACTCTTAAACAAGCAAATGCTGTAAAGCCTGCAGCAGTGGGAATCCTCCGTTTCTCACCAAGCCTGAGTGGGAGGTGGACATTCCCTCCAGCAGCCATGGTTGCTAAGTGAGAGGACACCTGCTTCAGCTGACTGTCGGGCTGGAGCAGACTTCACTGTGGCAGCCTTTTCTTTTCATCTCTCCCTTTGACTGGTGCTTCCCCACCTCAAGTTTGCTGAGCACTGATTTCCACTGAAGATAGAAGACGTCTGAGCCTGCAAACCGGTTCCCCCTATTTGTCAACTTTTACTTTTGTTTAGTCAAGCAACCCCGTGCGCGGGTGCGGGGGTGGAATCCACCCATTGTTCCTATGAATGCACAATCAGACAAACCTGAGGTGTGATGTCTTTGGTGCATAAGAGAAGTGGAGATCTGGGCCCCTCAGCTGCAGTCACCATGGGTGTTTTCCAGGTGTCCCCCCCCCCCTGCTGCCCCACTGCCTTTGTGAGGTGAGGCAAATGGAATGTGGGGGAGGAGGATGAGAAAAGGGCTTTTCCTTCTCTGCTTTCCTCTGCACTTTATGCTTAAGATGCATGTGAGATGCCTATGCAGGTGTTCTGGCTGTGGGTCTGTGCCTTGTCCTCTCCTCATACTCTGATTCTGGATGGATCAGTGCAAGGGATGGGGAGGTCAGGATAACCTCTTTCTCACCCTACTTTTTTGAAAGCCCCTCTAGAAGGTTGTTTAATCTCAACAGTAAAGGCTGTGTTTGGTTATTATCCAAATTCCATTCTGGAGTTGCTGAGTAATTCTGTTAAGGAATAAAATTAAACTAGTAAAAGCCCCACCCATTTCAATAATTAGAGAACTACCCTTGCTTCCCATTTCCCACTCAAGACTATAAGATTGATATGGTAGAGTAAGATTGATAGGGTAGGGTAGAATTGATGCACACAACTGAAAAATTAAATCCTATTTTAAATAGGTTAATTAGTAGTTATTAAGAGAGAAACCAGGTCACAAAGCACTTGGGCCCCTTCAGTCCATTTTACCCGAGCATCAGGATGACCTCTCTAACACATTTCAGTGCAGCTGTACCACTCCACTGTATTATCTTCTCTTCCTTCACACCAAGGATAACAGCATCCTCTGGACCCTACTGGCCAGCTTGCTGGTCTTCCCATCTTGCCTGCCTCCTCCATTTCATCATGTGCCAGCTTCCTCTGCACTGCCAGCCCCAAGGGACCACTGGCTGACTCTGCACATGCTGCTCACATTCCTTGGAGTGGCTTCTCACTGGTGTGCTTGTTACCTGGGTTGTTTCTCTCACTGTTTGGTTCTCAGGCCATCTTTCAAGAAAGGCCTTCTAGTGCACTAATAAGAGTCTCCTTTATTCGCTCATGTCCTTATTCTGTTATACCATGCACTTACCGATAATGTTGGTTGTCAATCTGTTCATGCCCTTGCTGTCTGTCTTTCCCTGTTGGCCAACAAAGTCTATCGCTAGTATTTTTCTTCTTTGTTTCTCTATCTTCTGCTGTAATTTGCCTACAATAAAAAAATAAGAGTTTACATGTTTAGGAGCCATTGATGTGAAGAAGTGAGTTGTTCCAATGTTCTCATCCCTGTCTCCAGCTAGTTAATCACACAGGCCACCCTTGACAGACTCAGAACAGCGCACACTCCTTCTTCCGGCACGTGCCCTCTTTCTGCTAACACATTATTCATGTTGATCTCCACACCTCCACACTCCATTTCTTTTCTTCCCAGTGTATGAAGACACCAAAATAATCACCCTTCTATTCTATGTCTATGACATTTGAGTTGTTTCTGCTTTTTGATTATTATGGGAAGGCTGTTATAAATGCTTATTATATGTGAGTGTTTATGGACATAGGCATTTACTTTTCTTGGGCAAGTATCTAAACTTTCTGGGTTACAGGGTAGTTGTATACTTAGCCACATTTTAAAAATGACTAAAAACATGTTCAGGTTTGATACAGCAACAAAGTGCTCTCAGTTTCTACTTTGAGGTTTGATACACAGTTGTTGACTGTTGTTCTGATGAATAGGCTATTGCTGCTGTTTTCAGTGTTCTCATTTATAAGATGCACCCGCCAACTTTTGTTCCTGAATATTCTTTCTTTTTGGAGAAAATATGACTCTAAGGTAAAACTCAAGCATTTTCTTCTGCTGTATTTTGTTTTTATCTCCCTTCTCCTCCTCTTTTCACTATTCTGTAGGTAGAAAGCTTTTTGTTTTTTGTGTATGCATATACATGCACATGTGTCAGAATGTGTGTGCATGTGTGCCTGAATGTGTATGTATGTATGTATGTGTGTGTGCATGTATAACTGAGTGTGCCTGCATGTGTGTCTGAGTGTATATACATGTGTGGGGAGGCCAGAGAATGACATCAGGTATCATCTCTGGAGCTGTCTTTGTGTTTTAGAGTAAGGATCTCTCACTGGCCATGAGCTCACCAAGTAGGCCAGGTCAACTGTCTCATGAGCCCCAGAGACATACCTCTCTCTGCCTCAACAGTACTGGGATTATGAGCACAAGCTCCTGATTCCCTTCTGTGGCTTCTGGGGCTTGAACCTGGGATCCTTAGGCTTGTCTGTCAAACACTTTACCAACTGAGCTATCTCTCCAGCCTCCATTAAAGCTTTTTCTTTTAAAATGTGTGTGTGTGTGTGTGTGTGTGTGTGTGTGTGTGCAGGTGCCCCAAGAGGCCAGAAGAGGGTGTCAGATTCATCGGAGCTGGAGTTATAGGTGGTTGTAAGCCACCCATCATGGGTGTTGGGAACCTAAGTCAGGTCCACTGCAGAGGGAGCAAGCACCACCTCTCCAGCCCCACCAGAAAGCCTTTCCTTGCCTCTTACATTTGGCTCTGTAAGTTGAGCTGCATGTTGACTGTGGGTGTAGATTTAGTTCCCAAAATGTCAGAGTTCTTCATGGGAACCCACTGAGCATCCTTCTGGAAACTGCTTAGTAAAACATTTTGTAGCTCTTCCAGAAGGTCAAGTGACCTCAGCTTTTCTCATTCTCACTGGGAACTATGAAAACTCAACATTTACCCTCAATACCAGTGAGTCAGGCCCAAATCAATCTTGGTAGGTGGAGACCGTGGGCACTTTCTGAGGATGAAGACTCCATGGGCTCATCCCTGGTTTGGTGCTGTCCATAAGGACTCCCAGTTCCCTCTTGTACTCTTAAGTCCTTTGATTTTCTTTGGAAATCTTCAGGAAGTCTCTGGAGACTCTGTTGGGTGAGTGAAAGTGGATTCTGGAGAAAGGAAAGAAGAACGGCAGTGGGAAGAAGGTTGAGTGTGGTTAGCGACTACGTTTATTTTAAATATCAGGTGTTGGTTTCATTAGTAACTCCTTAAAAGGCAAAGTCCTTCTGTGGCGCAGGGATATTTGCATAACTGTTAATTAATGCTTGGGAGGACTGAATCATCAGAATGCCATGGGGGCTGGTTATTTCTATCATGGAGGCTGGTTATTTCTATGAAGCTTGGTGGAATCTTGTGGTGGGCATGGCTTGCGATATTTGGGTGCAAAAGCCCTTCTTCACTTGTCGCTGATTAGGACTGTAGTACTTTTGAATACTCAGAAGCTTCTAGCAGTTATATGGTGGAAATAGAGACTCTTTGATTTCTGTTCCCAGAATGAGAGACAGACCTTGGACAGTGTGGAGACAGAATGGCTTTGATATGGCCTAAAGCTGTTAAATTTTTTTTTTCCAAATTCTCACCTTTCCTATTTTTAAAGGGATTTAAAAGCTGTGGTTTTCAAAAGATTAAAAATATAACTGAAACTGTAGGGAAGGGAGAGTTTTACAGTCAAACTGAGATGCTGGTGTCAATATCATCAGGACTACAGTCAACACTGGTTTTACTGGGCAGCTTTAGGCAAACAACTTGAACAACAATAAAAACAAAAAAAAAGATACAAAAGGTAACATCCTTTTTGTTAATTGGTAGAGGGGTCTATAAAATGCAAGTGGAGAACAAATATATATGCATATACACACACACATATACATACATACATATATATATATGTATATGTATATATTGGTATTGGCTTTGTGAGAGAATGTAACTTAGTGAATTTCCTTATAAGAGAGGAATAAAGAAATGGACAATGTCTGAAAAGATGCCCCATGATCTAGTGGAGATATTGCTTACATTATGATGGTTTTAAATCCAAAAGGTCAATCTGGTGCCTGCATGGAGCCTTCACCCTAGGTTCTAGTCTCTGATGTGAGAAGGTAATCTCCAGGCTATGGAAAGAGAAACCTGGACACCAACACAGCCACAAAATCCTCCACTTACAATCTGTCCTGCCTGCAAGATGTGCTAGGGCCATGGTGGCGCAGAACTTGTGGGAGTGTCCAACCAACGTTTGGTTTAACTTGAGGGCCTACGCCATGAGAGACAGCCCATGCCCTATACTGCCTGGATAGCTAGAAACTGGAGACTGGATAGCCCAGAGACCTAGGATAGATCCAAATACAACTGTTGTGCATGCGTGTGCGTGGACGCACACACACACACACACACACACACACACACACACACACACACACCAATGAAATGATTCACAATGCTATTCTGATATACTCAATAGGCTGTTGCTTTGGCCAGTGGTCACCAGAGAGGCTTCCTCTGGAAGCAAATAAGAGTGAGTACAGAGACTCACAGCCAGACATTATGTGGAGAGAGTCTAAATTGGAGATCCCACCCCCTGGAGATTGGGGAACCCCTGCAGAAAAGGGGGCTTTTAGATTGTAGAAATCAGAGGGGATGGGGGACACCAGTAGAACATGGCCCTCTGAATCAACTAAGCAGGGCTCACAGAGACTGAAGCAGCAAGCATGGGGCCTGCATGGGTTTGCATCAGGTCTTCTGCATACATGTTATGGCTGTTAGTTTGGTGTTTTTATGGGACTCCTAACAGAAAGA
Organism: Onychomys torridus; assembly: GCF_903995425.1. NCBI lineage: Eukaryota > Metazoa > Chordata > Mammalia > Rodentia > Cricetidae > Onychomys > Onychomys torridus. The sequence goes on from NC_050453.1 coordinate 32,766,691, forward strand.
GTGGGTGTATCTTTGGCTCCTTTCCTTCTATTGGGTTGTATTGTCCAGCCTGGATATGAGGGCTTTCACCTTGTCTTATTGTATCTTGTTTTGTCCTGTTTGGCTGTCATCTCTTGGAGGCCTGCTCTTTTCTGAAGTGGAAACAGAGGGGGAGTGGACCGGGGGTAGAGGGGAGGTGGTAGGGAACTGTGAGGAGTGGAGGGAGAGGAAACTGTGGTCAGGACGTATTGTATGAGAGGAGAATATATTTTCAATAAAATGATGATCAAAGAAGTTTAAAAAAATCCAAGAGGATATAATGCTGAATTGTTCTCACTGGAGAATTCTAACAAATGTTAAGATTTTTGTTAGATCATCTGATTTGATGCTTTATCAGAGTCTTGTGAATTTTTGCTAGAATTCTTTCTCATGCCATGGCCTTTCCTTTAAAAATGGTATTTCCACATTAAGATGAAGAAATGCACAATAAAAACAAATGTATTTTTTTCTCCTTAAATTTAAGTTATTGGAATTGCTGATATTTACCAATAAGCTCTTAGGATCTATAGGCAGCCCCTACTAAGGAGTGCTTTAGATAGGGAGAAGTGTGTAAAACAATCCATCTTCATTTGTTTTTGTTAAGAGCTTATAGGAGTCAACCCAGTATAGCAGCACCAGACACTGTAGTGTAGTGTACACTGTACAGTGTGGTGTGTTGTGATCACATGGTTGGCTGGGAGCTGCAGTTCATTACATCAATGCTCAATCAGCATTTTGAGAAGGTATTTGATCATGTTGCAATCCTGAAAAAAGAACAGCTTCAAAGCTTGAAGAATGATGCCCACTGAATGCTTTCTTTTGCATCATCTTTGAGTAGAAGAACCTTCAGGTGAACCTGTTTTAGGGCATGCGCCATTGATTGACTTAAGACTTTCTTATGAATAGAGAGCTATCGGCCTTAGATAACAGGAAAACGCAGTTGCTGTGATGAGAGAATTCACTTTAATCATTAACTGCCTTTTTATCACCTTTCTTGCTTTTTTTTGTTTCTCAAACAATTATTTGTGTTTGTGTAGGTGCAATGTGTGTGTGCATGGGTGTTTTAAAGCATAAACAAGGCCAGAGGAGGACACTGAGTGTGCTTCTCGGCCACTTTTCATGTTACTCCCTTGAGACAGAGTCTCTCACTGAACCTGGAGCTAGGCTGGCAGCCAGAAGTCCCAGTGACCCTCTTGTCTCTGCCTCCCACAGTGTTGAGGTTAAGGGTACATTACACCTAGCTTTTGTGTGGATGCTGGGTTTGAACTCAAGTCCTCCTGCTTGTACAGCAAGTGATCTTATCTGCTGAGCTATCCCTCTAGCCCCCCTGAACAATTATTTAATAGCAACAACATCCATTTTATTTCATTTTTATCTCATGTCTTCACTGAAAGTATAGCTGTGGGTATTTGAATAAGTGAGGGGTGAATGGATTTTCTGTGGTGTCCATGAACTCTGGCTTTATTTCTCCAAGAAAGCTGTCCCTGAGCTGCTAACAAGGAATAAGCAAAACTAATTAGCTTGACTTTTCTATCCTTTTACATCTCCAATCTGCTTCATTATGGAGACTTCAATACTTTAAACATTGAAAATGGGGTAAAGGCATGAATCTGTGTAGTAAGGTTTTTACATCATCAGCACCAGACCCATGGAAGAATTCTTAAACAGAAAAGAGCAGCATCAAACGGTTACCTGGTGCTAAGAAAGTCGAGACAAGCCAGGCCTTTTTTCCTGCTCTCATTTACTGTTTTCATGACCCTAGCTGAAGATGAAAGTAGGGGGGGGGGGAATGGGAAAGAGGCAGACAGAAAGGGTAGTGAAGTGAGAGAAACACACTGGAGCGACAAGGAGTGGCTGGGAGGAAAAGGGCATTGGTATTGATGAGACACTGTTGCTCTTCATTCTTAGGGATTTTTCTAGAACTGATTCATGTTGATGGTAGGAAGTTTTGGTTTCTAGAACGATATATGTCAAAGCATGGACTGAAGACATCCTATCCTATGGTACTTGTTTTAAATGGAGATTCCCAGGCCTTTTACCCAATGTCCACCAGACTCCCCATGGGAGTGAATTTGAATTAACTTGGGAAGCTGAATTAACTCTGGTTTCAAGGCAAACCTCTGACCCTTCCAAGAGGGAAAACTCCAGCTAAGGCAGAGTATAATTATAGTCCTTTCTGTGTGCAAGAAAGAAAATAATTTCCTTGACCCACACATGACCGACTGTACAGGAATTGGAGGCTTGATAGCTTGCTAAAGGTCAGATAATGTTTATGTTAGGCCATTTTCAGTTAGCAGAAATGGTGGACAGCACACTTAACTCATGGGGCTTTCTGTTTTCCTCTTCAGCTTCTACAAAAAAGAAGGGCTAGGTCAGGTGTAGTGCACAGACCTGTAATCCCAATACTTGGGAAGCTGAGGCAGGAGGATCGTAAGTTAGATCGTGTACTCAACCTGGACTAAATATCAAGTTCCAGGCAACACTGGACTACAAAGTGAGATCATATTGATAAATAAATAGATAAATAAGTCAAAGAAGCAAGCTCTCTTACTGGTATTGAATCTGTGAGTGTTATTTTTTTTTCCAGTCATTCTCAGACAGAAGACTACAGAGGTAGAAATCTATATATTGAAATACACTTACATTATTCTCTAGGCAAAGCCAGACTGTAATGATGGTTCAAATGACACACTGGGTTTCAAAAGCATGGCCTCTATTGGACTGCTTTTTTGTTTTGCTTTCAGCAGTGAGGACACTCTGTGCCACTTGGGCTGAGAAGTCTAAAGCAGCCTTGTCTACTGTAGAAATTACCCAGGGCACATCTCCATGTAATTTTTAGTCCACACATTTCTTTACATCCCCCCAAACAACCACACAACACTGAAAGGATCTCTTCCTACCCAGTTCTCTCTCTAGCCACATTCTACACCCCAGATCACAACCAAATCTTCCTTAGATATAAAGTAAAACAAAATGAGATGGGAATTGTACTGGTCAAATTGACACAATACAGAGCTATCCCGGAAGAGGGATCCTTAACTGAGGAATGGACTCCATCAGATTGGCCTATAGGCAAATCTATGAGGGTATTTTCTTGATTACTGATTGGGGTGTGTGTGTGTGTGTGTGTGTGTGTGTGTGTGTGTGTGTGTGTGTTTCTCCTCAGCTCATTGTAGGTCCTAGGTTGTATAAGAGGGTAAGCTGAGCAAGCCATGGAAAGCAAGCCAGTAAGCAGTGTTCCTCTCTGGTGTCTGCTTCATGTTTTGCTTAGAATTATTGCCCTGGTATCCTTCAGCGATGGACAGTGAGGTATAAGCTGAAATAAGTGCTTTCCTATTTGGAGTTATTTTGGGTTGTGGTATTTCATCACATTAACAGAAAGTCAAACAGGATAAGAGTGACACCAGTCAAATGTGCAAAATTCGAAGAGAAGAGAGAAATGACAATCTCCTTCTCATAGAAAAAAAAAAGATAATTAAAAAGATAACCCCAGTCTTTAGACTTTTTACTACTCTTTGAAGCAAAAAAGGTGACTGTTGTAGAATTTCTCCTTTATCTTCCTTTCACTCACAAAGTGAGCGCTTGAAATGACCCAGGGCTAGATTTCTCCATCTACAATCTGTCATCTTCCATGATGAAAGTGTGTTCATTGATAGAAGTTCAAAGACGGCTAGAGAGCATGAAACTCAGGCCCTCACTACTTTCTCAGTTCTCTCAGGACCATTGTGATTTACAGAAAAGAGGTCCGACTTTGGGAGAATGGTCTGTTTCAGAATGACAATATATCTATCACCCCAGTGACCTTCTTCACTGCTTTTACAGGACAACCTGTGTGTTGAGAACGAGCTTGTCTCTACTGTTGACTGATCTTCTGCTCTGCTGTGGGCTTCACAGCACAGCATCACTTCTAAGAATAGGTTATCTTAAAACTTGGCTTACTGCACTTATTGTTTTCATGAAGTCAGCCAACATCCATCCTTCTATGTACCCAGGGTCTAAATGGTCCTGCAAAGATTTGTATTTGCTCATGTGTTAGTAATTCCCCGGAAGTTGGTAACATCAATCAAGTTGCTTCTTTTCCTTTCTATGTTCAAGTCTCATGGAAAAAAATACTACATTTACCAACTGCCTGTTACAAGTCACTTTTAGCCAGACAGGGTTGATGTGTGTCTGCCTTAACCAATCACCAACTACCACCTTCCTCCTTGGATCTCTTATGCACCTTACTGTCTGTTGTGCCTGGATTTGGTTGGTCTGGAAGTATGCTGTCCTCAAGGACAACTAGATACTTTCACTGTGGGACTATGTTGTGTATGAATTTTAATTTTCCTGGGGAGACAAGGCTGTGGATAAAAGCGAGAGAGGTTACACACAGCAGATCTGAATGAGTCTGAGGGTCTCTATGCTCTTCCCTTCTCTGTACCTGTTTCACTAGACATGGAGTTCTGTGTCTACTGTAGTGAGTTCCAGGCAGGAACATTCTGGGCAAACTGACATGATACTGGAGGGTAACCAGGATGCAAGAGGGTATTTGAATTCTTAGGTACATAGGGTGTATTTTGTTTGCGTGTGTGTGTGTGGGGGGGCTATGTGGCATGCACACATGCGTGTGTGTGTGTGTGTGTGTGTGTGTGTGTGTGTGTGTGTGTGATATGTACATGTGTGGAGCTAGAGAAGGATGTCAGGTGTCCTCCTACTAACTATTGGCCATACTTTTTGGAACAGGGTCTTTTACTGTATCTGAAGCTTGCCATTTTGGCTAGCTGGGTCATCAGTGAGTACCCATAATGTACTTTTCCCCAACCCCTCAGCTCTGAGATTACAGGCATGTGTGGCCATGCCCCACTTCTATATGGGTGCTTGGGGTTCAAACACAGATCCTCTTGCTTTCACAGCAAGCACTCTTACCCACTGAGCCATCTTCCCAGCCTCAGTTAGAGTGTTTAGGGAGCTAGTGTGGGTACCCTGCAGCAGATGAGAAGAAAGAAACTAGACATCTGCCAGTGACTTAAGACCCTGACATAAGAGGATCTAGTTTTGCATCCTTATCACCCAGAAGCTAATCTAGGTCCCCTGGGTACAAGTGCAGATAGCTAGACTTAAGTATTAGGGAGAGATATTTTTAATTTAAAAACTGTATTTTATGTATATGGGTGTTTTGCCTGCCTGAATGTCTGTGTACTATGTACGTGCCTGCTGCCTGCCAAGAGAGGCTGTCAGATCCCTGGAAGTGGAGTGGACAGACAGTTGTGTGCTGCTACATGGGTATGGGGAATTAAACCTGGGTTCCCCGGAAGAGCAGCAAGAGTTTTTAACTGCTGAGCATCTCTCCAGCTCAAGAAATATTTTCAACCAAGTACAATTCTTTATATGCAGGATATTTTGCTTTGGAAGGCAGTGGATTCTGTTGACAGTGGTGAAGGTTTATTTTGCATCAAGATTTATGTTCTATCAAGAGACGTTGATTAGTTTACCTTTAAATTCCTATTCCAAACCTCGAGATTCTGCCTGAGGAAATTTAATTTTTTGTGGGAATTTTTCCACATTGGTTAAAGGGAGCAAGCTATGGTAGGAAAACGCTTGGTGTCAGTTTCATTCCTTGATGCCTGAGTTACAGGTCTTATGTATAACCAGTTACAACTTCAGGAGAGGAGAGCTCTGGACAGACATGAGACAAGGACAGCCTAGAAGGTCCCCTGGAAGACACAGGTCATTTTGATGTGTATCACAAAACCTATTGTTGAGATGGGCTGACTTGCCCATAGTCCAAGAGATAAAGTTCTTTCTGTTGCTTGAGAATTTCATAAAGCATGAAATGAGTTCTGATCAAGTGCCCTTCTCTCCCCCCACCTCTCTATCCCCCCATCCTTTTTCCTCCCAATTTCATAGGCTAAAACAACAACCCACAGAGCCCACCTGTATGTTTATGGATTATCTACTGGAGCATAGGTAGCTTGGCAGGGGCCATATCTCCCCCAGGGGCAGTAGCTCCTCAGCTAGGCAGGGGTGGGACTTTGTCTAACAGTCACTTTGCAAAGAAGTGATCCGAGGACTGAATTGCTGCTAACACTTTTAGACTTTACCTTCAGAGCCATCGCTAAAGCCCAGAGAAGTCATGCTCTCCCTCTTGACACAGGCTTGGTGGCACTTAGGGTGTTGTCTTTCATCTTCCTCCACTGATGCCTCCCTCCTGTCCTCACCCCCTCCTCTCCTCTGAGATTTTCTATCACGTGATGGAAGAAGGCAGCAGAGACTTATCATGTTTTGCCATTCTCCTGGGAGACCTAAAGAACAAATAGAAAACCAGTTAGATGGATTAAAAAACATAGTTGACATTAGCTTGAAAAGCACTAAGAAAGCTGAGCAGCCCAGCCCACATCAAAAGTCTAGCTGTTGGGGTATACCTTTCAAATTCCATAGCTGCAGAGGCCACATGCAGGGAAGAGGCCCCATAGGGTGTAGGTGGCTTTGAAGAAAGACAAAAGGTCAGGGTGATAATGAAAAAAAAAAAGCTTGAATAACAAGCTTGGGGAGAGAGCATATTGCTGAAACAAAGACTATGTGGTTCAGTGTCTAAGAAGTGAATTCTTCCCTATGGTAATTTGACTTTGTGAGAAGACATTTTCATTGGAAGACATCTTGATGACTCTCTCCATCTCTGCTCCATTCTTCCTCCTTCTTTCCCTTCTTTCCTCCTTCCCCATCTCATGAGATCACACCAGTGGTTCTACCTTAGGGGACAGTTGTTCCATGGATTTGGCTAAGTGAGCAATGAGCGATTTGGGTATAGTGGGGGGTGGGGAATCTGTTTAGATCTTTTCCAGGTGGACTTTGTGAGAGGCGAGGGAGTAGTTCTGAAGTGGCACCACGCAGGTGTTCTGATGGTGCTGTGGTCCCTGGCTGATCAACCTCTCACCCTCTTGGCAAGTGTGATATAAACAGTGTCTTTACAAGGCCATTGCCACACTGTTTGCTTTGATTGTTTTGCTGGACAATGTCAATGACTAGACAACATTTTCTGTGAAGTCACCAAAGTTCTAGGAATGACTGCTGATGAGCACCAGGCAAACACTGAAGTCACCTGATCAGACGCTGGGTTCTGAATTATCCTAATAGTTCACTCTCGAGGTCCAATATGAGCAGCTTATTCTCATGAGCCCACATCATTAATCTATCGCCATCTTGCAGTCCTGTGGACCTGTGACAAGGGAAGGGATGCTTAAGGGAGTTTCCATAGGAAGCATGGGAGGCCCCAGGTGACAGCTAAGCATCAACTAGTTAAAAGCCACAGGGAATAAATAAGAAGCTTCCTTTTTGAAAGATGTTTGAATATGAAAGTAATCATTTGTGGTTTATAGTTCAAGTTTGAGTCTGGCTATGATAGTGGATACTTATACATCCCAGAAGTTAGGGAGTGGAGGCAGGGGAGATCCTAGTTGCAAAACAAACAAGCAAACAGCAACAAGAACAATGACAAAACATTTTAGGATCAAATTGTTCTGGGACGTATCTTAGTCTTACAAATTGTCTGACTTAAGATATTTTCAATTTTTCTCATGCTGGTATTTACATATAGCAATCAAGATGCCTTTGGCTCTCAGTAATGGATGCTGTAACTCCAATTAACTTAAAGAAAACATCTGTGGAGTTCTGAACTATGCCGAGTGAGCTTCAGGTCTTGTCTGATCCAGAAACTCCAAGGCCTCTAGATTTTTTTTCCCTACATTTCTCTGGTTATGCCATCCTTGTTGTTTTAGCCCTGCCATGGGGCTACCTGGTCTCAGAGCAGTAATAGTGGCCCTGGACTTTATATCCTTACAGGTAGAGGACTTTCTCTTCTGGTAGGAGAGAGAAGTATCTTGTGATGGTTAATATTGTCTCCTCAGCAGGAACGTGAATGACACAGGAGACAAACCTCTGGGCCTGTCTATGAGGGAGTATCTGGTTTGAGCCAGTTGAGAGAGGAAGATCCCTAAATGTTAGAGCATCATATGGTGGACTGGGGTCCAGGACTGAAGAAGAAAGGAGAAAGGGAACTGAGCATGTACATTTACCTTTGTCTGGTTCCGTGAATAAGACACGGCCAGCTGCCTCACACTACTGCTCCCTGCCTTCTCTTCCATTATAAACTGGACCCCCCAACTGTGAGCAAAGCAAACCCTCCTTTCCTGAGGCTGCCTTCAGCAGCTGTTTGGACACAGCGGTGCAGAAAGGAACCCATGCATATGTTCCCTCTAAGAAGCCCTCAGCAAGCTTATCTTTATGTCTCAGGTCCTAGTCCCACCATGATTCCCAATCCTTCAGCTCCTAGATCTGAAGGTGGAGGCAAATTCACACAGACCTCCTGGTTAAGGACTTAGGAAAGGCAATTCCCCAAAAACAAATGCATTCTTACAGGAGAAAGGGGTGAGAATGATGCCAGGGATGCCATCAGCAACCAGCACCGGTGCCCATAAAGGTGTCACTGTAAGGGGCTTGGCACAGAGCCTGACTAAAGAGGATCTCTGTGTCCTGAAGCCACCAATTCTGCCTCCATGAAACTCATCACTTACCTTCTGTCAACCTTTTACCTGCAATGCCTCTTCCACACCTGCAAACCTCTGGGCATGTCTAAACACACCCATAGAACTGAATTGTAGTCCCAGCCCTGGGCTGAGTTGCTGGTAGAAATCAAGTCTTTTTCTTCCCACTTATCAGAAAAGAAATTTGAATGAAATAGGAGCTGAAGGTTTTTTTGTTTTTTGTTTTTTGTTTTTTGTTTTTGTTGTTGTTTTGTTGTTGTTTTTTTTGTTTTGTTTTTGTTTTTTTTTTTTTTTTAATAAAGTGGTTCCCTTCTTTTTAGGCTCCTCGGGAAGTTTCACATAAAATAGGTCATTTATCAACAGAAGGCTTTGAAGTCATGCAGATTCGGATTTCAATGCTAAGGCTACTTGTGCTCTGGTTGTGGGGAGGTTGAGCTGAACCTGGGCACCTTTGCATTACAAAGAAAGAAGTGGTGCATAATTTGGAAATTTCCAGGGAGACCTAAAGAAACATGGCAGAGCTGGAGTGAGGCACAAGCTGAGATGTGGAAGTGGAAGAAAAACCTAGATTAGGCACTTGTACTTAGACACATGTGTGGGTGATTTCATCACCCATGTTCAATGTCTTATAATTTGATGGCTTATTTTCCTCAGTTTAACAAGGAGGATATGTGTGGATACCCTATGATGGGGAATGTCAGGGGGCATTCTCCCTCCCCACCGAGCTGGTGGTGCTCAACACATAGATGGCTGTTATGAAGAGTAGGGAGATATGCAGCCAATCTTGCTTATATCCACCCATCCATCCATCCACCCAACCACCCATCTATCCACCCACCCACCCATCCATCCACCCACCCAGCCACCCATCCATCCACCCACCCAACCCATCCATCCACCCACCCATCCACCCACCCAGCCACCCACCCATCCAGCCACCCACCCATCCATCCATCCATCTATCTATCCATCCATCCATCCATCCATCCACCCACCCATCTAACCATCGACCCCACCATCTAACCATGCACCCATTCATCCCTTTTCTTCTGTTTTCTTTTCCTCTCCATCACTGCATGTACCTCTGGCTCACTCATACTACCTAGTGGCGATTATAGGCATTACTCAGTTCAATCTTGGCATCAGTCTTTAAAGGACACCATAACAGCTTCACAAGCTGAGCGCCCGCCCAGAGACTGAGAGCTGGAGGGGTTGAGGAGCTAGTGGTTGGTTTTCCTGACACTAGGAAGCTTAGCGAAAAAATCAGGTTTGATTCCTGGGGTTGGAAATTTTATAAAAATAACATCAATCTTACCATAACATGCAAAAATGGTCTGATAAACTAAGAGGAGAAAAGGTGGAGAACTGGGATTGCTGAAAAGGTAGATGTGACTGGTAAGTAGGTGAGCTATCCAGCTCGGGAGTAGGCACTACTGTGAGTCAGATTGTCAAGAGCAAACCATGTGTTTAGGAAGTAGGTAGTGTTAAAGCGTGACTAATGTATCAGATGTCCACTGACTTTGAAATAATCTTTATTCATGGCGTCCCTGTCACAGTAAGAACAGGGACAAATCCACGCACTTCAACAATGTCAGGAAGTAAGGCAGTTCTGGTTTTGGAGTCCATACTTCCTTGCTTTCCAGGTGCTAACCCCAAGGAAGGTAGGTGTTCCACAGGGTCAGTGCCTCCCGGCCTTGAATTAATTGCTGTTTTGATGTCATTCACTCAGTACGGGCCTGAAACCAACGGACAGAGTACTGAAACTAGAAATTCAGGGCAGTTTTAACCTGCTTTTCATATTTGATAACTGAGGTTGCTGATTGGCATGATTTGATGTCAGGGAGAACTCCAGAGCTGCCAGTCACAAAGTAGGGGTATGCCTGAGTGATAAAAAAGAAAAAAAAAAAAAAAAAAACTACAAAAACGCCTCCAGCTGAAACTTCATATTGAGATTTCTGGTTCCAAGTAGTTCTGTGTACTTGTCATTGGAGGAAGCACATCCAGCCACAGCCCTTGCAGAGAAGGCACTAGAGTACCCTGTATCTCTGTACATGCTCCCTATTGTCATGGAAATCTACAGTTACATTGCTCCCAGCTTGGTGGAAACCCTAGGAGGCAGAAATTAGAGGGAGGAGAGATTTTATTCCACAGCTGGCCTTGGGAATCGTAGAAGAGACGTTATGTCTCAAATCTTCATTTTGTGGGATTCAGGAGGACAAAGGGCACTTAGGAGACACAGAACAGGAAACAACAGGCAGATTACAGAGAATCACAGGCAGAAGATTCTCAGGCTGGGTTCACTCCACCTTCCTAGTGTGTGGTCTCCTTTGCCCCCATCTCCTCTGTCTCTCTCTGGGACTTCCAAGTCTGTGGCCTATATTTGCATTTTCTTCCCAGACTTTTCTGAAAATAATTTCATATGAACTGAGAACAAGAGGAAGCATTAGAGAGGCTCTTCTTTGAAGGTTAGAATGATGCATCAAAGACTTGAGTTGCTTAGAAGGTTTATAAAGTGTAGTGACAAAGGGCCTCAAATGAAGGTAGAAATTCCCAATCTTTAAGAATCAGACCTGGCTTGGACATCGACCTGGAGCACTTGTTATGTCTCATACAGACATATAGAACTTCATTACTAATGACCCACAACCCTTACCTTCAATGGCCAATATGAAGACAGATGGCTGATACAGTAACACATACTCTGTAAGGAGACAGCAAGATAGATACCTGCTTATTTGCTGCTATGGACCCTGCAGGAATGTCACAAGAGATAAGACTGAGTAATGGCTCTTAACCATTACAAAAGAACTGATTCTCTCTCAGGAGGAGTAAGTCTTTCTCTCTGTCTCTGCCTCTGTCTGTCTGTCTCTGAATTTACCAGGTACACTCTGTCTCTCCTTACGCTGTTTTCTTTTAATGCATTGTTTTTGTACATCTGTTCTAGTCTGGCAAATGCTTCTGTATCTACACCTTTTGCTTGTTGTCTCCATTTCTGGGTCAAAAGGAAGGCCAGCAAAAGTAGCCTTTCCACATGTGCTGTTATACCCAGACAGCCTGTGGCTGAGATGTAGGTCCTTAATGCTAGCCAGACACAGTACCCTTTGTGGGAACATTGTCCTTTTGATCCTTGGCAATTCAACTATGCTTAATAGTGATAGAATAACATTTTTTCCTGTTATTATAGAATAGAAAAGAATGTTGAATGGAAGGGAGCTCCCCTCTCTCTTCTACCTGAGCTAGGATGTCAGGACCCTCAGTCCTCTCCTCCTTTTCTCTGGTACTCATGATTAGGAAGCTGAGAATGGGATGTGTGTCTTCATAGAGATATGGCTGAGTAAACTCGGATATCTAGGAATTCTAAAATAAATACAGACTTGGGGGTGTACCTCAGTGGTAGAATGCCTATATAGCACAAGGCCCTGGGTTTGATCACCAGATGTGGCAATTAACAAACAACAAAATAATAAACTAAAATTAAAATAATTAAGGAATACTGATCTGGAAACAGGACTACAACATATTATTTAAAAACTCAGGGGTTGGGGATTTAGCTTAGTGGTAGAGTCCTTGCCTAGCAAGCACAAGGCCCTGGGTTCGGTCCTCAGCTCCAGAAAATAAAAAAAAAAAAAATTAAAAATTTAAAAAAAGATACAAATCAATTTCTTTGGGGTTGGGGATTTAGCTCAGTGGTAGAGTGCTTGTCTAGCAAGCACAAGGCCCTGGGTTTGATCCTCAGTATCCAAAAAATAAAAAATAAAAAAAAATTAAAAACTCAATTTCAGTTCCAAATATATAAAAACACTCTCATTTTAAGTGGTAATATGTAAGTATACAAGATAAAAATATACATGGATGTATTTGCATAGAAGCATAAATGAAATCTCTAAGATTATACAGTGAAATGTTGACTGTGCTTCCTAGGGGGAAGAGATTAAGGTGAACAGGGCTGAGATTAAGGTTCTGGGTGGGAGTCCAGCGGGACACACCGAGTTACTTCTGTAATCATGTTTGTGTGGTGAAATGGTGAGTAGCTTTTACACCATTGTGTGGTTTTCAGCTAAGAAAGCTTACAAAACTTGCCTTCATCTTGTTTTGTTTCGTGGATCTTAAGTAAGGAACCTCTGCAGTCTTGATGTGATGGCAGAGATTTAGGGACAAATCGTTTGCTGCTACCCCTAATTTCATTAGAGTCCTCCTCTCGAAGACTCTGCCATGCCACATGAGTGTTCTGTCTGTCAGTCCTGCCTGTGGTCCAGGGTCAGGCATGCCCACTCTTCTGCTTTTGAGTAACTTCCTCTGCATTTGAGGTCACTTGGTGGATTCTCTAGATGTATTCCCACAAGATTGACTTCCAGTATTCCCAGCTTGGGCTATTACTACGACATCAGACACAGCATGCATCATCCCTGGCATTGCATGGGGCACTTCAAAGAAAGTGAAGAGACTGCTCCAATCACTAGAGAAATAAATGGAAAGAAAGCAGTCAGAAGCCAGGTCCACCTAGCCCTAAGCTCATGCTGTCCTCTGGTATTGTGTTTCATGCTTAATGGACAATTGTGATGTGCTTTTATACCAGTGCGGTTTTGTCCCTTAGTAGCAGAGGTCGATTACCAGTGAACAAGTTTGAGTGGTAAATCTGAGGAGACTTTCTTATCAAAGCCACTGCTGGTGGTAAGGAGTTGCCACGCCATAGGAAGAGTCTGTGTCCTTGGGACCTGAGTGGATGGTTATAAGAGGGCCAGGTGGCCGGGTGGTGGTGGCGCACGCCTGTAATCCCAGCTCTCGGGAGGCAGAGGCAGGTGAATTTCTGTGAGTTCGAGGCCAGCCTGGGCTACAGAGTGAGTTCCAGGAAAGGCGCAAAGCTACACAGAGAAACTCTGTCTCGAAAAACCAAAAAAAAAAAAAAAAAAAAAAAAAAAGGCCAGGACTCGGCACTTAAACTATTTGGTCTCACAACTAATTCTTTGTCTGCTATTGATTTTTGAACAGTACCCAGTACCCAGAAGAGTTCAATGATGGTTTTTCTATAAAAATTGGATAGCCTTATTTTTTCAGGTATATTTTGATTATCTAGAAAAATGTGTTAAACTTCCTTTTATAAAATCAAGATTATTTTTGACCTCACATTATGTGAGGCCCTTATGGTAACTGTGCAGCCCTGCACCACTCTTGTTTTGAATTCAGACCCAAACATGTCTGCTGGTGTAAAATGGACAGGGAATATATGTGTATGTCTCCCAACGGAATACCAAGTACAGATCAGGCATCTCCTTCTTCCTCATGCTGGTCTAGATATGTGAGCAACAATAAACTAAAATGGAAGAAGATGGATAATATAATATCTTACTTTTAGTCAACTTATTCATTCAGGTTCTGAGAACATTTTATCTGGTATATATTTATGATAAAGAGTAGAATGTGTTAGATGTTATTGCTGATTGGACTTAAAACTAAATATCGACACTCGACATCTTCTGAATGTCTTGATTAGCTTCCTTGAAGCTGTCCTGGGATTTCACTTTGAGCTATTAATGCTTGAAACTGCTTCCCAGATGACTTGAGTCCTGAAGTTCTGGTTCGTCCAATGTCAAGCCCATCATATACTCAGCCTAATGATCATGGCAGTCTGCTTCAGCTCTGACTCCTTGAGTTCTATAACACTCACAGCTCATTTTTATAGTTGGTGAAATCTGTTTCTGGGGATCCCTCCACAGGTCTACTGAGCCAAAATATTAAAACTAAAGAAATATGCTATTTTTATATTTATTTGCATGTGGGTGGTATGTACGTGTGTGGGTGCATGTTAATGTACATTCATGCACATTATCTGTGAAGGTCCAAAGTTGATGTCAGTCTCCTCTGTCTTCTCTTTATATACTGAGATAGAATCTCTTGCTGAACCTAGAGCAGGCCAACCCCTGCTGGTGTAAGCAGCCCTTGACCTGTGGAAGCCCCTGTCTCTGCCTCTCAGGTACTGGGATTCCAGGTGACCTCCAAACAAACCTACGTGGTTTTTACATGTTTTCTGGGTATCTCAACTCTTATCTTCATACCTGTGTACCTACCTCTAGCCCTTGAATAAATATGTAAATGATAAATGACTTACGATTGAAAGTATGTTTAATGCATACTTATATTTCATACTAGGTACTGACAGAAGTTTGTTAAGGATTACGTAAAAGCTTCATGTGCAGTGTGATTTATTCTATTTCATGTTTCTCCAAGTGTGTTATAGTTTCAGGTTCACATGATGCTTTCTCAGAAGGACACTTGATACCCTCTGCAAATTTTATTCAAATAAAAGAAAGGATTCCTCCAACAACCATTGGAAAAATTCTACAGCAGTAACTAAGCACATGGGGGCATCTTGCTGGTTTCCTTGGCATGTAGTTACACAGGTTCTTCTTGGCACAGCAGATATGGAGCTCTGTTAACAAAGTTGCTGTGTTCACCCAAGAGGTAGTGTGTCTTCTTTATCATCGTTATCAGTAAAGATGAAATAAACCATCAATGACTTTGATGTGTCTTCCCACATGGGGACCCCTTATAACAAATATATCACAAGATAATTTCAGAGCTGAAATGGATTGTAGAGGCTATGCATTCAAAATAGATGGCTTCAATTTGATAGTGTGCAAGTCCACCCAAATAGTCTCTAATAATTAAGAACTCAGTGAATATAATTATGGTCATTCACTTTTTCCTACTCCTGTTTATCTTTACACACATTAAAATTCCCTCTGTGTATGTGTTGTTCTGAATGTTGATAAATGCATAGTTACATAATTACCACTACAATCAAGTAATAAAATTGTCCCAACGACACTCCAAATTCTTGTTTTATTGATTGATAGTCATTTCCCCCATTCTATCCAACACTATTGTGTTGTTCCTGTAAGTCTGCTCTAAAATACACTAGCATAGCCTGGAGAGATGGCTACAAGGGCTTACGACTCTCCAGAGGACCTGGATTGGGTTCCTAGCACCCGAAATTCTAGTTTTAAGGGATCTGGTGTCCCTTTCTGACCTCCACAGGTGCCCCAATCCCATAGCACACACACACACACACACACACACACACACACACACACACACACACACAATTACTTGATTAAAATATGTTAAACTGTAAAAATAGAAACGAGGAAAATTAAACATCAAACAAAGAAATAATAGAGATGAGCATAAATCATGAAAGTTTAAAATGCACCAAGAAGCTATGAACTTCATTAGTTGAGTGAAAGAATTAGTGAATAATCTAACAACAACAACAACAACAACAAAATAAAGGCTTAAACAGGAAGGAATTGAAATTTTGGATGAATTGGTAAGTTTAGAATGGGCTCTAGGCATAATTCTACTTTTGGTCAGTAGATGGCAGTAGAAGCCAATGCCCGTTTAGTAACCCTTAAAAAATAAGGCCAGCATTTTTAGATAATCTACTATAGTATAGATGAGGCACTTTACCAGGGGTCCATCAAGGTGGGGGTGATGAGGTTGATTGAATCTAAGGATAAATGAGAGGAGCCTTCTGAGTGTCAACAGTTCCCAAGTCAATAAGAGGAGAACAATTACTCACGATATAAACCAGAGGGTAGCAATGGTATTGTAGGTCTATGCACCAAGGACAAAGCCTCAATGATTCGGAATTCTGAAAGGAAGGCTAAGGGACTGCCAGGACAGGTTAGCTTCTTTTCAGGCACAGCCTCTCTGGAGGACCCGGATGAGCTCAGTGAGTTATGAGGTGAGGACACAGGCCCAGCATGACCCTATCTTCCCATTTTCCAAGAGAAACCAGAAATACAAACTTTAGTAAAGCTTACTGAGTTTTAAAGTGTTCTTATGAGTCAGTCTATTGTAGAGAACTTGTAAACAAACAAAAATAAATCATAAAGTTGGATGAACATAATCACTCAATCAAGTACTTCCCAGTCCCAGAGTCTGCACATGTCAGTGAACTTCCTATATAGTTACAACAGAGATTCGGAAGTCCTACAGCTTTGTTTTGCACTTTCCACTGATTTTCAAACATAGGCCTTTTCACAGTTTGGAAAGTGATGAATGAGGCTGGAGAGGTGACTCCGCGGTCATCAGTACTTATTGCTCTTGTAAATGTCCTGCGTTTGGCTCCCAGCACCCATGTCTAGAGGTTTACAACTGCTTGTAACTCCAGTACCAAAGGATTTGATGTCTTTTGCTGGCTTTAGGCTCTAGCGAGCATGCACATGCGCACACACACATTCATATACATATATACACACACAGATACACACATGCACACACACTAAATAAATAGATGATAGGTAGGTTGATAGATAGATAGATAGATAGATAGATAGATAGATAGATAGATAGATAAGAAAGCAAGTAACAAATAAACCATTCAAAACATCTGAGTTGTGTCGTGTCGTAGTGGGCTCTTTGGCTGTTACTTGGTCTGCATTCCAGAAAGTCACCTGTGAGTCCTATCCTGGTCTCTGCCACGTAAGAGATGCAGAGCTAAGAGCCTCTCCTTTTCTAATTCCATCTCTTGTATGTATAAAAATTCTCACAAGTACCTTTGGGAGTTGTACTTCCTGGGTCCTTCTGGCTTAGTGTGTCCGCACCTTCCACCAGGAAGGAGTCCTCAGTCTGGTCAGCTAGGGCTGTGAGCACTCATTCCCAGGGTCCTGCTTGCATCTTGGCTACATCAATGTGAGCATCTGACAACCCTTCAGGTGTGCTAGTACCAGAAGATTTTACTCAGAAATGACCTGGTTTTTAAAATAACAATATTCACACACACCTTTCGGGGCTCAGGCGGGAGGGAAGAGACAGAAGGAGAGATGACTGGAATTGTAGGCATTGGGGCAGGGCAATGTAGAAACCTAGTAGAGTGGAAAGTCCCTGCACTTGGGACCCTTTACTTCCTACTTGCCTCGTCCAGGCATGATATGAGGGTTTGTGCTCAGTCTTACTCTATCTTGTTAGACCATGTTCGATGGATATCCCTGGAAGGTCTGCTTTTTTTTTTTTTTTTTTTTTGTGTGTGTGTGTGTGTGTGTGTGTTGTTGTTGTTGTTGTTGGCAGGGGGAAACAGAGTAGGAGTTGATCTAGGGGAGAGGGGAGGTGGAGGGGAGGGATTGAGAGGAGTGGAGGAAGGGGAGGGGAGGGATGTAATATATGACAGAAAAATAAAAGTTAAAAACACAATTTTCAAATTTATTTAAAAGCTTTTAAAAGTCTCTAAGCATTTAGGTTATAATTACAATATGGTGATTTTACTTACATACCTTCCAATAATTATTCATTTCTTTATTAGGTAGAACTGGAAGGGAATTTGGATTTGCATTCTGTTTTCCTATTCCTTTTTATAGCTACCAGATTAAAGAAGAGGATGTTTCTTGAGGCCAAAGAAGCTCATGATGGAGCTAGGATACCTAGAACTGTGGCACACAGAGACGCAGTGTGTAGGTTCTGGTGGGCAATGGGACGTTTCTCTTTTTTTCCAGCATTCAGTGTAGGGGACCATTTCTCCTGAGGTTCTGTCTCCTCTCCCCTCCATCAGTGTCACCTTTGGACACATGGCTTAGCTTTTGCACACCTTCATCTTCCCCTCCCCCCACCCCCGCCCCCACTTGCGAAATGAGGACTTGAGTACACATTATCTTGGGGAGGGATGGGGAAAAGGACAATGTTAGTCAAAGACTGTAAACTTCCAGTTTTAGTGACAAGTTGTACCACACAGTAGGAATGTACTGTGTGTTTCAAAAACGCTAAAGGACCAGTTTTTACATATCTAGACTCTGTAGCAAGCAACAAGGATTGGGAGAAGGAGAAGATGGAAGAGGAGGTAAGGGCCATCCTCCAAGGGGATAGATGCATTCATCAGCATGACTGAGTCTGTCTACAATACTTAAGTGGTGGATCCAAACATTTTATTACATCCCATAAATAAGATGCATGATTATATACTTACCTAATTATATAATATTCGCACACATTTTGAAGATTATATAAGATATGTGGCCTAATATAAGTAGAAAGTATCAACAATTTCTTTAAAAGTTTCAAATTAAATTTATCTATGTATTTGTGTGTGTGTGTGTGTGTGTGTGTGTGTGTGTGTGTGTGTGTGTGTGTATGATGACATGCATGTTGACCTTGGAGAACTCAGCTCTCTCTTTCTACCCTGCAGGTCTGAGGACTCAAACCTAGGTTATCAGGCTTGTTAGCAAGTTCCTTTACCCACTGAGCCATCTCACTGACCCTCTCATTTCTTTGACATTGCCCTCTTTTGGTCTCTCTCCTCTCTCTCTCTCTCTCTCTCTCTCTCTCTCTCTCTCTCTCTCTCTCTCTCTCTCTCTCTCTCTCTGAGTCTTGATATGTAGCTTAGGCTTGCTCACTGCTCTCAGCCTCCTGAGTATTGGGATTACCGTTGTCAACCACCACACCTGCCTGGATTCATTTCTCAAGACCAATTATAGACAGAATTACAGGGACAGAATGTGACTTGGGAGGGCGCTGGCCTCATGTTTTCAGAGGTCTAGACCCTTTTATTTTGAGTCCCTCTGTAGTCCCCGTGGGGATGCATAGGGAAGAGCTGGGCTCATCTGTCCTCACCCTGTAGTAACTACTTGGGCTAAGGAGAAGGGAAAGAGGAGAGAGGTAAGAATCACCCTGTAAATTCTTGCCACCAGACTTCCTCCGGGGGTGCTGGGTGCTCACAGAGTGTTCATGCACCGGCCATCTGGTCTTTGAGTGATTGCCCATGTGTTGGCATAATGAAGACTCTGGTAGAAATTCAGTGTCTTGTTTGGTTGTAAATCATCACCAGGGGGCAGCAGAGAACTGGAAAATCACAAAATCCACAATTAGCCCCCAGAGTAAAGGAAATAAGTCAGTACTGGGAGTTGGGGGAGGGGGTCAGAATCATTGTCTTGTTAATATAAATGATTCCTGCTTCATCAGTGTGGGTGTGTTCTCCATGCATTTTAGAACAAAATTATTAAAATATCTTATTGGAATCCTGAATATACCCAGTCCAGAGCAAAGCCCTATTTCCTAAACCCTACGTACCACCTAGCACAGACTAAGTAAGCAGCATACTTTTAGATGTGGGATGAGTATTTGGAGAAGATGCCAAGTAAAGGGAAAATGACAATGATATCAAAGTCTTACTGCTTCCTCAGGGAGCCTTGGGAGGGCGCTGGTCTCGTGTTTGCAGGAACCAAAAGCCAAAGCCCCTGCCTACACTTGCTTGCTTGACATAGTTCTTTCCTCTGAGACTCCGTTAACAAAGAAGCCCACAAATCCTCCTGGGGGCGGGGTATCTGGAAGAGAGGATGCGTTGTTCAGCCCACTGCCTTGCCTCCTTCCTGAGCAGCTGAAGAATTCTGATGTGGTTTTGTGGTTTCACAGTGAGCATCCCTGCTCATGTGGACACAGTATGCTTTCAGTTTCAGAAAGTGAGTCAGAGTTACTCTCCTTATAGGAGTAAGAGTGACCCTTGCCCAAAAGGACACTGTGACTAGAAAGAAGAAACACCAGAGGCCGCGAGTACTAGAGCATTTACTTATTATAACAGTCACTGGGTTCTGGGTGTCATATATATAATTGCTTTAAATAAGGTAAACCATTGGGAGCTTTTTGCTCATCTTTGGGAGTGATCCTCTTGCTTGCAGGGTCTTGAAATGGACTCAGTTTCAGTTCATCAGCTAGTCATGACAAGGACATTTCCGAGAGGATTATTAGCTGTTATTAGGTCTTTAAGTCTATGCCTATGAGGAAGCTCATGATACTGAGTCATTCGACCAGGACCTGAGAAATCTTGGAGGCCTACTAAGTGTGAACCAGTCAATAAACAGAAGGTATTTCTTAGAGTTTAGCTCTCTTTCATGGTCCCCTACCACTGATCTTTCATGAAAATTCTTCATCTCCTTTGGCAGCTGCTATGATTTCCTCCTCTCCCCAAGCATATCAGTGGGATGCTGTGACACATATCATCATTTCCATGTCCTTAATGGGCATTGTCAGCTCATAGTGGCATTCCTTCATGCTGAGCTCCTTCTCATCCTGCGCTCTGGCCAGTGACTCCCAGTGGGCAGAAATGATAGGCACTTAAGAGGAAGCCTATAGCAGGAATCTTAAATAGTCTTATTAATAAAAACAAATCTGGAGCCAGGTATTGGGGTGAATGCTGGAAGATCAGAGAAGCAGAACAAGCCAAAGCTACCTCACTTCACCAGTTCCTCAGCTGATCCTGTTTCCTTAGAGTGGAAGCCTGTGTGTCCTCATCCAAATGGATCTCAGCTGAACTGCTGCTCAAAAGCCTAAAAGCTTAACCAGGCCAAAAGCTTCTAGTTTCTGGTCTTCATGTCTTATATATCTTTCTGCTTTCTGCCATCACTCCCTGGGATTAAAGGCTTACTTCCTGGGATTAAAGGCATGTGAGTCACCAAGCCTAGCTGTTTCCAGTGTGGCCTTGAACTCAGATCCAGGCACATCTCTGCCTCTGGAATGCTAGGATTAAAGGCGTGAGTGCCACTATTTTCTGGCCTCTATGTGTAGTGGCTGTTCTGTTCTTTGACCCCAGATAAGTTTATTAGGGTGCACAATATTTTGGGGAACACAATACCACCACAGCAGCCTATTCACATGTCTGTTCTAGACTTTCAATTTAACTGTGCTCCTTGGAGTCCTCATGGTCATGGTAGGACTGTCATTCTTTCTTGAATAGTTAAACCCCCCTGACTCTGAAAAGGAGCACATGTAAGCACTCTCCAATTCTACAGCCCCGATGATGCATCTTTGCTACCGATGCCTTTCGAAGTCATGGCTGAAGGGAAGAGAATGATAAGGAAGCAACAGAGAAAGATACAGTAAGTAATCTCTCAGCTATTCAAGGCTTTTGTGTTTTATAAGGGTATAAAAATTGCTCCCACCTCACAGAGGAGAATTCCCCACTACTTTTAGGTGCCATTCCTATGAACTGCACGGTAGTGCCTGTCAAAGCAGACTAGATTTAGCAGAGACATAGGAAACTGATGTGATGTATGAGGTTTAGCATGTGCCAGCCCCTTAAGCCTTTTTCTAGGAAGTGTTGAACTCATCTTACAAGCAACTGGTAAGTATTGTTTTAGCTGAGAGTCTTGGCTGCCATGAATGACATGAACTCTAGATTACAGATCTGGAAAAGGGACTTAGAGAAGGATCTAGAAGTAGCAGCCAGAAGTGACCAAATGGTTAGAAAACCAGACCTCTAGAAAAATATAGTCGCTAAAACAAAGTCAGGCTGGCCAGGATCTGCGTTCTTGTCCGACTTCTTTTTAAAACATGGTTCTAAATTCTCCTAGTGTGAGAACCATTGGCAATGGGATGAAGCCCGTATAGGACAAGGCACACAGGATTACAAAGAAGCCAGTCATACTGAAATATGGTTTTCAAAATATACATGGTTATAGATGTGTTTCCTTATTAGAGCAGTAAGCAATAACCAGTGGGTTGAATTCCTGATGTGACTTCAGTGGTGATGAGCCTATGTGGATCTTGAATAACACAACCTTAGTAACACATTATTTGCAAGGATTACAAAGTATGGATGAGGGCTGGAGAAATGGCTCAGAGGTCAAGAGTACCTGAATTTGATTCCTAGAAACCATGTAAATCCCGGATGTGGTAGCACATGCTTGTAATCCCAGCAGTGGGGAGGCGGAGACAGGCACAGCTGTGACTTGCAGGCCAGCCAGCTTAGCTCACATGGCAAGCTCCAAGCCAGGGAGACTCTCAAAAACATCTGGACAGATCCTGAGATATGATACCTGAGGTTGTCCTCTGGCTTTCACATGCATGTATGTGTGTATAACACACACACGCACACACACACACACACACACACACACACACACACACACACACACGGAAGGATGGATTAGCTGCTTCTAACTCAGAAAATTAAGCACCAAATTTATTATACCACAACTCTATTCACACACTTTTTTTTTTTATTGTTGAGGTACAGAGAACCAATGCCGAGGAGATATGTAGGGTTTAAACTACTGAAAATTTGAGCATGTTATCTTATCCGTCTAAAACCCCAACCCTGAGGCACACCAGGAATCATAGCTCTCTTAAATAGAAAAGGAAAGTGAGGTCCAGAAGCTGAAATGATATGGTTGGAGTCATGTATTTGATGTTGACACAGAACTAAGGCTTTGGATTTCTGAATTTTTGTTCAAATGTTTGTTTCAAAGATCAGGCGTAAGTCTGTTTTCACAGTAAAGTAACTTTTAGATCCCTCATCTATCATCTCCTCTTCAAATAAAATTTCCAGTGTTTCTAAAACCAGCAGTTTATCCAGTGTTACGTTTTTTGCCTTTTCTTGGAATGAGCACAGGCAGCCAGTCCTGCTGGGCCTGCTGGTTCTAAGTCTGTTCTCTTACTCATTCTGCAGTAGTGGGCACAGACTTCTGTTTGCCTCACGTGACAATGTAATTCACTGCAGCCACATGGTCTCTTCCTTCCAGGCATTCCCATGCAGTTTTGATTGAGTGGGAGAAACTTGCAGGGTTTAAACTTTTGTTTATTCTGAGGACTGATATGTATAGCTTTGGCCAATTAGGGCTTTAAGCTAGACAGACAGCCTGATCTTTCTCTGGAGGAGAACATTATAGAATTCTCAAATATCATTGTCTGGTTTTAAGAGTTAATTATTCTTTCACAATTTCATACATATATATACATACACACACATATATATGTAAACACACACACACACACACACACACACACACACACACACACGCACGCGCGCGAGTGCGGCATATGTAGATACCCGTGTATGTGCCTGTGTTACTTTATCCTGTTACCTCCTTTCCATCCTCGTCTTTGTCCCTCTCCCTTTCCTGTGTACCCTTCCTCTAACCAACAAGTCTCCTTCCACTTTCACGTCTCTTTTTTTTTTAAATTGTTTTTTGGTGCCCTACTACATTTAATTAGGGATGCCTGCCTGCTTGAGCATGGGTGGGCAGTTACTTACTCAACTAAGGGCAATGTACAGCTGAGGGAACAGGACTCCTCCTTTCCCAGCGACCCTTAATTGCTTAGAGCTCCTCAGGGAAGGGAGGGGCCTGATGAGCCCCTCCCCATCCACGATGGAATGTTGCTAGGCCCAGTCTTGGGCGAAGTATGTCCGACTAACTTCTGTTGAGCAAGAGTTGACGTACTACGCCTCCCACATCGTGTCCGAGTGAGTTTGGTTCTTTCTAGTGACTCATTGAATTCTTGTCTTTTGGAAATAGACGTTTGAACATGAAGTAATTGCTTTTTATATCCCTCTTCCCAACCACCTTCCCTTTCTCTCCTTCCATTATTCATTTCATTTTCCTAAGAACACTGAGCTCAGACCTGACCAAGGAACAAAGATCGGAAGAGAATAAAGCATGCGGTTTGCACCAAGGACATAACATCTAGTGTCCTCTGTTTTCACAGCGATAAGGAGCACCTGAGATTCAGCGGCGGGGCAAGGCAAACAGGCCTGAGTCTTCAGTGGTTTAAGGGAGGTTTACTAAGTGGGTAAAATCACAATTGGTTTTGAAGAATGGCTTGCTCATTTAGACCTGTAAATTAAAGTTTCCATGTTCCCCCAGGGAATAAATGACGGATGGCAAGTACATGAGTCTGGTGATGGTTACTTTAACCAGACTGGGGAAAAGAAAAACGTAAGCACCAAGAAGCAGACAACGACAGAGAAAGCTCTGGCTCTGGAACAAGGCCCCCACGAAAATGACCTTGCTATTTCCTCTTCAGTGATCTGGGGATGCTGGTGGGAGTTCGTGAGACCCAGTCTCCGCCACCCAAGCATCACGTTTCTTGTTCTCAGTGGGGGCAACAACTCAGATCGGAAATTGGTAGTTAAACCACAGCTTCGGCTACTCAGCCCCCCCAAACTGATTACTCTTGTTAATTCCTTTTACTCCCACACGGACTCAGCCCTTTTTGTGCTGGGTGATGCCAGTAAACTCACATCTAACAGGATCAGGCTGTAGGGGAGGCTCAAAGCCCTATGGGATTTTTCAGAATGTTTAATAGAGTGTTAAAAGGTATGTGTGTGTGTGTGTGGGGGGGATGCCAGTGGGACCTGTACTCGTACCAGCTTCTCACACGCCTATAAGGTAGCTTTCTTTTTCTCAAGTTCACATTCAGTAAACGCCCATTCATTGGCATACAACTGAACACACCCATTGATGAAGTTTTAGAGAAATTACACTTTTGGGAGAAAGAGTCAAATGACACAGTAAAACTTTTAGGGAATCAGTGCTGATTCAAGTCAGTCTCCCCAGCTATCTATTCCTGTATGTATGCTCATATATGCGATTATGGAGGGGTTGATGGGTGATCTGAAAAAAGTGACCATTGATTTGTTTTGTAGTCCCGAATGCTAGAGATATCAGAGAAATAAAAATTAAAGCAGAAAGTGGCCAACTGTAGGTTAACCATAAAGTGTTTTCTTATTGAAGAAATTCATGTGTTCCCAGAGATTCTTTTTAGCTAACTAAAGTGGAAGTTTTAATTTTGTTTTACATTTGTTTGTTTGTTTGCTTTGTGTGTGTGTGTGTGTGTATGTGTGTGTGTGTGTGTGTGTGTGTGTGTGTGTGTGTGTGTGTTTAGATATTTGCCTATCAGGTATATGGAGGGTGGAGGACAATTTGAGGGAATTATATCACCTTTTTACTGTGGGTTCCAGATATCAAATTCAGGTGGTCAGGTGTGGCAGCAAATGCCTTTACCCACTAAGCCAACTTGCTAGTCCAAAAACTGAAAGTTTTAAAAGTCCCGTTACATGTACACCCCCCCAAATTTATTCAGTAAAAATGGATATGAACTAAGTTTTAATTTACATTTATTTTCTTGCTCTTTTTTCTCTTCCCCCTTTCTTTCTGTGTTCCTCTCTCTTTCTCTCCCTTCCTCTCTCTTTCTTCCTCTCTTTCTACCACCCCTCAGCCCCCAATACCCCCACCCCCACCCTTTTCTCTCCAGGGTTTCATGCAGGCCTGAAGCTCTTTTTGACCAGATTGGCTTTAACCTTGCAGCCACCCTCCACCTTGCCTCCCAAGTGCTGGGGGACAGGTATAAGTCAACCTGCCTGGCTCTTAATATTTTGCCTAGTTATTTTCTTGATTCTGAATAAGACTTGATCTCATGGGGGCCTCGTGGGAGAGGTTGATTGCCCCGGTCCAAATGATCATGCTTTGCCTCTCATTGGAAAGTTGACTTGCAGTTTCTGTCTTTGGCACATTTACATGGGACAAAGACTACTACCACAAGTCAGGAAGGACACACCACCACCTTGAGCCAGGGAGTCCACAGCGAACTGTCCAGCTAGTCCCCTCCTGCTCCAGCTGACTTGAATGCGCTATAATCTGGTGTCATCTCAGTTGGCTTTTCAGACTTGGAGGAATTTCCCCAATGTCCCGCTGGCCTCACTGGTCCTCTCTGCACTTGATCTGAGCTTTCCAAGGGTTCTATTGCTTCCTCTTCTTCCTTTCCTGTTTCTTCAAACACTGGAACACAATGACTGTCCCACTCCTTTCATGAAACCACATAAAGTCATAATGAGCAAATGATGATACTCCAGCATGGACATTACAGGTATTTTCTTTTTCTGTGATTTGGGCTGGGGTCATAGGCATTTGACTCAAATGAATTGCATTTCTGGTTGAAGCTATGGAATCACTAAGCATTTAGTTATTTTTCTTTGGGTACTGCTACAACTTCCTGGACCCCAGTGAGAGATTTTTCTGGGTAAGGGCGAAAGGAAATGATTTCAAAGGTAGTTCTTTGTTAACATCTTTAGAAAGAACACCCTTTGATCTCATGATTATGTCCTTAAAAATATGCTACTAAAATAAAATTTACTCTAACTCAGAAATAGCAAGAAATTATTAGGAAACTAAAAAAAATAAGAAAATGATGAATTTGTCATAAGCAGAATTTTTAAATGATGTGTTATCTATAGGACTGAATTTAAGAGTAAAGGATGGCCTCAGGGCAAAGAGAAATTAAGCTTGGCCAAGCAAAGCTCAGCAAAATTTCTGTCAAGTACACATTTACCTAAGAGGTCAGGCCTGAACAGACAAGGCAGGTTGTCTTTATATAGCTATGCATTTATGCATATTAATAACAACAATAACTATAGAAAAAAGAGGTCATGAATTTGAGAGGGATTATGGGGGCATCATGGGAGGGACTGAAAGAAGAGGCCATGAGAGATGTTTGAGGGAGGGAAGGGAAATGACGGAATTATATTTTAGCTAAATATACATATCTGTAGTCTCAGATGACTAGTTCCTGAGTTTAGTAGAAAGATTTACTTTGGCATAATACTTTTAAAATTAATTCACTTTTTTTTACTTTTTTAAAAATTATATTTGTGTTTTAATTTTTACACATCAGCCATGGGTTCCCCTGTCTTCCTCCCTTCTGCCCCCTGCCCCCACCTTCCCCCCATCCCCTCCCCTCCATTCCCACCCCCTCCAGGGCCAAGACTCCCCTGGGGATTCATTTAAACCTGGTGGATTCAGTACAGGCAGGATTCACTTTTTTAAGAGAGAAATTTTAGATTTATAGAAAAAATTGAGAAAGTATATGTACATAACTCTTTCTCCACAACTCAACATACATAGTCCCTCTTGTAATCAATAATGTCTTGCACTGTTGTGAGATATTTATGGTAGCTGGTGAGCTAATATATTTGTGACAAAACACTGTAGTTTTTGTTATAGATTTTTATGGCTTTTTGAGAAATACATGATGTCATATGCTCAGTGATATAGTATCATGCAGAATGGTTATACCACACCAAAATTCCTCTAAGTCCACCCAGTCATCCCTTTACCTTTCCTGGACTCCTGGTACCCATTGTCTTGTTACCAACTCTGTAGTTTTGCCTTTTCTAGAACGTCATGTGACTAGAATCAGAGCATCTTAGCCTGTTTAGGTATTTGTCCCCCCACTGAGCAATGTGCATGTAACTTCCCTTCTTTTATAAAAAAGCCATGAGACTTAACAGTTCACTTCTTTTCATTACTGGGAAGCATTCTACTCCATGAACATACTCTAGTTTCCTAATCCATCCACACATAGTCAGACATCTTGGATGCTTCCAATTTTGAAGATGGTTTATAAACAGGCATGCACAAATTTTTGTGTGGACATAAGTTTTCAGTGTATTTGGGTAACCATCCAGGAGTGTGATTGCTGGATTATGCTCTATGAGTATTTGGGGTTGATTGAGAGATTCTAAGCTACATAGTAAGTTCCAGACCAGCCAGAGCTACACAGTGAGACACTGTATCAAACACACACACACACACACACACACACACACACACACACACACACGCAAAGTTCTTGTAAGTATGAGAACTCAAAGTGAATTATTTCTCAGACTAGAGGGAAAGTATCTGAACTTAAAACTGTTGTGGATTAATATGTGTGCTACAGAGTGTCTCGTGTCTTCTAGGAAACCCTATTCTTGTATCTCCTGCACAGGTATGCTGCCCCAAATCTTTCAGCCTCAGAATTTTTCTGTGTTGTCTCTCACTTCTTTCTTTAAATGTCCTTCTATCAGGAGCCATTTTTTTCTTTCTGTTCGTATCACTATCTGAACCCTTTATATTTATTTATGAACTTGAAGCCTCCATGCTAAGTAGACCTTGGTTCTCGGTTCTATCGTTTATGGACAGCTGGACTTCAAGGCATTGTTAGCGGCTTCAGCTTCTTCTTCTTCTTCTTCTTCTTCTTCTTCTTCTTCTTCTTCTTCTTCTTCTTCTTCTTCTTCCTCTTCCTCTTCCTCCTCCTCCTCCTCCTCCTCCTCCTCCTCCTCCTCCTCCTCTTCCTCCTCCTTCTTTTTTGTTTTGTTGAGACAGAGGTTCTCTGTGTAGTTTTTGGTGCCTGCCCTGGATCTCACTCTGTAGACTAGAGATCTGCCTGGCTCTGCCTCCCGAGTTCTGGGATCAAAGGCATGCACCACCACCACCCAGCCTGATTGTTAGCTTCTTAAACTTGGAATATGTAAAGCATTCAGTAGGCTGTCTGGCACTGGTGAGCCGCAAATGCTGTTTTCCTCTTTTCCCTCTCTCCAGGGAGGTCCACATTTATAGCCAATGGCTTTTGCTGTTCTTGGATTTCCAGTTTTCCTTTTCTGAGGCTAACACACACCCCTCTGGAGCAATAACTTCCTTTCCCAGCATTCCTGACTTCCTCTCTCAAGTGTTCTGTGCTCAGTTCCATGTGTCTTTTCTGGTCTCATGGTGAGCCTTTCCTATAGCCTCAACTGAGATTATATTGGACCAGAAACTCCCCTCTCTCCTCTAATCTTTGCTAATGTTAATACTTCTGTTGAACTATCACAGGAGCACTGAAGCATTTGGTGATGAATTACGACAGCCCCATTATTATGACATAATCAAGAGACTCAAAAGAAGTCAACGTCAGGAATCTTCCCTTAATATTGTCTATTTAGGGAGATAGGTCTATACTTGACACAAATTCAGCACCACCTATAGTATGTGGATAGATTTGGCACAGTCATAATGTGAGCTACTGGTCTATGGGATTCACTGGAATTGGTACCCACATGGTCACTCTTCAGACTTGGGCCCCAAGCCCTGAGAAAAAAAGGACATATCTCATCTAAAAGATTTCAGGGTAATGAGCATGGGGTTAATGGTGAGACAATGAAGACAAAATAATTCAGTGTGGGAGTGGGTTTGGGTGTGGAAAGCTGGTAACTGCTGGAGGTTTTCTGTGGGGAGAGCCTGACCATGAGGCATAGGCTCTCAGAACAGGAAGCTTCTTCTTTGCCCTCCTTCTTTCTTCCTGTCAGCTTACTACCAGTTTCATGACCATGGACAGACACATGGTCTAGCAAGAACTGAGTTTGACATAGTATTTAATTTGTATTTCAATGTTTGAAAGATATCCAACCTTCTTTCAAAGAGGATATAAGCAATCTTACAAAGCTTAGAGAAAGAAACATAAATGAATAGAAACAACAAGAAAATTTAAAAAGGATGGCCTCCTGAAGCCGATCCAGGAGTGGAAGCAGAACACAAAATTCATGCTACAGAGTCTATTGAACTTAGAGTCGGGTCTGTTGAGGCACGGATAAGAAAAACAAACCCATTTTTTTATTATAATATTTCTGGAATTTGTCAGAAAACAAACTGATGTAATAGAAGGAAAACCATTTTGACACAGACAACTGGAAGTAATGGTGGGCACATAAGGTTAATCCAGGATTAGAACTTCCTTCTATTTAAAGGTACATATCTGTATTTTAGCATCAGTAAGATGTTATTTTCATCTCAATGGAGAATAACTGTGAACAGTTTCAGACAGCATGCTTTCAGGGTCTTCTGAGGCATTACAGTTGAAGTTAAGACAGCCAAAAAAGAAGGTGGACTCATGAAGAGAGCCGAGTAAGTGTGAAGCCCTGAAGGAGAGAGTTGAAAGCTCACCAGATCAGTGCATGTAGAGCAATGTGAGCAGAAGCAGAGGCCATGGAGGAAGGTCAGGGCCAGAGTGTGCAGTGTCTGAGGGAACGTGTTTGGCTTTACTAAAGCCTCCAAGGAGTTTCAAGCTGGGAAATATTGTAGTGTGATTTTTAAACTCAGCCTGCTGTAAGGAGAATGAGTATTAAGAGCGAGAGCATGGGAGCCTATCAGCATATCAGCAGACAGTGTTCTAGAATATTTGTTTGTTTACTATCTATTTGTCCCTCTATCTTTGTCTCTAACTCTGTCTCTGTCTCTCTCCATCTCTCTCTCTCTCTCTCTGCCCCAACTCTCTCTTTTAAATATATAATTTAAAAAGAACATTAAACAAAAAATCTACTATAGTCATTTCTACCTTCTCCTCCTTTGGTATGGTATAAATCCGTGTTAAACGAATAGGTTTTGCTTAGGGGAAAAAATCACCTAAATAAATGAGTGGTTTTGGTTGGAAAGTAGACCACATGGAGAGAAGTGAATGATTCTGGGTACTAAGTGATACAACTGCATGTGCATGAACAGCCTGGAGGAGGGAACAGGTAAGTGAAAGGTGCAAGGCACCGGTGCAGGATGCTCAGGAGGCGGCAGAGAGACCTGGAGCACGTGGACTGGTTTTTGTGGCAAAGATGGTAGTAAACTTGAGGACAGCAGTGAATAACAGTCTCCCGGCTTTTCCAAAATCCTTCTTGAACTTTCCTTAGGAAAAGATTTATTTTCATTTTTAATTTAAGTGTGTGTGTGTGAGAGAGAGACTACATAATTACATGCATATGTGTATATATTTGAATATATATGTACATATTATGGTCAATCATTTGAAAGCTTTCTTATGCATTTCTAGTACAGATAGTTATCTGTAGATAATTATATCTACAGCTGCACTCCTTTCCTGAACTTTCTTTAGTAGGTTTCTAAGTATAGAATAACACTCTTAGGAGAAGTTTCTGGACTATAAGTCATGGTTGTTTCAGCATTTTAAGGGTGGCAGTACCCCTGGTGAGTTATGCTGTTGGATGTGGAGGTATTGACTCCCTGGAGTTGCAGCCTCAATTTATCAAAAAAAAAAAAAAGAATAAGAATTGGCAAAATTGTTAAATGGCATTTAAAGTTAGATTTTTCTTTTTTTTTCAATTATTGCAATTTCTGCATTTTTTTTTTTATTTAAAAGGTCACTGGAAACTAAGAGTTTAGAAAAAGTAGTGTTGAAACTGGAAAAAAAAAGCTTTAATCAATTTCTATTCAAACCAAGATTCCTTCTTGCATTTGTTTCCCCTTTGAGGAGGTTGAATGGTAGAGAGAAGTTGTGGGGAACAAGGAGGTTATTGTTTTTGTGAAACTCGTTGGTTTTAACTATGACCTTTATCTTACATAAAAGGTAGGACGGTCTGTATTAAGTGGAAGAAACTTGTGGTGAAGGACTAGAAGCTTGGGGCAGCTCAGCTGTGAAAGAAATGAGACCCTACAATGGCTAGCAAAACCCAGGAGCCTAACTGTAAGGACTCTCTAGTGGGACAGGGGCATGGCTCAGTCGGATTGCAAAGACCGTCATTCCTGGGGCATTTTACAAGCTTGAGAAATCCAGATTGTCTTATCAACCTTCCACAGTACCACCTTTTCTCCACCTCCCTACAACTCTTCCTGTGCCCTGTGCCATCGGTTCAGGAAATGATGGCATCTAGATATTTGCATTAATAAAAGAAAGAGTGGGATTGGTTCCTCGAGTCCATGCAGAGCTGCAGCCTCCTAAATGGGCCTTTTCCCCAAGATCTCCTGTATTGGAAGAAGCATAGGAAGATATATGGGTTCTTGTATCTTATAGCTTAAGGTCATGTTGCCCCTGTGTTATTTACCAAGCTTAAAATTTGCATAGATAATTTTAAAATGTAGTTCTCTTCTAGGTTCTGACCTTGGAAAATTTCTGAAATGTAGGAGTGCTTTTATATATAACAAAGAATTCTATGGTATGGGGAGAACTAAATTATTTTGAAACTTCATGTAAAATTACCCTAACTACCATTGTTCCTTCCAACATTATATTCCATTATAGTTTATTATTCGAGGTATTTTAATTGCATGCTGAATAATGCAGTTATTTCAGCTCTTTTTTTTTCCTGGAAGTTTTTACTTCACAGTTAGATCTGTTGCTGTCTAAGGAACTACAGAGAAAGTACAAATTGCTTAGAACAGCAATTTATTCTTGACAGTAATGATTCTGGTTTCTTGTCAGAAGGGAAAACCAAACAACCAAGTGAAACATGTTTTTCCCTTTCCTTCAAGCTCAGATTGTCCCTGCCTCACCGAATCTACAGAAGGCTTCATAAGGTGCTGCCCCTGATCCCAACTGGGGAATTCCTTGGTTCTTTCCAACTATTTTAATTTACTAAGAACTGTCAGTACTCTGCAGTGATCTAAAGCATTCCAACCCCATGATGCTCAGTGGTGTGCCTGCCTGACAAATAGAGAGTGCCTTCTTCATCCCTTCATTCCCAGGGCTGCCACGAAGTGCAGGGAGACTAGTCACAATGGCTGGGGGCTTGATTTACACACTAGAAAATCTGCTATACGAGGATAGACCAGGGGTATTGTTTCCATTAAGGTCTCTGGGGCTAATTGGAGACGGTCATCCTAGGATTAGTATTCCTGAACAGAGTTCAGACAACAGAACACAATAGGAAGAAAGTAGGGAGAGCGGTTGTCATTGAGGAATGACAGGGAACATCACTGAGGTATTGTGGTGACTGAGATGCTGCTCATAATCATCGGGAGGGTCACTTTTGGATTGATCTAGTTAGCATCACTCTAACGAGTCATAGCTTAGTTTGGGGGAATACATACCTTATCCCATAAGATTTCCTACGTCTTAAGAAGTTGGGAGGATAAAAGAAGGACCATCAAAGGTTTTAAGATCAAGTTTGCCTTTTATTTTCCTCTGGCCTAAATTACATGTAAATAATATAAGTGGAATTAAATTATTTTCTTGGTTTTATAGTTGAATGTGAGAAGTTCCCAATGAACTTAGGGTTTACTCCTAAAACAAAAACACCATGAATTAAAAATCCTAAACTTTTTCTTTTTTTGCGGGGGGGGGGGGGGGGGGGGGGGGGGACAAACCTGGAACAAAAAAATCTATAACATCAGGGATAGAAGAGCCACAGTCATTATAGCTGAGGGCCTTGGAGCTACCATGAGAGCTGCTTGTGTGGTGAGAGCAGGCCTTTCAGCTAGGTGGTTGTCTTCTTATCTGTGTTGAGTAAGCAGCAACTTCGAAGATAAGAGTTCATAGTGAAATAGGTGCTCATCCATTCAATAGAGAGAGAAGACCCTTGAATACTGGAGAAGAAAGAGTAAGTCTGTGGGCTTTGGTGCTCATATCAGCATAGTTCAGGGACTGGGGAGATCAAAGACACCATAGTTACTATTCATCTTGGGCCAAAGAACCAGAGTTACTGCTAGATCACTGTTATGACTTGGATTTCTTAACAAGTCCTTGGTGCTTCCCTTTTAGTGAGAGAAAATAATCTCAAGAGTTCCCAAGGGAAAATCGTACTTCGGGGTAGAGAAGCCATCTTTTCTCACGAAGGAGGTGTGTTTGAGTGAACGGTGTTCTCTGTGTAAAAGGCCTTCTCAGATTAGATCAGATAGGACTTGGGGTTTGCGTAGGGGCAACCCGCAGGTGAGAAGCACCTTGTTTGGTTTTGTGTTTGAGTGGGCTGAGCGAGTGGGGAAGGCTGTGAGGAGCCCAACATCAGTTTCAGTGTCGTGTGGCTGGTTGGCTGGTTGCCCACCTTCTGCTCTGTCTCTAACGACGTTCCACATTTGAACTCTGAGAGCGGTCTCACATAGAGATCCTGTTTGTGTAAGAACTTTGATCAGACACCTGCAGTCACACAAGAACTTGAATTACGTCCTGGAAGGGTATCCTCTGCCCAGCTCCTGTTTCTTAATATTTAGAACAGAAATCTTGTTCTGTTCTGTAGAGTCTGAAGTTGTAAAATGGATTCAGCTCATACTAAACTATTCAATGTGCCCTGCTGTAACCAGTTAAACTGCCTTGGATTGCTGCAGGATTGAGTTTCAGTGATTAAAAATAAAATTTAATTAAAAAATAAAATAAGTAAAAGTATACTACAGGCTTTTTTTTTCTGCATCAGATTTCTCACATTCTCTCCTTTTTTCTTAGTCTTTCCTATCGTCCTCCTTATATAACCAGAATGAAATGCTCAAGCCACTTGTTATTCTAAACTGAAGTATGGTTTGTTTCTTAATTCTTTGCTAGAGCAGCTGTTTGCTTTTCTTTTGAAGCTCTCCACTTAAATTCCCCAAGAATCCCAGAGTTTGTGTGGTACAGAGAAGGACACAGCCCTTCTCTGGTGCTAAATATAGCACCAGCTGGAGTTTGCTTCCTCACACCACTGCTCACATACGCTCCTGGAGATAATAAGTAAGGCCTGAATATCTCCCAGCAGGATTTGTCCGGCTAGCGGTAGTGCTGTGGGTGGTCATGAGCCCCTATTTTCTGTAGTGGTTCTTTGCCCATCTTTGGTCCTGCTGTCTCTAACAGAAAGCTCTTTGGGTTCTCCCATACAAACATATTCTGTGGGCAATAGCTTACCAGGGCTGAGATCTGGTTACATTCTAATAATTCTTCTCTATCTCAAAGACTGGAGATCATGCTCTTGTTTATACTGGTGACCACTGCCACCTAAGGGGAAACACTATGTTTTTCAAGCCTTGTCTTTCATAACTTCTTCATATAAAAGCATTGCTGTGGAAGATAAAATGTGGTTGCTTATGAAACAATTCTCCTTTCCTTCTGGTTGTAGGAAGATGTTATTCTCCAGCCTTTCTTGCATCTGGGACTGAGAGTGGAGAGATGTATACTGACAGCCTGGGGCGGCCACATGACTTACCTTGTGGCCTTTCCACAAAATCTTTCTCATGAGATTTTCCATGTATTCTTCATGAGGCTGGAAGTACAGGACTAAAACATGGTAGCATCACAAATGGAGGCCATCCTGAGCCTTGAGCCATCATGTAGGGATGAGCTATCCAAGAGAGATCAACCTACCCTGGATCTGTGTAGATGAGAAATGAGTTTTTATTTTGTGAATTTCTGAGATTTGGGGATCCATGTACTATTATGAAACAGTCTAACTTTCCTTAACTGATATACTTATTACACAGGGCAATTTT
The DNA here is from genome assembly GCF_903995425.1 of Onychomys torridus. Taxonomy (NCBI): domain Eukaryota; kingdom Metazoa; phylum Chordata; class Mammalia; order Rodentia; family Cricetidae; genus Onychomys; species Onychomys torridus. Next base: position 32,801,957 of record NC_050453.1, read on the forward strand.
CCATCCCTATATAATGCCATGTAAGTTCCTTCTACATTTCCAAATAGAGTCATATATATATATATATATATATATATATATATATATATATATATATATATATATATCCAACTTCATTTTTAAAGGTTTGCTTCAAATAGACTTGCTTACTGAGTCCTTGTTATTAAAGAGTTTGGCTTTTTTTTTTTCGAGACATGGTTTCTCTGTGTAGTTTTGGTGCCTGTCCTGGATCTTGCTCTGTAGACCAGGTTGGCCTTGAACTCACAGAGATCCACCTGGTTCTGCCTCCCGAGTGCTGGGATTAAAGGCATGTGCCACACTGCCCGGCCAAGGTTGGCATTTATAACAACACCTGTATCAATCCTTTAAGCTAAGTTATGTTTGGGTAGCAAATGACCCCAAAATAAAGAGTGACTTGAACTCTAATAATAGTTTTTATTTGTTACATGTCCACTATAGGTCAGGTGAGTTTCTGTTCCACATCCTCATTGAGGAATCCAGAATGACAATGTAGCTTCTACTTGGGGCATGGATAAGGGAAACTGAGTTCAGTGACTGCATGCTATCTCTTAAAACTTCTGCTTATAAGTGACAAATATCAATTCTGCTTCTATATAGTGGTCTAAAGTAAGCCACAAGTTATAGAGCATGACATATAATCCTATGAATGGAGGGATATTACAAGAAGAAGAAGAACTGGAATATGTTAAAGAATAGTTATGTCACCCATCACAACCTTCTGAAGACACCAAAGTAACTCTGGCTACTTCTTAAAGATGGAGTCAGAATTTTGTGCCCTATCACTTGTTACCTCTCATAGTGCAAGGTGGTAGACTAGATGTTTTCTGATGGTTTGTTGCTACCCTTGATATGATTGCTGATGAACACAATAGGCTCAGTCAGTCTAACTTGATATAATTCTTAGGACCTGTACCATATGTAGAAGTTCTTTATAAATAGCCAGCTTCACTACTTCAGAGAAATGTCCATCTTGAGATGCTCTAAACCTTTATCAAATCCACCACCCTCAGCCTATCATGTAGTAACAGTCTTGCTGAAAAATGAAGTGAAGATGGTTTCATTTGGTTTATCAGTAACAAGCATGAAAGTATGATGGTTTCTGAAATTAATAATAGAAAATTTATGTGGATTCTGATGGGAAATCTCTTTTCTCCCTTGTTCACATGAAAGGGAAACCCCATCTCTCCTTCCATCCTTTTTGGGAAGCACCCAAGGGGCATTTTCTTGTTTCTTCCCACCTCACACATATTTCTTGCTTAGGGAAGAATAGTTAATCTATGCTTAAGAGTATGTTATTCTCTGGGCTAGGTCCTCTTCCTAGGAGGTAGGGTAGGCATTAAAAGCAGAAATTAAGTGGTATTGGAATTCAATGGGAGGATGCTTGTCTAGTATGTAAGAGAGCATTGGTTTGATCTGTGATACTGCAAAGAAACAAGTCCAGACTTCAAGGGTTTTCTCCTGGGCTGACTGTGAAATGGATAAGGAGTGTACACTCTGCTCTTTTTTCCCACAATCATTGCTGTTTGTTAAAGAGACCAGTTTATGGAGGTTCCAAGGTTAACCTGGAACTTTATGGGACAGTCAGCCAGGCAGGACTTCTTGTCATCTTGGTAGACCTAATGCCCCAGGTCTTGACTTAGGGAAACCCAGTTTGGCTTCTGGTCCATGCTGAGTATTTTAGTAAGTATCTCAGTAATTCTATAGTGTTGCTGAGGCTTCATTAATGCACAGTTAGTGTGCATGTGGGTTACTCTGGATGTACTCAGTGTTTTCAACCTTGAGAATTGGAGACAGTGATTCGGCCCATCCTTGGGGGATTATGTGAAGTCCTACAGTTTTGCAATATCAGGATTTTTTTTAAAGGCATGGCACTCAGTTTAGACTCCATCCAGGAAAAATGGTTTGGCTTTTCTGTTAGCTAGACTACTAATATTCATAGGATTAAAGCTATCCTCTGCGTGACAAAAATGGGGAAAACTTCAGCTAAAAAGATGAGCAAAGGCTATGTACTGCTAATTCACTAAAGAAATAGGCAAAGGAAAACTAATTTTACTCTTTTCATGCTGCTCTTGGATGATGTAATCTTGTTTTGTGGCTTTCTATCTACAGATGAGGACTCTCAAGGTTTTCATCTCTGGTCCTAGTGTTTCCTTAGGGCATTGGATTCATGTATCCATCCTCACTTACATCTCTTCTGTAATGGCAAATATTTTTTAAAAAGCCAATTCCATGTTTGGATAAGAATGATGCTCCAACATCCTTCAGACCTGCTTCTCTCCCCTAGCATTCACCCGGGGGCTTAAAACACGAACTGAAGGAAATCCATGACTCTTCCCTCCCTCCCCTCACACACAGCTTCCATGGAGCCTAGCACCCATATTTCTTGAATCTGTCCTCTTTTCTCTTTTTGGCTCCTTGCCTAGATTTCTCCATTTCTTCCTTTGTTCTCTCCGACCCAATCCATTCTTGTTATATTTATTCAAAGAACATGATTGGAACCATTTGATTGCCCGATTATTGTTTCCGTGATTTTCTGCTTCATCTGTAGCATCAGTTCCTAAGCAGAGGCTGTTCAGTGTGCAGGGGACAATTGGCAGCACAAATGTTGTTACATGAAGTGGCATAGATGAGCAAGGCCTGCTCTTAGTGTCTCCTAGGCAGAGTCCATGGAGGCTACTAACATGTTGTAATACACAGGACAGCCCCTCACATCAAAGAATTATTTGATAAAAATAATTTAATGGTGCTGAGGTTGAGATGCTGACAGAAAGGCCAAACTTTCTGTCTTCAGCTAAGAGGCCTTTTGGAATCTGGCCCACTTCTCAGTTCATATTCTCCCTCCTCTCCCTTCCAGCATTCTTCCCACACAAAGCCCCTTTCGTCCTCAGAACACACTGGACTCCTCCCTTTCCTGGTTACCACTTTCCTGTCTCCCCCCGCTTTTTTTCTTTTTAAAATCACTTTTACCTTCTATAATTTTCTTTTCTTTAAAGCACAAAATAATTATTTTATTTGTTTTCCAGGGATGGCACAACACAGTACCATAGACAGGATGAATAACAGAAATTGATTTTCTATACTTTGCAAATTAAAAGTCTGATATTAGTGTGTTGGCAGGATTAGCTTGTCTATGATATCTTTCCTTGAAGTATGGACAGTCAGCTTTTCCCTGTGTCTTTCCTCTGTACTCAAGTCCACATTTTCTCCTTTTTTTTGGTTTTTTGAGACAGGGTTTCTCTGTAGCTTTGGAGCCTGTCCTGGACTAGCTCTGTAGAGCCAGGCTGGCCTTGAACTCACAGAGATCCACCTGCCTCTGCCTCCCAAGTGCTGGGGTTATAGGTGTGTGCCACCACCGCCTGGCCCACATTTTCTCTTCTTGTAAGTATACCAATAATACTAGGTTAGGGTCCATCCTAAGGACTTTCTTTTGTCTTTGTAAAATCCCAATCTCCAAATACAGTTATGTTATGAAGTGCTGAGGGTTAGAATTTCAATATGTAAGTAAGAACCCAGTTCAATCCCAAACACAAAACATAAGTTTCATGGGCATGAGGCTTTGCCTATTTTGTTTGATGCTATATCCAAACCACTTAGATGTCTGGCATATAGTTAATAACATATACTTGTTCAGTAAATTAGTCAAACTGAAGAGTAGCAACATCTATAGGATTTGGTAACTGATGGTGCAGAAGAGTGTTACTAATGATTTGTTGGTGCCCTTTGGCAGACGAAGCCCCTGCAGAGGGATCTTTTTCTTCTCAGTGTCACGAAGCTAATGGAACTGAATCACAACAGAGAGCTTCAGCAGCATGTATTCACTCAAAACCTAGGGCTGAAGAAGCGGGAGTATCATCTGCAAATCAGCTTGTCACTCCAAGCAGTGGAAGACTCTCACAAATAGGGAGAATAACAAGGAAGAGCCCAATGCTAACGGGGCAGAACTTAGTAGACCTTTTCTTGGAGTAAGTTATGATCTTCCAGGAACTCAAGCACTACCTCTTTTCACTCCTTTCATGGTCTGGTGTTTCCTGGCCTGTTGTGTGGTTGTTTTTTTTTTGTTGTTGTTGGTTTTTTTGTTTTGTTTTTTTTAGCCTTCATGGGGGAGAAGAGAAACCAGATGAGTCCTAAGGCAAGTTGGCCATATTATGGCTCCAGAAAAAAAAGTTCTCAAATTATCAATATGGCTACATAAAGAACTGTGTAATAATCTGATCCAAAGTTTCAGCCAGCCAAGGAGACATACATAAACACATAATGAAAGTAGAGATGCTATATAGTTTCATCCCATTTCAATTGCCCATTGGACATCTGCGTGCTAAATCAGGAGTCGGTGTTTAATAAAATGTGTCTTTGAATCCCTGAAAAGTAATTGCAATAACAGATATCATGTTAACCTACACATCAGATAATTCACACACACACACACACACACACACACACACACACACACACACACACACTTTGAAATAGAGTTTCACTGTGTAGCACTGGCTGGCTTAGAATTTACTATGTAGCCACACTGGCCTCAAGCTTAGCAGTAATTCTTCTGCCTCTGAGTCCATTTTTTTAGGATATCCCCAATAGTGGAAGACAGCCACAAAACACACTTTATTGTTGGTTCTTCTGATTAGAGCTTAAAAAACAGGGACTCTTTTGACTCTTGGATGAAAGCAGCCCACTCCCAAAGTGATGCCAAAGTCACATTGCCTTTCAGAAGAAAAGTCTTTCAAGGAAATGGTCTACTTGTGGAACTGCTGAACCGTTTGTGGTTATAGACTCTGCAGTAATCAAATGGCCAGTGAGCCCTTTGCCACATAGACCAAGAGTTAAGGGGGGATTCTGGGCTACAAGCAAAATATTTGATATTGTCTCATCCATTGCCCAGGAAAGGTAGGTTGCATTTTAGTACTTAGGAGTGCCACCTAAGGAAGGAAGTGACAGCTAAAGGGAGTAACTGGGAGGAAGTGGAGGGATCCCTTGGTTAAGATAAAGAGTTGGCAAAACGAGGAATAGCTGAGTGAGAGATACAGAGGAGTAAAAGTCTGTGTGAAGAGTGAGATGGCCAGATCGAATGTAAACTTGGGGGTATTCTCAGGGACTGAGGGTGAGGAGAGGTCCTGTGGCACAGTCTGTTGGAGGGTATGAAAGAAGAACCCACAGAGTAACGACAGTGATGTGGATTCAGAAAAGAAAAAAATAATCAAGAGGCTTACACATCAGGAGGCAAGTAAGGATTCCAAATATGGGAGGCATGGAGATTGCAGAGTTGAGAAGACAGCTGTCCCTACCTGTCCCTGGAGAAACTGCCTTGTGTGGAGTTCCTGGTTTCCTCTAGACTTAGCCTGGATGGGCTGCATTTCAGGGTAACATTAATTGCTGAGGATGCAGAACCCAAACTTCTGTGTGTCTACATCACACTGCCTCTGGAGTCAAAGTTATTAATAGTCAATCTTGTGCTAAAGCAGTTAAGATAAAGGATCTCAACTCTTGGCATCATAAACCACGCAATTACAAAGAGTGGTATTGCTGGGAGGTGATGGCACATGCCTATAATCCCAGCACTTGGGAGGCAGAGCCAGGCGGATCTCTGTGAGTTTGAGGCCAGCCTGGTCTACAGAGAGAGATCCAGGACAGGCACCAAAACAACTCGGAGAAACCCTGTCTCGACGACAACGACAACAATAACAACAACAACAAAATCATCAGCTAGCCTCGACCTCCTTCAGATGTGTTCTCCTCGAGGATTTCTGTAAGCTTGGGTCTCCTTGGTGGCAAGTGGGGATTACACTCCGTTTGTTATTAGGTGCCCTGTGGAGTGAGTGGAGACAAGAAAGTGAAAACAGAGAACAGGTGCTTGTGGCGCATCATGTGTTGAGCTGAAGGATTGGGCAGGGAACCAAGGCGTGCTAGGGACAAGGTCAGAACTGGAAATCACTTCCAACTCACTACACCGAGAACCTAAAATGAGAGGATCAGCAAGTCATGTGTATGAAAAGTAAAGAACGGTCGGACTTGGACTAGGTTAAAAAAAAAAACAAAAAACGAAGTCCAGTTGCTAGGGATAAAACAGAGGAGAGTCTGATAACATGGCTTCCAGTTGGTCGGGTAATTAAAACTTGCTTTTTTCTCTGCAGAAGCTATGCAATTTAAAAAAACAAAACTACCAGAGCAAAGGATAGAAGAAAACAGCCAAACCACCCAAAACATGGCTGTTTTGAATTATTAATGCCAGGCAATCTCGGACTAGTGAGGTGACCTTGAGTATCCTTAGCCTGTGGGCCTCTGTCTCTCCTTTCGTAAGTATTAACCTTGTAGATCAGATGATCTCTGGCACCCAACAACAGTTCTGCGACGCTCAAGCATTTGCTCTCTTCTAATTCAGATCCCAGATATTTCCTTCTAATGCTCAGGATCCTGTTTAGAGCCCTAGATGCTGCTAAACAGGCCTTCTGTTTAGGTCAGGCTAGCCCTATGTGTTTGTTGTCTTTCTAACATCCTGAGTTGAAGCCTCTGCAGATCTTTGTATCTTTCTGGAAATCACAAGTGACCTACTTTCTCTAGAATGGAACGTGACCACATTGTTTATAGTTTGTTTGTTTGTTACCAGGCAATGGAGACGAAGACTCCCAGGATGCTGTGTCACTTGTCCTTTGTACCTTTAGTAAGTCGGCAGAGGGAAGAGTGTGAAGGCTGCTTCGGGGAGCAGAGGAGGCTCAAAGGAAGGGAAACAGTAACGGCAGAGAAGCAAGATGGCAGTGGTGGACAGGGCAGAGAGAAGGCCTCGGTGGTGCAGAGGCAGATCAGAGAGCCTTTTTTTTTTTTTTTTTTTTTTTTTTTTTGCCTATGGGGAACAGAAGACAGCAGCGCCATCCAGCCAGCGAAGTCCAGGTCCAGCAACAGCAGACCACACAGCACTCGACTCCTTCCAAACGGTGAGCTTCACAAATGTGTTTCTATGATCTGGATAGTGTACACCCCGCAGATTTACACCATAAGCATTTCTTGGCAGGAGCTGCCTTAATGCAAGTTCTCATAGCTTTTAGGAGGAGTGCTTCACACACTCCATGGATGCATGCCTTTATCTGGAAGCTAAGCTGACATTTTAAAGGATCCATACTTTATTGTCCCTTTGAAATGAGAGTTGACTTGGATTATGCAAACTATTTCCTTGTTGTTTCTTCATCACCACACATTCAATTTCTGTCACAAGATGCTCCTCACTGGATGACTCACCATCCTATATGGACAGAGAGCAAAGCCGGATTCAAACTTCAGCATTATAGATGCCATGATGTCCCTCAGTGGTCATCTTGGTTGTTTCTAATCTCTCTGTAGTACACACACACACACACACACACACACACACAGGAAGGAGGGAGAGTGAGAGGGAAAGGGGGAGATAAATAGATAGATCTATTGATAGGCAGGTAGGTAGGTAGATAGATAGATAGATAGATAGATAGATAGATAGATAGATAGATAGAGATAGTAGGTATAGTAGATAGATGAGAGAGAAGAAGAGAGACTTCCTAATATAGAAGCATCTTGCAGATTTGTTACATTTCCCCCCTTTGCCTCCTTCATTTCCTGCTAATAAGATGAATCTGGGAGATCAGAAGGATGGAAGTTTGGCCCTAATTGGCCATCTTGAGGGCCATGTACACATGCCAGCTTTCAATATGCAATGAAAAAACCTTCACTGTTATGTACATGGGCTTTAGTGAAGTATGATTTTCTCAGAGACCCCTTGAGTGGGGACATTCTTAGGCTGTGATTCTTTTGTGAGTGTGATTTGGAGAAAGGACTGAGGAAGAACTATAATCTGTAAGAGGAAAGGAATTAGAGGTGTGAGACTAATGCAGCCTTTGGAAGAAACAATCCAATAAAGAGATCATAGCTTAGAAGCTTTAGACTTTACGTCAAGTCAGGGTTATCAATGTTTTGTACATCTCACTATAATTTGTGGTTTTCCTATCCATTTATTACTACATCTAATAAATCATTAATATCCAATGGTACTGCCTATCATTAACAATGGTCATTAAAAAAAAGGGTTTTCATCTGTAAACAATTCTTCAAAATGGAATATTTGGGGAATGATTCTCAGTAAGCGCTGGCTCTTTGACAGTCACCACAAAGGCCATGTGTACCCATCAGAATGGGAAGGATTACTGCCAGATCAATTCAGTTCAGTTACATGCTCATATGATTGTGTAAGGTTAATGTTGAGTAAGAACTTTTTCATTTAAGAATTGGTACAGGTACCCTATAATTGATATATAGTACCTGGCACTATCACTAACATTTCAAAAGTGACTGCTTATTTTATTTATTTTAATCTAGTCAACGTTATTATTCTCAAAACTAAAAAATCATTTCTGTTATTTTTTCTTCCTCTTCTATCTTTTTCTCATGTCAATATTTTAAAAGATTCAGTGACCACCAGAACAATAATTAATGTGTTTAAATCTTTCTGGGCCCAAAGCGACCACAGCTCCTTCGTGTATAAATGAAATTCCAGGCCTAGTAAAGAGGGAACAAAATTATGCTTGGATTTCAAGATTCCAGCAGAAGTTCCTGAGGAGTTCAGCTCCTGAGTACAGGCCTACATGTGATTTTCCAGGCATAGCCACAGACAACTGTGGCTTTTTTAAACCAGCAGGCCTCAGGGAAAAGCTACCTTCCCCAACCTGTCTTGGGGCACACCTAATGCATTATAGTTTCCAAAGGGGAAACTGTCAAGGACTCAGCTCCTTCTCCAACCCCTCCTTCATGTCACTTGTTCACATCCTTATCTGAAATTTTCTTGCCACCTGAGGCTCAGATTAGGATTTAGGACTAGTTCTTACCTGTATGTTATAATCCCTTCACAGAGGCTGGGAGGGAGTCTTAAAGTAGATTTTCCCTCTGACTTGGAACACAGTCCGTATGTATTCCCAGCTCTTTCTTCTCCTACTCCCTTGGGCCTTTTTCATCACTAGTGAAATGGAACCCATGCCTAGGATGATCCCTCTGTCCCTCAGAGGTGTGTCATTCCATGAGCACATAACTTCCATGGGGACAATGTAGCTTGCTCCACTTTCAGCCTTCTTCTGGTCCATCCCAGTAGGAGTTTTGACTTGTTTACAGAGTCCTGTGCTCCTGACAGCTGAATTGCCTAGGGTTCCAGTGTGGCCCTTTGGTTGAGTGATCTTAGGTGACTCGTTTGAGTTCTCTGAGGTTCCATTTTTACCAGAAATTAGGACTCTAATACTTGTCCGATGCAGTTGGTGTCACAGTAGTACATCATGCTGGAGAAACATATCCTACCCGGCAGGCAGCAACTCAGTTCTTGCAACGGAACTGTTCATTAGATACAAATCATGGCTATGTGGCCACTTCTCTTGTGCTGTCTAAGCAGAAGTCAGGCATATTTTATGGCAAAGGACTTTAATGTAAATGTTGCCTGAGGCAATTAATGACTTGTTAACATCTGATTACTTTCTTTGCTACCATTTTCTGATTAATTATAGAAGGGAAAGTTGATCTGTCTACCTGGTAGAATTTTTCTTTTCTTTCTTTCTTTCTTTCTTTTTTTCTTTTTTTTTTTTGCCAGAGCTGAGGACCGAACCCAGGGTCTTGCGCTTGCTAGGTAAGTGCTCTACCACTGAGCTAAATGCCCACCCCGAATTTTTTCTTTTCTTTTGCTACTTCTTGCCAGCTACTTTTTCCTGTGAGAGCTGATGTTTATTTTATATTCCTGGAACAGTGATGCTCTAATCTTCCTGCAGTGTCTCAATGACATTGGTTTTCTTCATCACTTTGATGAAGTTGATCATCAAAGCAAGCAGGAGCTGCCAGAAACGTGTTGATGAATTAGAGAATTAGAACAGGCCCCACAAAGTTCCCAGAAGGCCTAGGGGGAGTTTGATCCCTGTTGCTCACACTCAGTCACGTATTTGTTGATCCACCCTTCCCTGATCTTTCCTTCTTATTTTGTTCCCCAGTTTTTTCATAGTTCTGAGATAGCTTCCCAAACATATTTCCTTTCCCTAAGAACTTGATTCAGTGTCTGATTTTGAGTAACCTTAAAAATATGGGGTTGGGGATTTAGCTCAGTGGTAGAGTGCTTGCCTAGCAAGGCCCTGGGTTTGATCCTCAGCTCATATATATATATATATATATATATATATATATATATATATATATATATATATATAATCTTTTTTATATTTTCTTTTTTAAATTTTTTGAGACTATAGCATTATACACACTGAGCAGGTTGTATTTATGTGTTTAGGAATACACACTATGTAATACATGTATAACAACAATTAAAGAGAAAATAATCTTCAAAAGATCCTTGAGGTGTGGAAATCAACACAACAATGTGACGATACCACTGGAAAACAAAATTAATGCACTTTTTTTTTTGATAAAAGGAAAAAAATCATAAAAAAATCACAAGTCAAATGAATCTTAAGTGGTGGTTGAATCTCATAATCACACTCCACCCCCATTCAAATTGGTCTAATCAAGTAGGAAATCACAAGTAAAACACTGAAACACAAAGCGAGAAAAAGTAAAATTTTCATATTATAGGAGGGAAATGGCAAGTTAGAAGTTATTTTGAACTGTAGTCAAACATTTGACTGAAAGTTGGCAGCATGGCTCATGCCTGTAATTCTGGCATTTGGGAGGCTGTGGAAGGAGATTGTCATGAGTTTGAGGCCAGCCTTGGATACAGAGCAAGAGCATACATTAAAAAATATGACTAATGCAAAAACAAAAAATTGCAAGATATATTGATTCAAACCCAAGGAGATTCACTGCAGTGAACTAATATGATTAGAGTTTGGTATATTTGATGACACAGTGTGCCGTGGAGACTGTCAGGGGAGATTCCCACTCAGGATATTATGGACTTCAGACAGACAGAAGAAATGGCTGTCAGTGAGATGGATGGCCATGGAGGAACATATTGCCTTAGAAACAATCTGGGTTTTACTTTTGGTAGTTGAAAGATCAATTAGTTTTTGAGTGTCAGATTTATTAATTTTAATATTATTAATTTTTGAGACTCATAGCAAACCCATTCTGACTTAAAAATGGATGTTTAAAAACCTAGAAAATGAAATTCTGTACAAATGTAATAGTTTACTTTGCTTAGCGGGGGAGAATGTGATAAATATATCCTGCTCCAGCTTCATCAGGAACTTAAGGATGCAAGTGCATCCCTGAGGAAGGTAACCAACCAGTATCTCCCTTCCAGTTGTATCCATACCTTAATTTATGCTTACACTTATTATTCTTGTGCAAATGTCTTAGTTGATGAACCTCATGTCAAAGTCCCTTTTCATACAATCATCTTCAAACACAAATGTTGTTTTGTTTCAGGAGAGCTGAAATAAACCAAAAGCTTATAGTCTCAGAACTGTGAGGGAAAACTGAGTTTCCTCATGCACTCTAGGGAGGGTATATTGCTCTTGGCATATTCTATTTTTTTTTCTTGGTTTTCGAGACAGGGTTTCTCTGTGTAGCTTTGCGCCTTTCCTGGATCTTGCTCGGTAGACCAGGCTGGCCTTGAACTCATAAAGATCCGACTGCCTCTGCCTCCCGAGTGCTGGGATTAAAGGTGTGCGACACCAACACCCCGCTGCATGTTCTATTTTTAACTAGATTTTTCTAGGTGATCCTTGATGGCATATTCATATAGTATGGTCTGCTGCTGTAAGGCCAGATTTTGGAAGCTCAGAAATTGAAGGGGAGGTGTGGGGTCGGCAAACTAATCACTCACACAATTGACTTTTTTATCTGAGGGAGTAAAACTTAATTTTCTGGGACTGGTGAGTGGAGCAAAACTTAGTTCTCTGGGGCTGGTGAAAAAGGGAAACACACAGACAGACAGACAGACACACAGACACACACACACACACACACACACACACACACACACACACACGTCATGGGTCCTTCTATCTTCTTTGTTTCTTTCTTTACCACTTTCCTGATATATCACTTCTGTATATTTTATATTTTTCTTCTTACAGCTTATATACCCTAGTAAAATCTTTCAAGCAGTGTAAAAATTACAATGTGGCTAATTCTGATTTTCAAGTGAATGATTACAATGAATATACATTGAAAAAGCATGTTTCTCATTTTCTTACATGATTAAACATTTGATGTACTATAGGTGAAAAATTATTTCTAAGAATCCACATACATTCATGTCGAAGCAACTTGTTATAGATTAACAAAGTGTAAGCAAGTAAGATACTTTTCTTAGCCAGTTCTTTTACTGGCAGGCTGCATTTATGGTTTCAAAGAAAGGATCAATCCTGTTATTATTTATCTCAAAAGGTAATCTTACAAAAAAGTCTTAGAAGAATCACAAATATAAACTTTTATATATGAAAACAACCAGTCATTTCTACTTTAAATCCTCAGGGTTCATACCCACTCATCAACAGTTTTTTATTAAATCATATCAGGAAGTTTAGGGTAGAAATGGACACTAGGAATTAATCATTGTCTTTGACCATCAACCCATCCTAGCAAGAAAGGCACATCGGCTAGTAATGACCAGGTTGCCTTTGTTTTTGTTTCTTGACCTAACAAATTCCTTGCTCAACTATCAAAAGTGTACCTTTCTAAACTTTAAATTGTTCCTCAAGAATTTCTATATCAAAGCCATTAACAAAAACATCTTAACTTTACTAACAACATATATGTCCAAATTCTTTTTAAGTGTGGTAGTTGAATCATTAGTCTGCTCCAGCAGTAATGCTTGGAAAAAGTCAATCACTATTATTGTAAGTACCAGTAACACGTAACACAGTGAGAGGCTAGAAATCCCTAGAGTTTTCATATAACTCATAGATTATGAGAGACATGGTGACCTATGGTGGTATTGTGTTCCCCAAAATATTATGGACTCTAATAAACTTATCTGGGGTCAGAGAACAGAACAGCCACAATATTAAACAGTGAATTATTATTCATGCTTTGACATGAATATATGTGGATCCTTAGAAATAATTTTTTCACCTGTAGTACATCAAATGTTTAATCATGTAAGAAAATGAAAAACATGCTTTTTCAATGTATATTCATTGTAATCATTCACTTGAACTAGACAGTGGTAGCACACACCTTTAATCCTAGCATTCCAGAGGCAGGAATCCACCTGGATCTCTGGGAGTTCAAGGCCACACTGGAAACAGCCAAGCATGGTGACTCACACCTTTAATCCCAGGAAGTTATGGCAGGAGGCAGAAAGGTATTTAAGGTGTGAGGACTAGGATCTATAGCTGGTTAAGCTTTAGGCTTTTGAGAAGCAGTTCAGCCGAGATCAATTCGGATATGAGGACACAAAGGCTTCTAGTCTGAGGAAACAGGCTCAGCTAAGGAATTGTGAGGTGAGGAAGCTGTGGCTTGTTCTGATTCTCTGATCTTCCATTGTTGACCCCAGTACCTGGATCCAGGTTTGTTTTCATTAATAAGACCTTTTAAGATTCCTGCTACAGTGACCATGAGGGCAGTAAGCAGAGATATGCTCAATAACAGCACGAGGTCCTCAGGGCTCTGCCTCTCCAAGGCTCACTTGACATGGTTTTGCTGGCTGCCAAGCCACATCTTATGAGTTCAAAGCTACTTGCTGTTCCTCTTCATGGCCCCTGGTAATGGTCAGAATTATGAAATCATTGAATTATGCAGCAGAATTTTGAAAGAGTGTCTTCCCTCAAAGACATAAGTGGCTAGGTTGGGGAAGCTAAAATGTATCTTAGAAATGAACAGACACAGTATGAATTGGTACTAATTTAGACACCTGTTGACACTCTATTGGCATGGTTTAGGAGTTTTGTAGGATAAGTTTAACAACTGTCACCCTGAGTATTACATTATAGTAACTCAACCAATTATGGGGACAAGAACAGTTACTATTATTGACTGATATCCTTTAAAAATATTTTTTCAATCATCTAATAGAATTGAAAGGTATAATAAATACTGCCCCCTTTCATTCTTCCTTTTCTTCTATACCACAGCAAGGAAAACCCTATCTCTAAACTTTACAAAAATGCCCGTGGAATAATCCAATAGCATGTCTGAGATTAGTGACCCAGCCCCATGTTTCACTGATATGTTTCTAGACCACACATTGAGATCATTTCTACATTAGACAAGTGTGTGGTTTCCAATCCCAAGGATGCTCTGGGGAGAGAGAGCATCACTGATTATTCCTGAGGAAGGTACCCACTGAGGAATGGATTGATTAGGGAAGCGGGACTGATAAAGTATAGGAAAGTGTGGAGGCCATCTTGCTCATCCAGAAGTCCTCCCACTGGCTCCCATATGGCTTCTGTTGAGTGAATGGTTCTTGTTTTAGATGAACAGGCAAGTTCTGAGGAAGGATAGTGAATCATGGTGGTGTGAAAGAGGCCCCTTTGGTCACCCTGTGTGGAGTGGATGTTATTTGTCTAGGGTATCATATTAATAGCCTCAGGAAGATGGCTACTAAGAGACCCTTGTTGATGAGTGATGAGGAAAGATCTTCACAATATAATTTCATGGGATGCAGGGGAATTTTCAAGAGTCAGGTGGGAGATAGGCTACGATGACTAGGTTGGGGAGACTTGCTGATTATGAGTTTCCAAGTGGTGCATCTTGGAAAATGATATAAGGACAGTTTGGTATCAGAATATTATATTCTTTAGTCAATTTAGTTCAGGGGCTATTTAACAAAGAATCTGGTAATTTTTCCATATCTCTTTATGCTCAGAAGGAATCTTAGGTTATATTCTACTAGGCAATTTTCTTTATATTGAAAGAGTATACAGTGACGGTTATGCTTGAGATCTGGGGCAGGGAAGAATGACCTAAAACCTGACTTCCACCTAGCAGTGTGACTGGGAAGTGTCCTTCCGTTTCCTCATCTATGTGACAGAAATATTAAAAGCATCCACCTCAGAGAGTCAGAAGGATTAAATGAGTTAAAAGATAAAATGACCAACACTTGGTACTCAATCATTGTTTCTCTAGAAAATTGTGTACACTCAGCTGGAGAGCCTAGCAGTGCAAGCACATGGACCTTGCTGTTAAGTCAGACATGGAATCTGTGTTTGTTGCTTGATGTGTGACCTGGGACAAGCTATTTAACTGCTATATTTACATTTGTAAATTTGTAAATTATGGTCATAGTGGCATTTTACTTCAAAATTTGTTCTGAGAAATAAAAAGTGTGTAATGCTTCACGCAGTGTCTGGCATGGAATAAATTCTCTTTCCCTTATTACTTTCACTTGCATGACTGACCCTTTAAATAAAACAAAACAAAAACCTTTATCCAAAAAAGTACTAATGGCCAATAAATGAATGAAAAAATAGTCAACACTGAAGAAATGCAAGTGATAACTACATTGAGTTTCCATCTCATGCCAGTCAGAATGGCTGTCATCAAAACAAATGCTGGTGAGGGTGTGGAGTGGGGAGATCCTTGTGCACTGTTGCTAGGATTAGTGCAGCTACAATGAGATCTGTATGGAAGTTCTTAAAAAAGTCAAATAGAACTACTATAGGGTCTAGAAATACCAATCTTGATTATGATTACCCAAAGCAGTCAATCAAAGACTTCACAGTACAAAGTTACTTGCACACTCGTGTTTATCATGGGACTATTCACAACCAAGGCATAGAATTAGTGTAAGTGTCCATCAGTGTATGGATGAATAAAGAAAATGTGGTATATATAATGAAAAGCTGAAGCCTTTTATTGTTCAAAATCATGTCCCCAAACTAGACACTTATATACTTGGGGGACATACCCTCCTCAGCTTCCCTTATCTTCCACCTTGTTAGCCTCTGGAGCAGGAGAAGAAGCCAAAACCTAGAGAAATTCTTGGAAGGAGGAAGAGCAAAGCAGACATGATATATACCCTTCTCTGTGTACATGTGTGTGTGTGTGTGTGTGTGTGTGTGTGTGTGTGTGATATGTGTGTTTGTGTGTGTTGTGGTCTGTGTGTCTGTGTGTTGTGGTGTGTATGCAGAGACCAGAGGTTGGTTGATATCAGGCATCTAATCTTTTGAGACAGAGTCCCTCACTGAATCTGGAGCTCCCTGGTTGACACTGAATAGATTGGCTAGCCAGTGAGCTCCAGGCTCTGCCTGTCCCTGCATCTCCGATGCTGAGATCACAAACAAGCATGACCGATCATGCTGGCTTTTTAACACAGTTTGGGGTGTGGAAACCAGTCCTCATGCTTGCCTAACTTGTACTTTACCGACTCAGTTATCTGCACAGTGCCTGTATGCACAATTCGTCTTGTTCTAGCTGCCCGCTGACTATTTCATTTGTTGGATGCAGGACAAAATGAAAATGAAGGCTACCCAGTTTAAGACAGTGAGAACAGAGCATAGTATCATTCCAAGTCCATGGTCTCTGTGACTGGCACAGACTACATGTCCATGAAAATGGTCCCCCTGCCAATCCTGGGGCAGCAAAAAGTTACAAAATTGTGTCCGTAGCTGGTGAGAAGCCAGCTTGGTTGTTATTTCCACCTTAAAGCCATGGTGACAAGGGTGAGCCATACGTATTTACTGCTGGCCATAAGCAACACTCTGCTCCTGGAAGCCTGGAGCCTGGAAGTATGAGATGTCAGAGGTAGCCCCACACCCACTCCTGGGGGGAGGGGATTTAGGAAGAAGCTGGCTTTGAACTATTCCGAAACAGTCGAACTCTTCAGTTCTTAGGAAATTTTCGCAGTTGTGGGACAGAAGGTCACTCCATAGAAAAAAAGAATTGCAAAGTCGGCATCTGAGTACAGTATGCATCTGAGTCTTTTCGATACGTTGATGCTACACATTCGCTGGTTACTTTCTTATGCTTAATGATGATTGTCAGGTATATACTCAGGGTAGTGAGTGAGAGATGACAAGGATGAGAAAACTACTTGTTATTTTTGTCCATTGTACATCCTGCAGGGGAAAACAGAGATTATCTTTATTCCCGAGACATGCCCTGTGCTACCCATACAGTCTTGCTCGAAAGCTCAGTTTGGAATTTGGGAGCCTGGATCCTGTGGATGCACTGGGAGCATGGGTCCTGGGGATGCACTGGCAGAGATATGGGGAGAGGTTGGAGGGAAACCAGGGTCGGGGAGAGAGAGAGATCCTAAGGAGAAGGGAATGGATGCTGACGGATCTAGTGGTTGGATTCTGGCTCTGGAAGCTGAGAGAGAAGATGGGCCGAGATCCTATGCAAGTCCTTCTCCATCACAGGTGAAGAGGAAGCTCTGGGAGCCACCAAGGGACCAGCTCAGTGCAGGCTCCTGCTCCTGTTGCTTCTTAATGCTGGCCCTCTTTGGGTCACCTTTCCTTCATGGCTCATGAGTCTTCTGTGCAAGGCAAGGGGTGCAGCATGATACTCAGAATTGAGTAGGTTACAAACACCCGGGGAGTCAGAAGTGGGATGAAGGGCAAGGACAGCAGCTCAAGGGCGAAGAAGGAAGGTGTGAAGGGAGAGCGAGAGGACTGAGGCGCATTTGGTCATTTTCCCTTTTGTACTCTTACACTCTTCCATATCTGTTGCTCAATATAGCCTTAATGAGATACTCATACACCATGATGCTTTTGCCTTTTAGAATATACAATTCAGTAGGTCTTAGTATATTGACAAAGTGCCGTCCTTTTCACCACTCTGATTATAGACCATTTGACCCCCAACAGGAACTCCCACACCCATTCATAATCATTCACTGCTCTCACCAGATCTAGAGACCACACTTCTGCTCTTGGTCTCTATGGGTCTGCCTATTCTGGACATTTTGGAGAAGTCGAAACAGTCACGTGTGTGCTTTTGTGATGGATTCCTTTACTGAGCAGAGTTGTCCAGGTTCCTGTAGTACGCACCAGGGCTTCACCCCCTCTAAGTTGCTTTCCTTACTGAGTGAGCTCTGAGTTAAATCAAATCACAAACTTCACAGCAGAGTTTTCCTGGGGAATCTGCCAGACAAGTCAAACAGGATGATTCTTTCGGGATGGAGATTGGGGGACACTCCAAAATTATTCTGGTCCCTTCCATGGGTGCCAGGTTACTGATCTCACAGCATCCCCGGTTTCAACATTGTAGAATTTTGAGGTTATTATGGGGATTAGAAGAGGGGTGTGAATAGGACGAATTTAGATGCCACAAAGCTAGATGGCCTTGGGAACAAAACAAAACCCTAAAACTCTGGTTAACTACCACAGATCTGGAAAGGTCAATTTCAGCATTTTTCTCTAGTATGGTCTTTGCTTCTGTGGAGAAGCAAAAAATTTGGTGGTTCCTATACCATTATCTGGAACATTGCTCTTTCCTGGTATTTCAAAGCTCTTCTCTCCCCCCACCTCCAATTATGAAAGAAAATGTAGAAAGAACATAAACATTCATGGAAATGAAATAAATCTGTCACATGAAAGTTTGTAACCACTTGGAATATCATTCCTCTGTTTTATGTCTTTTCCATAGCATTTGCTGATGTTTTCTGACTATAGTAGTGACATAGTGTGAGGATTATAAAGTAAGTTTGCTGAGGAGTATTGTGTTAGTGTCTAATAAGAAGATGGATTTAGGACAAAAACGAGTCCAAGTTAGAAAGCATAGAATAATATAAAAGTAAAAGTTAAGACATCTTATAATTTCTCTCTCTAGGAAAAATACTTGTGATTCACCACCAAGGCATTTTCACTATTCTAAGAATTCTTCTGTAATTTACTCACCCTATATTCAGTTACATATATATATATATATATATATATATATATATATATATACTTTATACATATAATAAGAGTATATTTTAATTAAATATTTGTCATATGATTATATTTTTTATGAACATACAAAGATTATTTTTCATATTTATAATATTTGAAAGTGCAATATTCCACTAACTATGTATATAAATTTTTAACTTTATAAACTTTATTTTTAATAAGGACATATCTTAATGAGGCACAATTTCCTCATCTAGGGCAGCTGTGCCACTTCTGACTTAATATTAAAAATAATATTGCCTTGAATGTCCCTGTAAAGACTTTGCATCTCTGATCAGTTAATTGAGATAAATTGCTACCAGTCTTTTATAATTTGAAGTTTTAAAATTTATAATAAATACTTGCACCTTATTCAAGGATAATTACTAAGTTCAAAGCAGAAGTATCTAAACATATTTTCTCTGTTTTCATTATAGAAAGAAAATTTGTAGAACTATGTGTTAGATATGTAAAAGTACATATACTTTTCAAGATTTGTGAATTTTCAAAAAGTGAGTACACTAGTGTGGCCATCATGCCAATCAAGGTCAGGATGATGTGGAAGATGATGACAGGACAATACTGTGCTGTACTTTATATCCCAAGTGGATCTCAAACTCTTGACACCCCTGTCTCAGTCTCTTGGGCTAGGATAACAGTTGGGTACCACCATGCCTATCATAATAGCTACATTAACCAGAATGTATTCTATGAATAACTATCATAAGTCTAATATTGGAGTTGTTCCTGTGAAGACTAGATTACTAAAATCAGATTTGTCTGAGATTTTCAGTTCTCTCGTTTTCTGTCCTGGAGATGTGACCTAAAGTACAATGTTTAAACTTTCTGTAGCTCAAGTTCCTCATTCCTAAAATTAAAAACATCAGTATGTACTTCCCAGGGCTATGACAAGTGTAAAACGAATTGAGCAGGTAGTAGAGTGTTTATACCATAGTGAAAACCAATACATTTCAGTTCTTTTTTTTGCCTCCTACATGATACAGACACTTTCCTCAAGACTTAGTCAAAGCTAAGGTAAAGAACAAGGACTTCAACAAATAGAGATCATGCGTGGTTAATAGGGTGATGTGGGGTGGAAAAGAAAAACACAGCTTAGCTTTCTCTGCTATATCTTCATTTCATATGAAAAATATTAATGTGTCAGTCATATATGCAATATTTAGCATACCTAAGCTAATATTACATGTCAAGATCCATGAAGCTGTGTTTAATTTTACAAATTTGATAATTGTTCTTAAGAGACAAATATGTTCTATTTGATTTGGAATAAAACATGGAAATTATCTTGCTTTGTGTTGTAGTATTCTGTTTTCTGTGACTATAGCACAATACCTGAAGAAGGGTACTCGTCCATCGAAAGGCTCTATTTAGTTCATAGTTTTGGAGGCTGAAAGTTCAATATTAGGGTAGACACATCTCTTTGGGCTTTGATGCGGGCTCTCTTGGCTATAATAGTACATGTCAGGGGACTGGAAGGGAGCAGCTGGATGTGGAAGAGTGTAAGTGCACGGAGTGGCCTTGCTTGCTCTCTTGAGTCTTTATAAAACTACATTAGTGTCTTTGGAAGGGCATGCCCAGGGATCTAATCAGTTTCAATAGCGCCCCCCCCCCATCCCCTTAAAGTTCCCACTATCTCCCACCACTGTCCGACTAGGAATTGCATTTCTAGCTCATGAGCCCTGACTTAGATAGTATCCAAGTCATAGCATGAGTACTTTTGGAAGTGCCCTGTGTCTTTCTAGCATCTAATTTAACTCTAGGGTTTTCTGCAGGGTCAGTACAATAGTGCCAATGTTCTACTAACTTTCAGTACTATTTATTGATCAATTATTAGACAGAAGTAATGGTCTTGAAATCATTATTGCTCTCTGTCTTCTATTTCTCACCTTGATTTTTAAGGCACTGGGACCAATAAATACACATTACAAATACATATTTGTAAGATTATATGCATGTTAAAAATGTAGTCATTATTTATAGTAGCCATTAAATGTCAGACTAAGAGTGATATAAAATGAACATCATTTTCCAAAGAGATGTCCTCTGAGACAGGGGACTGCAAGGGAAAAAAAAGTTGAGCATTTTGTGAGCACTGTCTCTCTAAGAGGCTAAGGCATACACCTCTTCCTCTCCTAGAATGAAGAAGTTTGCATCTGGAGGGAAGAAATTTGCAACAAAGAGGAGAGGCTGTGTATAACAACCACAGATGTACCTCAGAAAATCCTGGGACAAAATCTGAGACTGTGAGAAATGGCCGTTTCAGAACTGTTGTATTTTCTTTCTGTGTAAGGACTTAGAGGTTCAACCTTATGTGATTCAAGAAGGGCAGAAAGACAGCACATCTTAAAAGAACAAAGGAGTGAGAATCTAGACAGGGACAAGGGTTAGAAAGGGTAAGCGGTGGAGAGATGTTAAGAAGAAATGAAGATAAATATAGGTAATGCCATGAAGGGACCAGCACAAAGGGAGAGTTGAGTGAGTAACAACCAAGAATGAGCGAATGAAATCAAGTTAGGCTGGGAAATGCATGGAGCAGGAGCAGTAGATGGAGACCCTAACAATTAAGAGGAAAGGGTAATAGAACTGGGCTTTGAAGGGATGGTCTAGGATATAAGAGAGGTTAAATCCTGTAAGTGAATAAAACTGTGAGACAAAGAGGTGCAGAGGCTGACGGAGAAAGTGGCCTTTGATTCTTGGACAGCATCAAGGGAAGTTATGAGTTTCCTTGTTCATTTATTGAAGTATGGCAAAGAGCTGTCAAAGAGAGGCAGCTGGGGATACCTGGTCCTGACACCTGCTGCAGTTCTTATTTGCAGATCTCTGTCTTACCTAAAGATACAAATGTTTTCCTCCTGTGTTCTGTAGCATAGATCTACTACCTTCATTCTAACTGTCTGTGCAGCAGGTAATTGTGGGAGAGACTCTCTTGTGAGCAAACTGTGTGTGATCTATACATTGACACATCACACCTGAGGATAATTTACACAGACACACACAGACATAGATACACACAGGCACACACATACACACACAGGCATACATACACACACATGTCTGAGTGGAGGAACAATATAAAGAGCTAGGAAATAACTTCTTTTTTTTTTCATTGGCTTTTTGCTTTTAGTTTTGGTTTTTTGAGACAGAGTTTCTCTGTGTAACCCTGGCTGTCCTGGAATTCATTCTGTAGACCAGGCTGGCCTGGAACTTATAGAGAGCCACCTGCCCCTGCCTCCTGAGTGCTGGGATTAAAGATGTGCACTACAACCCAGTGGAAATAACTTCTTAAACTCCATTCTTGGATTCTGTCTCTTCTTCTCAATTCTTCACAAGAAAATTATGAGAAACTTGATCAAATTTCTAATTGATTTGTTATCCATGTTAGGCAGACTATTGTGTTACTAATGCCATTTGCTACGCTGATCAATACCAATGTACTCCTGGCAATAGAATAATATGGAAATAGAGTCCTTTTCCCCTCCTGAAATTTGTGTCTCTTTCTTTATGCAGTGGAGTTTGGGGGCTGAGAAGAGGCTATGCTGGAGACATCCAGCAAAGGGTGGCCTCATTTCCCTGCATAAGGTCTGAGCTAAAATATCTCTGGTCTCGCAAAATTGTAAGTAGTGGCTTCCACTTTGCAGCCCATGGGACCTTGTGTTTGGATGAGTTGTCCACACTAAGAACACATGTGACCAGATCTATGCAGTGGCTCCAACCAGGAGCAGAAAATGGAAATGCTGAAGTGATAGCAGCCATGACCACTGCTTGTTGGGCTGCCCTCAGGTAAGACACACTTCCTTGAATTGTAATATCTACTGCAAAGTTCCCCTGTTTTTACTAGTTAATTAGGAGAGAGCAGAATCCGTATGTGTTCACAGATCTATAGTGTCACCTCTTCTATTTTCTTTCTATTTCCCTTTGGTTTCCAGTGCTTTCAACGTTAAACTAAGCTGGTTGTGGCTGCCGTGGGTGTTCATTTAAATGAGGTTAAGTATTTGGCAAAGAAACTTAGCTTAGAGCGTGGCACGCGGGGACACTCAACTTGGTGCCTGTGTAGAGTACTGAAGGCTCAGATGTGGTGTGACTTTTGTCTTCTCAGCTGGCCTCCTCCGTCCCGGGCTTCAGCTGAGCAGTGTGACCTGACTGTAACAGATTTGTTTTCAGTGGCATTTGGTAGTTGGTGCTGGCTCACCGTTTCTATGGGGGAAGTGTCATGCTAAAGTTTGTAGGGGTAGCAGACTGTCCCCCTCTTTGACATTATTACTCATTTCTTGAGTGGAGAATGTCATCTAGTGTCAACTTCCCCCATTTTTCAATGTGTTGAAGCTGGCTATGTCTCTTTGCCATCACTCAAGCAGAAAGTACAGACTCCACAGACTCCCCGGCTGGGGTGGGGTGGGGGTGGGGGTAGGAGTTTGGGCTTCCTTTTCCCTTTCTTTTCAGTATTTCTGTCTTAATGTGAGTCCCTCAACCTGCCTGATGCCTTAAACAGCCTGACAGACTTGTTTTGTCCCAGCTTCATGGTGAGAAACCTCTTATTTTAAATGTTTGAGAATCTTGCAGGGCCTTTGGGTCCCAGAAGAATGCATCAAACATAAAGACTTGTTGCTTTCGGTTTCTGCCCATTACCCTGTGACACCAAGGCACAGGGTAAAACTTCTCAGTTTTGTTTTTAATGTGTCCCAAGGTCTCCGTGTCTTTCTCCCAGCATTTTCATGCATGAGAACATTTTCTATCTGCATTTTATTTGATCGTATACATTAGCTCAGTGTTTTGGTTAGATTGGGAGGGACCTTGGATGAACTATCCATTTCCTTTCTGTGCATGGTGGCATGCCTCATCATAGAGTTCCCAACAGCCAGTGATGTCAGGTAGCCAATGTTCTCTTGGCCTGCAACTGTGAGGTTACAGTTAACAAGGACATTTGGAGGTTTTGGTTTTCATATTTTTATTTCTTTCCTTCTGCTAGTCATTTAATACACATTTGCACTATTGAGTATTCCCATGTGCCAACATTGGGGAGGGGGCTGCAGGCTAAATCCTCTTCCACGCCTTCAAACACTAGCTTTCCTTTTGTTGTGTGGCATGTCTTGGGTCTAGAATTCTGAAGAACACATATTGAGACAGGGTAGAGAAGACTTAGTGCATGATTTGAAAAATAACAAACCTGGAGAGAGATTCTGCTCTGACTTTCTGTAGTCTTCTCAGAAGCTTGTCTAGACTTCGTAGCTCATTTATACGCTATCTGGGATAGGCCTGCTCAGCAAGACATCCTCCAAGGCTAATGAAGGCCCATAGAGTCTGTCTGCACCGGGTTCTACTCCGTGACCCATTGCATTCATCTTCCTGGTGTCTGAGAACAGAGCTGAGAGGCAGATTGCATGGTGTCTAAGACTAACGACCTCAGTCCCACTTGGTGCATAGTAAGAGAAGTTATATCTTCCTCCAAGCTTTGCTCAACTGTTTTCTTCTCACTGAAGCTTATTCTAACGCCACTATTAAAATTAAAAACTGTACCCTTCCAACAGTCAATCCCCCTGACTCTTCTTCCATAGGGTGTACCTTTTGTATATGTTTACTGTTTATGTATGTATTTGTTTTATTTCCCTGATCCCTTTGGGTTATAAATTCCACAAAGGCAAGAACTTTAAAAATATTTTAATTGTTGCATCCTAAATGCCAATGAATGATCTGGTACAGAATAGATGCTTGATAAGTAAATATCCTTGGTTGAACAAATGTGTGCCCATAACAATACTTATTTTACAGTTAAGGTCAAGGCACACTGATGTTCTGAAATAGCTTATGGTGACTGCTTATAGGTTTTTCAGTCTGAGCCCAACTCTTTATGATTACCTTCACCACCCTCATCACCTAATTCTGCTTGGGGGTTTTCAAGGGATGTTTCCTATGTACTTACAAAAAAATTCCCATTCTCATCAGGAAGCCGGATCAGTGCCCGGTGAGCCCTTTGATGGCAGAGCTGGGTTCCCGTGACACAGAGACCTCTGTTTTCCTCATGATATGCAGATTTAGACAGGTCCAGGTAGGCGTCATCTCCATCCTTTTCTTTCCCAGAGCATCATCTAAGCCTTCAGTGCTGTTTATAGCTCCGTGTACCAGAGTGGTAGGGATGTCTTGATTGATTTACCACTTGATTTGTCACTCATCCTCTGTGTGTGAATCCATGAACAGTGTGTATCTTTGCTTTGGGAATCTGAGTGATGAGCATAGATACTGCAGTCTGTTGAAAGCATATCAATATCCATTGCAGGACTCTCCCAGGAGTTGTTAAGCAGTCTCTAGACTACAGTCTAGATTTAATTTTCTTGAGAGTTTTGAGTCTCTCTGAGAGGAGTCAGTGGGCAATAGAGAACCCAGCTGAGAAATAAGAGCCACCACAGTTGGGGTAGCTGGCAGGGCTCCCATATGGACCTGGCTTGGAGCAGCTGACAAAGGAGATTGAGTGAGTGTCTATTTTGTGTTTTCCATTTCCTTTTATCATTTTTTTATAGCCTTTAGGAGTCAGGCAAAGAGAGATTCTGCTGTCTGAAGGACCCCTCAGCTAGTCCAAGCTGAACTGAAGGCAGGGAGACTGTACAAATAACACTCAGTACATGATTAGAATAAGCTAAGGACAGGTAAGGGCTGAACCTGGCTTAGCAACATAATTCACACTCAAGTTTAAAGGCTGGCTCAGAGCTGGGCATGGTGGCTCATGTCTATAAATCCTAGCTGAAACAGGAGGCTCAAAAGGAGTTTGAGGCCAGTCTGGACTGCATAATGAATTCCATGTCAGTCTGGGATCAATGTGATGATACATTGTCTCAAAAAACAAAACAACACAACAAAACAGGTCAGCTCAGTTTGAGTCAAGGGACTTACGAAAGCCATCTCTAAACTTGTCTCCGGCATCCCAGTGTTTCACATTACCCTGCTTCGTTGGATTCTCATCTCTTCCTGGAGAGTAACTGTCTGTTCACAGGAGCAGAGAAGGGTAGAGGGCAACAAGCTGCCGACGCCTTCTGCATTCACTAGGTACCCTTTCCTGTTTGCTGGGTCAGCCTGCTGCACCCGCCGTTGTACCCACTGTTCCTTGAGATCTAGAAACCTTTGCACTATCTTTTCAAAGAACGAGTTTCATGTTAAGGTAGGGAAAGAAGTGTGGTGAAGATGAAGGATCCCAGGCATTCCAAACTCCCCTCAAACAGTGTTAACTCAGCCCTTATCTCAGAGAGCCGCCACACCTTCAATTCCAGAGACACCGGTGCCTCCCGTTCCTGAGAACTCTGAAGATTCTGTGGTGTTAATTCTCCTCAGGTTTGTCCACTGTCCCCATGAGATTTGGGTCTCTCAGATATCCAGTTCCTTATGAGTTGTCCATCTCTTCCTAGCATCTGCATTAGGTTGCTTTGGTCTTTTGTCCTGCTCTACCATTCTGGGGGATTTGTCTTTTGAACACATCCTCACTGTAGAAACAGGTTTAAGGAATGAAAGAGGTGAACACAGGACATTTGCCACCTCATCCTGGACCCTTTAAGGAAGTCATGTCTCTCTCTAGAACCTTCTTTATATTTTCCTGGGAAACTCATCTGTTGATTGGCAGAGGAGAATCATATTTTCAACCTGTTTTAAATTAGTTACATCTGATCATTTAAAATCACTTTAAGTAATGCTCTGTCTCTCTAGGAAATAAAACAAGGTATTCTCTTACCACCTCTACTTGCTTCTGTGTTTCTACTTTATATACTTTCCATACATCTTGATAAGGAGATCTTGATAAGGAGGCTTTGGGACCATGTTCTGTAGAACCATGTGATATTTGTGTTTTTTTTCTGGCTGATGTTTGCCTTGCTGGCAAAGCACGTTTCAGGGTAGCTGGTACCTTGATCTGAGTTGTTCAGAACCTGTTAGTACCTATTGGCTGGCCTGGCTTAATTTTGGCTTTCACTGGCCATAATCCCTGGGGTCTCCACCATTTCTTCCAGTTAATCCACTTGTCCACTGGTCTACCTCAGCCTCTGCAGTAATGTTACTGCTAATGTGAAGTCAGTGGGTGGTCTGTTGGATGTAGCTTCTCCCTGATACTCCAAGGGAAGTAAAGGTTGCTTTGAAAGCTGAATTGGAGACATTCTCTCCACACTGAGTTTTTTAATTGTGTGTCCATACACTATTGATATGAGTATTATGCAGAAAACTCAGAAGGGACTAGGCATTAGGCAAGTTTCACTGTCCCCATGGTTAACTGATTATGAACACTGTCTACTATGGACCAAATCCTGGAATGCAGGTAACCAGGACCCACATGGTTAACAGTCTTGTTCTCCTGCTGTCCCAATTTTTTCTCCTGTTTAAAAAACAAGAGAATGGATATTTCCAGGGCTCACTGGCTGTTTGCCAGGCTCTATGTTCCCAACTCTGGGAGTGAGGACTTAGATATGGGTATAATATTTTGGAAAGACTCTTTTTCTGGACAATACAACAATGCCTTTTCAATGTATCTATTTGTATTTCAAAGGTTGGATATTAGATAATTTTTTCTCTTTGCATACTTTTTTATAAAGTATTTTGGTTCTTACTCCCCGAAAAAAAAAAATGGACACAAGTCTGTTGTATTCAGAAAAAAAAAATAGAAAAAGAGAGAGGCAAGTAAAAACTTTCCAAACTCTGTCTGACTCAGTCCTGATGGAGTGACTGGATGTAGTTTGAAAAGAATTGGAAAGCCTGTCTGCCATGAAGCACTTGGCACCTGGACAATGTGTTGGAGCAGGGATTTTAGTTACAGAATTGGAGATTTGGGGCTACAGAATTCTAGGATTTGGGGCAGAAGTAAACTATCTGGGAATCAGCCCTGTGAAGTAGGATCATTGTTTAACAATCTCCCTCAGTCGGTTTTTGTCCCTCACTCCCTTCTCTCACCCCCACTCCTGAAGAACCCCATTCTTTTCAGCAAATGCTTCCGTCTGATTTTGATATGTGACCCACTGAATTTCATTAGGGTTTCTTGCCCCTGTGTGGGTGGGAGGAACATGGGCAATATAAAAATGTTTACCCCAATGAGAAAATGACATTTCCTCTCCCAGCAACTATCAATTGCCAGGATAAACATATCTGCAAGTGAGTTCATAAGTGCAATATCTTTGTCATGCCCAAAAGACATTCAAAACACCTAACTAGTTATATGTATGTGTGTATACATATATATACATACATAAATGTATAGATGTATATTTGTATATTTTAATGAGACATTTTTAAGAATTGAGTCTCCAAACATGGAGACACACTAATGTTGGCTTATGAAATTCTGAGGGATTTCATCTCTTCTCCTTTCACAAGGAATCTATACATTTTCTTTAATTACATCTGTTACTTATCAGAAAAAAATTATGATCAAAGAAGAAAAGCAAAATGGTAAAGATATTAAAGGATTGTTTTTTAAAAAATAAAATTATTTCATTTTCACTTAATGTGTCAAACAGCCAAGGCTACCATGGTACTAACTAGCCAGCTGAGATGTGAGTGGGTTGAGTGCTCCCAATACACACATTCTAATTATCACATCAGGCTGATTCTCCATCCCCACTTCACCATTGCACTTGAATGTGCACACATGTCAAATTGTTATTTGCTAATAACCCAGATGAAGACATACATTGTGTCACTCTCGTGCCAGGATGATGGTTGCTGAAGGTTAAGTTGAGATCAAAGCTTTGCCTCTCTCTGCGTTCTGTCAACATTTTGAACTTAAGGCAGAGGGTAGAGGCTACATCTGGGATTCAGTGAAAACAAGTAGATTTTCCAGTGGTCACACAGATGGCCCTGGTGAAACTGAACGGGTCTGGGGGGATTGTTATAAGAGGTAAGGGTTAATGGGGTTTGGAGGGAGGTAAGGGACACTACAGGAATAAAGTAATCACAAGGCATTGTACATATGCATGGAATTGTCAAAGAATAAACCTAATTAAAAAAACTATAAAATTTTGTATGTGTTTTCATTTTATTTGGAATTACTAATAGTTGCATATGGTATTCATGAGGAGGATAAAAAAAAAGAAATTTGAAAAACTCAGCAAGGCTCCTATCTTATCATTGCAAAATGGAAGGTTTCTAAAAATCTCAGCTGCAAAATTCTGTAATTCAAACCAATAGCCTGCTTCTAGGGCAGAGGTTCTCAACCTATGGGTTGCAACCCCAGGGTTGAAGATCATATGACCTAAGACCATTGGAAAGCACAGATATTTACACTAAGATTCATCACAGTGGTAAAAATACAGTTCCGAGGCAGCAACAAAAATAATTTCATGACTGAAGGGTCACCACAACATGAGAAACTGGATCAAAGGGTCACAGCTTTAGGAAGGGTGAGAACCACTGCTCTAGGGGAACATTGACACTTCCGAGAGTGACCACATGGTGGCACAATGACACCTCGCAAAAGTGGCTCTCAGCCTCTAGAAGCAAAAAAGATTAGATCCCTAAAGGGAGGTCTTCAGGACTTCAGGGAACCTGCAGAAAGAGAGGAACTGGTCCTATGTGCTTCTGGCTTCCAAGAACAGACGCAGTTGTTCTAATATTTCTGTTAAAATGCGGTTGGACTTCTCCCAGAGGCAGTGCATGAGACTTTCCCTTCTGTGTGTGTGTGTGTGTGTGTGTGTGTGTGTGTGTGTGTGTAAGAGACACCTTTATCTTTGTAGCTGCTAGTTCTGATTACAGTGATGGATTTCATTAAGAATCCACTGGTTTACCGTGTGGCTTCTGCTTGAGTTGGGTTCTGGTGAATTGGCTTGAATCGACTCTGCCTCACCTCTACCCGATCTAAATTCTCTCTTCAGCCGAGTTATGCGTCATGGTTGTAATCCATGTATTATTCAGCTCCTCACAGCTTGGGGTTAACCCTCACTTTCTGAATGTCATTGGTGAACTTCACACTGCTGAGTTGAAGGTGGCTTTCTCAGTCTTTATCTGCTTCTCCACCTTACTTTGCTGACTGTAATCTCTCCTGGCACCTTCTTACTTAACAATTTTTTGACATTTATTATTTTTAATATGCATGCACGTTTGGTAGGAGTATGACACAATGTGTGTATGAGGTCAGAGGACATCTATCAGGAGCCCATTCTTTTTTGTTTTATTTTTGAGGTTATAATTTAATTACATTTCTCCTTCCCCTTTCCTCCCTCCAAACTCTCCCACATAGTCCTCCCTGCTGTTCTTGAAATTCATGGCCTTTTTTTCATGAACTGTTATTGCATGCATGCATGTATATGTAGATACATACATTCCTAAAAATAAAAATACCATTTGTATGGTTTCAAGGTTGGCCATTTGGCACTGGACAACCAATTGGAGTGCTCTTCCCTCTCTTGCCTTCCTTCCACCATGTGGTTTCCAGGGATCAAACTCAGGGCACCAGGCTTGTCTACAAGGGCCCTTTCCCATTGAGCCATCTTGCCGGTCCCCTCATAAAACTTTAGCCATTCATTTCCAGCTTCTATGAGTTTTTCTATTTTCTCTATCCATTAACTACTGGTATATCCCAGGGTTCTTTCTATCCTTGCCTCAAAGTTTTTGTTTATCTTTGCATACCTCACATGCAGAATCCTATCACTAATATTGTCTGGAGACTGTTGGCACACGCAGGAAGCAATGTGCAGAGAATAACCAGGAAGTTTAAACTGATGTCAAGTTTGCGATCTCTGTGGAATATGTGAAACTAAAGATTACACACGAGGTAAAGGTTAAAATGTGGTATTTGTTGATCACTACGGTTACTATCTCCATCTCATTGCCCAAACCACAGACAAAAGAATCATGCAGAACTTATTTGTCTGAGCCTTGGGCATCAGGGCAGTCGGTAAGGTTCATTAGTTTGGGCCCCTAATGATTTTGAGTCCGTCTTTGGAGCCGTGCCCTGTCATGAGTGTTGCCCTCCCCTCTGGTGTGGAGCACTGTTTACTCCAGCCATCTTCCTCCGGACTTGAGTCCTTAAGAATGTTTTCTACACTACAGAGAAAACACTTCCTCTGAAGCAAAATCGAATCATGTAACATCTTTACTCAGACACTTTAAGTCATTCCAGATTAGAGTGCTAAGTTTGTAGTATCGTTTCCCAGATGTCACTTGCTTGGTTTGTGTCTTCTCGTCCCTTCTTGCCTCATTCCTACCAATTCTTCTTGTTTTACACCATTGTCTAGTGACACTCAGATGTTCATTGCTCCTCACGCCTTGATCACTGTTTTCACTTATCTCCGGTTTTACTTATTTTGTGCCCTTTGTCTCAAATTCTCTTCCAAATGTTCTTTGTCTCGAAAGTTTTTAACTCGTCTCTCAATATCCTCATCACATGGCATCTCTTCCAAGTTTTTCCCTCAGCTTCTAATTGGGCTGACTGCTCCCTTTTTATTTTCACATTCACAGAACTATGCTGATATCTGTCTTGTGGGCTCCCTTTATGTTCATAGAGTGAGATACCTGTGTGTGTCTTCTCTAATAGGCAAGTCTTCCTTCAAAGGAGGGGTCATATCTACTCACTTTCTATTTTACACCCCTGTTCCTGGTACTGGGCTTAGTGCATAACAGATGTTTAATAAAGTTCTGTTATATAGAATTGGACATGTTGGAGGCTCAGAGTCCTTCTGCTGTGTGAAGCCTACTCTAGTGTTGAGAAAACTAAGATTTTATTTAGCCAAAACTGACTTCCTGAAAAAAGAGGAGTCCACTGGGTTTGGGCTAGTAGTAAGAAATAGGGTATAATTAGAAAGAATTTGGATGAGCAAAGTGAGAAGACTCATGTAGAGGACAGGGATGAAAGGGAGCCAAGCAAACTTCGTGTTTCTGAGCAGATTGGTGGAGCGTTAGGTTGGAGCCCAGCTCCTTAGAAACTTCTGATGAGGGGCTGGTGGACATGGGGCCCATTCCTGGGCAGAGGGAAGCTATAGAGAATAGAGAGATGGCATTTCCATTGTGCAAGAAGAGTGATGTAGCATGGGGAGCAAGGACTGAAGTAGGAAGTGGACAGAATCAGCGAGGGTGGAAGGAAAGGATGCTAGGTGAACAGGCATCAGGTGAGGTCTCACACCAGAATGGCCACTGTGGCGGGGAAACAGAAAGAGCTGATCTTTATTCTAATGGGGCCTCCTGAGGGAACGTTAGCAGCAACTGTGATTGCATGTGATAATACTCAGAGCAAAGGCAGAAAGTTTTGAGAAAATACAATAGGAAGTAGGGGTATGATTTTTAAAGTGTGTGGATGGGGGAGGGTTTCAAAGGGAGGAATGGCTTATAGAGACAGCTTTGGCTTTAACATCTTTGAATTTGAGTTGTTGAGATATTTCATATTTAGTGGATGAATGAATGAAATCCGGGTCTATCAGGCACTAAAACCACAGAACTAGCTTACAGGGTAGATTGAGTCATGAAGATTTAGGAATTGTTAGCTCAGCATTGTGAAAATTGGAAGATCATGGACTTCTCAAGGAAGAGATGAAAGAAGTGAATGGCAAGGGCTCAGAGGTGTGAGCCTTGGGGTGGGTGGATGGATAATGCTTTTAATTTGGAGACAGACAGACGAGCCACTGTGAGCCAATCAATACTGAAGCTCAGCTAGGCAAATATCTGCTGTTTTGAATCCAAGCAGACTCTTCGTTACTTGCTTCTCAAACATACAAGAACTATTTAAGATAGTTTTAAAAAATCCAGGACTGGAGAGATGGCTCAGAGGTTAAAAGCACCAGCTGCTTTTCCAGAGGACCTGGGTTCAATTCCCAATATTCACATGGTGGTTCACAACCCTCTGTAACTCCAATCCCAGGGAATCTGATGCCCTCTTCCGACCTCCACTGGCACCAGGAATACACATGGGTGCACAAACATACATGCAGGCAAAGTACTCACACTCATGAACAAATTAAAAAGAAAGTGTTTAATCATGATAAATATTCTAATACATACAATAAAAATTTCTAGAATGTATGAAAACTTCCATAGGTCAGAAAGACCAACTAGAAGCTGGGGAGATAATTCAGAAATCAGTTCTCATGCTGGGAATGCAGCTTAGTTGATAGAGTACAGCATGTGTGAAGCTCTGGGTTCAATCACTAGCATCCAGTGAACCAGGTATGATGGTGTTTATCTGGCATACAGGAGAAGTGGAGGGATGAGGATTAAGAGTTCAAGGCTAACTTCAGCTTCAAATTTGGTTCAAGGCCAAACTAGATTGCATAAGACCCTGTTTAAAAAACAAACAAAATTCATATAAACCCTCTAAGGATTTGACAACATCATATTTGATTCAGTAAGTTCATGTAAGTTATCTTAAAGAAATAGTTGCTTGGCACCAATATTTAATTATAAACATGTTTATTACAGTTTTACATATCAGCTATGCAAAGCAAGGCACACACTTGAGCTGATCTGAATTGTCATTTGGGACATTGCCACCTGTGTTGAAGTGTGCTTGGCTGCCCCTTCTAATATCTCTCACCAAAGCTGTCATAGTGGTGACTTTCGTGGTGTGTCTTGCACAACTCATATTTTCACAGTTATTTCTCTAGTCCACTCCATGGCATTTATCTCTCTTCTTTTGCACTCGTACAACCCCTTCTTACAAGTTCTCGGGGGCCTTGTGGCAGTCTCATTTGCATGTAGTAGATTATCTGGTCTTCCCTCTGAGTTTCATGCATAAATCTTTCACAGTTCCTCAAAGTATCTTGCTTTCCAATTGACTGGTATTAAATCAAGTATTTTTACACTCCTTTAAACTCTAAAATCTTTTAAAGCAACAGTTAACAGTGGTTCCAAAAATGCACAAACTACTTGAAGTAAATTATCATGAATACATTCAGTTAACCTTTTAATGCTCCGTTTTATATTAAAACTAGGTGGCTTATTTAAA
The DNA here is from genome assembly GCF_903995425.1 of Onychomys torridus. Classification (NCBI taxonomy): domain Eukaryota; kingdom Metazoa; phylum Chordata; class Mammalia; order Rodentia; family Cricetidae; genus Onychomys; species Onychomys torridus. Next base: position 32,835,665 of record NC_050453.1, read on the forward strand.
GTTACAAGTTGTGTAACTCTAACTCCAGTTTTTTTTTTCTTTTAAAGATTTTATTTATAAAAATTATGTGTATATGTGTGTGTCTATTTGTGGCTCTGTGCACATAAGTACAGTTGATATATGGGTGCTGGGAACTGAACTTGGGACCTCTAGAGGAGCAGTATGCTCTCCTAACCACTGAGCTATCTCTCTAGCCCCCCAAACTATCATCTTTAAAAACATTAAGCATGCACTTAAAGGCTTATATAAAGATAATGACTTATATAAATAGCAAAAGAATCTATCAACGACCATGACCGTCATTTACAAATAAATTAGTAAACATTAGATTTTATTTTTAGAGTCCCACTATATCACCTAGGATGGCCTCGAAGTCTTGAGCCTTTGTATGTCTGCCTTCTGAGTGCTGGGATTGTGGGTGTGCACCACCACATCTGGCTTTAGAATCTAGCTGGGCAATTATCTGCAAGCCATGCTGTTCTGATTCCTGGGAAGTGGTCCTATGTACTGTCTAGTTAGACAGATAGGCAGAGAAGTAGATATGATAGATTTGAGAAAATACACAGCAGGAAAATTATTAATGGGTCACCACAATTATTAGTCATTGCTTGTTTGTTCATGCCTTCTTCAACACTGCCAAGAATCAGGAGTGAGGTGAGAGAAGTTCAATTCTTGGTTGGTAGGCATAGCTGAACCTGTTAAATGTTCCGGCTCAATTTAGTTTACACAAAGTCTCATGGGGCTCCTCTTTTTTTTTTTTTCCACTCATTTTGTTTTCTTTCCTTAAACCAATGTTGTACATTGAATATATTGCTAACTATGTCTTTAAAGTACTAGCAAGATGGTTTCTTTGTTTTGTGCTGAGACTGGAGACATGGGTGCCTTACACCTTATGGAAATGTTTTGTATCTCATAACCGCATGCAGAAAGGATGGACAAGCTACTGGTCTAATGCCACTAGGACAATTCACTAGACCCTCCAGTCATCTATGGAGAAGACTACAAAGGTTACAGGAAATGCCTTGAAGAACTTTCCAAAGGGCCACCTTGCCTTTTTCATAGGCATAGATACACAGATGTTCATTCCATGGTTAATCAGTTTTCCTGTTTGCAAAATGGTGCTATTCTTGCTGTGTTTGCTATGTGGGTAGTTTGAATATGTCTTGGTTAGCAATCCAGAACTGAAAATTCTCACGTTCTAGATATACCCAGAGAAATCCAGATAATGCAAAGCACATCTGTATTCTATGAAACTGTTTCTGCTAAGCCACATGGAGGTATTTGTTAAGTTCATCTGTTTCCTTTGCCTAAGCACCAACCAAAGTAAACTGTCCCTTGACTCTTTCCTAGCCTCATTCAGCCTCAGCTCTGTGTTGGTCTATTCTTAGAGCCAAAAACAGTAAATCTGAGGAGGTGTTAGCTGCAGTGTGTCTTTAAGGGCCCAGCATATCTATAGTTTAATCTGTAAACCACAGGCAGCATTCTCAGCCACACAAGAGGGAGATGTCACCTGTTGAAATGTGGGCATCTACTGTTTATTTACTTATTTATTGGTTATATAAATTACTTTGGTACTTGGCACTTTAGATCTGTTAATGCTTTTAAACTAAATTCACACACACACACACACACACACACACACACACACACACACGGGTTGGGGAAAGATGCTGAGATTTTAGGATCTTTGTGAGACAGGATGAAAACAGGTTAGCACAGTGATCATGAAAGCTGACCCTGATGACCCTGTGGGTTAAAATTGTGTTTTTGTCACATCATGGATTAGTGAAGTTACTTAATGATTCTGTTCCTCTGTTTTCTTATCTATGACATGTGGAAAATATAATTCATAAGGATTACTTCATGGTGAAGAACTACTTTTGGAATACACTAAAGCCTTAATAAATATCATAATCGTCTAGCAATATCATGTGGTGGTTCCACCAGAAAAACACAGTGGTGTTTCTGAGAAGTTGTCATCAATGTCCAAACATACCCCTTGAGTTTTATTTGCCTAGTCATAGTTCACTGACATTGATTTATGTTTTGGTCTTTAAAAATCATGTTCACGATTAACTGATCTAATAAACAGAAAGTCAACATATTAAGTTTTAATACATGATATTATAATTTATTTTAATTGGTTAGTTTTTCTCCACTCAGGTAGAAAAAAACAAATGAGGAGGGAAATCAAATTTTAATCAGAAAACTAATAGAAAATATGGCATTTGATTATGAGGAGGTTCTGTGGTCCCAACTGGATGATGAAATATATCTGTCATCTCTAAGAGTAAATGAAGATTGACATGACAAAAAACCATGCTCACTATTGAAGAAAGCATGAGGAAAACAGGGCCTGGGGCTTCTATTTTCTGGCTCTAAGAAGTGTATTTCCCTTCCAACCCATAGGCTCCACTTTGAGAGCGAATAAGCCCCAGGGTTACATTCTTCATGTTTCACACTTGAGTCTTGTTTTCCCACTTGCTGTTTGGCCTGATCCAGCACAGAGGTCCACAGAGTTCAGACAATGACAGAAAATCATGCAGAACAGAATTGCAATTGTGTTCAAGCCACTGTTTTTCCCTGTTACTAGCACAAGGCTTCCCTGAGTACTTCAGATGGCTCTTGTTGGGATGCTGTGTATGCTGAGTGTTTAAACCATGAAGAGTTACACAAATTAAGTAGCCTGTTATGCACCATTAGCTACTTCCTAATGAATAAATTCTGCTGCTTCCTGGCTGTGTAGATTGTCTTATGGGGGAATAATGGCCATCAAATCACTAACTGTAATTTAAAACATTTGTGCTTGTCTTTTGATTATGGATTCCCTAGTTAAGTCACCAACATCTTCTGTCTGCCACAGAGTGCCCTGTCTTATGGGGGAAAATGGACATCAAACAAAAACTGTAATTTAAAACGTTTGTGCTTATCTTTTGATTCTGGATTCCCTGGTAAAGTCACAGACATTTTCTGTCTGTCTGCCGCCACAGTGCCCCTCCCAACAAATAGTTATTGTTAGCCTTGCCTCTGGCTTTTCCAAAGGGCAACTCCCTGTGACTTTGAGCAAACTGCCAAAGTGTATTTCTGTATTTACCAATCTCTGTTTCAGGCCAGATTATCTTGACTGTCTCCTTCATACGCAATAGAAAAATCTGTTTAATATTTTCACTTGATGGCATAGTACATAGGAAGATTACATTTGCTTTATTTACAAAGGTTAATTTCAGTAGCTGTTGAATCTTATTCATCATAATAATTTCTCTTTTATGGACATGTGTATGTCTATGTGCAGGTGTGTGCAGGTTGGGAGATAGCCTCAGGTGTCATCCCCAGGATCACCTTTCCCCACTGTCTACCTATATTGAAACAGCCTTGTTGGCCTTCAGCTCACCAATTAGGCTAGATTTGCTAAGCAGTGAGTGCCAAGGAGTCTCTTCCCTCTCAGCACTACCTACCACCAGTGTGTGCCACTGCACTTGGCATTTGTACATAGGTCCTAGGAACCAAACTCATACTTGCAAGGCAAGTGCCCAGGGACTACTAGTTTTTTAGTAGCTCTTTTGTACCATGAGAATTGCATGCTTCACATTCATCCTCTCCTCTCATTATTAAAAAAAATCCTAAAAAATGAGGTTCAATAAGTTACAGTAACAAAGTACCACCTCCCCAAGTTTCAGTTGTTGAGCAAAGCAAAGGTTTATCATCTACCAAAAGTCTAATGTTGGTCACCAAGGATCCTTCCTTCATCTTATAAAGTCAAATATCAATGGTATCGAAGTCTCAGTTTATAAAGCTGGCTGGTTAGTGTCAACATAAAGAGACTAATGCCATTAAAAAGGAAAGGTTATTGTTTCTCACAATTTTCCTGGAAGTGAGAGGCATGACTCATTGCAAGGCCCTTATGGCATCCAAGTCAGTCAATAAGCAGAATTAGAAGCAAGAGTAAAACAGGCCCAAGGTCCTCATTATATTTTCTGAGGAATCAGTAAAGTAGGTCAAAGTCAACCAATCAGTACTGACTAGCTTGGGTAAGGGTTAGTCTTGGGCCTGGTAGTCTCTAGTTGCTTGTTTTATGGCCCTGGTGATTTAATCAAAGAGGGATATTGGCCCTGGATATGACAGTTAGCCATAAGAGGTGGCAGAATACAGACTCAGGCTTAGCTACTTTGGAATGTGACTTCTATGGTGCACTTTTAAAGGCTGCTTTCCAGAAGAGATATAGACAACTCCAGCTATTAATTAGGAGCTGTGATTAATGAAAGCTCTGCAGACAAATATAGAATCTATGAAAACACAGGACACATTTCAACACCTGGCCCCCGACTTTAGCATGGCTGAACAGAATGGGAGAGAGCTGGGCTCCCTCTGAGGAGTTTACAAATGTCAAATCTGTCTGTCTATAACCATGGCTAGGGTGCTCACAGAAGTAGGGAAATCTACTTCTGATGTTTGCTAAGTGGACATGTCATCAAACTGCTTTCTATGTATATATGTTTATGGTCATAGACTAGTGCTTTCTCAGCCTTGGCCAGAGAAGCTTCATTTTACAGTGGGCTGAGGTAAATGCAGACATGTTAACTGGCCAAAGTGCTAAGAACAAGTGACTATTAAGTGCTCAGCCCTAAATGTGATGTCTATGTCACACTGTCCAAGGCTTAAGGAATGAAACACTGCAGAAGAGAGTGTGGGAAGATTGTAAGACTCAGAAGATAGCAGGAATATTGTGAAATACTGTCTTCTCCATATGTCATGGCCATTGTGATTATGAATGCTCATGGCTGTGACTACCACACAGAACTTACACGAAAAACTAATTCATAAAAATAGGATGGGGACTAATTGGGACAAAAGAGGGGTCATCAGGAGTGGGAGAGAGATAAGAGGGTACTGGGGTGAGAGATACAATCACAATATGTTTTATACATGTATAAAGTTGCAAAAAATATGTTATAAAATTCAGGGCTGAACACTCCATAATGACCACCTGTGGTTTCTGTGTTAATTTCTATCTATTGCAAGTAGAAGCTTCTCTGATGAGAGGTGAGGGATGCACTGATCTATGCACTGATCTTTATATCTATCATATAAAAATATGAACTTAGAGAGCAATTTGATACTATGTCAATTTAGCAAGACAATAGTAGTAGGTTCTTTCCTGAGGCTTATAACCTATCTAGCCTCATGTTCTTGGCTCTAATAATGGTGCCAGGCATTAAAATTGAAAGTGGCGGGGTGTGGATTAAAAAAAAAAAAGAAAAAGAAAGTGGCGCTGACTTTACAAGCCTATGAATATGGTATACTAAAACCTATCAAATTGTACAAATAGGCACATTGAATGTTGTGAGTATTATTTATCAATAGAGATTTTATTTTATTTTTTAAAAAAACAAGATGGTTCAGCTTGACAATTAGGGCATCGATACAACGCAAGGGAAAGTTCTGACTTTACAGCTGTGTTATCAAGCTTTAAGCATAACAGCCTTTGAAAGACTCAAATAGCCTGGAAAATAACTGTTCACAAAGGTTTTGAATTTCTCTCTGAAAGTAGAGATGCAAAGAACATACTTGTCATCAGCAGGTACTTTTTGGTGAGACAGTTCAGTGAAAATCTTGTCTGGCATCCCCAGGGTCACCATACCACATTCCTGCCAGTCTAGCTACCTCAGTAACACATCTGGAGAATCATCTTCAAGACAACGGATGAGAACAGGCGAGGTGCAGCCCAACACCGTGGTGCAGAAAGTCCCCACCGAACACCACAGTGAGTTCCTGGAAACTGTGTCATACAGCAGACCATTATGAGGTACCTCATATTTTGACAGACAAACAATGCTATATGTCAAGTGCAGGATATTCAGCTATCAAATACAACTTAAGTCAAACATATGATCAGATTACTCTTGAAGGCAAAGATGTATACACTATAAACCCCATTACAATTTCAGAACAAAACTATGCTAACTTCTGGATTTTTCTATAGAAATGCAAACACTGAGTTTACTTTGAATCTGAACAACATTTTAGTGTAGTATGAAGCATAGCTTGTAAATCATATCTCTATTGTTTTATAACTATAACTTCAAACACAATCTGTTCATTGTAGTGATTAATTATTATTCTGTTTGAAACTTTAGAATGTAAGTTTTTTTTTTTTAATATTAACCAGATTGTTCAGGTCTCTTGGAGGACTATCTGAGGAAGTAACAGGTGTGTTGTCTGTATGTATATACATATTACATTTTATAGTTTTCTCAGCATTAAATATACATTTCCAGAACCATTCCATAGATTCATTGTATGCGCCATTCCATAGATTCATTGTATGCGAGAAGTGTATGAGAAAATGGTACACATGTGTAAATAGGGACAAATATACCTGTCTACAACAGGGATAGCTCTCTCCAGTAAGAGCTGTCTATAACAGGGGGATGATAGACATTGTCCCTGGCCTTAGCCAGTTCAAGAAGGTTAAACAAGTCCCTCTTTAGGCTTGGCAGTGGTAATCAACAGACCAATCTTCTTTCAATTACTGTGTCCCAGTTCTCTTAATTTGTATATTGACACATGAAACTACATTTGTCAATGACCCTGTATTTATAGGCATTTAATCAAGACAAACAAAAAAAATCTTCACAAAACTATGTCCATGAATTTCTATATTAGCATTACTGATAAAAGCCAAAATCAACCCAAATACTCCTAAACTGATAAATGTGAATATATATATATATATATATATATATATATATATCAGAATATTATATGCCATAAAAGGGAATTAGGTACTTGTGCATATAATAGCATAGATGAATCTTTTTTACATTAAATTTTATTTGGGTTGTGTGTGAGTGTATGTCTGTGTGTATGTACATGTGTACCACAGTGTGCGAGTGGAAGTCAGAGGACAACGTTTTGGAGTCAGCTCTCTCTTTCCACCATGTGTGTCCAGGGAATCAAACTCAGATAGTCAGGCTTGGTGGCAGATGTTTTTACCCACTTAGCCATTTCAGTGGCCCGCATGAATGAATCCTGAAAGCAACAATCTAAACGTCGCTAGTGTAGTAGAACGAGACACAAAGGACTGAACAGTGTGTGAAAAATCCCCGTCTACAGAGACAAAACAGTGAGTGGTTGCCAGAGGTTGGTGAACAGGGTGGAGGGAAGAGGAGACAGACAGTGATGAAAGGAGATGAGGGTTCCTAGAGTGGGAAGCTATTCTAAAATGTATTGGAAAAATGGTGAACCACTAAATTATAGGCTTTGAATGACTCAGTTATATTGTATGTGAATTCTATTTCAGTGGGGCTGAAATATAATTTCAGTTGTATTTTTAATAACAAAAAGATCTCCATTTGCCACAGCTCAACACTCCAGAGGCAACATAAAAAGAATTTTCACATTATATGTTTTGGTTTTGGGCACAAATATGTCCTTTGTAATAGCATTTCCAGCAGTCTGGTGTCAAGGAGGGAAACACAATTAAATAGTCTCAGTACATGTGGGACTTATTTTTTGAGGAGGCAAGATTTACTCCAAGAACTACAAAGAGACTAGTTTACCACTTGGTACTATTCTTGAGAATTTTGTTTGTTTGCTTGGTTGATTTGGGTTTTATTGACATGTTGATAAATCTTATTTTTTGTTCAAGATTCATTATTTTTGATGTTGATAGAAGGTTTGCTTATTCAATGATTTATTAAAGAATTCAGATAACTAATTCCCAATATGTCTTTAAACCATGAGTTCAGTTTCACTGGGTAAAAAAGTCCTTGGCATGCATACACTTTTTAAAAGAATTAAAGGCCTGACAACGAGAAAAAGGGAAAACTCAAAAACTTAAATGTTTCAATTTTGAGAACTTCATCATGGCAGCTTGGAAAGATAACTTGACCGCATTGGCTGAGATATACAATACATTCTGTTGAAGTGATCTGTAGAGATACATGTGCTGATTTCACTTATTATTATTATTATTATTATTATTATTATTATTATTATTATATTTGTGGTTTAATTTTACACATCAGCCATGGGTTCCCCTGTCCTCCTCCCTCCCTCCCCCCCCCCCACATTCCTCCCATCAAGATTCATTTTTATATATTGATTTCACAGATCTCACTAAGTACATGATATATTCAAAACACTATTGCATATAAAGGATGACTGCTTTTTCATCTTCAACTTTGTCCCAAACCATCATGTTCCACAGGGATAGAGATTAAGACATCCTGAGAGCATCACTGTCAGGGGCATGATGGTGCTGGAAAGGGTTCAGAGAAGAAACTAAGAAGATACTCATTGGTTTATGAATGGCTATTTTTAGATTAGGCTATTTTTAGATTTGATGTCTTGGGCAGCTCATTGTCTTGAACCATAGTTTGATCTTCTGTTAAAAGAAGTGGCAGCTGAGGATATAGTTGGCAAAGTATATATTATGCATGAAACATTGGGTTTGATCCCCAGTATCACAATTGTGTCAGGGTGGTGCACATCTCTAACCCTAGCACTTGAGAGGTTGAAGCAGAAAGATCGGAAGTTCAAGGTCATCCTCACATACAGAGCAAATTGCAGGCCAGCTTAGGTTACATGAGACCATGGTTTTAAATATAATTTAATAGTGAACAAAAATATAAAAGAGAGCCTAGATTCTTCCCCAACCCTTCCAGGTCTGTATCCTAGTTAAGTTCCAGAGACGTTCAATACTTGTATTTACGAAATGTTTTCTTCTTTCTCTTTTTGAAGGAAAGAATCAAATGCACCTTAAAAGAGAAACCTCTTTTCATAAATAAAGTAGTATTCCTTTGTCACAGGTGCTCTGATACCCCAGATTTTTGTGGCGAACAATTGTTTCCTTACCTCCAACATGACACGTGTGTCAGTAAATCACTAGTGTCTCCGACAAACGCTGCTGGGAAGGAAACTTCTACTTATTCCCAGGAATTCTCAGGACTGCATCCTTTGCCTGCTGTGCTAAAATTCATTTACAGTTTTGTGAAGAAGAAAATTAATAATGAAACTTGAATTATCACCCATAGTGTTACTGATTTCCATATACCCCAAGACTCATTTATCTCCTGCCATCTCTTGGCATTTGATCAAAACCCCGAGGATGCAAAAATGAGTCATGGCTTTGTGAGTCTTACTTTCTCTATTTGTACCCTTTACCTTCACAGCTGTGAGTGAGAGAGAAGGCATGTCAAACCCAAACCCACTCTTAGCCAGTAACAGAGGAAGTAAGGGGAGCTCTTCGAAGCCCAGGACAAGAATATGCATTTGTTGTGGTGACTACCTTGGAAAACGAAAGTTTGATGCTGTTTATCTGTGATAGCTTGGTTCTCCAAGGCAAAGCAAGAAAACCCAGCATGATTTGTGTGGAATGTGTTCTCTGAGATGGTGAGAAGGCTACACATGCCGTGTATTCTTGAGAGCATTTACTTCTGGTACCCCAAACAACAACTCCTCTCTTCTCTTCTCTTCTCTTCTCTTCTCTTCTCTTCTCTTCTCTTCTCTTCTCTTCTCTTCTCTTCTCTTCTCTTCTCTTCTCTTCTCTTCTCTTCTCTTCTCCTCTCCTCTCCTCTCCTCTCCTCTCCTCTCCTCTCCTTCTTCTTCTTCTTCTTCTTCTTCTTCTTCTTCTTCTTCTTCTTCTTCTTCTTCTTCTTCTTCTTTCTCTCTCTCTCTCTCTCTCTCTCTCTCTCTCTCTCTCTCTCTCTCTCTCTCTCTCTCTCTGTAGGGGGAACCAGAAGAGTCTTCCTTCTGTAAGAATGGCTATGTTCCAACCTGGAGCAGATGACAAGATTGCTCAATGGAATCCGTCTCATAGAAAATGTGAATTGGCAACACAAAAGCATCATTAAGATTCTGAATCATAGAGTCAGGTGGTGTTGGCATACACCTTTAATCCCAGCACTCAGGAGGCAGAGGCAGGCAGATCTCTGTGAGTTCAAGGCCAGCCTGATCTACAGAATGAGTTCCAAGACAGCCAGGGCTACACAGAGAAACCCTGTCTCAGAAAACCAAAACCAAACCAATCAATCAATCAATCAATCAATCAATAAATAAACAAATAAATAAATAAATAAAATTATGAATCACAGATATGAGAGGAATTATTTATTACTTAGTATAATCCTTATTCCTTATTTCATAGTTAAAGAGCCTCAGTAAGGTAATGTGATTTCTCCAAAGTCCCACAACCAAAAATATGACCTTGATCTTGATCTTTTTTTTTTTTTTTTTTTTCTCCCTGTGACAGGGTTTCTCTGTGTAGCTTTGCACCTTTTTTCCTGGATCTCACTTGGTAGACCAGGCTGGCCTCAAACTCACAAAGATCCTCCTGCCTCTGCCTCCCGAGTGCTAGGATTACAGGCGTGCACCACCACCGCCCGGTGGACCTTGATCTCTTTGTTTTTTGATTTTGTTTTTGTATGTGGAGCTGAGGATCGAACCCAGGGCCCTGCAAGGCAAGTGCTCTACCACTGAGCTAACTCCCCAACAGGACCTTGATCTTTTAAAACTAAATGTCATGCATGCACACACATATATGTACACACATACTAATGAGTATAAAATACCATCTTGAAAACCAAAGACGCCAGTATCTTTTTGCCTTGAGTCATTTCATTATGGCAGATTGAAGACAGCCATATATTCTGGCCATTTTTCCAATCAAGAGCTGCCATCTATTTTTCCTCATTTTGAATCTGGTGCTGTGGCACAACTGCTTTGACCAAGAGCATGTCTTGGAGGCAATGGCATGCCAGCTTTGTTCCTAGCTTTAAGGTAACTAAGCAGATTATTCCTTAGGATGGAGCTCTGAGCTTTCATCTGAGAACTCCAGCTACTTCTGAAGATTCTGAGTGAATGGGGAGAGGGAGACAGGCTCAGATGCTGCCTTACAACCTTCGCTGCCATGATAGCTGGGATGCGAAGGAGTCCATCCTGGCCTCTCTAACCTGTTGAACTTCCAGTTGGAAACTAAATCTACTCCATGAAGAAGAGGCAGATATCCCAGCCCAGGTGTCCAGGTCCCTCAGCTACGTAACTGTGAGGCACAAGCTGCTTCAGATTTTAAGTGTGAGGATAGTTAATTATGCTGCCATAGACACCATCGTGAACTGTCGTAGTAAGCAAGTGAGTACATACACAAAATGCATTTAAGCAGGATATGGTTGATAACCAGTATCATTTCCTTCTCTGTTCCCTCTCCCTTTCCTCTGCCCCCTTTCCATTCTCCCTTCCTTTTCTTCGATTCTCCCTCACACCTTCTAAAATATGCCAATAACCTGGCAAATCCTGAAGCTCCCAGCAGCCAACATTCATTGTTTTTGTCCTGTACCAGCACACAGTGAAGCCTAGATGGCATTATTTCCCAGTGTATTTCTTGGCTTTTCACTTTTTCCCCCCAATCATACTAAGCCCAAACAGCTGATAAGCCAGGCTGACATGCAAGACTTCAGTTTAATACATTACTTATGAAAGCTCCCACCTACACTTATTAATACATCCCAGAAGTACTTAACACTAACTCTAACTTAGAAACTGCTAGATTCTTGGAGAACAGGCGTAAATTACACAGTACACCAGGGAGATTAAATAGGGTGGGGACAATGTGATAGTGAAGGAATAAATAGAGGTATCACAGAGGCAAGATTCTAAGGCTGTGAGAGTGAAGGGTGAAGGGACTCAGGTAGCAAGGTCAGGGAAGGGCTACCTGAAAAGGGACGCCAACACTAAGGTCTAATAGATATGATGGGAACACCTTGAGATGAATCCAGAGTGTCCTTCTAGGTGGAGAGGGGACTGGATGGTGTCGAGTCTTGTTGAAAGGAAAGGGAGTCTGGTGATTGGCATCGAGGATAAGATGAAGGAGCCGATCTGCAATGGGTGTTGATACCCACCTCTAGGGATACTTCGAGGAGAAGGCAGGCTGGAGCTCCGGTAGCACTGTAGTGGCCATGCCCATGGGAAGCACTCTGATGTCCTCTACTTTAGATTTTGAAGGTGGCACCTGTAAGATGTGATGAAGGATTGAGCCCATGGGAGAAAGGAGAAGACAAAGATTGTATCTTCTCCAAAACTGAATCCAGAATCTCCAGGCAGAGGTTGTTGTTGTTATTGTTGTTGTTTTTCTCTGTGGAAAATATTACAACTAAAATTTTTTTGATGTTGTTTTCAGACAGGATCTCACTATGTAGCTCTGGCTGTTCTAAAGCTCACTAGTCCAGGGTGACCTCTAACTCAGAGATGTGCCCAGCTCTCCCACTCACCCCACCACCCTCTTACCCCTTTGCCAAGTACTGGGATTAAAGGTGTGTGCCATTATGCTCAACTTGAAAATTTTTTTTACACATAACATCATTTGGTTGTCTAGCCTTATATTTTATTGTGTGTATTTCAGTACGAGTAGAAATGCTGTTCTTTCCTGAGAATGTTTTGAAAGAGTTGAGAATCTTGATTTTATGCAGTAATAATGAACAATCATTGAATCAGACTAAGAATGGTTGTATGTGCCATGATATTTCAAAATTATAGCTATATAGACATTTCAAGTGATAATAATGTTAAGTACTTGGAAATAATAGACAACAAAATGTAATGTGTATATATTTATAGTGTAAATATAATATATATCAGGTGACTATAATATACATAAATATAATGCATATATATATATATATATATTAAAGCTTATAAATGATTTTCTTAAAAACTTAAAAAAAATCTTGGTGCTCCCTCAAGTGACTTCTGCACAGTGCTAACACTCTGGATGCTTCTAGAAAACAGAATGCCCTTGTCAGCCTGTGAACTGCTTCAGTCCCATCTGGGAGATACACAGAATGCAAAATCCTATGGACAGCATTATTTCCCCCTTTTTTCCTAACGATAATTGGGTTTGAACCCATTTGAAAACACAGAGCACCTATTACCTTTCCCCAAAGTATTATTTGTGAAAGAACCCCAGGAAAGCAGATCCCAGGCATGCCCTGCATACTACATGCAAGACCTGGTGACTCACCAGGAGCTGCTCATGCTGAAATTGTGCTCAATACTAAATCCTATTTCATTTTTATCTCTTTAATAATTTAAATGGAGTTTGATTTTTATAACTGATGACATTTCAAAAGATTATTCTGTAGGCTCTTTTTCTCTTCCTAGAATTCTTATAAAATAAAGTGGGAGAAATAGTCTTCCCCAGGGAAGAGCACACCAACTAATTATCCAATTCCAAATAATGGGCCCCAAAAACATATGTGTATAAGTAACATACAGACCAATCAGATTGTAGTTATGTGTTTAGAAATGCATATGTATACACACATATATACATACATGTATGGAACAACAATTAAAGAAAAAAAGGGGGCCATGAATTTGAAGGAGAGCAAGGAGGGATATATGGGAAGGTTAGGAGGGAGGAAATGGAAGGGAGATGATATAATCAAATTATAACCTCAACAGATTAAAAAATATAACTAGTAAAATGACATAAAACTCAGGTGGGGCATGGGAAAAGAGAGTCTCATTTAAATGAATCAATCTGTGAATAGTTCATTTGTAAAGAGGGAACATTCTGGCTGCCCTATTTTGACTGATGTTAGAAAAATGATTCCATAATTGAGTGCATCGAATTTTCCTAGCTTGGGCTCTGTTTGGAAGATGGATGCGAAGAGCTGGAGGTGAAGACTGAATGCTGGCTAGGAGTTGAAGGGAATGCTGGGGAAGCTGACAGGCCCTGTCTGTTATGTTAGTTTATTGTGGGAGTTGCCGGTTCTCTCGACTTTTACAAACGGTGTTATTTCTGCTCTTTCTCCATGATTTTATTTATTTATTCATTTACTATTTATATTGAGATGCATGGACAAAATGAGAAGTATGAAAATCACTAAGATTATAATTATGTCTTCAAGTTTTCCTCTGAAGTGGAAAACTAATTCATTATTTTATTCATAGCTATGTCAAGTGAATATTTTAAACTAATTCAACAAATATGCAATAGTGTTTCATATTTGTTTTAAATTTCATCTACAGAATGGGAACCTTTTTTCTTTTTAGTTCTGCCACAAGGTTTTCTCACCTATAACTATTTGTGTTACTTAAGTTCTTGCTAAATTCAGCTGTTTCATAGAAAGTTGTCTAACACACTCAGGAAGCAGAGAGGAAAGTGGAAAACAAAGAGCTGAGCTGCTTCTTGCTTGGGAAAAAGGAAAGGACCAAATCGAGCTCACTGGACTTGACCACAGCAGCCTGACCCTCCCCTGGTGCCCTAGTTCTCTCTTGCTTTTACCCTGAAGATCCCTGAAAACACCAACCATGTCAGTCATGTTCACTCACTGTGCTCTTTAGCTAGTATTTAATAAGGAGCAATGGAGAAAGGAAGGAAAGAAGGAAGGAAGGAAGGAAGGAAGGAAGGAAGGAAGGAAGGAAGGAAGGGAGGGAGGGAGGGAGGGAGGGAGGGAGGAAAGAAGAAAGGAAGAGGATGGCAGGAGGGAGGGGGGAAAGAGAAATAGATAGGAGGCAGAGGGAGGCTTTGTACTTTTACAGAAAGGTTCTAATAATAAACTTTATCTTTACCTTGATCATAGTTTCATAACAGAAAATGATGTGCTGCGGTTCATGTTTTCATACTACCTTCATCAATTCACATAAATTCACTGGTCCCCTGGGGGAACTGGAGGTTTTATAGGATTCCACCTAGTGTTTTGTTTTGTTTTGTTTTTAATATGTGTGGGGGGACATGTGTAATTGTACATGTTCAAATGTATGCACATGTACGTATGCATGCATGCGGAGGTTAGAGGTTGATGTCAGGTGACTTCTACAGTTGATTTCCACCTTAAGTTTTAGACAGGGTCTCTCACTGAGCCTGGGCTCACTCCCAGGGCTTCTCCTGTCTCTGCTTCCACAACCTGAGGATTACAGGTGTGTACTGTCTCACCCAGATTTTTATGTGTGTACTGAGGGAACAAACTTGGGTTCTTATGCTGCCATAGCAAGTACTTTATTGACTGAGTCATCTCCCTGACCCCCTCTATCCAGTCTTAAAATGATGCTGTGATCTGTGAGAGGTATGTATCCAACCCTATCTCCTCTTATTTCTTTATACAAATCTGAATAACAGGGCTGTGGAGCAGACTTGGGAGCTATGAAAACTCTTTGTACAATCCCAAGGAACTGATTATGGATCTCCAGTGCCCATCATTACCCATGTTGTTGTTGGTGGTGGTTGTTTGATTGATTGATTTAAAGCCAGGCATAATCTCTGTAACTTTTGTGTTCTAGTAGATAGTGACAGGAGGGTCACTCTTGATAGCTAGCTGGCTACTGGAGCAAAAAGGGCCAGTTCCAGTTTCAGCGAGAGACCCTGTCTCCAGGGAATAAGGCTGAGAGCCATAGAGCAGGGTATCCTTCTGTGGAATGTTCTGGTTAATGGCTCAGCAGTTATAATTAATATAAGCCTCTGTGTGTTTACTTGGGGCACATGAATGGGAGAGATTTATCCTGATCTCTGGCCAGAAAACTTCCAGCTACAGTATCCCACATCCTTCTTCTGGCTTCCACACATGCACACATGCACATACAAAATGTGAATACAATACATAGAAATGAAAAAGTGAAATCTAAAGACCCCTGATGATCCTCTCTACCCCTTGTGCACATGTGTGCCACTCACACACATTCACTTACATAATAATTCCTGCATTAGAGTCTTTGCTCAGGGTGTCAGGGTATGGCTTCTAAAGTACCCTCTTCCCTCTCTTCCCTTCTGCTGAATAAGCCATGGGATCATGAAGCTTCTCCCTGTACAATGTCTTTGCTTCCTATTTATTCTTACAAGCTCCTTCAACATTCCAGTGAGCTCCTCCAGACACCTACCATGAAGACCATGTTCCAGCTTTCTACACAGCCCCTCCTCCCAACTTTGCCACTGTCCATCTCTGATAAAACTTTCAAGCCCTGGACAGGTCCCTGGTAATCCCCCTGACTCTGGGGTGTGGTCTGGAACTCCCACACAGTGATCTTCTGCCCTACTTCTGGATTTTACAGTAAATGGCTTAGCAACTGGAGGTGCTGAAGTTGCAGAAAGGCCCTGTGGGTTTGCTTTTGATAATGCCCATGTTTCTAAGCTGTGGAACGTTTCCTGCTCGTGTTTAAAAGCTCTTTCGACTCAAATTTTTGATGTTTGTCTGCCCTTCCTGGATTCCAGTCTCTTCCCGATTCCCACCTCTTTGGGGCTTCCCCATTTCATCTCTTTTTTAATGTCCTAGTTATGCTCTCCTCTTCCTTCTGCTAACTCAGGCCTCCCATGGTAGCTTCATTGCTTATTCCTATTAGTTGAATAGTAGCTTCTTAGACAACAAGATTTCATTTAGTTGAATTTTGATATTTCATACTAAATTTGTTTCTCATCTGAACGCATGCCCTAGAGTCAGCCCAGCTGACACAGTTTGTCTATGTGTTTTGGGTTAAGCACCATTCAACCAATTTTGTTGAGCACTGCTTTCCCTACAGAATACAAACTCTGTTGCCCACGTTCCCTGGCTCTGTCTTCCCTCTCTACTCCTTCTTCACAGAGACAGGGAGGATCGATGCACTGACTAAAGAAAATCCCTTTAACCATTTCAATTCTTCATTTCTATCTCCTCTTACAGAAACATGACAATTTCACAGCTTCTGAGTGTGAGTAAGATATCATCATAAATAACACTCTCCTGGTTCTATTTCTGACTTTGTTCTCGAGGAAACCACTCTATTTTGGTCTTGTTAGCTTTATCCTTTTTCATTTTTATTCAGTAAATATTTGATTGAGCTCATATTGTGTGCCAGGCACTGAGGTGGTATTGGAAAGTCAGGAATGAGATGTGTTAGATAGTGTTACTACTCTCATAGAATTTATGATCTGGTGGGAGAGTCAGAGAAGCAGGTTTCCATCTCTTTGTGTTGTCACCTTTCACTGGGAAAAGTTCTCTGAGAATGTGCTCCTACATGCAGGTGCTGTGATTCCCAGTAGGGTTTCAAAAAAAAAAAATGTCTGAGCCATCAAGAAGCAGCAGCCTATGTCTGGTGTGTGAGGTAGACAGAGTGGATATGCAGCTGGGGAACTAGCCATTTCTGGAGGAGTGGGCTAGTGAAGGAAGATGGAAATTTGCTTCTCTGACTTTCCCATCAGATCATAAATTCTGTGGGAATAGTAACACTATCTAACACATCTCATTCCTGACTTTCTAATACCACCTCAGTGCCTGCCACACAATATGAACTCAATCAAATATTTACTGTATAAACTGAAGCTGTTCTCAACACTTTCTCTTCGCTAGCACACTTCTCCAGAAATGGCTAGTTCCCCATATCCACTCTATCTACTCCACACACCAGACATAGGCTGTAGTTCCTTGATGGCTCAGGTAGTTTTTATTTTTTTAAAACCCTAATGGGAATCACAGCAGCTGCATGTAGGAGTACGTTCTCAGAGAGCTTCCCTGAAGAGGCAGCCCCAGAAGAGACTACTGATTTATTCAGGGGAGTAAAGGAGTATTTCAGGATGAGCAGCATAGTCAAAAAGTGACTTTTTGATACTGTGGTTGCCCTGGGCAGTTACAGACCTGCAAAACAGTTAGTTCTCCTGCTGTGTAATCTCCAAGGGAAAAGGGTGCTAAGGAGAACACTGGCTAGTCATGAGAAACCATGCGTGCTGTGACTGAGAGAGCTTATTGTAAGGTGGCCTTTTCACAGAGGACTGAATACAACGATGGAATAATTGTGGGAGTACTTGGAATTAAGAACATTCAAAGCATATTGGGTAGGACTTGTGTGTTTGCTTTCATGCTATTAGGGAATCATTAGAGGGGTTTATATAGAGGTGAGAGATGTTCTGTCTGCTGTATGCACAGGGGCACCTTATGTAATGCACAGGAAGAAGGAGGCCATCATAGCAATCTGGATGAGCTATCAAGTGTAGTGGATAGCCAACCCAGCATTGGCCTGGAAGTCACCTAATGTTTCTCAGTATCACAACAGGATGAGAGCAGTAGTTTGGGTTCTGCAAACTGTCTGATTCTTGATGCTTGCAACAGTTTGAACAGACGGATCTGGTGGTTCAATGAATATGCAGTAGGAGAGGAACGAAGACGTTACAGGTGACTGCAGAATGAGAACACATAGTTGCTGTCTCAGAGAAGAGGGCAAGAGGAGCAGATGCAGCATGTGTGGGGGGGAGAAAACCCGGGGTTCAGATTTGCTCAGAGTAGTTTGAGGAACGTGATGAGCATCCACATCTGTATATCAGCTCAGCAGCTAGATAGAGCTAGATCTGGAGTCTGACGATAATCAAGTTCCTGGGAAGATGTAAGTTTGATTTACTAATCATTAGCATAGCAGTGCCATTCAAAAGCACGACATGGGATGAAGTCCTTAAAGCAGTGTTTTTAAACTTTTTGGACAACAGTAAGAAATTCATGTTACCTTACAACACACACACACACACACACACACACACACACACACACCTCCTAATTAAAATTTTTCAAAGGCCCAATCTGAGTGTGCAAATGTTATACTCTGACATTTTCAATTTTATCTCATTTTTAAAATACTGGTTACAACCTTCTAAACTGACACCAGAACACTCTAATATTTGCAAGCCACATTAAAAAAATATGGTGTAGAAAATCAGTATAAGTCTGAGAACTGAGTCCTGGTGCCAAACTAGTGTGTGCACTTCTAATATTAATTATGAAACACCCAAGTTAATGAATGTTACTATTATAGTAAAAACTATTAGATATTGATTTATTGATTGAAAATTATATTTAAAAAATTGTGATGCTCTCAAGAAATTGACCTAAGGTAAAAGATATTTCAGATAAATGTATAGCCTTTATAGGATTTTCCTAAAATTTAAATGTCTGTATCCCAGATTGGTTTCTGTTGCTGTGATAAAACGCTGACCAAAAGCAACTTGGAGGAAGAAAGTTTTGTTTTTGTTTTTGTTTTGTTTTGTTTTGGGCTTGCACTTCACAGTACATTCCATCATGGAGGGAGGCCAGGATAAGGTCAGTGCAGGAACCCAAGGCACAAATCATACAGGAATGCTTACTCCAGGCTCATGGTCATCTGCTTTTGTTATATAGCTCAGTGCACAGCCTACGTATGACTCTGCCCATAGTGGGCTGGTCCCTCCCACATCAATAATCAATCAAAAAATATGCAGGGCGAGCATGGTGGTACACACCTTTAATTCCAGCACTCTGGTCTACATATGAGTTCTAAGAAAGCTAGAGCTAGGTAGAGAGACTTTGTCTCAAAACAAGCAAACAAAAAGAAAACTGTCTGTCTGTCTGTCTGTCTGTCTCTCTCTCTCTTTCTCTCCTCTCTCTCTCTCTCTCACACACACAGGTGACTATAATATACATAAATATAATGCATATATATATATATTAAAGCTTATAAATGATTAGTGAGATCTGAGCTTGCTTTACACAGCAGGGCTGCATTAGGGGATGGCATGGCCATGTGTATAGTTACCAGGTGTTTGTGATGGTCTGCACTTGGCTATATTAGGGGGAGGTCTTTTGCTGCATCCTTTGGCATTCTTATAAAAGCCCTTTAGCAGAGACAGAAGGGGCTGGTGGGTTTTGACCCAGGCCCTCCCAAGACTATCCTGTCTCTCCCTCCCAAGACTATCCTGTCTCTCTCCTCTATTTTTCTATCTAAATATTTCTCACTTCTCCCTGCTCAAGAGTACCCTGGAGGAAAAAGTGGGGGCAGGTCCCATACAGTTAATATGAAAATTCTTTAAAACTATGTAAACAATACCACTCCTGACTAAAGTTTATATTTTCTAATTATATTTATTAATATCAACATAAATTTGTAGATTTCTGTTTTATCCAATAAATCATAATGCACCATTACCACTATTCTTTTGTTTATTTTTAATCTTTATCTACTTTTTATCTTTTTATTTCTCTCTCACTCTGTGTGTGTATGTGTTTGTTGGGTGGGGGGGTTTCTCATGTATAGTCTAAGTTGCCCTGACACACCATATTGAGACCACCCTATATAGAAATTCCCATTCATGTGGCTGCCCTCCTCAACCCATGTGAATTCTGTTTCACAACTGGGTCTTCCTTCCATGCAGACTCTCTCCTCACCTATCAATTGATCTCTGATATCCCCTACCCTCTATGTCTTTCCTGGGCTTTGACACATCCTGACTCACCTCTAACTGGCTCCCTGTGAAGATACTCAGCCCACCTATTTTCAAGGGCACTCTCCTTGCTGGGCCACCTTACTAAGTTCACAAGCCTTACTAATGTGGTTCTGGCTTCAGCACCCAAGTCAAGCTAACTTCTACAGGCACATTCTCTTTACCTTTCTTGGGCTATATTATAGCCTCCACCCTCATCATTCATTGGGTCCACCAACTGGCATTAAGATAGTCCCCTGAGACCTCCAATGTAGATGCCTGTCTTACTCAACTCTATCTGATGATTTGGGGATTGCTTTTCCCAGGAAGAGAAATAAGGAGGGTTTAGTTAATTCTTAAGATTTTATCTTGCTTTATTGGTTAAAAATCCATTGCCTGAGGGTGGACAGGGGTAGACCAGGAGGTCACATAGCATAAATGTGGATTCATTATTAAGGCTTTTAAAGAATGGAGAAGGAAAGTAGAATTGAG
The DNA here is from genome assembly GCF_903995425.1 of Onychomys torridus. Classification (NCBI taxonomy): domain Eukaryota; kingdom Metazoa; phylum Chordata; class Mammalia; order Rodentia; family Cricetidae; genus Onychomys; species Onychomys torridus. The sequence goes on from NC_050453.1 coordinate 32,856,342, forward strand.
TTAAAGTTTAAAGCAAAATGACCTCTGAAACAATTCTTCAAAGAGTTAGGCTTCCTAACATTTCATATGAATGATAAGTTTCAGTTCTCCAAGCTCCTGATGGGTTGATTCCCATCATTTTCCTGTTAAAATAATTTATTTTTCCAAAGCATGTTTAGTCTGAAGATTCTCTAGAATAGCCTTAAGTATTTTAGTTACTGGTTCTCTTCCCTGTGATTATTCAAAGCAGGAATTCTGAATCACTTAGTTATAACTGAACTTTGATAACTGAATTTCCTGTTGTTTTCCTGTGCAGTAATGGGCCACCCCATGAATTTGTGAAATTTTGTTAGTAACTTCCTCATGTCTAACAGAGATCCAAGCTCACATACTGTAGCAACAACCAAAAAAAAAAAAAAAAAAAGCCTACCCAGGACCAGGGAGGGGATTTCCCTATGTCCCAGTTTCTCTTTCCTCCCTTTATCAGGTGACTTCATCCCTACCCACATCTGTCACCTTCACCTCCATTTATCTGCATCATTATTGTCTGAGGCCAAAGCCCTTTATTTACTAAGGGGATTGCAAGCTGAGTAATTCTTGGAGAGAAACTTGGGTTTCCGACACCAGCAGAGGGAACCACCCCGTCCTGTTGCATTCACTGTGGTCCTCTGGTCAGTGGCCTAAGAGAGCCTTGGAATTTCCCCATATGGATGGAAGAATACAGGGCAGGCTGAGAAAAGTACCCTTTCACAGGTACATTCTCAAGGCTGCTTTAAGATAACCAGGGATATCCGCTGCTTTCTTTTCTCCTTTGAATACTGACTGTATTATGACATTGGTCCTGAGTTCCACGAAGAGATTTGACATTTCCTATCCCACTAGCCTGCCATGGCCTTCTTGACCATCTTGAAGCATTGGTAGATAAATCTTTGTGATATTGAATAGAATGGTCTCCAGGGTGCTGCTGTAGTGGGAGGTGGTAGAATCCTGATGTTGGGGAAGGCTTTGGGAGCTCCTTCAGTCATAGGTGCTGTGCCCTTGAAGGAAATTTTGGGATACTGACCTCTTCCTGTTTCTCTTCTATACTTCCTACTCCTGAAAAAGGAAATTTTCTCTATTCTGCACTCCCACTATGACAGGCAAAGCCCAAAAATGAAGAAGCCACTCGATCTTATACCAGAGCTACAGCAGTGGTTCATTCGAAATTGCCCTTTCTTCCCATTCATTATTGATCCCTTCTTGCTGAAGGAAGGACTTTCCTCAGGTTCTGGCTGACTAATTGCAGGAAAGCAAAATCTATTGTGTGGTTTTTGCCAGAGACGAGGAAGGAAATGTTTTTGTGCATGATGACTCCCAACCACCGGGATTTCCCATGCATTGTCTCATGTTACACAAGTATCTCGTATAGGCCCTTTGTACCCCTGGACCTTCCTGAAGATGGAGATTTGAGACAGAAAAGGTTCCACTAGTCTCCTCAGGGCCTTGAATAGATCTCCTTCCTCTCATCAATAGCTGTCTTTCAGTTTTTGATAGAGTGGCAAGCAGTACACATCTCCACATCATCTGGTCGAGAGTAACAGCCATTCTAACTATTACGAGGTGATTTATTTTTTTCATCATGATTTTCATTTGCAGTTTTCATTTCCATGATAACAGTGATGTTGAGCGTTTCCTTGGAGTCAGTTTTGCATGTCTTCTTCAGTGTCTATATAATGCCTTTGTTAAACTTTTAATCAGATTTTCAGGGGAATATTCAATTGTTGGAGAGCATTCATAGTTTATACATAGACTCTTTATCTGATATATGGTTTGTAATAGTTTCCTGGATTATTTTTTTCTTGATATTCCATCGCCTAGAAGCCACTTGACAATTATATGGGATTTGGGCAGAGATTTGTTTTAGAAAGCTTCACATTTTATAGTATTTTTTCTAAATAAGGTAGAATTTAGCAGCTGAATAATTTAATTCAATATTATAATGACTATATTAAAATGACTATCATGGGCTGAAACTAGAGAAGGATAGCCTCTAAAGACCAATGGAGGAGGAAGGCAAATAAATACAATGGAATAAAATACAATTAGCACCAAATATAGTCATCATCAGGTTAAGAATAAATAGGAAAGAGAATTGACTTCTTTCTGGAGAGAACCAAGTTTCCCAGATAAGACTGATTCATTAGTTCAGGAAGCCAAAGTTGGGAAGTATAAGACTTGAGGAGAGGAGGTCTGCTAGGATAAGGCTATAGCACAAGGCACCTAAGGACCACAGTCAGAAATAATTCAAGAAAGGCAGTTGCAGAATGGATCATGATCCCTGGGCTCTTGATTGGAGAGTTCAAATTTTGTTGTGGTTTACATTTCAAGTGTCTTCTGAAGGCCCATTTGTGAAGGCTCAGTTGTCATTAGAGATATGTTCTAGAAGGGAATATTGGGAAACCAGCCTTTTCCCTACCTCAACTCCTAATGCTTCTTTAGTACCAAGAAGTAAGCACCCTCATCAGCCAGGTCCTCCCACTGTGATGGACTATGCTATCAAAGGCTCAAAGCAGCAGGGCTAAGACAATGTGCTGGAACTTTTAATAAAACTTTTCCTTATTAAGTCAATTTTCTCTGATATTTTGCCATATTGATGAAAACCTAACACAGATTATATTTTATTAGTAGCATGAAGAAAACATGTAAGAAAGTGAGAAATTAGCTGATTACCACTTTGGAAGCTGTGTGGTAGAGTAGGCAGTATTGAAGTTATAAGGTAAATTTCATTACAGTCTGTCCATTTATTTATTCCACATATATTTGTTGAACAACCAGTAGTTGGTGATCTTCAGTCTGATAAGATATGGCATCTTTCTCTGAACTCCTTCTGACCAGGCTGGTGACATAGTACCACTGAGAGTGCTAGTACAAAGAAAACTGAACTCAGACTGGTAAGGAGAGATAACAATGAAGAAATGCTATGTAGATAAGTGACACTGTATTTGAGTTTTGAAGGATGGGTACACATCAGCTAGACATATCGAGTGTGTGCATGTGGACATGTATGGTGATGGTGGTGATATGCATGGTAATCAGGTGCTTCAAGTACAGAGACTCATGCATGACTACATAAACATGTAAATTATTTCACAAAGGTGAGTGGAGCAGTATGCAGCAGAAATGGCAAGAAAATAAACCTAGAAAAGGAGACAGAAATAAAATCAGGAATGGTCTTGGCTGATCAATAAAGGTCAGGGTCCATGTGAGAAGAACAGCAAGCAGCCCTGGAACTCATGGAATATGGCTCAGCAGTCAGCATAAACACACCGGAAGGGCAGAGCCCCATGGACTACGTGTCCTATGGACTTCATGCTGTTGTTGAGCAGAGCTCCACCTATTGCAAATCCCTCATAACCTATGAGTTCTATGAAAAACTCTAAGGGGGTTTCTAGCCCCTCACTGGGAAGTGTTACTGGTTTTTGCAATACTAGTCATTGAATTTTTCCAAGCATTGCTGCTGAAGCAGATGAATAATTTAACCACCACCCTTAAAAAGAATTTAGAGATGGAGATTGTTAGTAAAGTTAGGTTAAGATGGTTTTTCAAAGGCTTTGATGTAGAAAATCTTGGGGAACAATTTAAAGTTTAGAAAGGCACACTTTTACTAGTTGGGCAAAGGACTCCTTGAGGTCAGGGAACAAGAACAAAGGTAGCCTGGCTATTGTTGGCTGACATAGCTTTCTTGCTAAAGATGTGTTGGTAATCAAAGGCAATTATTATTCCTTGTACCGTTTTTGACATCAGTTTCCTGATATAATTTAATAAAAAACTGTTGATAAATGGGTATGCACCCTGAGGATTTAAAGTAGAAATGACTGATTTTTTATATAAGAAGTTTAGATTTGTTATTCTTTTAAGATTTTTATAAGGTTACCTTTTGAGATAAATAATAAAATGATTGCTCTTTTCTTTGTAACCACAAATGCATCCCACCAGTAAAAGAACTGGCTGAGAAAAATACCTTGTTTGCTTGTACTTTGTTATCGATAACAAATTGCTTAGACATGAATGTATGGGGGTCCTTGGGAATAATTTGTTTTCACCTGTAGTATGTACAATGTTTAATCATGTAAGGGTATTGAGGAACTGTTAGTTATTCTGGCAATCTTACCCCATGAGGAACACGTCCCAAACACTACAAATCCACAGAAGAGCTGATAATTAATATAGTATAGGAAGAGACAGATGTGACAGGCCACATAGTCAAGAGAAAAGGAAGAGAGGAGAAGAAGAGGAGAGAAGAGAGAAGAGAAGAAGAGACCTGTGCAAAATGGCACCAGCTTTTTAAAGAGTGAGGGCATGTGTACAGGACCACATGTGGCCACTCCACGCATGCGCGTAGACTAAATGGACGTGCGCGCTCTATGCAGCCATGCAAAGCCACAGAGTCCCAGTCCCGCGAGATGTTCCAACACTGAAATGGCCATTTTGAACCAGAAATAACCAGGCAGTCCCCCGGGCAAGCCCAACTGTGTGGGCATGTGACTTCCTATCATTCCTGACTTGTTTTTCTATAAAAAAAGAAAAAAAAATGTGGATGCGTGGGTATGGGGCGCCATTTCTCTCTAAGACTGCTTCATGCTGAATGGTGGGCGTCAATTGGTCCTTGGCAGGGAAATGGGGAAGCTGGCTCCTGAAGTCCTGGGATGAAGTCCTGCAGCTGTGTCCATCCTTCATGGTGTGGCTGGGAACCTTCTTCTGTCTGACAAGACACTGGTGACATAAAAAGCTTAGAGGAAAGACTCATTATTTTATTTTTGGAGTTGACACTTATCTGAGGTAGATCTGGCCTGTCCAGATGGAGACATGTTAAAAAGGTGGCTGTGATGTTTTAGTACTCTGCTTAATTTTTATCTGAGACAAGCCTTATTCAAAGTAGTTTATTTAAGGCACCTGTTTGTTTTATTAGTTTAGCATTTAGGAAACACAGGTGATCAGTTAGTTGCTGAGTATTGAATAGTGATAGACTGTTATATCCTTACCGCCTGGATATTTTAATGGTCCTTTTGCCTCCGTCCCTGTGTGGTCCTAGTTGGGAAAGGAAGGGGTGATACCTTATTCCTCTGACAATGCAGTGGATCCTGGCATCCTCTGGAGCTTGAGAGTGCAAGAGAACTTATTTTTTGAATTAGGGACAAGGCAAAGATCATGGCCCTGTCTGTATGCAGAAACACAGGCGGTAACTTTGAAGTGAGACAATGAGCTCTTATCTTAGTTGGAAATCTTTCTCATTAAATAACTCTGAAAGGACAATTAAATCTGGTGAGGTAAGTAAGGCTGTCCTCTGTACCCGACAATAGAAAGGAATGACATCCTAAAACTCCCAGGACTGAGTCAATGGCTCTGATGTCCAGAAGGAAAGAAACTGGTTGCTTCCCTGATGAGTTCTGGGTTCCCTGCTGTGTCTGTAGCCAAGCCTAGGTCTGCTGGAGATCTTAGCTTGATGTACCCATGTATCTTGGTGCCTGGGGGCAGTCAGCTGACTGGTTGTCTCTCTAGGCAGCACCTTTAACAAGGCTGTTGATGGCCTGGCAGGGCATTCGCTAGCATGTGGCCTTTGTCACTTAAAACAGGGACCCAACAGCTTTCAGGAGTCAGCGAGTGCCAGCACTTGGCAATTTTGTTTTTGGGCTTTTATCTCTTCCCTGGCACACCTTAAATGCCACAGATGACTCTTTTGCCCGTGGGGTCAGGAGCCTTGCTCTCCAGATACTTAACTTTTAGCTGGGAACAAGAGATGGATTTTACTCTGTGTCCTGAATTTTTTCCTGATGATTAGTGGCTAAAGGACAGCTTTTGGAAGATCTGCCAGTAGACAGACTGTAAACTGATCCTTTTGGAAGACTTGCCTGAGGCTATAAGCTGATTTTTTTTTTGGCTTAGGAGCCATCCTGATTATTGTAAACTTAATTGTTTAGATCTCAGCTGCTTTAAAACCCGTCTGTGCTTCTCAAGGCAGTTTGAGAATGAGTGGGTGGAGTTAAGGTGAGTTAGGGAGAGTCTTAGAAACCCCCCAAGCCCGCGCATTTGAGTCAGACAGAAAAGGTTGCACATGGCCGATGCAGAAGTGGGAAAGAAAAGAAAGGGCTTAGAGCTTTAGCAGAAAGCTTGGAGATGAAGAAACTCTTATTTTCCCATTCACTGGCTGAAGTACCTGCCACAGTTATGCAGTCAGGTTTACCAGTACCGCAAAGCTGTTAAGCGGCCAGATTTACCGGTACCTGCCCCATCTGTCAATGTAAGTGGGTGGTATCCGCTCCTTTGTCCCATGGCTGTAGCTGAGTGGAAAATAAAAAAATGAAAAAAACCCAAACAAACCGGGATCAGACTTCAACTCAGGTGTCCCGAGAATGAAGTAAGATCTAAGATCAGCTCAAGGCCCCCCACCCCGCTTCATCAAGGGATGGGAAGAGCTGCTACTGTGCTGCCCTTGGTCCACCTGGTAGACCCCAGATGACATTTTTACTCCTTGTCAGGAGCAAAAATGTGCCTGCCGTTGCCAGCACAGCCTGAGGACAACCCCCGGGGTTGTCTGTCGCAAACATATAGCTCACATTTCAGCCATTAGAACAGCAGACTCACTGTGAAAAATTGTCGTGGTATCAGTAGTGGAAAGCTGCGCTTCTCATGGCTGGTCACCACCCGCGGCGGCCAGCTGGAGGTGTGTGCTGGTTGGTGCAAGAATCACAAGCCATGGTTACCTTTCTAGAGCTTTATTGAGAGAGAGAGGGAGAGACAGAGAGACAGAGAGACCACACGGAGGGAAGAGAGAATGAAAGTTGGAGCCAGAGCAGGGACTTTGGAAACGGCCACTACCGAGGAAGAAGAATCCGGAAGAGGAGCTGAAGGAACAGTCGCCCTAGGAGTAGGGGTGAGAGCCGGAAGTCGGATAGGTGGAGATTCATTAGCAGCATCTAGAGTCAGAGATTCCGGTGTCAGAAAATCTTCTGGTTTAGGCAATAGCTAGTGTTAGAGTCGGCGCTGAAACCAGGAGCTTCACTCTGATATCGGGTCACACAGAAACAGTTTATTTCTTTTTTACGTGCGCACGGGTCAATCAGTCAAGCTTAGGACTGAAGACCCCGAAGCTCAAGCTCGCAGGCTTGTTATAGGGCAGTTTCGCATGGGTTGGGGAGTGGGGTCGCTCAGAGTTCAGCCATCCAGCTGGCTCACATGGATTGGGGAGTTGAGGGTCGCTCGGAGTTCAGCCATCCGGCTGGCTCACGTGGCTTGGGGAGTGAGGGTCTCTCAGAGTTCAGCCATCCGGCTGGCTCACATGGATTGGGGAGTGAGGGTCTCTCAGAGTTCAGCCATCTGGCTTGTTTCACATGGATTGGGGAGTGAGGATCTCTCAGAGTTCAGCCATCCGGCTTGTTTTTCCAAGAGCTGCGAGCTAGCTTTACAACGTGGAAGCCTTCTGTACGAGCTAAGCAGGAATATTTTTCCACTAAGCAGAAATACATTTCTCTACTGGGATAGAGCCTAAAATGGAGCCTTTACATTCCCTCCTCTCCTTGTACTGACCTTTAATCCTAAAGGTCGGTCTCTGGTATAGGCTGATATCTTTGTCTCAGGACCATCATTTTAACCCCATCTACTTGGGACCGAACAAAGCCTGAAATCCGATTCAGGACACATGGTCCAATCATTAGTACTAGGAGCAGGACAATCAGGGGCCCCGTGAGGGCTGAGAGCAGGGCAGTCATCCAGGGTGATTTTTCATACCATTCCTCAAACCAGCTCTGGGAGCCGCGTATGGACCTTTCCCTTGCATCTAGTCTCTCTCTGAGTTTTGTCATGGATTCCCTTACCACCCCTGTGTGGTCAGTATAGAAACAACAGTTTTCTTTTAGGGCGGCACAAAGTCCTCCTTCTTTTAAAAATAGTAAGTCTAGGCCGCGTCTGTTCTGCAAGACTACCTCTGACAGGGAGGTTAAGGACCTTTCCAGAGCAGTTATGGATGTTTCTATTGCCCTTAGATCTTGCTGTATTGCGGCTTCTAAAATCCCTAGCTGTCTAGGGCCCTCAATCAAAGCTGTAGTTCCAGTCCCGACCCCCGCCAATATACCTGCTCCTAATAGAACAGCCAGGGTGACACTGACAGGTTCTCGTGTGAACCGAGTTCTGCCCAGAAAATGTCCTTCAAATTCTTCTGTTGAATAATAAACTAACCTTGGGTAAATTCGGACTAACACACAAAAATCCTTAGATTGGCTAAAGCTAGCAATTGAGACACACGGTGTGATCCCAGTATTGCATGCCCAGTATAAACCTGATGAGGGGATTATGTACTGGGATGTGTCAGAAGAGGACACACTCACTGTACGTGCACAGAGCTTGCTTCCCAGCACTTGGGAGTGTCCTAGGCATGTTCCTAAACCGGTCACTTCAGGTAAGGTTAGCATATGCTTTGTTCCCCAGTCGCAGCTCTTGGAGGTGTTATAGGTGAAACTCCCATTAACAGCTATCCCTTCATAGTATGGGGGGCTTGCTTGGAGGCAAATCCAGCAGGATTCAGTAAGGTTGGGCTGAGTAGAGTTGAGGGCTTGGTATCCCCCTTCGATTAGGTCTATCAACCGTTTTCCTGACCCTGGGAGAGTGGGATTCATGACAGCCGGTGTGGTCAGCGGGAGGATGGAGGGGTTCTGGCGGGTTGAGTTAGATGGGGGTATTTGCCTTGGGGGTACCCGTTTATTATTTGTTTTAGGAGGAGGAGCTTTCTGGTCCTGTAATACTTTATTAGGGCCTATCGGCTGGGGGTTGGCGTTTATTATTAACTTGATTTTGAATAGGACTCCTGGATCATAGGCCGTCTGGTGATACACCCTCAGGCCCCACAGTCTACCTTTGATCCAATCCCTTGATGCTTTTCCTGCCTGGGTGAAAGTGATGTTCAAGGGGTTGCAGGCAAACTCTGTACAAGGTCCCGACCCGTACCATAGGGTCGTGACTGTCCTAGGTGTGCTCCGGCAGTAATCTTGAGAGAGTGGGGGTTCATTCCCACCTGTCTCCCTCTTTACCTGGATCAGATCCCAGGATGAGCTCGGCTTCCACCAAGCGTCTCCTGTAGTTTCACATCCCCATGACTTACAATAGTAACTTTCATGCTGCCCACAAGAGCGCGCTAGCGACCTGCTTCTCCCGTCCCTCGGACACACATAAAACGGTCTCTTTGTCAGGGCCGCCCGGGCCCTCGGGTCTCGGCACCCTGCCGGGTAACGCGAACAGGGGCAGCGTCCACTTTGGGTGCACACTTCTGGTTCACCTGGGTTTGCCGGGTCAGTGGTTGGGATGTCAAAGTCTTCTGCTCCTGCCAGCATGTGGCAGAGGTCGGGTTCCAGGGCAGGCCACCATGTCCAAAGAGGGTGCCTACCGGTTTTCTCCCAAACCACATCCCCTGCCCCCGACAGTACTTGCCATGTTTGGCTCACAGGTTGGTGCGGATTAGTTCGGCTGATTTCCACATCGGATCCGAAGCTTGAGGGGATTGTCAGTCCGTTCCACAGTCCAGTCCAAATCCACATCTGGAGCAGGCGCGGGCTTAAGGTGGGAGCCATGAATCCACGCAGCAACTCCGTCAACTTTAACTGCCGTCGGGGTGGTCAACAGGACTTGATAGGGACCCTTCCACCGAGGTTCTAGGGTCTGATGCTGGTGCCGGCGGACGTACACGAAGTCCCCTACATGGAACCGGTGGGCAGGACCATCTCCACTGGGCTGGTACGCAGCAGACAACTGTTTCCACAGGGTGTGCTGGACCACCGCCAAGGCTCGCAGTCTGTCAGATAGGAAGGAAGGCATGATTTCCCCTTTCTGGAAAGCTAGGTCCTTAACTGGGGGAGCACAACCAAAGAGTAGTTCAAAAGGGGTAAGGCCCTTAAGGGAAGGGGTATTCCTAGCTCTAAAGAGGGCATACGGTAGGAGCATCGTCCAATCTCTAGAGCCAGTCTCCATGGTCAATTTTGTTAAGGTCTCCTTAATGGTTCTGTTGGCTCTTTCTACCTGTCCAGAACTTTGGGGTCTGTATGAACAATGCAGCTTCCAATCGATCCCCAATATTTTTGCCAGTCCCTGACTTACCTGAGCCATGAATGCTGGGCCATTATCTGACCCAATTACCTGAGGCAGTCCAAATCTTGGGAAGATTTCTTCCAGGATTTTCTTAGCGACTATCGCTGCAGTCTCCTTTTTGGTGGGGTAGGCTTCTACCCATCCTGTAAAGGTGTCTACAAACACTAGTAAATACCTTAGGCCATATTTAGCCGGCTGTATTTCAGTGAAATCTATTTCCCAATGTTGGCCAGGCCGACTTCCTCGTAGCCTTTTTCCAGGAGCCAACCGACTAGGGTAGGCATTAACCTGTTGGCAGGCTTGGCAGTCCGCTATCACTTTCTCCGCCATCCGCTTCCTTTCAGACGGGGAGTGAGTTTTATTTTCTTCAGTGAGTTGAACTAACTTTCGGCTACCCAGATGGGTCAGCTTGTGGATTCGCTCCAGCGTGTCCTTCAGGGATTCGGGGGACGGGGGTTCTTCAGAGACCGGGCTTTCAGGGGGTGATAGGTGGACTACCAGGTGCCTGGTGCCTCGGAGAGCTGCTTCCCTCGCTTCCTGGTCAGCCCTCCGGTTTCCGACCGCAATTGGGGAGTCACCTTTCTGGTGCCCTGGGCAGTGCACGATGGCCAGTGCGCGAGGCAGCATGACAGCGTCTAATAATGCCTTGATTTCTTGTTTATTTTTAATTTCTTTTCCGGCTGAAGTTAACAGTCCCCTCTCCCTGTATATGGCCCCATGCACATGCGCGGTTGCAAATGCGTACCGGCTGTCTGTGTAGATGGTAGCCCGTTTTCCGGCTGCCATGGTAAGTGCTCGGGTGAGTGCAATCAATTCGGCTTTTTGAGCCGAGGTTCCCTCTGGGAGGCTGCTAGACCAGATGACCTTATTTTTGTCCACTACTGCCGCTCCCGCTCTCCGCTGGCCCTCATTTAGGAAACTGCTGCCATCTGTATACCATATCAGGTCAGGGTTGGCCAGCGGTTGGTCCGTTAAATCTGTCCGGACCCCGGTTTCTTCCGCCAGAATGGCACCACAGTCATGAACCGGCACTCCCTCCTCTCCTTGTTCAGCAATTGGGAGGAGCGTGGCAGGGTTTAAGATAGCTGGGGGCCCAAAGGTGATGCGGTCCCGGTCCAGCAGAGTTACCTGATAATAAGTGGCCCGAGCATTGCTAAGCCATCGGTCAGGCGGCTGGCGGACAATGCTCTCCAATGCATGGGGAGCTATAACAGTCAGATGCTGTCCCAAAGTTAATTTGTCCGCGTCCCGCACCAGCATGGCTGCCGCGGCCACCGCCCTTAGGCAGATTGGCCATCCCCTGGCCACAGGATCTAGCCGCTTGGATAGGTAAGCAGTTGGTCTTTTCCATGGACCGAGGGCTTGTACTAGGACGCCGACCGCCACCCCACCCTTTTCATGCAAGTACAAAGTGAATGGCTTCCTCACATCCGGGAGAGCGAGTGCTGGAGCAGATAAGAGTGCCTTCTTTAACTTTTCAAATGCAGCCTGGTGTTTTTCCTGCCAGATAAAGGGGGTCTTTTCTTTTAACAAGGGAAGAAAAGGCTCTGTGATGGCAGCAAACCCTGGAATCCAGAGCCGACAGAACCCAGCTGCACCCAGGAATTCACGTAACTGCCGGCGGTCCGTTGGAGCAGGTATGCTGGCTACGGTTCGCTTACGAGCATCGGTGAGCCACCTCCTGCCTCCCTCCAAGGAGTAGCCGAGGAAGATGACTTTGTTTTGGCAGATCTGCGCCTTCTTGGCGGACGCCCTGTACCCCAGGCTGGCCAGGGTATCCAGAAGTTTCTCAGTCCCTTGTTTGCAAGCGTCCCGAGTCTCAGCTGCCAGGAGTAGATCATCTACATACTGGAGGAGGGTGACATCAGGGGTGGTCTCTCGATACTCCCGAAGGTCTCGGTGTAGAGCCTCATCAAAGATAGTTGGAGAGTTCTTAAATCCTTGCGGAAGTCTGGTCCATGTCAGTTGCCCTGTCCCCCCTCCCTCAGGGTCTGACCATTCAAAGGCAAAGAGCTTTTGAGAATCAGGGTGGAGGGGGAGGCAAAAAAAAGCATCCTTTAAATCCAGAACAGTATACCAGTTGCACCCTGGCGGTAAGGTACTCAAGAAATTATGAGGATTGGGCACGGTAGGGTGAATGTCAATTACCCGGGAGTTTACTTCTCTCAGGTCCTGGACTGGTCTGTAGTCATCTGTTCCTGGCTTTCTTACCGGCAAGAGCGGAGTATTCCACTCTGATTGACATGGTTTCAGTATGCCCAGTTCCAGAAACCTCTTGATGTGGGGTTTTATGCCTTCTCGGGCTTCTCGACTAAGCGGGTATTGTCTTACTCGCACGGGTACCGCAGTGGGTTTGAGGGTGACCACCACCGGGGGTTGCTCCTTAGCCAGTCCGAGGCCCCCCGTCTCTGCCCACGCATTAGGGAACCTATGAATCCATTCCTCGTTGTATGGTGAAACAGTGGCTACAGAGGCTTTTGCCACTGCTCCATACAGACGGTATTCCTCAGCAGCTGGAAGTTCTAGCGTGAGGAGATGGAGGTCCCCTACTTTCGGGTGGGCAAATTTTAATTCCGGGCCCCGAGAGGTAAAGGAGATCTGAGCTCCCAGTTTTGTCAGGAGGTCTCTACCTAATAGGGGTGCCGGACAGTCAGGTAAGACCAGAAAAGAATGCTGCACAGTACCTTTTCCCAAGTTGACTGTTCTCTGGGTGGTCCAGGGTCTCTCTCTGCTTCCATTTGCTCCTCGGACCAGTGACTTTCGGGTAGACAGAGGGCCTAGTGGATGCTTGATGGCTGAATAGACTGCCCCCGTGTCCACCTCAAAGTCCACTGGGGTCCCCTCCACTTCAAACATTACCCGGAGTTCGGGGAGGGGGTCCGAACCCTGACTCCCTCAGTCCCCAAGGGCGAGGACCTGCCGGCCCCGCCCTTTCTGCTTCTTCGGGCATTCTCTGATCCAATGACCCTCCTCTTTGCAGTAGGCGCATTGATTTGGTCCCAAAGGAGGACGGCCTCCCCGACCTCCTCCTCCTCGCCCCCGCGGCCCCGGCCCGTCTCTTACCGCGGCTGCAAGAATCCGTGTTAGATCCCGGTTTTGGCGTTTCCGCTGCTCTTTTTCTTTTTCCTCTCTTTGTTTTTCTAACCGAGCCTCTTTTTCTTCCGCGGTCTCCCGCTTATAATAGACTTTTTCTGCCTCTTTAACCAGGTCCCTCAGGCTCATCCTTTGTAACCCCTCCAATCTTTGCAGCTTCCGCCGTATATCTGTGGCAGACTGCCCTATAAAGGCCATGCTCACTGCCCCCCTCAATTCCTCTGACTGTGGGTCAAAGGGTGTATACCTTCTATATGCTTCCATGAGTCTCTCAAGAAAGGCAGAGGGGGTCTCTTCAGACCCTTGAAGAACCTCGCCTACCTTAGCCAAATTAGTGGGCCTTCTGGCCGCTGCACGGAGACCTGCCATTAGAGTCTGGCGATAGAGGGACAGATGCTCCCTACCTTCCGGAGTGTTCGGATTCCACGTTGGGCGCCGCAGGGGAAAGTGCTCATCAATGAGATTGGGGAGCTGAGTTGGCCGCCCGTCCGGTCCAGGGACCAACTTCCTAGCTTCCAGGAGGATGCGTTCCCTTTCTTCTGTGGTGAAAAGGACCCCCAGAAGCTGCTGGCAATCATCCCACGTAGGCTGGTGGGAAAACATGATGGACTCTAGGAGTCCAGTTAGGCGGGAGGGGTCTTCAGAAAAGGGTGGGTTATTGTTCTTCCAGTTATATAAATCTGAGGAAGAAAATGGCCAGTATTGGAGGGCAGGCATGTCTCCTCCAGCCCCATCATCAATAGTTCCCCCAACGGGCCGTAGGGGCAGTGTGACTGCCGGTGGGGCCTCATCATGAGGGCGTGCCCTTCTCTGGCGGGTGCCCTGTGCGGGGCCCGAAGGGGAGACTGTGACCGGTCCGGATCCTGCCCCCGCTGGCGGCGGCGGCGGCGGCGGCGATCTGTAAGGTGGTGGGGGGTCTAGGTCAAGAGAAATGAGATCAGCCTGAGACTCTGGCAGGGGTGCAGGTGTCGGGATCAATGAGGGAGGGGAAGATTTAGGCGAATCAGAGGTTTTGGTTAGAAGGAGAGAGGTATGATCAGTAGGTGGTGCAGACGGGCCGACCTGAAATGACCGGACCCACTTAGGCGGGTCCAGTACCAAATCTTCCCAAATCCAAATATAGGCTTGTTGGTCCGGATGCCCATGTGAACCTGGAATGAAGATTTTTTGTTTAACTGCCCTAATAAGGTTCAGATCGAAAGTGCCATCAGCGGGCCACCCCACACCGAAGGTGGGCCATTCAGATGAGCAGAAAGTCTGCCACTTTCCTTTTTTCACTCGAACTGCCAGGTTCGATGCACGAGCCGTCACTTCTGACCAATGAGAGAGAGTGAGAGAAAGTGGTGTAGAGGCAGTTTGTCCCATACCGAACAGATAGAGTAAGACACCGAAGGACACAAACGAAATCACAACACACAGAGACAGGACAAGCCGGCAAATTGGTACAGAAAACGAAACCAAAAGAGTATCTAGCGGCCCGGGCCTTCTAAAAAATCTCCTAGGCAGGAGGGTGTCCGAAGGGGTCCTTCTTACAGGATCCCCACACTCTAGAGCGTCCTCCAGAGTTGCAGCCTGTGGGTTCCGGACACGTCTGTCCCCCACCGTCCAGGAGTCCTCACGGGCAGCCTGGACAGCTGCTCACCCTCCCAAGCCGACTCACCACCAGACGTGAAGACAATCTCGGTGGAACCTCCAATGTTAGAGTCGGCGCTGAAACCAGGAGCTTCACTCCGATATCGGGTCACACAGAAACAGTTTATTTCTTTTTTACGTGCGCACGGGTCAATCAGTCAAGCTTAGGACTGAAGACCCCGAAGCTCAAGCTCGCAGGCTTGTTATAGGGCAGTTTCGCATGGGTTGGGGAGTGGGGTCGCTCAGAGTTCAGCCATCCAGCTGGCTCACATGGATTGGGGAGTTGAGGGTCGCTCGGAGTTCAGCCATCCGGCTGGCTCACGTGGCTTGGGGAGTTGAGGGTCGCTCGGAGTTCAGCCATCCGGCTGGCTCACATGGATTGGGGAGTGAGGGTCTCTCAGAGTTCAGCCATCCGGCTGGCTCACATGGATTGGGGAGTGAGGGTCTCTCAGAGTTCAGCCATCTGGCTTGTTTCACATGGATTGGGGAGTGAGGGTCTCTCAGAGTTCAGCCATCCGGCTTGTTTTTCCAAGAGCTGCGAGCTAGCTTTACAACGTGGAAGCCTTCTGTACGAGCTAAGCAGGAATATTTTTCCACTAAGCAGAAATACATTTCTCTACTGGGATAGAGCCTAAAATGGAGCCTTTACACTAGGAGCACATGAGCAGGAGAGAAGGAATCCAGAGAGACAGTTTAACATTGAGAAAGAAGAAAGCAATGATATAGAGCAACTCTTTCCATTTGCCTGTTCGCTGCCCAAAATTAGATAACTCCCATAAAAGATTGGGATTTTTTGTTATTTTTTTAAACCATACTTGGGCCATCTCTCAGTACAGAGATGGATAAGCTTAGGAATCTTTAAGTAAAGCTTCAAGAAGTCAGCCTAAGGGAGAGGAAGTACTGATCGGGTTGGAAGCCTTATTTCCCATGTCTGCAGCAGAGAGGCAGAAAAAAAAAAAGTGATCCTGAGCCAAGACCTCCCTGAGACTGAGGACAGATCTCGGGCACAAGCCGCTTCATCTGCTCATCAGCTGAGAAGCGGGGGCCCAATGTGTGAAGCAAGGATTCCCTGGGAATCCTTAACGTCCAACCGCCCCATTGAGCGGAAAAAACGTGCCGGCTTCACACAGCCCCAGGACACACTGATGGTGGTGGTCCTATTTCGAGAAATATCTCAAGCTGCAGACATGGGAGATGGATGGAAATTTAGGCCTGCGATAGGGGCCAACCGTAGCCAGTGAAGACCGTGGCTGGGGGCTCCCCTGGTTTCAAGAATAATCAGTGAGGCGCCGGATGCTCAACAGTCGTTCTCGTGGATTCAGGAAACCATTTACGCTAAACGAAAAGGGGAAAACTCACCAATCAGAGGAGCGGTGTTGTGTGCAGATTTGTGTGGCCCGGAGAATGGACAGTGGTCTGTCGCATACGGAGCAGAGGCCCTGGTCTGTGCAGAGCAGAGTCCCAGGTTCCCAGGATTCCGGGCGCAAGGTGCCTGGAAGCGCCCGTTCCCTCACGGCACCAGAGCAAAATGGCACCAGCTTTTTAAAGAGTGGGCCGCATGCAAAGCCACAGAGTCCCAGTCACGTGAGATGTTCTGACCCGGAAATGGCCATTTTGAACCAGAAATAACCAGGCGGTCCACTGGGCAAGCCCAACTGTGTGGGCATGTTGTGACTTCCTATCAGGAACATGCTGGTTTTTACTTTTATTCATTGTAATCATTCACATGAAGAAAAACAGAATGTAAGCCCATTGTATTTTTCAAATTTCTTGAAAGATTTTGCTGAGGTATATAAGCTGTAATGGAAAAAATAACAGGATACAAAAGGAAAGATGTAGAAGGATTATGGTGATATTTTATTTATGCTGAAATGTGATTTTATTTGTATGTTAATAAATAAAGTTTCCTGGGGGTCAGAGGTAAAAGCAAGCCATTTAGCAGAAATCCAGCGGTGGTGACACATACCCTTAATCCAATCACATGGCAGGCAGAGTCTCTGTGTGTTCAAGGACACAGCCAAGCATTGACCTGAACCTTTAATCTCAGTACAAATCATAGAGACCTGGAGGTCTGTATAGACAGGCAGTGATGAGGAAATCATGTGGTTGGGTTTAAAGCCAATGAGAAGGCAGAACAGAAAAGCAACAACAAGATGGGTCACACAGGAGAAGGTCTCTCTCAGGGGAAGGACATCAGTGACTGGTAAGCTAAAGGCTTTGCTAGTGCTCTGATCTTTGGGGCTTTTAACTCTGCATTTGGCTCTGTGTTTCTTATTTAATAAGACCTTTTAGAATTTCATCTACAAAGGATAATGTTAGGGAAAATATAGAGGGTGAGCAACTGGGAAAAAGAAAAGCAACCGGTGGGAGAACAGAACAGAGAAAGAATTGAGTAGAACGAGCAGCAGAAAGAAAAATAAAATGAAGAATCCAGCTTTGTTCCTCAGAAAAAGTCCCCATTGTCTGTTTGTCCAGTAGTTTGCCTATCCACATTTCCTCTCCAATTTCTCTGACCTGCTGAAAACTGGCCTTTCAGGAGCAGGATTTTATTTGTATACTGAAACCTATCAGTATCAATGATAGACATTTAACAAAACATACCTCCTAATCAAATTTGGCGAGATAGCTAGGTACCTGTAAATAGAAGGTAGCCAAATTAGAGGCAATAGCAAAGAAGGCAGTTGCCCCACTGAGGCCCCAGATTACAATAACAATGGGTAAACTGAATCAAAGAGAATCATGGGGTGAAATCTATAGATTCAAAAGATAGATTGGATACAAGATGCTTTGTGAGGAGTCTTCTAGCAGAATGACTAATGCTTGGCCCAAGATAAATAGAAAATCAAGATTGCATGAATTGAGATAGGAAATGGAAGTTAGAGAAAAAGAATATTTGTGGAGAAAAAATGATGAGTTTAGGGTGTTGAGCTTGGAGATGCTATGCGTCATTGCTTTATGAGCATAAATAGAATTCTAGGGAACCGTGACATTTAAGAGATGAGTGGAGGGTTCTCTGAGAGGCAGGAAGTCAAGAGCACAGTGTCACAGAAGTGGTCCCTGTAAAATTAAATGGTAGTTCATATCTGAGTAATGCAAAACCATCAGTCTGTTACTTGGGGACCACAGGAGGGAGGATACATGTTCATGGTTGTCAATGAGCAACAGAGCCAGACATTCTGAGGGTAAAGAGGAGGGGTACAAGTGTGCATGCAGCTGAAGAGAAGCATGGTAGGCACAGAACTACATAGCTGTAAACCAACAAGTTACTACACATGGAAATAAAGGTATCTTTATTATAAAATACATTTCTTACTTACTTTCCCACTGTTAAGGCCACAAAAGTTGCCCTGTACTGAGTCTGTTTTTCCCTCATGGTAGTACTACAGGTGGAGATGACTCAAAGGGTATTTGGTCTTGTAGAGAGCAAATTACAGGCATGGGTTAAGTGTGCCTTGGTTTACATCAAGGACCAGCAGTTCTGAAGAATGTGGAGATGGTCAGACCCACCAACAGGAAATATTTGCAGACTTAGAGCAAAAATGTTGACAAGATTTTGAGATTAAATGGTAGCTCATATCTGAGTAATACAAAACCATCGGCTGTTGCTTGGGGATCACAGGTATCATCCTTATCTAGGAATTATAGGAAAATCCCCAGAGGTTATCTCTCTCAGACTACCCACAGACACTCGAGTAACACTAGAGATGCTTGATTCCTACACATTCTATAAAATATTGGCTTCTAGGTTCTAGGAAAGCCTAGGCTTGACTTTTTATCCCACAATAAACATTCTTATATTTTTATAGTAGGAGATACAGCCTTAGAAGGAAATACAATGTTTTCCAAAATGGGTAGAAAGTAGAAGTTTCCCATAATCAGCCACCCTCATAACCACAGTTAACCAGTAACTCTGTATAATTAATTGTGGTTTTTAGTCAAGATGGAATATGATATATACACTTTGTAACTTTGTGTCTTTGATATCAGTACAGAGATGATCTTCAATCTTTACTTTTTTCTTATTAACAAAAATCAATTTGTATTTCATAATGTGTGGATTAATGAAATTATTTTTAACTGCTACTGCTAGGCATTTGAGCTATTTAGGTCTTTTGCAACTTTAGACACTGTGTTAATGATTATTTTTGTATGCAATTGTGTGTGTGTGTGTGTGTGTGTGTGTGTGTGTGTGTGTGTGTGTGTGTATTTCTGCCTAGGAGTCAAATCACATATATTTCGTGTCTACTTCTGAAGTACATAAATACACGTGATACATAGTTTGGAAAATTACTCTGGATAGCTGTGAAAGTGGCTGAGCACAGCTCTGTAGCGTAAGTTCTCAACTTGGGTTTAGGGACTGTCCATGCAATTGTTTGTGAACCTCAATAGGGGAAAAAACTTTCATTTTCCCCAAATTCTAACTAAAATTTAGATTTCCCTTTGATTATTGACATCAACCACCACAGTGTTTGAAGTGGCTGAGACTGTGCCATTAATGGAGATCACAAATATTTCCATTGTGTTGCCAGTAACTTGAAAAAGTATCATTTATGCCTGTCATTGCTTCAAAAATTATGATAACTGTGAATTTAGTTGGAATCTCTTGCTATAAAAAGGTTATGGAGAATAGCTATTACCAAAACAGTCAAAAAATGTTTGATGTATAATTTCTTTTATTGTTAGCTTATGCAGCTTATGTTTTGTAGTATTATGATGAGAAATGGCCAACATGCATTACCAGAATGTCAAAATTTATAGCACAAAAAGATGGAAATTTCCAAGAATAAAGGCAGAATCTGAGAAATGAAGATTACTCTCATTAAATGAGAGTGACAATAGAAAATAACTAAGTAGAACCATGGCACACTGGACATTGTCACTAACTCAACTAGTTCATTGAATGTTTACAACAACCTAATGAAGTGATCTGCTCTACTTCACAAGCAAAGAGCCTGAGATCACAGTGCTAAGCCAGTTAGGTAACCAGCGTTGTAAACTCAGAAGTGCTCCTCAGTGACTGGCTGGATACTTACATTTTGTCTGAGCTAGAATTTAGGGGAAATGAATGTGGATAAGCAATATAGTGAAGTCAGTTACTTTACTTGGTTATCCTGACCTATACCTGACAAGTCTGATTTCACATGTGTTCTACATACTATATTTATGCAAATTTGGGGCAGAGCACTTAAAGGGGCTAACCAAGGTGTCATGAACATAGTTTATATCATTACCTTTACCAGCTTTATTCATTAATTATTCATTAATTCATTCATCCCACAAATATTTTTAAGCCTCTAGTATACCAGGCACATTTCCAAGTACCTGGGATATATGAGTGAATTGGGAAGACACGGTTCTTGCATTTTCAGGGCACTGTACTTCAGTGAGGAAAACGAGACACAAAACCCACTATCCTAATGTGCATTGAACCTGTCTCCCTCCCACTCTGCGTGTGTTTCTTACCAGCCCAGCCAGCACCTACATATTGCTGTCATTTAGGATAGCCTCAGCAATATGAAGTCTCATGGACTCCCTGTTTTAGCCCCTTCACCCTTCTTCACCAGGGTTTATATGCTGCACGAAGATATTGATATGCCTGTGAGTCTTTTCACATTATTCCCCGCCCCCCATGGGTAGAGAGGGAAACCTGCTTGAAGGAGACAGATGCTGTGAGTTGAATATGTTGCTGACCCTACATTGTCTTTCTGAATAGGAAGACTCAGCTGTAGACAAGAGAGTCTCCCCAGGGTTTAGAGTTTCAGATCTGTGATGATGTCATACTACTGACCAGAGTTATGGCATTCAATTGGTTAACTTTAGAAAATGCTTCTTTCTAAGAAAACCAGGATCAAGGAGCAGAATGAAAGAAGTGATTCCCCTGCAGCACAGAGGAGGTAAACACAGCCAGTGGGCAGGAGCAAGGGCTTGCACTCACACAAGCCTCCTCTTATTTTCAACTTTGCTAGAAGTCTGCGGATGCTGAGGGAAGCTGCACTGAGCAGCTTCTCGGAGGAATGCGCCTTGGTGAGACAGTTCTCACCATTCCTGGGCTTGCCCTGAATGAGCTGGCAGTGGAGATACAGATGCTGTGTGCTTCTTAACAGTCTCAAGACAGCTTTCAAAAGATGAGAGTTCCACCCCAAGTCAAAAACTTATTTGAGCTAGGCTCACAGAACAATTTCTGCCTTTCTTACAGAGTCAAGTTGCCTCCTGGTCTTAAACTGTACATCAAATTGTCATTTCAATGTCATTATGAAACAGTAGTACACAACCCAAGTCAGATTTTATAAGTGACATGATGGCCTTGTTGGAACAAAACATCTCTGGCCACCTCCTCTAGCTATCATGCATACCCTTGAGGGTATTGGACTGACTTCATGAAAGCCTTCTTTTGAACTGACATGCCACCTTAGACCAACCCTTGACTGCTGTTTGGAGTTCTGGATGTGAGGAGTGGAGTAAATGGAGAGAGACATTGTAGCTCTGAATTAGAAGTGAATCTTAGTGTACAGATATCAGCACTGCTAGAAAAGGAATGCTAATTTGATTGATATCAGTAAATCAAATGGGGAGTCAGCCTGGAGGGAAAAGGGGGAGGGCACCGAGGAGCCCACATAGTTAGATAAACCCCTCCAAGCAGGAATAGAATGACGCCTACAAACCAGAGCACGGCATCTTCCAGTTTCAGAACTGTGGCTCTGTTAAGCTCCTTCCAACTGGGAAGGAAGAGCCTATGAGTTTTTACTTGTAGCTTACTCCTCCTATTCTACCTCAGGAATGTACACTAGCCTTAATTTCAGAAGTTTCTACATGTAAGCCAAGCCCCCAGCCTTGAACCTGTGATACTGAGCTTACTAGTCACACCCAAGAATCCAGGAAAACAACAGTTTTGGTATAAATGTTGAGACTATTAAAAATGTTTTTAGGGTTTTGAGTTAAGTACTTAGCAGTAGTGTTGTATTTTAAAAGTGGTGTAAAGGAGTCACATCATACGTCAGGCTCATGAGGGAGGTTTATTGAGGGGAAGGGCAGAGAAGGGGCAAAGAAGGGGGCAGAGAAGGGGGCAGAGAAGGGGCAGAGAACAGGCCCTGGGGACTAGAGCAAAGGAAGAGAAAGAAAGAGCAAGACCCACCTTTTATAAGAAAATATAGCAAATGCACACAGGGCGTACTCTTAGTGGCTGCAGCTGAGGATATATCCTGTCAGGAGCCTAAAGGCAAGCCAATACAGATGCCTAAATGCTAACAAGTAGGACTCCCCCTTGTCTACGGGCAACTTGCCTATGTGCACAAATGTTTTGGTTGTATTTTGCATCATGTAATTTATTTAGTTAATATAATATTACATCATTGTTGAACAAAAAATAACCCCATTCATCTTAGGGGCTGTGAAGGTGTCTCAGTGGGTAAGAAAATTTCCTGTGCGAGCATTAGAACCTTAGTTAGAATTCCCAGAATCCAATCACAGCCAAACATGGTTGTACATACCAATATTGTCAGCACTTGGGGCAGGAGACAAGTAAATCCCGGGAGCTTGCTAGTCAGCCAGCCTAGCTAAAAGACAAGCTCCAGGTTGAGTAAGAAACCCTATGTTTTAGTATAAGGCAGAGAGTGATAAAGTGGGACACCAGATGTTCTCTTCTACACATGTGCCAGCAACACACATGTGCATACACATGAATACAGTATGCACATACATAGACAAGATGCAGGGGAGGTATGATAGAGAAATCAACTTCTCTGAGGTTTAAATCAAACAGAGCAAATAACTAATTAAAGTCAGGATGCTAGAAACTTTTCAACTGAGAGGTCAGGTAGATTTCTACTGGCCAAAAGAATTTGCCATGCTGATTTCAGTCCAATTCTTCCAACTGCAGCTCAGTAGAAATGCAGTGAGGTCAGTAACATAACTTCTCACTACCCTAGAGGACAGTTACCTCAACCAAGGGAGTCATCCAGTGTGACATTTCTTGGTTAGGTTAGGATTTCATGCCTCTAAAAACTGTTACTGATCTATCAGCATCCTAGCAGTGCAAAAATATCTCATCTGGTACACAGCCCAGGAATCATTCTTAGACCCACTGAAGTGTCAACATCCTTTGAAGAAGCCCATGAAAAATATCAAAGTTCAAGTGGTCACTGATGGAACTGATAAAAGCAGAGAGGAAAGTTTACAAAATTTACCAGTGCTTCCTACACACAAGAAAAGAATGCTCAAGCATGTAAGGAAATGCTATTTGAAAAACGAAGACTGGTTAGAGATGAAACAAGGCAATAAAAATGTCAATCTGGCAGTAGAACTAACACAAAGGGGCTTAGAGCTACAGGTCTAAGACTGTCTAGGGAGTTCACAACATGAAGGAAAAGCACAGGCTGAAAGGGTTTAACCAGCATTTTAAAAACATGGGAGAAAGTGGAAAATGAATTAAATTTATGGTTTACTGCTGAATGATGTGCTGGACAGTTGGAATGATTCACAGTTCACAGGGACTTTGTAGCAGATCCCAGATAAAACCCAAGCTGCTTATGGAATGTGTAACTGGATCTCACTGGTCTTTCCCTCACCTCCTTAGCATTGCTATCCTAATACTATCCTGTACTCTCCTTCCCCAGGCCAAGGAAACTACGAAACAATTTTAGATGTATTATTCCACCTGACTCCCTTGAAGGCCAATTCTTACACAAGGGTGGATTCTGGTCTTGAGGCTATTTGAAAGAGCATTGGAGTTAGGATCAGAAGAAATAAGCCCCAGTTACTCACAGGTAATAAACTACCACTATGACCATAGCTTTCCTATTAATGGGCATAATTTATTACATATATATACATGATTCCAGGTACAGAAAATGTAATGGAATAACAATTTCCCAGGACTTTCAGAGGCTCTCCAGTTCACATTTTCTTACTGTATCCAGATAATAAAACATCTAATGCAGACCTTTATATTAATGCAGATAATTTAAAAAAATAAAAATGGTATATAGAATATATTTTAAATAGATGATTGATGTTAATTTTAGATAATTTATAAATGACAATATTTAATGAAGCAGAAAGCTCATAGTGTTGAATCATGTGATTTAAAGTTTTTAGTAAAATAAATTATCATTTTAGGCATTTTTTTTTGGTCTGGTTTGTTTTGTTTTGTTTTGTTTGAGACAGGGTTTCTCTGTGTAGCCCTGACTGTCTTGGAACTCACTCTGTAAACTGAGCTGGCTTGAACTCAAAGATCTACCTGCCTCTGCCTCCCAAGTGCTGGGATTATGGGTATAAACCACCACTGACCATAAATGATAAACATTAAGATTAGATAGTCTTATATATGTGCTTTAAATCTAGGTTTTCAACAATGCTTTATGTGTTCATCTATCTAATATATATATGTATATATTAGACTGCTTGTAATATATGTGTGTAGATATAATGTGTATTTGATGAATTTATTTAAATTGAAACTCTAAAGACCTGAGCAGTAGCTAATAAATTTAAGATTTTAGAACCTCACTTCAGTCTTTTGGATGTCAGGGGTGGTGATAAAAATGTACAGAATTCCATTTAAATGCCTTAACTGTTCATTATTTTTCAGTAAATATTACCTATGATCAAATCAATGATTTATGTTTTGTTATCTTTTGACAGCTTTATAAAAGATGTAATTTGCATATCAAAAGAATTGCTTATGAAAGCACTACTGAGTAGTGAAGTATAGTCACAGAATTGTGCAGTCACCTCCACAGTCTAGATTTAGTATCCTTTCTCCACTCCAAGAGCAAACCTTAAGCCTGTTAGTGATTTTACCCACTTCTGACACAGTGGTAGGAAACATCAGCACATGACTCTATAGATCTATCAAGTGTATTTGCATTGGCTGATTTTGCTTTTTTACATTGAGCTGATCTTGAGTTTCCAGGGTAATCTCCATTTGGTATATATTATTACAGTTCTTAAATATTGCTGATTTTCTGGTACTTTTATGTATTTCTGTACCAGTATTATAAAGATATTGGTGTTTGATTTTCTTTCTTGTAATGGCAGGGTAATTTGGGCCTCACAGAAAACATTACAGTGTTTTCTCTAATTATACATTTTGGAAGAGCTCATAAAGAATTGATGTTACTTCTTAAAATTTACCAGAGGCTTGTTATATCTTTGAGCCTTTCACTATGGAAAGTTTCTAAGTAACTAATCAAATTTCTTTACTTGTAATAAATATATTTGGATTTTAAATTTTCTTAACCAGTCAGTTTTAGAAACATGTATCTTTTAGGAGTTTTCCTATTTTGTTTAAGTTATCTAATTTGTTCTTCAGAGTGTTCTCTTACTATTGTTCTATTTTTGGAAGATTAGAAATAATGTCCTCTCCTTGATAACTGCTAGATGGTATAATAATAACTAAGAACATCTATCTGCTTCTCTCAGCTACCTTAGCTAAAGGTGTGCCAATTTTGTATCTTTTCAAGGAACCAACTTTAGATTTCATTGCTTTCGTCTACTATTTTCTATTTTTATGAAAATGATTGTTTTCCTCAACCTTTCTCCTATTTAATAGAAAACTTATAGGAAATTATGTTGTTTTCATTTTCATTTATAACATCTAGTAGGGTCATGTTTTCTTCTAGTTCAACTTGTATTATTTACATGGGAGGTTAACTTTGTTTTACTTATTTGTGGATTTCCAAATTTTCCTTTGTTGTTTATTTATAATTTGATTTTATTTTGATCTGAGAATGCATTACATAATTTTGCTTTTCAAATTTGTTGAGCTAATTTTAAGACCTACATTAAAATCTGCAACAAAAAAATGCACATTGGAGAAGAATATGAATTTTACAATCTTTGGGTGGAGTATTACATGTTCACACAAATTTCTTAGAGTTGCTTTATCATCTTTTTAAAACCTTCAATTTCCTTATTGATCTTCTGCCTAGTTGTTGTATTTATTATATAAACAAAGAGAAAGGGGCCATGAATTTGAAAGAAAGCAAGGGGGGCACATGGAAGGATTTCGACAGAAGAAAGGAAACAGAAATGATGAAATACATTATATTCTTAAAAAATTATTTAAACAGTTATATGTAGATGTGTGTGTCTGTGTGTATATGAGCACCTGAATGCAGGTGTTCACATATGCCAGAAGTCATCGGCTTCACAGGAGGTGAAGTTACAGGCAGCTGTGAACCACCTGAAGTGGATCTTGGGAATTGAAAGTGAGTTCTCTGCAAGAGCAGTGAGTATTTACTAAGCAGGCATCTCTTCAGCCCTTCCTCTCATTCTTTAGAAATGATTTCTTTTTGTTTTTGAACATAGTTATATATTTGTTAATTTTTATTTTTGCTATATTTGGGTATCAAACCTAGTGCTTCCCCACTGAACACTTTAGCTTTCATCCTTTGTTCCTTCCTTCCTTCGTTCGTTCCTTCCTTCCTTCTTTTTCTTTTCTCTTTCTTTCTTTCTTTCTTTCTTTCTTTCTTTCTTGCTTGCTTGCTTGCTTGCTTGCTTGCTTTAAAAGCCATGAAATTGAGAGAGAGAGAGAGAGAGAGAGAGAGAGAGAGAGAGAGAGAGAGAGAGAGAGAGAGAGAGAGAGAGGGAGGGAGAGAGAGAGAGAGAGAGAGAGAGAGAGGTTAGCTAACCTGGTTGACTGTTGTAAAAAGTCATCTCATTTCTTTCGTTCATACCAAGAAATTCTGTTAGCTACCACTGCTGATCTAATCAAACCAATGCTTGAAAAACATCCTCCATGATGGAAACGTGTGACCAAATACCTAGAAAAATTATGTTTATCTTATCTGTAAAGAAAATAATTCATATTGATTGGAGGCCTCAACAATTGATACTGTTTTGAAGATGCACTCTAGGCTATATGGTGGTTCATGCCTTTCAAGTTTCTATTCAAAGAAACATGTTATCCAATGAACATGGAAAAGGTTTACAAAGAAGATTAGCACACATATCCCATTACATTTTAAATGGACATCAAAGGGTGTTATGCCCAGGGTTGTGTCAGACTGTTCATGGCCCCAGGAACAACCCCGATACAAGAGCTGGAGGAAATACATGTCTAAACTTCTCAGATGCTTCCTTGATACACCATAAGTCTTCTCTGAAGAATGTCTCCCAGACCATTTCACAGGCTTTCTCCACAGTTAATCTTGTCTTGTTTTGTAATAGCAGACCCTTCATTGGCTGCTTTCCCTTCCCTGACTCACTTATGTACTTCTAGTTGACCTTCCCAGTAAATCATAGACACATGAATCTGTTTCTCAGGGTCTGCTTTTGGAGAATCTCATGATAAGATGGAATAGACTCATGCATAATAAATCAGGCCCTAGATATCTAGAAAGGAAAATAAAATGGTTGGTAAAGAAACCAACTCATGTGATATAAAAGGGCATCATGTATGTTTGGAATTGAAAGCTTACTGATTGAATAAATGGCCTTTGGTAACAATTTTATTCTACTTGATTTTGGTGTTTGACTTTTCATTATTGATCAACATAATCTCAGAGTCTCATTTCCTAGTCCATTAGGAAGATTTTGTATGGCAAATCTGATGGGCTGACTTTTCCTTCCCAAGACTAATAGCCTGCCTACCTGGCTTCTTGATAGTAGGCCATAGAAGAGAAGTGCTAGCATGTACCCTGATTCCAGGAACAGGGGTATTCCCAAAGCACAAGAAACACCAACTATCATTTTCAGAATTACTACATTGCTGTGGGTGATGAGCATAGCACAGAATAGCTCCTACATAGAGGAGGAAGTGTTTCGTGGAGGTGGGCCTGGACTAAGGATATTGTTCTCCTGTTACTGCACAAGCTTTACCAACACAAATACAGAACTCCTGTACTTCTGGGTTGTCCTTGCATTGAGGAGAATCAGGATAGTGTTTAGCTCTTTGCCTACTGTCTCTTGTTTCATGCATCTATCTCCTAACTTTAGTTTTGTATGGCAAAGGCAGAAACGCATATAGAAAGATAGTTAGGTAGTATATAATAGCTAAAGAAATCCCTAGTAGACTCCCATGGGGAAAAGATCTTTTAATGGTCTGAAGAAGTGGGTGGGCAAAGCTGAGATCTTAAAGCAAGGTTTTACATTGTAGGTCATGATACCATATAGGTCTAACTGAACTGTCACATATTAATTCAGAATTAAGTATATAAGAATCACTTGCCTGTGTTGCATCATCTAACTTCACAGCAGCCTTGGTTCTAAACAGATAATATGTGCACTCTGCCCAGTATGTACCCTCGTGCCATACAATGCCAACAAACACTGCCTGAAGCATATCAGCTCAGGCTTGAGGCTGTTGTATGTTGTGGATTGCAGTGTTTTAACTGTACATACATTATTTGCTCTTAGAAAAACATAGTCATTTAATTACAGAAAACAAAGACTTTTGTGTTTTCCTATTGACATTCCTCAATGTGTTATCATCAAGTTAGTGTGTTTTTGTATTATATTGTCATGGAATGTTTAATCTTAAAAGTTACTGTTTGAAAAACTATTCAATGAACATTAGCTTGAGATTAGCACAGAATTCCCAGTAAGTTCTGAAATGGCAAATTTCTGCAGTTTTGTACTACATATTTGTATGGCATGCATGATATTTTCAGCATTGATGACTGTAAAAACAGAATATTGAAAAATACTGAAACCTTGAAGATGCTCTGCCTCCAGTAGTTCCAAATATTCAGCCAAGACTTAATGCTTTCTGTAGGAATAAATGAGAACATCCACTTCAAGCATATTTGCTATTTGCTATTACAATTTGTAAGAGCAAGATTACATTTAGACCAGATAATTTTTAAAAAAATAAATTTATTTTTGAGTTATTATTAGTCAATGTTTACTTTACATACCTATTTTATGTATTTGATGTCATGAAGGAATTTGGGGGTGAAAGGAGTTCCGAGTGAAAAAGGCCTTGGTGTAAAGAAACTCCCAGCATGCCACAGAAAAAGAGGCATGCAAGCCTCTATGGTTGTTACAGTGAGACTTTCTGATGAGATTGTCACAAGTATCAGTTTCATTACCAAATGACAAATGAAGTCCTTTCATGCCCTAAATAATGAGACCATGGAGACAGGAGACAAATCCTTTCTAAACACTCCATGTAGAAATTGTAGCATGTGAGTTATAAAATTCAAATGATGTACAAATTGAAGGCAGGTAATTTCCTAAATATAAATTAGTTGAAAACAGTTACTGAAATCAAGATGAATTATACAGTGTCTGTGATTGTTTAAAAAAAATCAAATTAATGAAAGAGATTGAGGAAGTACATATAATATCTTCTTTTGCTCAGTGCCAAAATAGCACTTCAAATTATGATAGTTTTTTTCAAAGATACTTGCAAGAGAAAAGAAACTTAGGCATTTATGTGTTCCTTTTGGGGATTTGACTTTCCCATAAGAAGAATGTTTTAGACTCTGAGATTACCATCTTATACCTTTCAGAATGGCTAAAACCAAAACCACTAATGACAGCTTATGTTGGAGAGGATGTGGAGCAAGAAGAACTCTCCTCTACTACTGGCAGGATTGCGAACTTGTACAGTCCCTTTGGCAATTGATATGGTGGTTTCTCGGAAAATTGGGAATCAATCAACCTCAAGACACAGCTACCAATCTTGGGCATATACCCAAAGAATGCTCAATCATGCTACAAGGACAGTTGCTCAACTATGTTTATAGCAGCCTTATCCACAATAGTCAGAACCTGGAAACAGCCTAGATGCCCCTCAACCAAAGAATGGATAAAGAAAATGTGGTACATTTACATAATGAAATATTGCTCAGCTGTAAAAAACAATGACATCATGAAATTTACAGGCAAATGGAGGAACTAGAAAAAGTCATTCTGAGTGAGGTAACCCATACTCAGAAAGACAAACATGGTATGTACTCACTCATAAATGGACATTAGGTGTAAAGAATAAACATGCTACAATCCACAGTCCCAGAGAGGCTAGGTAACAAGGAGGGCCCAAAGAGGGACGCATAGATTTCCCTGAGAAGGAGAAATAGATGAAATCTCTTGAGTAAAATGGGGGTGGTGGTAGTGGAGGGGCAAGGTGGGGAATGGGATGGGATCATGAGGGGTCTGGTTGGGCAGATTTGGTTGTGGAGGGGGAGAATAATGAAAGGGATGTCTTGATGGGGGCTACATTTTGGGGTTAGGGTAAAACCCAGTGCCAGTGAAACTCCCAGGAATCCACCAGGATGACCCCTGCTAAGACTACTAGCAATAGTGGAGAGGGTGCCTGAACTGGCCATCTTCTATAATCAGATTGGTGACTACCCTAATTGTCGTCAGAGAGATTCAGAAATCCACAGCCAAGCACTAGGCCCAGCTCCACTCTGGGAGTCCTATTGAAGAGAGGGAGGAAGGAAGGAGGGGTCAGGTCATGATGGGGAAACCCACAGAGACCACTGACTTGAGCTCCTGGGAGCTTATGGACTTTGGATCAATAGCTAGGGATCCTGCATGGGACCTACATAGACCATCTGCATGTGTGTGACAGTTATGTACCTTGGTCTGTTTGTGGGGCTGCTAGCAGTGGTATCTGTCCCTGGAGCTTAAGCTGGCTTTTGGGAACCTATTCTCCATGCTGGGTTACCTCACCCAGCTTTGAGGCAGGGGGAGGAGCTTGGTCCTGCCTCAGCTTGATGTGCCATGCCCATGCTTTGTTGATAGCCAATGGGAGGCCTGCCCCTTTCTGAAGGGAAGAGGAGTAGATGAGGGTGTGGGATGTGTGGGGGAAACCGAGGGGAGGAGGGCTTGAAAGGAGGAGAGGAGGGAACTGTAATTGGGATGTGAAATAAATGAAAAGTTTTAATTAATAATAATTATAAAGAATATTTTGGTTTAATTCTTTTCATAAAACATCAAGGTAGCATAGTTAAATGTCACAGAAAATGAACAAAATGGGTTTTTTTTTGGTTATTTTTGTTTTTGTTTTTTGGTTTTTCGAGACAGAGTTTCTCTGTGTAGCTTTGCGCCTTTCCTGGAACTCACTTGGTAGCCCAGGCTGGCCTGGAACTCACAGAGATCCGCCTGCCTCTGCCTCCCAAGTGCTGGGATTAAAGGCGTGTGCATCTACCGCCTGGCTCACAAAATGGTTTTAAAATGTGTATTTTTAAGTTTAAAAAAGAATGTGAGGAAGTGGCTAGACAGTTCTAATGGATTTTTATCATTTTCAAAATAATTAGACAGAGGAAAAATGTAATTTCTGAAAGCAACATCAATAAATTTAAAATGACATATGAGTGATTTATATACCCAGTGGATTTGGGTGGGTGGAGAAGTGTAGAGGATTTGGAAAGCATTGGGGAAAGGGAACTCATAATCAGAATATATTATATAAGAAAAATCTGCTTTCAATTAAAAAGTTAATTAGTTAAATAAAATGACTTATGCTTTAAAACAAAAATGCTTTAAAAACTTACAAAGAAATGTAATAAAAATAATCCCAAAGCCAAATACCTTCTGAGGAAAAGATTTTAAATGAATTCTAACATTAAAGCTATGAAACAAATTTACAGTTCACAAAAATCATATATATTAAGAGGCAGAGTACCAAAAAGATTTTGTTTTCATCATCTTGAGATTGTAGTTAATTTTCTTAAAGTGATTCATTGGTCTTGAGAATGTTGGTAATGAAATATGGGAGGGTCGGTCATTTGTTTTCTAGGGTGATGCTATATAAGATCAAGTGACTTTCATATATATGCTTTCCAAAATGACTTAGCAGAATCTAGATTACAAAGCTTAGAATTAATGTCTGGTAGATGGGCACCTTTGCTCTCTTATCTGAGGAAGTTGTCTTTGGGTGTCCATGTGGCTTGGGATATCCTAACACCTGTCTTAATCAGGATTACTATTGCTGTGATGAAACACCATGACCAAAGCAACTTGGGGAGGAGGGGGTTTATTTGGCTTATACTTCCACAGCTCTGTTCATCATCAAAGGAAGTCAAAATAGGAACTTAAGCAGAACAGGAACCTGGAGGCAGGAGCTGATGCAGTGGCCATGGAGGGGAGCTGCTTACTGGCTTGCTTCCTATGGCTCACTCAGCTTGCTTTCTTATAGAGCCCAGGACCACCAGCCCGGAGATGACACCACCCATAGTGAGGTGGGCCCTTCCTCATCAACCAGTAATTAAGAAAATGCCTCATAGCCAGATCTTAAGGGAGGGAGGGGATTTTCTCAGTTGAAGTTCCCTCCTTTCCAGGGACTCTAGCTTGTGTCAAGTTGGCAGAAAACGAACCAGGACAACATCAATATGTGACTGTGAGGCAGTTCAGCAGAGGAGGCTGAAATGGGTGAAGGTATAATGGGAAGATGATTGCCAAAGGCATGATTTTTGAAACGGACCCTGAAGAAAGTCCTACCAAGTGTGGATGCACAAACTAAGAGGGAAACCACCTGGCTACTGCAGTCTGTGCGTTGTGTACTGGAGGACAGTAGAAAATAGTCACAATAAAACACTTCAGCGGAAAAGGAGTGTCTACACAATACGCTGCAGAAATGATCTGCATGTGTTAATTTGACATGTGTTCCATTCCTTCAGTGGAGTTGGAGATAAAGGACATTAACGTTTGCAGAGACACAGAGAACTAGCAAACTAAGACTACTATAGTATTAGTTTTTAAAGACTGGTGTGACATCAGCTCCTTCCTAAAGTAGCAATGGACACCTGAGCGAATCCTTTGCAAACACTGAGTCATAACTCTAGAGTTCCTAGGACAGTTGGTAGGACTGGTTCTTGGTGCAAAGGCCAGAGAATGTCTTTGCATTCACCATTGCTAACTGAAGTGGTAATTATTATTATTTTTTTTATAACCAAAGGTAACAGGCCAAACGGTGCTTATTTCCTGAAAGTGGCTTTGACATTTGAAAGTGAAACTCAGCATTAGAAGCCTGTATGTATCCGGTGAAAAACAATCTGTGAGCTGTGAAACTGCAAAACACTTTTGTGAATAAGTCAGCGAAGTCATTTCTTTGTTGGATTTCCTCCCCCAACAGAGCTATGATGTTGGTCCGTAGACTTGGACATTTTTCTTTCCACTTTCTGTTCTTCTCTATGCTAATTCATTAGGGTATTGATAAAACTTTTTTAATGGTAACTGGATAACCTTCACAGCTTTTACATTCACCCAAGTTTGCTGCTGAGAGTAATGCACACTCACTGTGCATCAGCCAAGTACAGGTGAAGGAACCATCATTCCTTACTGACCCTCTCCCTGGGAAGATAATGTTGTCAGTCTGTAACAGAATGTTCCTTACCTTTACTTATATCTCAGCGCTGGGCAATCTCCATAAGTCTGAGGATAGACTGTGCTCACATAGCAAGTTCAAGGACAGCTACGGCTCCATATAGAGACCCTTAAACAAACAAACAAAAAGTAAAAGGAAAGAAAATAGCAGAGCATTTTTCTCACCATTAGCTCTCCTTTGTTCAGGGTGATTATACTGCTCCCCTTGTCACGGAGTAGTATCTGTTTCCCCACCTGTTGAACCTGGACTTGACAGGGATGAAGTCATTGGGACCATAGCTGCACTTAAAAATATTATAAATGTGACGCTGGGACATCAAACATGGTGAACAGAATTTGCTTTTGGAGCCTGATCCTTCTCCCACCCTTCAGAGTTCTTAAGTGTCACTGAAAAGACAAAGTATTGCAGTTTTATGGCTCACCCTTTTGTACTCTAGTCTCCCCTCATTCAGCTCTGCTCCCACAAATCTCCAATCTCCTCCATGGTTTACCTGATCTTCTTATCCTGTAGGGACTGTGTAGAAGAGTGTCCTACTTCACTTTAAAAATTTCAGGCCAGAAATATCTGATGGTTGTAAGTTTACATATAACCTCCCTACCCTAGCCAGACTATCTTAAATAATTTGCCAAATAAATTACCGCATATGTTAGTCAGCCTTTCAGTCAAATATTTCGTCAGTTCATCCTTCCATTTCTATTAATGGTGCCTTCAGTCCACTCTCCTTAGGCCGCCTATCTCAGTAAGTTACCTCTTTCATCTTCTAGTTAGCTTAAACAAAGCAAAACTCAGCAAAGTAGATCCAGCTGACCTGAGTGGTCTAAGACTTATGAAACTCTTTTGCTAAATTATTACTTTTAAATAAATAATTCCGTGTCTAGAGAACTGGTTCAACAGCTACAAATGATTGCTGTTCTTGTAGAAGACCCAAATTCAGCTCCCAGCTCCAATGTCAGGAGGCTCACTCCACCTTAACTCTAGCTCTGAGCGGATCTGAAGTCATGTGCACTTGCCACCACACCAACGTATGATTAAAATGTAAGTGAAAGAAGAAAACAATTCTGGATCCTCACTGAGCTTTTACAACATTTTCTATGCCCTTAAAAATGACAAGTTGAGTGGGGGGATAGCTTGGTTGGTAAAGTGTTTGCCTTACAAACACAAAGACATTAGTTCAATTCCCAGAACCCACATAAA
The DNA here is from genome assembly GCF_903995425.1 of Onychomys torridus. Taxonomy (NCBI): domain Eukaryota; kingdom Metazoa; phylum Chordata; class Mammalia; order Rodentia; family Cricetidae; genus Onychomys; species Onychomys torridus. The sequence goes on from NC_050453.1 coordinate 32,890,627, forward strand.
AACATCAGGACATGGTGACATATACTTGTAATTCCAGCACTGGGGAGGCAGAAGCAGGTGAATCTCTGGGAACTCATGGGCCACTCAGCCTAGCCTACTCGATGAGCACCGAGTCAGTGAGAGATCTATTCTCAATTAAACCACTTGGACGGATCCTGAAGAAGAAGGACACCTGAAGTTGACTTCTAGCCTTCTCACACACATGCACATGCTACATGCACCCCCACACACACGAACATGTACATAAGTGCACAGACCCACACAAGTAGCAACCAAAATTATGTTAAGGTTGTGTGTATGATGACTCATATCTCTGCACTCATGATCTGTTTGTTGCTTCTATTAGTTTTCACCTATGTTACCTCATCTCCATGTGTATCTGATTAATTCCCATTATCTGCTAGACTTTGTACTTGAAAAATTTCAGTATTTTTAGATCTGAGATAATTTTATCATCCTTCAAAGAAGGTTGCTTCTGTGAGGACCTTGGAACCACTGAGATGGGCTGCACACTGTGTGTACACAATTCCGTTTCTATGCCACCCCTACTTCTAGGGCACTTTCTAAGGGATGCCAAAAAAGGTAAACCTTAATGGAGAAATTCTAAATTCAAAATCAATGAAAGCAAGTAGCTGAGGACCAAAGCATCACTGCATCTCCTCGGCCTTTTCCTGGCTTCTGTGGCAGTTCCTAAAGGACCTCCAAGGAGATCATCTTTTCCCGAACACCCTTTTTTTAACCTGGAATTTTAGAAATCAACATTTTGTTCTCTCTTTATAAAACCAGCATGGACTTTTGGGTAGGTATACAAGCTTGCCATATCTCATAGCTTTAGATTTATAGACATACCTTATATCTTTAAACTTGGGCTTCTGTGAATAAAATCAGCTACAAAGCAATAGAAGCAAAGGCTGATGTTGGCCCAAAATACTTCAACAATTTATTCACAAAACACTTTCCTATTATATATAAATACTCTAAAGACTTTGAAAATCTCATAATTTTAAAAGGCATTCTAAAATCTTTTAGTCATCTGCTTAACATTATCTCTAAGCACTAAACTTTCAACAAATCTCTGTTTTTCTCTCCCCTACATTTTCTACATTTTTTTTGTATATTCCACTCTTTTGTAATGACCCCAAGCTCTTTGAAGCTGTCTCAAAACACTATTCTATTGCAGCCTGCTTTTTGGAGCCTGAGGAAGCTGGACCTACATTCTTCACCCAGCTTCAGGTCCTTCCTTGCAGTAGCAAACAAAATCTTCTAAGGTTACGACGGACAACCACAGCCTCTGAAGCTCCAGAGATCCATCCTGTCAATCTTGGGTCTACTCTCCTAGTCTATTCACAACAGCTTTTCACTGACTCTGTGAGATGCAACCAGGATGTAATTAGTGCAAGTTCACATTCCTCTTTCTCTCCCTCTTTTTTTTTTTTTTAATGTTTTTTTCAAGACAAGGTTTCTCTGTGTAGCTTTGCACCTTTCCTGGAACTCACTCTGTAGACCAGGCTGGCCTCAGACTCACAGAGATCCGCCTGCCTCTGCCTCCCAAGTGCTGGGATTAAAGGCGTGTGCCACCAATGTCCGGCTTTTCTCTCCCTCTTTTTGTTGTCATTTTTCCAAAGATCACTCCCCCCCCACCAACACACACACACACACACACACACACACACACATACACACACACACACATATACACACACACACAAATACACACACATGCACATACACACACACATAATACACTCACATACACACACACAAACAAACACACATATACATACAGACACATATACATACACACACATATACATAATACATTCACATATACACACACATATACATACACACAAACACATACAGATACACACACATACATAATACACTCACACACACAAACATACAAACACACACACACACACACACACACACACATACACATGCACACACACAAACCTAGTAGGTACTTTAAAGCCGGTCCTGGATATCCCCTCCTGATGGTTTATTTTATCAAAGTCATTTTATCTTCCTTCTACAGCTATCACTTCCTGTTCATTCAGCAACACACATCCTTTGTCTTGGCCTTGAACAACACTTGAAAGAGCATAGTTTTTAGGTTTCTACTCTAAAATTTACTTATTATTATTCATGTTTTTCTTGCCTTCACATCCACTAAACATTATTGTTGAAATGGTTTTGGCTTTCGACTTTCTCAGTGTGGTTCTGTTCTTCCAGGCATTTTACTGTCTTCATTCTCTAACCGCCCCCCCCCCCCCGGCCGCCGTTTCCAGGTGCACCACTGTACCTCCTCATTATTCTGCTGAATTAAAGTATATAGTGTAATAATCAGGTTGTTCCATCTCTGACTTAGGTCCTGTAATATTTTGAAAGAAACTGTATGTCCTTGAAAGTGTTTGGTTATCTTACTAAAACCTGTGCCATCTTTGTGTCAGTGGGCACAACTTACCAGGCAGGCCAACATCATAGTAGAATGCAGGGCCCACTACATGTCTCACCCAGTGACCTGCATAGCACCCCCTGGCACTATAAAAGCTAGTAACAGGAAGATGTTTCTAGGTCAGTTCTTGCTTGATACCTCCTGATAAGGTGCTGGCCAGATGAGGACCCAGAGATCCCCCAAATAATATAAGCTATTGTCATTGTTCTTATCTGCCTACCAGAGCTAGATTGCTGAAAATGTCATGCTTTGGTTGCAGGACATAGAGAATCATTTCATATTGTGTACCCTTTAGGGCTCCTGCATTACTCATGGATATATTAAGACATTTCTTACCACATGAGATTCTTTCAAACTCTTAGAGTGGCCTTTGTGACCCTCAACTAGCTTTATACTAGCACTGCCTACCTCAAGTTATATGTTCTACTATATGATGCTTGTTTACTCTATGATGGAAAAACATTTTAGCCAAATCCTGTTATCTCCTTCCATTATAAGTTGTTAAAATGAAGGTGCAATTGCATTTATTGAAATTATTGTCTTTCTAATTGGATTTTGGACTTCACGTAACAGTAGAGGGTTGCTTACAGACCCTTGAATGCCTACAAAATATAAGACAATGATGCTTTAGTATAAGTGGGTGAAACTCTGCAATACTCTCCAGTCCTAATTTATCTGCCTTTTCTTCTGTCAGAATTTCCTCAATTACTTAAAAGAGGAAGAAAAAGCAGGAAGACTATGCTGACCACACTCTAGGTGATCAAGGGCTAACTCTTCTAGGTTGTCTCTTCTGGATACTGTCATGTTTATCTAGCCTTGCTTGATTATTTGTTCCTGGTTTAGAGATGTTTAGTATCTCTTGGTAATGAAAACTTCAGAAAGAAAAATATAAGTTGAATGAAAAAAATGAAGCATTCATTTTGCTATTTATTTTTAAATTTTAAATGTTAAATAAATGAAAAAATAAATAAAGGAAAGGACTTGGGGTTTTAAATGAGTGCTGATCACATAAGGTTTATTTGCCAGTAATATCAGTGCTTTAGAATTGACAGGTATGATTTTCTTTTTGACTTTGATATTTGTGTATATATATATATATATATATATATATATATATATATAATGTATATATAATATTAACATAACAGTTGTGAATTTTTCTAAATCATATTTTAAGAAAACTGAACTTTTTAACAATGCATGACTAGGATTCAATGTTTTTGCATTTGAATTCTATCCCCAGTCATATATCAGTGAGCATTTTATATTGTATGTCACCTTAGGTCACAAAAGTAAGGCAAATAACAGTGAAAAGAAAGTTTCATTTTATATGAAAAAAATTAAATATTTAGTTCTGGGAGCAACTGTAAGAACTGCAAGGTGTCCCTATATGTTATGAGGTATGTTTATTTAAATTGGTGAATGTGAAAGTATATTAGGAATGCCTTGAAAATAAAGATATGAATCACTTTTTTTTTTTTTTGAGCTGGGACCGAACCCAGGGCCTTGTGCTTGCTAGGCAAGTGCTCTACCACTGAGCTAAATCCCCAACTTTTTTAATGCTTCAAGATTTGGAGCTTGTCCTGAAAGCTTATAATGTCCATAACTAATATCATCCCTAAATCACATTTGATATGCTTCAATTTAGAGGAAGTCATATTTTGACATTTTGCAAATGACTAGCAGTATGTTGAGCCTGAATTCATGCCATTTAGTTTCTCTGCTATTAAAATTAAATGCCATGATGTAACATTGACCTTATAGAAGCCTTGAAAACCCTGCCTCTGTGGTAAGCTTAAGACTCTGCTGTTTAACATGGGTTTCAGAATGCATGCTAGCTAGTTTTAGAAAGCAATGACTAACACTGCTATTGATATATGTTCACTAAATACCATTAGTCATTGAGTCTTTGTATGTGTATTGAAGAGATACATAGACCATCTGTAGAAGTTTTATGAAACCACATGTGGTAATACCAGTATACAGCACAAAATATTCTCATGGGTTAACATTTTACATGACTCTCCAAATTATTCAGCAGAATGAACATTACTAAGAATCAAGAGTTAGGGTTAAGGCAAAGGGTATAACCAATTCAAAGGGTTGACTCCTCATATTGTTAAGTGAATATATCATTTCTCCACATGGAGTCATAGAGGACCACAAGTTCACTTTTGTAGATTTCACTTAACAATAAAACCCAACTCCCAAGAGTCACTGTCTTCATTATTCGGTCCCTTAAGTTTGAATGCTCTAATCTCCAGTCAGGAAAAATTTTTTTTAATTAAGACTGAAATTGGGGGCAAGAAACCTAGTCACAATAAATCAGTCTTGATAGAGAAAATCTAGAGGGAAATTTGCCATTAATTTTTAGGCAAGTCAACTCAAAACTCTCATAACCTATGGGAATTCCATTCTTGTTCTTTGGACATTCTTACCCAACCTAATAACACATCTGCATTCAGAGTCATTGGTCTTGGTCTTCCTTTTTTCAATCAGAACTCCAAATGTACTGTCTGCCAAGTGAATCATGACTATATTTCCTGTGCATGACTTTTAAGCCAGTGATTCTCAACTTGGGGGTCACAACCCCCACAAGGATTTACATGTCAGATATCCCGCCTATCAGATATTTACATTATGAGTCATAACAGTAGAAAAATTACAGTTAGAAAGTAGCAACAAGATAATTTTATGGATGGGGGTCACCCCAACATGAGGAAAGGTATTAAAGGGTCACAGCATTAGGAAAGTTGAGAACCACTGTTTCTTAGCAAATTTATTCCTTTTCTTTCTAAAATTCTTACTTTTAAAAGTTAGATGATAGCATGTATCTAAATTTCCCAATTTGTGCTTTATAGTGTTGGGACTTCAGAGCTTAGAAACTAACCTAAGAATTCAGGGTGTCCCTGAGGTGATGCCTCAGGAAATCAAAAGTGTTAAGTGCATCCCTCTTTGAATGAGATCATCAATGCCAATGTTTCTAAATAATTCTGTCATTCAAGCTAATGTTATTAATTAAGTTATATGTGTTCTGGTTGCATATCTGAATAGCTAAACTTCACATGATTGATGTAAAATTGATTATTTATTATTATCTGCTCTAAGAAAGTTAGAATTTTTAAAAGAATACCATATGTCAAGTCTCTTGGGATAAATTTCCTGGTGGTTTAATGTCATGGTTTAAAATTGGAATGTCTCCCACAGACTCAAGTGTTGCACGAATCCTAATTGGTCTTATAATAAAAACCCAGAGCCAGATATCAGGGTGAAAGCTGAAAGATCAGGGAACCAGAGCAAGCCACAGCCACCACCTGTTGCATCACCAACTCCTCAGCCTGGGAGAGCGCAAGTTCCTGTCTCCTCCTGCCTTGTATTCCTTCCTCTGCTGTGGGAGACCAGCTCCCACTCCCCCACCTCCACCTCATGGTACTCTTGAGGAGAGAGGGATAAGAGATTTAGATAGGAATATGGAGGGTAGAGAGATAGATAGAAACACAGGAGAGCCTGTGGAGGGCCTAGATCCTTACCCACCAGCACTTTCTGGCTCTTCTAAAGGGCTTTTTAAAGGAATGCCAAGAGGTGGAGCAAAAGACCTCCCCCTAGCACAGCCATGTACAGACCCTTCCAAACACCTGGTATCTATGCATGTGGTCAAGCAATCCTCTAATGCAGCTCTGCTGGGTAAAGCAAGCTCAGATCTCACTAGGAATCTTTGTGGGCCTCCACACTCTGCCCAGGCATATCACTTTCTGTCTTAACCTTCATAGTGTTGGGATTAAAGATGTGTGCCACCATTGCCTAGCTCTATTTCTCTTAAAAACTGAAGTAATCTCATGTAACCCTGTGTGGCCTTGAACTCACAGAAATCTGGATTGATCTCTCGTCTCTGCCTCCCAGTGCTAGGATTAAAGGTGTGTGCCATCACTGCCTGACCTCTATGGCTAACTCTGTGGCTAGTTCTATCCTCTGATCTTCAGGCAAGCTTTATTTCCTAGATTACACCATGCATAATCCCTACATGGTAGCATTTTTGGGGAGGTTATAGATGAAATGTCTCTCATGTCTCAACATGTCATCCCTACATGGAACACTGCTTGGGGAGGCTATAGAGCCTTTACACAGGTCACTAGAACCAGGCTTTGGAAGGTTGGAGCCTACTTCTACTTCCAGTCTAGCTCTCTGCTTTCTCAACCTGTTAAGATGTGAGGAGTCTACCTCATGCTCCTGTTGCTATGGACAATGCCACCTCAGCAGCCATCCTTCCTCAAACACAGCAGAATGGCAGAATGTATCTCCCTAAGCGGCAGGGTGTGTGTGTGTGTGTATGTGTGTGTGTGTGTGTGTGTGTGTGGTGTGTGTTAACTCTCTTCTTTCTTCTGTTAGGGCAGCAGTTCTCAATCTGTGGGTTGTGACCGCTTTTGGAGGTTGAATGATCCTTTTTCACTGGGGTCAACTAAGACCATTAGAAAACACAGATATTTATATTAAGATTCATAACAGTAGCAAAATTACAGTTATGAAGTAGCAACAAAAATAATGTTATGTTTGGGGATCACCACAACATGAGGAATGGTATTAAAGGGTTTCAGCATTAGGAAGGTTGAGGACCACTGTGGTTAGGGTATTTTTGTCACAGAAAAATAAAAGTAACCATTGCAAAACAAACTTAAGACTATCAGAGAGACCTATTGTGTGATCTTTAGAGATTCAAAAACTGGTGTTTAAGAAGTATCCTGGTTAAGATTACTATTGCAATGATGAAACACCATGACAAAAAGCCACTTGGGGAAGAAAAGATTTCACTAATGCTTCCATTTCACTGTCCATCACTGAAGGATGCTGGGACAGGAACTCAGATAGCACAGGAACCTGGAAGCAGGAGCTGAGGCAGAGGTCGTGGAGCTGTGCTGCTTACTGGCTTTCTCCTCATGGTTTGCTCAGCCTGCTTGCTTATAGAACCTAGGACCACCAGACCAGGGATGGCACCACTCACAATGGGCTGGGCCCTCCCTCCATCAATCACTAATTAAGAAAATACTCTACAGGCATGCCTACAGCCTAATCTTAGGGAGGCATTTTCTCAATTGGGGTTCCCTCTCAGATGACTATAGCTTGTGTCAACTTGATATAAAACTATCCAGCACAGGGACGACTTGTAGCTGTGAGCTATAACGGTGCACACAGATTTTAGTGGGCAATTCTCATGAGAGTCTGGAAGCCTCGAGTTCTGGTAGAAATACAGATAGTGAAGACTGTAGTCAGAAGGAAACAAGTCTTTATTGGAAATTGGACTAGAAGGAATTCATGTGACATTCTAAATGTGGAACAAAATATTTGTTTAACTAGGTGAAGATATGTTGCTGTTTTACCCTGCCTTTCTAAGGAACCTGATGGGTCTAATAAAAAGCTGAATGGTCAATAGCTAGGTAGAGAAGAGATAGGTGGGGTTGGTGGGCAGAAAGAATAAGGAGGAGGAAGAATCTAGGCTTGGGGGAGAAAGGGAAGAAAGAAAAAGAGATGCCAGGGAGATGCCAGGGGCCAGACAGACAGACATGGAGGAAACAGGAACGTAGGACATACATAAGGTATGTATACAAAGAAAAGTAAAAAGCTCTAGGGCAAATTATAGACGAATAGAAACAGATTAAATTAAGCTAAAAGAGCTAGTGGGACAGGCCTAGGCTAAGGCTGGGCATTTATAATTAATAATAAGTCTCCGTGTATTTAATTGGAAGCTGGTTGGTGGCGCAAAGAAAATTCCAATTGTAAGCCTCTAGCTGTGTTCTGTCTGGGTCCTGATTATTTGAATGAGGTTGAGTTCAAAAGCAATGGGCTAATTAATTTGTCAGATGAAACTTCATGACAGCACAGAATTTAGGCTGTGCTGTTGCTACTTACTACATTTAGCCAGATTTCCAATAAAAATTAAGAGGGGGGAATACATTTAGTTTGGTGGGGAAAAATAATGCAAACTTGAATATGAATTTTTGTTATATTCATGGTAAGTGTTGCAAAATGGCTGTAATTTTTAAGGAGATGAGTCCCATTAAAGAGAAACCTCATACTTTTTACTTTGATGATATAAAAAGCACCTTCAGGTAAGTGCTCCCAGATCCAATGCTCCAGGCTGTGTAAGAACCATTTTCCAAAAGCTTTCATTTAAAAAGGAGTACCCTACAGAGAGTTCCATTGCAAGAATGCCCCATTCAAACAGGGACACCAAGGAAAATGTTTTCCCAGGTTTCACTAAACAATCACTTGGTGGCTCTGCAGCCCATGGTAGGAGTGAATCGAGCTAGCAACAGAATCTTAATGTTCATATGGTGCTGATTTTGTAGGCATGTACAATACAATACAAGAGTTATGAGGTCTCCGGGGCTTACATCAAGGTACCAGAAAAATACTAGTGAGGAAAGGCAATGGGAACCACAGATGAAGTCCCTGAGGACCAATATGTAAAGGATGCTGGTGATGTCAGGAATGTGGGACATCTGCCAGCAAAAGCTTCAGGCTAATGGAGTCAGGCCAAGAGACAGTCTAAATTAGTTAGTTTCCTGTGGCTGTGATAAAACACCAAAGGCTTATTCTGGGCATATGGTTCCGGAGGCATGACAGTCCATCCACAAGGATACAATTTCAAGTAAAATCCCCTAGAGAATGGCTTCAGTGTAATCTCAAAGAACACCCGGGGCTGTGAGTTATATAAGGGTGTTCATATTTCTGTACACAGTCACTGTCTAATGGCGGGTGTAGGTGGGAGGATTGGAAGGTATTTCCAAGCACTGCTTTGGCTTTTTATTCTTTCAGGAAAAAATAGCTTCAGCAGTCAAAAAAGTGTGTAAAAGAAGTGCCTGATGTGGGCATTGGAAGAATGAGTTAAAGCATGAGAAGAGATTGGAGGGGTCTGGGAAAGGCAGCTCTTAGAAAGGCTTGACTTGGAACCCATCACTAACAAGGAAGAAAAAGACTAGTCATGCCATCACCATGAACCCGGTCATTATCTACTCAAAAACACAAACAAAGCTCCATTGTAGTCCTATACATTACTGATTTCAGACATTTTTCAAATATAAGATGAAGCGATGAACCTGCCACCACCCATAGTGAAAAATATAGAATCAGAAAGAAAAATCGGAAAATCCAGTGTCAAAAACAATGAACTGAATTAGAGAGTACTGCTCTGTTGTTGGGCCCCTTACTTACTCCATGTATATTTTAAGATTCCTGAAGCACCAAGCAGTTTGGCCCCTGAAGGAAGACATGTTTTGAATGGGATTAGTTGGGTCATGAGAGGAACAGGGTAGGAATTTGAGGGATAATTAATTGATGTATACCTGACTAAATGAATATGTTCATTTGTATTTTGTATTCAACAAGGGGGAAAATCAAAGTTAATAAGTAAGGAATTTAAAAATTAAAACACAGCAGCTTCAAAGACCAGGAAATAAAGACTGCAGTCGACCTTTGCAGGAAAAGGTCAAGTGCTAGGATCCAGTTAGGATGGAACTTACTAGAGAAGAATCTAATTTTTAAAAGTCTTTTGAGTAGATGGAACAGTTGAAAACAAAGAAATCTAAAATAATATCTGCTGTGGCTTGGATAATCTCAATTACCACTGAATAAAATCACATATTTCTAATCTATATTGGCTGAGATATATAATTTAAAGGTGAAGGGTATTCCAGAACTACAGAATTCTGTTTTCATGATGTTTTATAAGGTATTATTTTCAGTAGATTTCAAGACAAGTTAGGGCATACTCATATGCAGACAGCAAAGGAGAGTAGCACATACTCTAGGGATGGCATCCCTACTTACATGATCTACCTACCATGGTGACTTTTGGATCTCCAAGGTTCTGGTGAGTAGGCTAGCTTCCTCCCAGGAGGAGGGAAGAGGGGGATTCTGTGGTTGGTATGTAAAATGAATAAAAAAATAAAGACAAATTAAACAGGAGTTAATGCCTATTAACTGTGTTGCTTTGGATGTTGCTCTTAAGTCATTCCTCACCAGCCTCCCACAACCCCCTACACATGTAAGATTGCTTAAAGCCTGATGAGGTCAAGGTTCATTTATTTGTTATCAGAATTCAGAAACTGTCATTTTCTATTACCTGCAAGCCCAAGTAATTGCTTTCAAACCGTTGCTTCGTGTTTTCGAAACACTTCCTGCTTGCAGGTATGAGGGCTGAGAGCAAGCTGAGAATCTGCCTCCAGAGTTTCACTTTGGCAGACCTCATAAAGAATTCTCCTGTGCCCTGTGACAGAAGCACAAGGAGCGAGATAAATAAATGACTCCCCTTTAATCAGGATTCAGTCTTCTTTTAAATGTACTTTCATCTTTCAGAGACAAAATTACTCTTATGAATTTAACAAGTCTTCTTATGTTATTGAATACACACACTTACAAACACACACAGAAACAGACATACATACAGATGCACACAAACATACATACAGAGACACCCACACATTGACACACACAGACGTACATACACACACGCACACACACACACACACGCGCACACACACACACACACGCACACACACACACACACACACACACACATTCTGTAATAGCTTTCTTTCAGATACTTAGCAGTGTGAGGTCTCTGGTTTGGCAAATCCAGGATTTCCCTCTGTAGTTTCTGTTCCAGCTTTCAATTGATGGGCACTGACCGATTCGTGTTGGGGTCTGGGAAATGGTGCAGGAGGAGAACCATGAAAAATACAAGTATTATTATCCACAATTCATCAACTAAGTGTGAACGTAGTCTGATGGTTTGGATTACTAATGGGCTAGTAATTGCAATTGGGATCTTGGTTGTTAAAATTTAAAGCCATAATTCTGAGGACTAGAGTAACTGTTTATTTAAGCCAGTTACTCCTGATAAAAGTGTAATGGCATTGGAAGGACCAACACTCAGGCATACAGACAACTGTTTTAAGACAAAAGTAAGTCCAAATTACATAATATTCAATTTCAAAAGGGAAAAAATTAGTTAAAAGTGGGCATATGACTCTCTGCCCCCTTGGAATTAAAGGAAATACCTATGCTTTAGTAGTCCAGAGAGACTGGCAAAATGCACAGTGGAGCACAGTGGCCACTGCAATTGCCATGGTTTAAGGCATAACTTCAAACCCAGCATATCCCTTCCTGACCCTTCGTGGAGACCACCTCTCATTAACTCCCAGAGACCCACTTACCTCTGCTTCAGTGCTGGGATTAAAGATGTGCACCACTTGGCTCAGCCAATTATGTTCGTATGTTTCTTAAACTATTTCATATTTTCTGAAGACAAATCTCATTTACTAAGGCCTTTTAAAAGTATGCTGTTGGATTTTAATTGTGGACATCTTAACTTGAATTTTTATTTGCTGTGCTGAGAGCTTTATCCATGCTGGGCAAATGCTCTACCCATGAGCTCTATTTCCAGCCTTTTACTTGAATGTGTGTGTTGATATCCACTCATGTACCATTGCATCAAAGTTAATCAGAAACGTCTTTCTCTCTGTGTACTTTGGTGTCTGTGTTACTCTGGCTTTCCACAAGGCAGTGGAAAGTCTTCCCTATTTTGAAGTTTTTAAGCAGCATTAGACTTTTTTTCTCTGCTCTTACGATTTGAGATTATCCTAAGCTTTGATTTAACAAAAAGTAGACATTTCAAGCAAGTAACATTTTCAAATGTATTCTTCAATAGAAATTAACATTACTCTAACAAGTAATATTAAAAAATAATAGTGTGTGTTACTGCCTTACAACATTTTAAAAATAAAGTATTAAATATTAAGGAACTTAGACTAGTCTTGTGCAATGTAACAGAATTTTAGTGTCATCTTCATGATGTACTGAGCAGATGCAGACAAGTCTTAAGCTTTACTGCGACTACCCAGTCCTGAAAGCTGGGGGAGGTACCTAGCCTTTTGGTGATTCCATCCTTCTACATGCAACACAAATACCAGACCATATTTAAGTCCTCACACAATTAAAACTTGTGTCTTATTTTAATGATCAAAAATTATTATTTAATCAGCGTGAAATTAGACCAGCCAGCTCTGACAGTGAACTGCTGTAGGTGTAACTTATAGTTATAATCATCATCCAAATCCACCAACATTGATCATTTCCCGCCCTATCACAATGCTACTTTAGATGGCATCATCAAAGATAATTTAGAGAGGTGGTTGCCCTGATTCCTATTTTAGATTTTAGAAAAGTTAATCTGTGGTGTTGGTCGGACAGTCTAATGTTTCTTCTCCTGTTCTTTGGCTTTCTTGGTGCCCAGAGTTTGGGAAAGAGAAGTCGTGCTAAATAATCAGAGAGCAGATCCAAAGAAAGAAAGGGGCTATCTGCCTATTTAAAATAACAATATAATTAAAACTCAGAGTCACAGGAACAAAGATGCTGCTTCACAATCAACATCCTATTAGAGAGAACTTCATCAAGCCTAGACTGGGCTTTCTTGCAGCTGAGGCTCCATAGTTGAGCACAGGTATTTCAAATGTGTTGTTATGCCTTGACCATTGTTAAAAATAGACTTGGTTTAAAATTTATTATTTAATCAGCATGAAATTAGACCAGCCAGCTCTGACAGTGAACTGCTGTAGGTATAACTTGTAGATAATCATCATCCAATTTCACAAACATTGGCAATCTTGTAAAAATGTTACTGTTATGAATAGAGCATCAGTGAACATGGTAGAACATATGTCTTTGTGGTAGGATGAAGTGTCCTTTGGGTACACACTCAAGAGTGGAATAGCTGGATCTTGGGATAGGTCAATTTCAATCTTCTTGGGGAACTGCCACACTGATTTCCATAGTGACTGGACAAGTTTGCACTCCCACCAGCAATGCATGAATGTTCTCCTTACTACATATCCTTGCTGGCTGTCATTTGTTTTATTGATCTTAGCCATCCTATCAGGTGTAAGATGAAATCTCAAAGTAGTTTTGATTTGCATATCTCTGATGACTAAGAATGTTAAGCATTTAAATGTTTCTTGGCCATTTGAGCTTCCTTTTTTGAGAATCGTCTGTTTAGATCTGAACCCCATTTTTAATTGTGTTATTTGTTTTCTTGATGTCTAGTTTTTTGAGTACTTTATATAGTTTGGCTATTAGCCCTCTATTAAATGCAGAGTTGGTAAAAATCTTTTTCCATTCTGTAGACTGCCACTTTGTCTGGTTAACAGTGTCCTTTGACATGCAGAAGCTTCTTAGTTTCATGAGGTTCCTTTCATTAATTGTTAATCTTAGTGCCTGTGCTAATGGTGTTCTGTTCAGGAAGTTGTCTCCTGTGCTAATGAGTTCAAGGATATATATTTCATACTTTCTCTATCAGGTTCAATGTATCTGGTTTTATGTTGAGGTCTTTGACTCGACTGGACTTGAATTTTATACTGATAAGTATAGGTGTATTTGAATTCTTCTACATGTGGCCATCTAGCTTGACTAGCATCATTGATTAAAGATGCTGTCTTTTTTTTCCGGTGTGTATTTCTGGCTTCTTCAGCAAAATTCAGGTGTACATGGGTGTGTGGATTTATGTTTAGATCTTCAATTTGATCCCATTGATCAATGTGTCTGCTTTTGTGCTAGTACTGTGCTATTTTATTTTAAAAGTTCATATGAACTCACAGGGACTGAGCAGCAGACACAGGGCATGCATAGATCTGCACCAAGTCCTCTGTGTATATATTATGGCTTCCAGTTTAGTGTTTCTATGGAATTCCTGAATGTGGGAATGACTGGGTCTCTGATTCTTGTGCCTTCTCTTGGGCTTTTTTGTTTTGTTTTGTTTTTTGTTTTTCTCCCAATTCTAATATATATATATCCCTTAGAAGCCTATTTGTTTTCTAATGAGAGACAGAAAGGGAGTGGATCTGGATAAGAGAGGAGGTGGGGAGGAACTGGGAATAGAGGGAGAGTAAACCATAATCAAAATATATCATATGAGAAAAAAATCTATTTTTATATAAAAGGGGGAAAAAGGAAAGAAAAAAGTTCCTTTTTTCTCTAAGGCAATACTAGAAGATATACATTCAGGACATCATAGGTCAAACTCCCTAAAACCTTCTGAAGCCATCTCTTTCTATCCCTTAATTCATTCATGGTTGTTCTGAAGAATCAATCCTTCTCTTTAGATGCTTTCTCTTGCATATCTTCAGAGCCACGTGGTCACCACTGGACTCTTCTTAGCACATTGGTTGTTCTTTTCCTATTACCTGTTCCCCTAGGACAGAAACTTCCCTCCATCCTTAGGAAGAAGTGATTCTCTCACAAGGAGGCCTTCCCACCATAATTCTTGCAAATTAAGCCTTCATCATTTTGTATCTCCTCATCACAGTTGCACTTCTTATAGGTTAGTGACAAAGCAGAGTGGGATTTCCACTTCATGGCAAAGAATTCATCAAAGAGAGAACTTCTCTGATCTATCTGATGGGAGGAGAAATTTTACCTAATACTAACTTATGTTCCTTTCCTCTTAGGAAAACCTAAAGGATTTTAGGGTGGTTTACATGGGTTAAATATATTGAAATTATTCTGATTATATAAGACATTGCTTCTGTAGGCTGCTCACTAAGACAATACATAGCTTTAAAATGTAGAAGTCTACTTACCAATTTTTTAAACTACTTGACAAATCTCTTCAAATCAAGGTTACTTTATGCAAATTAAACCAAGATTGCCCTAACATGCACTATTTGGAAATTTCTAGTAGCATCCTCTGAATTTTAAATTACAGATGTAGTTTGTGAGAGCATTTGGGGAATGGATGCTTAATTGACTTTTATTTTCTTTTCAAAGTGTATGGTAAAATTATAGAAAACAGCCAAGCATTTTGGGGGGTGGGGAATTGGATCATGTTATATCCTGATAGGAATAAGGAAAAGACAGAATAATTTTCTTCTAGCACTTCTTTGGATAGGAGTTTTTATTACAGAATAGAAAAGATTAAGGTGAAAAAAAAAATAGAGTTGGTAACAAGTTGGGTTCCCAGGGTATTGGACTCAACTCTCTATTGCTCATTTTAGACAACCTATTTCCTTCTGTTCAGTTTGCTTGTCAAAGAAATGGAGCTTCCTGAATTCTGGCTCACTCTGTCTTCCTTGGGGAAGTAAGAGCGAGTAACTACAAGAAAGGCTTTCTATCTTCACATGCTGGGGTTACCAGTCAGAGCAATAACAAGAAATAGCCTTATTGCCAAATGAAAATTGTTGTGGAAGAGAATATTACTTTAACCATGTAAAGTTGTGTTACAGTTGTTTATGCTGCAATTGTTTAATTATGTAAAGGTATGTTGCTGTTTTTACCTTGCCTGCCTAAAGCACTTGATTGGTCTAATAAAAGATGAATGGTCAGTAGCTAGGCAATAGAGGGATGGGCAGGGCTGGTAGGCAGAGAGAATAACTAGGGAGGAATCTAGGCTCAAGAAGAGAGAATGGGGGAGAAAGAGAGGGGGATGTGCAAGGCCAGCCAGCCAGTCAGCCAGACACAGAGGAAGCAGTTAAAGTAGGGTACACAGAATGAAAGAAAGGTAAAAAGCTCCAGGGCAAAAGATAGATGAAGAGAATCAAGTTGAATTAAGTTATAAGAGCTAGTAAGAAAGGAGCCTAAGCTAAGGCTGAGCATTCATAATTAATAATAAATCCCCTTTTCATGATTTAGGAGCTGGTTGGTGGCCCAAGAGAAAGCTACAGGAAACTAAGGCAGTCAGAGATACTTTGATGTTGGCTGCCCTCCTACACATTTTATTTCCAAAATAGGAAGCATCTATTTCTGTGACTCCATCAAGGAAGTGAGAATCAGGATTTAGTCTAAATATTGTGTTCTTTGGTAAGCTACATTCAAAATTAGACTGATAGGAATTGAGAGGACCTTCAAGGTTTTCTTTCTGCGGACAATCCCCCATCTTACGAGTGCTCAAGTATATCCTGAGGAAGATACCCAACAATTTAGTTTAGAACCTAGTGTTGTCTGAGTCATAAAAGTAAGTCACATCCAACTGGAATACATTCAGTCCACGCTGGTGGATTTTCCTACCTTACTGGAACAATGTGAGTTAATAAATTAATCTTCAGTCATAGAAGTTTTTTTGTGATCAGACTGGCAGAATAATGGGTTTCTAACATTAACTTGAAGCATTTAGGAATAGAAAGATTTTTGCAGGATATGGAAAGATATGACAAAATACTCCCTCTTTACCCAGTGATGTACATGTTCCAGGAGAGTCCCTATGCCTGCACGGCTGCACACCATACTTCCTGACAGTTAAAAGTCAGGAATGCTATGTTCCTCCCTGGTCTTTATTAAGTATTTCCGTCTCATAAAATGCTCTGTGGTTCTAAAATATTCACCACACTAGCATCTGCACCCTGGCACACACAAGGACTTCTTGAACATCTGCCCAGCCTTTGTTTACATAACCCTTCTTGATGGGCAGAGAGGGAGAATGGGTGGTTTCCAGTTTGTAATAAATCTAGCAGTCTCCTTCGCACCTTTTTAATTATCCCAGAATTCAGTGTTCTAGACAGAAATCTACCATTCTTTCATCACTTTTATCCCTTGGTTTAGTTTTGTGTTGTAGAATAAATAGACAGTAAATGTGTTAGGCCTCTAATATGGTTTAAAAAAAATGGTTTGGCCATCAGATAGCTTTGCCTTCTAGAAGAAATAAATTTAAACAATTAAAGCAAACAAGAACATGATTTTCTGAAATCCCAGAGAAGAACTTGGAAAGAGCTCAACCTTGCTCCAATTAGATAGCTCATTTTGAATTAATATTTACTCTGAATGGCATTGCAAAAGGGTTTCTCAACCTACACTTTCTATGTGATGAAGGTGTGCTGGGAAGCCTCAGTGTGTCCAAAATCCTTTTCTTTGCTGTGGTTTCCTACCTGCCTTGTCTCCTTTTAAAAAACCAAGAGAGAACTTCCTCAGAGTAGTTTAGTGCCTGATAACCATGGGAAACCAACCTTCCTCCTACTTTTCCAATAAGAAGTCCAGGAGCAGTCTAAGACAGTCTGCTCAGGGTGAAGGCTGGGCTCTCTCACGGTGAGAGAGGAAAGGGTCCCTGTTTGGCCTTCAGGAAAACTTAACCATCTACAATCTAACGGTAGAGTGTGCTTTTCAGGGCATCCGTCATCTTCACCAGTATTTATCCTACAGTCAGGAGATGTTCTTGGGAGATTAGAAATCAATGAAGCAGACCTAAGAAATAAACAACCCTGGCTGAATTCACAGGCATCTGAGTGCTGCTACACTACAGAGGTCACCTTTGACTGCTCCCTGCTTACCTTAGGAAGTTTCCACTCCTGAGAATATCTTAGACGTCTCGTTCCTTTGGTTGCTCTTGCTTGTTTGAATGATCTTCATCTCCAGCTTATATGGGAATATTAATCTTGTCATGTCACAATTTTAGGTTCAATTTGTTCTTGAAGATTCTCTTTGAGACTGGTTGCCAACTCGTCATCAGTTTGGGCTTCAAAGACCTTGCTGCTTTCAATGACCACCACAGACCAAAGATTTGACAATTTAGGAGGTCCTCAAAGTATTTCCCCAGATTTGCCCTAACTTTCTACTTACCTTGGGTCTCCCCAGCATCCTGTTTGTCTCATCTTGCCCAACTGAGCTCTGCGCTGCCCCCAGGACCCACCATGGCATGTGGCATTTACTCTACTTGGAATTCTAATTCCATTTTCATATTCACCTAACACTATTACTCTTTTAAACAAATGCCTTTTTTTTTTCCAAAACAAGAGATTGGGCATTATCAGCTGGGGATTGGCTCCAGGTTCCATCATTTTTTTTTTTTTTTTTTTACTTCAGGTTACCATCTGAAAACAGTTATTATGCTGCCACATATTCCAGTTGACCACTAGGCTCCCACCACATATTCCCATGGACCACTAGGATCACTGTTTTGGGTCTGAGTAGACATTACAAACTTGTTAGTGGTGGTCAAGGTGTGGACAGGTATCTTCTTTCAAAATGAAGTAAAGGTACATAGACCACATAACAGCAAGGTAACTTTATTCAAAGCAGTATATAGATCAAATTTGATGTCACTCTTGACAGTGAGCCACAGGAGTGAAAGGGTATTCAAGGGCTGAAGTTATTGTCAGAGACTTCATTTTAGGGTTTTAAGAAAAGGCAGTATTCCTTTGCTTAGGGTATAGGAGGTGGTTCTCTGTATAGATTGAGAGGTTGGGGTTGTGTAAATCTTTGCTCAAGGTTCCTTCCCACAATGTACCTCATTTTAGTCTTAGGCACACCCAAGTATTCAGAGGCATAAAAAGATAAATAGGGTTGGTTTTGTTTGTTTGTTTAAATTAGAGTTTGCTTAGAGGACACATTTTTCCTTTTTTGAGCATATGTACAAAAATGGTTGTGGCCAGATTGGCCTTCCTTCTTGTTCCTAGATATATTGAAATACATTTGAATAGAAACTGTCCAAGTCTGATGGTTGATAATGGGAAAAGAAACATATTCCACTGTTAAAGTAGGGAACATATGCAGATTGATATCTGTGGAAGTTCTAGGCTATTAATGATTTCATTGTGCAGAAAGCATTATTTAGACTTAGCATGTGCAGGTATGTAGACTTAGCCTGTGCAGGTGAAGGGCTCAGGCTTCCAAGTGCACTAGAAGAGAGGCACATGCACAGCCCAAACCAAGGAGAAGTTCAGGTTGCTGAACTGTTCTCTGTGGGCACCTGCCTAAGACTCAAGAAGTTCCTAGCTTCTTACAGAGCCCACTAAAAACCCAATGGAGCTACAAGCCCAGCAAGGGTGAATCTTACCTAGGAATGAAATCCTTATTTTCTTTGTGTACATGTGTGTACATATATACATGTGTGTGTGAGTGTGTTTGTACACATATTATGTGCATACAGGTAAATGTGCATGTTTCCCTCTCTCTATATATGTGTGTGTATAGGCCAGTTACTGACATGGGGTGTCTTCCTCAGTTGCTCTCCACCTTATATTTTGAGACATGATCTCTCCTTGAACATGGAGCTAGCCTGTCTGACCAGCAAGTCCCTAGGGATTCGCCTATCTCTGCCTCTTTGATGCTTGTATATAGGCACATGCTGCCGTATCCAGCTTTTATGCATGGGTTTGGGGGTATCGAACACAGGTCCCTGTGCCTGCATAGCAAGCAGTTTACCAACAGCTGTCTCTCTAGCCCACATCCTTATATTCTATCAGTATTCTTTCTTTTCCTCTATCCTCTGCCAAATGTTTACTCTCTCCACATCAGCATGTATAACACTTCCCTAAAGACACCTATCCCAGCTCCTTACTCCATCATAAGTTCCCTTAACACCTGAGCTAATGTGACTGTACAACAGTTTATTGTAAAACTATGATTATTTCTTTGAAAAAGGGAACCCCCTCTTGTTGACTTGTAAACCTCAAGTAGAAACTTAGCAATGGCTTGGTAACATTTGCTAAATGAATCAACTAATGGATGGATGGTTGAATGGGGGGATTCATGGGTGAATGAGTGAATGGATAGATGAATGGTGGCATGCATGGGTGAATGGGTGGGTATAGAGAAGTGTGAAGGTTTCTGAATTAACAGAATACCTTGCTCTTGATATTTTGGGTTGCTTTTTACTTTGTTGTCTAGAAATAGCTGCATGATGGGCCTATAATCTTGTTCTATTCTGGCAGCAATTGTTTTTACTTAAATGCTGAATTTCACATAAGTTTATTTTGAATTAGTGAAGATTGTATGGATTCATTATGCATAGCATGCCATTTCATAATATTTTTGGATATGAATTGTGGAGTGGTTAACTGTAGCTAATTAACAAATGTACAACCTTGTAGCATGAATCTTAAAAAGTTTTATTAATAAAAGCAAACCCAGAGCCAGGTATTGGTGTGAATGCTGAAAGATCAGAGAAGCAGAACAAGTCACAGCCAACCTCACCTTGCCAACTTCTTAGCCAATCCTGTTCCTTAAACTGGAAGCCTCTGAGTCCTCACCCAAATGGATCTCAGCTGACCTGCTGCTACAAGCCTAAAAGCTTAACAGGACCTAGTTCCTGGTCCTCATGCCTTATATGCCTTTCTGCTTCCTGCCATCACTTCCTGGGATTAAAGACATTTGTCACCATGCCTGGCTGTTTCCAGTGTGGCTTTGAACTCACAGAGATCTGAATGGACCTCTGCCTGCCTCTTGAATGCTAGGGTTAATGGTGTGTGTGTGTGTGTGTGTGTGTGTGTGTGTGTGTGTGTGCACACGCGCGCCACCATTTTCTGGCCTCTATGTGTATCTAGTGGCTGTTCTGTCCTCTGACCCCAGGTAAGTTTATTAGGGTGCACAGTATATTAGGGGACACAATATCACCACACAACCTCATATGATTCTCATTCTGTACTGATATGTTATTCAGTCTCTGCGGCTTTCCAGGCCTGTATCAGCTCTGCAGATGTTTGGAATCCATTCCCCCTAGCCCCGGCTTCTGCAGCCTTTGACCAGCATCACCGCATTCTCTTGGGCTCACTTTTGGTAGATATAACCAAGAGCCCAGGGGGCCCCTGGCTTCCTGTAGGATTCTCTGAGATTGCAGCAGAGCCACAAGCCCAGTAGTTATGGATCTTACTCAGACTTTAATTTTCTCCTGACTGAGAGGCTCCCAGGGATCCTGACTAAAAGTCCCCAGGCTGAGGAGATGTTTCATTTCTTATCCTGGAAACTGAAAGTTGTCCTAGTTTTCAGTTGGTAGGTTGGGAATTTTTAAAGGCTTATCCAGACCTCACTCTTGCCAATGCTGGCCTTACAGAAATGTTACAAGGTCTCCTATCTTTGGAGACCAGTGAGTTCCTGGAAGGAGCACATCATACTCCAGTGACGGGAGGTGGCTATACCACATTCTCTCTGCACACCATTGCTTTCTCTTGAACTGCATTTATAGATCTGGTGTTTTCTCATTGGCATACATTCTCCTGTCAGCTGTGCTTTTCCCAGGGAGTTACATTTTTCTTCCATGAGTACAGCATTCTTTCAAACATTTT
The DNA here is from genome assembly GCF_903995425.1 of Onychomys torridus. Classification (NCBI taxonomy): domain Eukaryota; kingdom Metazoa; phylum Chordata; class Mammalia; order Rodentia; family Cricetidae; genus Onychomys; species Onychomys torridus. The sequence continues at coordinate 32,912,119 of NC_050453.1, forward strand.
CTATTTGTGAGTCCATCCCTACACCGGAGCATGTGATGACTCAATGGACCCAGGGCACATTCCAGCAGAAGGCACTTCTGTATTTTATCATGGGCAACTTTCCACTGCCTCCACCCAGAAAAAGGAAATGCACTTTGGGCTTTTCCCATTTATTCATACCTGCTATCTCTCTTCCAAAATGTTGGCCATACAACCTATTCTCACACTTCAATGATAGTGCATAGGTTAGTTGTGGTTTAGACTTAAGAGAAGGTTGCATGCAAGCAAGAACATGACATGTATACAGGAAGTAAGTGGTGAAGGTAATGAATGGATGGCTTTGGGAATCAATTCCATTATCCTGTTGCCTCCATCAATCTTCTCAGTTAATTTAGAAAATAATCAAGCCTTAACTATGTCTATACTTTTACTTCTTAGGACTCTTTGGTACTAGGCAGCATGATGTCCTCAAAACACACACACACACACACACACACACACACACACACACACACACACTGATTAATTACCATAAAATACTCTCTAGCATAATCTCATGGCACTCTCTCCATTGTCTTTATAGCAGTCCACACCCTCAGTAGTTTTTATTTCTTTACTGTCTCCCACTGAACTGTAAAATCCTAGACAAAGGAAGTCATGTCTGCTTACCCAGAGTCTTGATTGGTGCCCTGTACATCATAGACTTTCCACAAACAAATGATTAATGCATAAAACCAATACCAGCTGGCATCTACTTACCTGGAAACAAGCCCACAGTGCATCTTTTAAACCACTGCAGTTATTTCACCCACACCGGGATTGGAGACCAGCCCACAGGGCTCCTCAACCCTCCAGTGAAAGCTCCCCCAGTTCCCCAGTTTCATAGGGTCAGATCTGTACTTCTTTCATTTCCCCAACCCCTACCCCACTACAAACTGCCCAATGGCTAATGCAAGCACGCACCGTGAGCTCAACTGCAGTCTACCTCACCTTGTACCATCCGGCCCTCCTCTTCACACTGTCCCATGTTGCCTACTTGAGCTCATCTCTCATCGTTTCTTTCTTTCTTTTTCTTTTTCTTTTCTTTTCTTTTTTTTTTTTTGTTTGTTTGTTTTTCGAGACAGGGTTTCCCTGTGTAGCTTTGCGTCTTTCCTGGAGCTCACTTGGTAGTCCAGGCTGGCCTCGAATTTACAGAGATCCGCCTGGCTCTGCCTCCCGAGTGCTGGGATTACAGGCGTGCGCCACCACCGCCCGGCTCATCGTTTCTTAATTAGATTTTCCAAACCCTTTCTCTCTGATCTGTGTGCTCATAGTTGGGTGTCAGCAAAATTTTCTACAAATATGGCGTTTTTTCCCCCTAACTCGGGGAGGAATTACAGAACCAGTAGAAAAACTCAGTATTAAACTTCAATCTTCTGGGGGGGGGAAATCAAAACAAAACTCGGGTTTCTCCAGATTTCCAGTGGTTAGTTGTACCAAAGGCTCATCCAAGAGGAATGAGGTTGAAACTCTGGAAGCACAACGAAGAAAAGAGATTATGTGGCATGACATCAGACCTCATATACATGTGATGGAGTTTCTTTGGCAAAATCTGGCAACCTTAAATCCTGACCACTTACTGACCTCAGCACAATACCTGCTGGTCTTAGCGTGGCTGCTAACAGCTAAAGAACAGGATGCTAAAGTGTACCCATCTGCAAACCCTTTATAAGCTTAGAGGTGTGAGAGGTAGCGGAATGTTTTAGCTATAAGTTTAAATACTGAAAGATATATTATTTCAGCATATTTTACATATTACTATCAGACTTTAAATGATTTAAAAATATATCCAGTGGAATCCAAATATAATGATTAGACACTTACATATTAATATAAGTGAACATATCTATTTGAAATTTGTATTACTTTGAATTAATTTCTTATTGCCACATAATTTTATCCTAAAATAGCTACTTTATTCTAAAAATCTTACATTAATTACCTTGTAATATTCTTTGTAACAAACATACATCTATAGCTATCTCTCTCTCTCTCTCTCTCTCTATATATATATATATATATATATATATACATATTTAAAGTTCAACATTTGAAACTTTCCCCAGATTGCATTACTATGCTAATTAATAAACTATTTATTAAATATGTAAATAAAATTTGTGGAATGTAATGTAAATGGATAAAGCTTTAAACAGGACTGTTTTCCTTTATAATATTTAGTCTAGGCATCTATGAATGAATCTGTCTTTGCTAAAACATGACAAGCTTGAGCATCCAATTTCATTCCCATTCTTAATTTTTAGACAACAATTTTGTCAGAAAATTTGTACTTACATAATTAAGCAGTTAGACGTGGGAACAGAGTGTCACTCAGTCCAACAACCATCCTCCATAGGTGTGAAATGCCAATGCTTACCTCAGAAGATTGAGTAAGGAAAGTTCGCTTAATGATCTGCCAACCGAAAAACTGATTAAGTCCTAGCCATCTCTTCCAAAACCAAGGAGCTCAAAGCTGCCTGACTTGAGATCCTCAAAAGGATTATTAAGAGTTCTTTGCCTTCTGGGTACCATCGTCAAGAGTTTTAAATGTTCCTTTGTCCCTTCTCTGTGGTGTTTTTACAGCTTTAGGATAGGGGAGGGTACTCCTGCTTTATTGTAAGCATGGTCTTGGGCACTCTATACATGGAAACTCAGTCCCCTTAAACCTTTCTATCAGCCCAGTGCAGTGGCACACATCTCTAGTCCCAGAACTAGGAGTGGTGATCCCAGTGAGACAGCAAGTTCAAGGCCTGCCTATGCTACACACAGCTAATTTGAGGGCAGTCTGGCTACATAGTGTGGCTGTCTCCGTGTCTGCATATCCCTCAGAAGTCCCCACACACCACTGGTATGTGTAAAACGTGTAGAAAAATCACTAAATGCCCTGGCTTTAGTTATCTTGGATGTCTTTTTCTTAAGTGATGACTATGTCTCATTAATAGGACCTGAAGCACTCCAAATTTGTTTTCCAAGTTCTAAATTACTACCAAGGAAGTCATTACCAGAATTTTTTAAAACAAGGAAATAATTTTTATTTTCAATGTCAGAGTTTTTACATAAAGTAATAAATAGAAGATTTTAACAAAAATATAAAGCCACAAAATCATAGAGAATAATTTAAATATCACAGTTTCACCTCAGATAAAGTAACTACTTATACTGATACATGTACAGCTTCTTCAAATCTATTCTTAGTAGTATTTTCTTTTAAATAATATTTGAATCTTGTATTAAACTATATGTTATATACCAAAATTGATTACTGTAAATATTACTAAGTTGTTACTTATAACATTATTTTTCTAAGTTATTTTTAATTTAGTGTTTGTGTGTGTGTGTGTGTGTGTGTGTGTGTGTGTGTGTGTGTGTGTGTGAAGGTGCTGCAGTGGAGGCCAGAAGAGGGCGTCAGAGCACCCTGAGTTGTACTTACAGGTAGTCAGGTAGTTGTGAGCCACCCACCACAGGGTTAAGAACTGAACTCCAGTCCTCTGAAAGAGCAGCAGGTACAGTTACCCCATGAGTCACCTCTCCAAACCCTATCATTTACTTTAATATGGGGATCAAAAAAGATCTCTGTATTAAGAGGAATATAAGTAAAATTTTATATGTATATGTAATATATATATATATATATATATATATATATATATATATATATATGTGTGTGTGTGTGTGTGTTCATACACACATATGTTTCCTCATATAGTGCTTTGAGATTAGTAAGTTTTATATTCCACTCAGAAATTTCTTCCTTTTTTATTGTTAAGAAATTTTCTATTCACTTTACATAACAACCACAGATCCCCTCTCTTCCCATCCCCCAGCCTTCTCCCCCAACTCATTTGCCATTCTCACCTCCCTCAAGGCAAGGTCTTCCATGGGGAGTCAGCAGAGCCTGGCACACTCAGCCAAGGCAGGTCCAAGCCCCTCCACCCTGCACCAAGGCTGTGCAAGGTGGCACACCCTAGGCACTGGGCTCCAAAATGTCTACCCTTGCACCAAGGATGAATCCTGATCTTCCTGCCTGGAGCCCCCCAAACAGTTCAAGCTAAACAACTGTCTCGCACATCCAGAGGGCCTAGTCCAGTACCATGGGGGATCCACATCTATTGGACTAGTGTGGCTAGTTGTCTCTTCACATTTTCCCATCATGATCTCAACATCCCTACCCACAGAATCCCTCTTCTATCTCATCAATTGGATTCCCACAGCTCAACCTGGCACCCAGCTGTGGATCTCTGCATCCACTTCCATCAGGTCAGTAACTGGATGAAGGCTCTATGATGACAGTTAGGGTATTCACTAATCTGGTCACTGGAGTTGACCAGTCCAGGCACCCTCTCGACCATTGCCATTAGTCCAAGGTGGGGTCATCCTTGTGGATTCCTGGGAACTTCCCCAGCACCCTGCCTCTTCTTATTCCCATGATGTCTTCATTTATCATGGTATCTCTTTCCTTGCTCTCCCACTCTGTCCCTGATCCAGCTTGAACCTCCCATTCCCGTATGTTCTCACCCCCGATTCTTTGCCCTCCATTACCCTCCCTCGCTCCCAGTTTGCTCATGTGCATCTCATCTATTTCTCCTTCACTGGGCTATCTATGTGTCCCTTTTAGGGTCCTCCTTGTTAACTAGCTTCTCTGGAGCTGTGGGTTGTAGTCTGGTTACCCCTTGCTTTACATCTAGTATCCACTTATGAGTGAGTACATACCATGTTTGTCCTTCTGAGTCTGGGTTACCTCACTCAGGATGATATTTTCTAGTTCCATCCATTTGCCTGAAAATTCCATGATATCATTGTTTTTTTTACTGCTGAGTAGTACTCCATTGTATATATGTGCCACATTTTCTTTATTCCTTTTTCAGTTTAAGGGCATCTAGGTTGTTTCCAGGTTCTGGCTACTACAAATAAAGCTGCTATGAACATAGTTGAGTATGTGCCCTTGTGGTATGATTAAGCATTCCTTGGGTATATGCCCAAAAGTGGTATAGCTGGATCCTGAGGTAGATTAATTCCCAATTTTCTGAGAAACCAACATACTGATTTCCAAAGTGGCTGTACAAGCTTTCATTCCCACCAACAGTGGAGGAGTGTTCCCCTTGTTCCACATCCTCTCTAACATAAACTGTCTTCAGTGTTTTTAATGATGGCCATTCTGACAGGTGTAAGATGGTATCTCAAAGTTGTTTTGATTTGCATTTCCCTAATGACTAAGGATGTTGAGCAATTCCTTAAATGTCTTTCAGCCATTTGAGATTCTTCTGTTAAGAATTCTCTGTTAAGCTTTGTAGCCCATTTTTTAATTGGATTGTTCAGTATTTTGATGTCTTTATATATTTTAATTCCCAGAATTTTTATGATCATTCATCTGAATATTACATTTAAAATGCTTTATTGGTAGTAATGATGAGAAATAATAATTGACCTAGTGCTTGTGTGTGTATTATGCCCAAGTTATTTTAAGAAGAATTTCCATGAAGTTTAAACTACTAACAACACTATAAAGTACATATTATTCCTAGTCTACTGATTTTGAAACAGGGTTACAGATTATCATTTGCCTATGGCTTCACTGGTAAGTGATGGAACTAGGCTTCAAACCCAGTGACTTTGGGTGCAACAGTGGGAGCTTAACTTCCACTTAACATCGCCTAGCAGACTATCACTATTGTTCTTAGCTTAAAATTGCTGGATTTCCTTCATTGGGTTTTCCAGATATATTTTGAGGTCCTGAGGAGCAGAAGCATGAAACAGCTGGGCTTTGTTGGAGGGAATGACGGTCATGTCTTAGGCTGTAAGCCTGAGACGGATGCTGCCACAGTGGCTGTGGACAATGGAAAAAACATGGTACAGGTGGAGCATTCCAGTCCCAGGAAGAGAGGCTAAGGACTCAGAAATGAGGGCAGAAAACAGATAAGACCTTATTACTATGGCTCCCTGCCAGGTCCAGAATTTGGTGAGTAAAGCAGAGAATTAACCCATATATCACAGTGATGTTGAGTGTCCTGTGCACATAGGCATGTGTAGGAGACTTAGGAAGTCTGCCACCTCAATCTCAGTGTTACAGTGAGCTTATGCACTGACTGTGTCACGTGATACAGACACAACCAAGGTTAAAGTCTCAGATCGGAAAGGCTGATAACCACAGTGTGTTCCTGACTCAGGAATGTTTCAGTTTCAGACCAGTTTTCCACTTCACTTGCCAGAAGCAAATGTAAAGTCAAGCGAAAAAGGTCTTGCATGAGTTAGATCACCCCAAGGTTTAGGATTAATACTGATAAACACATGCCTAACCAAATGCCTTAAAGGTCAAAGAGTCAGTGCCTGTTACAACAAGTGAAGGAAATTCCCAAAGTTTTGACAAAGTTACATGTGGCCATCTGGAACTGAAGTTCGGGGGTTTGTGCATTCTGCCTCATGGGGTTAAAGCATGTATGTTGTTTAGATGGAAGGAGGCAGAACTGTAAGTAGGAAAACTAGCAGCTAGACATGAGAGTTGGGAGTTCAAATCCAGGAAGAAACAAGCTGTGGAAGCTGCTCTTAGGATTGTTTGTGTTGGTTTCTGGGTATCTCTTTCTGAGAATCAGAATATTATAAGAGAATTTGCTGATAAAGAATCGGAAAAAAAGAAGCCAAAGACCTAAAGTTTTTAATTAATTAGTTTTTAATTCAACCCACTAGGAAAATCCCAAAGTGAACTAGATTAATCATCCCTCATTGTAAAGTATATCCGCACATAAAATCTGGCAGAGGACTTGGGGTAACACCAACATGGAAGAATCTTGGTACATGATTTTTATTTCTCAATATGAGTCAATTGCAATAAGGCTGTAGAAACATGAATTACTCTGGGCATAGTACCAACATCAAAAGGATAGTAGCCACATGGCACCATGAATGAGTGCCTTACAGGCACACGGCAGAAGTTTTAGAAAGGTGGGCTTCAATTCATTATTGGAAAGAATCAGCTAGTAATTCAAACTTTTCAAATATGGCATAGGCTGTCTTCTGAGAAAATGGGATGAAAATGGGCAAGAAAAAGCTGCTAAAAATGTTACAAGGGGAAAGGCACTTTAATGGGAGTCTGAGCTAGGTAACACACAGCATCAAATTAGGTCATCTTATCTCTCAAGCCACTTAACTCTAGCACAAATTATTTAATTCACTTGGAAATTTCCTTTGTTTTTTCCTTAACTTTATAGTTATATACACTTGGGAGGCAAGTAAGTTTAACTACTTGTTAAGTTAGAATTTTTTTATTAGAAAACATGACTGTGGTTTGCAAAATACCCTTTCATGATGTTTTTTGAAAGAGAGCTCAGAATATGCTGCATTTTAGGTTCCAGACATTTTGTTGAAGACAAAAGTAGAGACTGATTTAGTTCAAGGAGATCATATCTAATTATTGAGTGGTTGGAGGGCCTTCTTGCCCCAAGGAAAGAGTGTAACCAAGTGAATTTTCTATTACTAATATTTTCAGTTGGCATATAAAATAATGTATTTCATCATCACACCTTCATACATGTATCATTGGCCTCCTCTCATAGCCATCCCTCAGAACCTTCTCTTGCCAGCCCACACTCCCCCTTCCTTCTATCAAACGCTCTTTCTCCTGCTTCCATGCCATATTCATATATTTAAATTTAGATCCCAGAGGAATTTGTGATTCTTTTTCCTAATTCCCTCTCTTTTTCCTCTTTCCTTTCTATTTTGGTCCCCTCCCCCCTTCTCCTTCTTCTTTCATGTCACACACACACACACACACACACACACACATAGTCAGTAGTAGGGATCAAGCTAAGGACCTTGTGTGTTCTATACATGTGCTTTCCCCCCTCAACTATAGTCTCAGTCCCACCCACTTTTTCTTTTCTTTTTTTTTTTTTTTTAAGATTTTGAGACTGGGTTTTGTCAAGAAATTCATTCTGTAATTGAATTTTATTTCAATTACAATTTGAAATCATCAGCAATAGTCAAAGAAAGAAGTGAAAACAAATCGCCTTGTTTTGAAAAAAATCTTTTGGCTTCATCTAGGAAGCACACTGGGAGAAGGGAAGTGAAATCTAGAAGATAGGTTAGTAGACTATTGTTGAACACACAAAAATAAAAGCATTTTTAAAATCAAAATACTATGTTGTACATGCTAGAGCCTCAAGTGTAGGTCAGTTGTTAACAAGAACTAACATAACAATGAGCTCTAAAATAAAAAAAATATCTTTGACTGAAGCCAAATTCTTGTTCTTTCTCAGAAATGTGCTTTTTATTGGCTTCCAGATAAGGAAATTATAGGTACTCTGTTCACATCCCAATTTGCAACTCATAAGAGATTGTCTTATGACTGACTATAAGATGTTTGTGGGAAGAATAATGTTCACATTGGTTTGTGGAAGTCCCCAATGGGAGTCATTCACTCAAAGGAAATCCAAGGATACAGAGGAAACAGAAAATGATAGCAGAAAATACAGCAGAAAGTCATTTATGATTGTGGACTCTTGAGTAAGCCCATTGGCTTCTTATGCTGCATGTGATTGGAGCTGTTTGAATTAAAGGTTGCTTTTGTGTTACAGCAGCACCAGACACCTTCTATACACCCTTTATAGAGTCTCTGTATTGTCTGGTTAACTTCATAATACATGGTATATGTTGTTATCTTGTGACGACCCAACCAATGCAGGGGCTCTCTAGCTACATGGAATATGCATTAGAAGCACATGAAAGATTGTTGGAAGACAGATTCCTGGGTCCCATTTCAGTTTCAGATTCAGTAGAGGGAGCGCAAGGATCTGTGTTTCCATATATTCACAAATCCTGATGGTGGTACAGTCTAGGGAAACACGCATTGAGAATTGCTGACCTACAAAAAAATAGAGTGACAGGTAAGAAATGGAAAAGAGATAGCTGTGATTGAAGTACAGCTATGTTTGTTACAGTTGTGCAATAGCTGTATAAAGATAAAATCAAGTTGACTTGAAATTCAAAAGTATTCAAATGGGGAAACGTTAAAATAATGAATTCCAGCTAGAAAAATGCAATGCCAAGGAGGTAAATTCCACTCTGGCTGGGGTGGTAGCAGGGCTAGGAGCTTAGGATTCTAGGATAATCACATGAAATCAAATCTCCCATGGCTTTCCACTTTCCAATGTTGGCAACATAGTTCTTTACAATGGCCCGATAGTTTTCACATTTGACTATTTTATGAAGATAACCCAGGACTTTTTAAAATAACTGATCTGTATGACCTGTGCCAAGATCAAGGATGTGGTCTGGGCACTGGAATGTTTGATTGCTTTCCAGGTATGTGTGTAGAGCTGTCACTACAGCCTCTAACTCATTCTGTTTGCAAATACTAACTTTCTTTACACTGAAACCAATTCCAAGTTCCAAAAGTGGAGTGGTGAGCAAAGTGGAAGGGACGAAGGTTGATTTCTCGGGGTTTCTGCTTGTATAAAGTAGCCTAAGAACAGCAAAAAACAAAACAAACAAACAAAAACAAAAGAAAAGTGCCTGTCACAGTAGACAACCAGACTGGCTCTTGGGCAGCAGTTCTACAAAGTAAGGTATTTTCAGATATTTAAGGATCTGTATAGCATAAAAGAATTAGATTTTTATAGTCTAAAAGAATTAAAATTATTTTTCAAAGACTTTGGGTCTTAGTCCTATGTGGGTCTTTTCAACAGAGACACACAACCACAACAGCAACAACAAGAAGCAAATTTTTGTGTATGTAGAAGCCTGGTTTTGAGGCCAGCTCTCACCTTCCTGAAATAGAGACAAACAAGCTTAGCCCATGCATTCGATTCTTGTTTCACCTGTGACATCACTTTTTCCAGCCACTTATTTGGAACATTTATATTTTGTTAGCCCATACTTGCCAGATCTCAGGATGCCTGGGAAATGAAGTGTAAGGATAGAAGGGGAATTGTAATCACTTGGCAGCCTTTATCAGCTCAGGCTATGGGTACATACTAGAAATAGAGCAGAGAATGGAGGTGAGTCAGAGCCATGCTAAGACATGTTGGCAAGATGACGGTCAAGAGGATTTCCTGCTCAACTCTGGAGGAAGTAGGTGAGAAATTTCTTTTTGTACGTCTTGCTTATTTGTGTTGCAGGCAAGTCTCTAGACAATTAATCTTTGGACTATTTGTCAGAACTCTCTTGATCTGTTCTTCTAAGTACAGAAGGTAGAATCTAGGTTCTTGAATGGGTCTGTGTCTTAATGAATGAGTTTTATATAAGAAACTTTATCCCAAAGTAGAGAAAATTATCAGGCTTCCCCCATGGAACACCTGGAATAGAAGAGACTGCTTGAAGTACCTCTCCAGGTACCAGAGTGCTGGCTAAGTTTTCTGGAAAGAAAACAGCATAGCTACGCAGGAGACAGGGTGGCAGCTTCCATGATCAAGGAAACATTAATTGGATCATAGCCATCAACACTGAGTGAACAAATGGTCCACACAGATGCTTGCTTGCTCAATCTCTAGAAACAGGGTTCTAGCATCAGCTTGCCTCTGAACCTCCTGGATGCTTATTGTTAGGACAAACCTACTGCTCTAGTGCACAGCACCAAAACCTACATTTTCAAGACTTTCTCCCTCAGTAATTCCTCTTCATTGTAGTGTATATTAGCTATACAAAGCGATGGGTTTGTTGTGACATACCCATTTTGATCATATTCACCCTCATTATTATCTCTTGTCCCCTTCCTGCTTCACATTGTTCTCATCCTCTTTTCAAATAGTCCCACTTGTAATTTCATCTTTTTTATTAAATACAGAACTTGAATATGAGAGAAAATATGCAATATTTATCTTTCCAAATACAACTTGTTTCACTTAAAATGACATGATATCTGTTTCCACTGTGCTCCTGCAATGGTAATTACATTCTTCTTTGCAGCTGGATAATCCTCCATTGTGCCTATTTCTAAGCTTTTCTCTCTCCATTGATCCATCCATGACACAGAAGCTGATTCCATAATTTGTCTGCCATGAATAGTGTCACAATAAATACGAATGTGTGAAATTTCTCTTGTATGCTGACTTGAATTCTTTGGGATGTATACCCCCGAAATCCTATAATTCAATCTGAGGGTAATTCTAATTTTAGCCTTTGGAGGAACTCCATTGTTGATTTACACCATGTTAAAAGCTACAAACTTATATTCCCATAGTAGTGGTTCAGTGTTACTCTGTTCCTTTACCTTTCTTATCCATGCCAGCATTTGTTCTTCCTTGTCTTCATAATGCCCATTCTGACTAGGGTGAGACAGACTGTCGGTGTAGTATTGGTTTTGCATTTTTCTAGTAGGTAAAGATGTTGAACAGTTCTTTACTTTTTTTGTCATTCTTGCTTCTTTCAAGAACTGTTTGTTCAATCTATTTGCCAACTGATTAGAATGTTTCTTCTTTTAACATCTATTAGTGTAATATTAAGTTAGTAAAATAGTTTATTAGTTATATTATCTGAATATTAATCCCTATGAGAAGAATAACTGGCAAAGACTTCCTCTCATTATCTACACTGCCTCTTCATGTGACTGCTACCTTTCTATGAAAAAGCTTTTTAAATTGTGTACAACCCCACATCATCTTCCACAGCCTTTGGATATATGGCAACTCACTTCTTGCTATTATATTCTAAGCTATTTGCATTCTCTTCAGAAAGTCATTGCATACCTACATCTGTAGTGGGTTTTTTTTGCCAATTTCTTAGAATTATTCCAAAGTGTCAGGTATAATATTAAATTCCTTGATCCATTTTGAGTTGGATTTTTTTTATAAAGCTAAATAAATGGATTTTATTTTAGTCTTCTGCATGTAGGCATCCAGTTCCCAAAGACCTGCTTGTTGAAGAGTCTTTGCTCAACACCTCCTTCTTTCACTCTTATCAATAATCCAATGGCTGTATGTAGCTGCGTGGGTTTATTTGTGGGTCTTCTATTCTATCTCATTGGTCTCTACATCTGGTTTTGTGCTGTTTGTGATGTTGATTACAATATATCATATAATTTGAAATCAGATACTGCGGTGCTTCCAAGTTTTGCTTTTTTCCCCCCTTAAGATTATTTTGACTATCTAGAGTCCATTGTGCTTCAGTATGAATTGTAGGACTATTCCTACTATTTATGTGAAGAATATATTGTAATTTTAGTGAGTATTATGTTGAATCTGCAAATCGTTTTTTTGGTGATGCAGGCATTTTCATTCCTCCAGTCCACCAGCATGGGACGGCTTTTCACCTTCTAGCCCTTACAATTTTTTTCCTTGACATGTTAGCTTCCCCTTTTGGAATTCTTTTGCCTCATTGGTTATGTTTATTTCTAGGTATTTTAGTTATTATTTTTGAGGCTGTTGTAACTAGAAAATTTTGTTTTGTTTTGGTTTTTTGAGGTAGGGTTTCTCTGAGTAACCCTGGCTGTAGATTGTGGTGGTATTATGTTCCCTGAAAAATTGTGCACGCCAATAAATTTATCTGGGGTCAGAGAACAGAAGAGCCACAGTATTAAACATAGAGGACAGGCATTGGTAGCACACGCCTTTAATCCTAGCATTCCAGAGGCCTCTGCCTCTGGATCTCTGTGTGTTCAAGGATACAGCCAAGCATGGTGATTTATGCCTTTAATCCCAGAAAGTGAGCCTTTAATCCCAGGGAGTGATGGCAGAAGCAGAAAGATAGATAAGGTGTGAAGACCAGAAACTAGAAGCATTTGGCTGGTTAAGTTTTTAGGCTTTTGAGCAGCAGTTCAGCTGAGATTCATTTGGATAAGGACTCAGAGGCTACCAGTCTGAGGAAACAGGATCAGCTGAGGAATTGGTGAGGTGAGGTAGCTGTGGCTTGTTCTGCTTCTCTGATCTTCCAGCATTCACCCCAATATCTGGCTCCAGGTTTGTTTTTCATTAATAAAACCATTTAAGATTCATGCTACAATAGATGAATTGCTAAATGGTCTTATTAATTAAAAAACAAACAAACAAAAAAACAAAACAAAACAGAGCCAGATATTGGGGTTAAAACCAAGAGATCAGAAAAGCAGAAAGAAGCCAGCCATGTTCTGACCACTTGGAGATCCTCCTCAACCAAAGAGACCTACTTCTTGTATACCCACACCTGTATGCCTTTCTGTTCTGCCATCTCATTTCCTCTCTCTGCCCAGCTACATCACTTCCTCTTCCTGCCCAGCTCTGTCACTTCCTGTCTGTCTGTACAGACCTCCAGACCTTTATGGTTAGTTCTGGGATTAAAGGTATATTCCACCGTGCCTGGCTCTGTTCCCAGTGTGGCCTTGAGCTCACGGAGATCCAGACAGATCTTTGCCTTCTGAGTGATAGGATTAAAGGCTTGTACTGCTATTGCCTGATGTCTATGTTTACTATAGTGGCTGACTTTTTCCTCTGATCCTCAGATAAACTTTACTGGGGGAACACAGACAGGTATCACCACACCTGGCTGTCCTGGAACTCACTCTGTAGACCAGGCTGGATTCAAACTCACGGAGATCCACCTGTCTCTGCCTCCCAATGCTGGGATTAAAAGCATGATCCACCACCACTCAGCTTAGAAATTATTTTTAAACTCTTTTCTTAGCATCTTTATTATTACACAGAAAAACTATTTATTTATTTTTATTGTTCTTGTAACCTCCTAGTTGTTGAAAAATGGTTATCAGATCTAAGGGCTGAACTGTTAGGGTTTTGTTTGTTTGTTTGTTTTTTTAATGTGGAATCATATGATCCACAAATTGGAATTAATTGACTTCTTCTTTTCATATTTGTATCATTTTTATTTCTTTCTTTGCCTTGTTCTTCTGGCTAAGACTTAAAGCACCATATTAAATAAGAGTGGAAAGTGTGGAAACCCTTGTGTTATTCCTAATTTTAGAAAAATGTTTCAATTTTTTCCTATTTAGAATGATATTGGCTATAGATATGTTATATGTAGCCTTTATCATGTTGAGTTATGACCTCATTCAAGTGTTGGGGCCTCTCATCCAGGTCTTGGATGAAGTTACTCAACTGCTCATTTGAATTCTCTTTGAGCTGATTGCTCACTTTCAAAACTAAAATTTTTAGTTCTTTAGCCATCAATCATTTTGGTTTCTTTGGATTCAGTTATTGGTAGGCATGAAAAGGGGAGGGGGAAGTTAAATAACAAAAATAAAACCAGGGGGAGGAAAGGAAAGTGAGAAGACTGATCTTTTGCAATTAGCTAGCTATACCAGTAAGTATTTTTCCTAAAGTATGAATTATAATAAATTACTGAATATGGGAAGGGAGCTCACAGGAATCCTCTCTTTCTAGGAAACATGGGTGGCCTAAACTTGTGATTTGCATCTGAACTGAAGACAGACTTGTAGGACTAAGGCTTTAGCTATGGAAACTGTACTAACCTTGGACTGTTAGTGTCAGAATTAATTAAATTGAATCATTGTGTGTATTACTGATGGCCAAAAGTTGCAGTACGGGCTGTTGGTGTTTAAAACCCACATATTTGAAATCAAGTGTTGAGAGTACCCTGCTTTTGGACACAAACCCTGTAGTTTTAAAAGAAATCATGAAGTCAGTGATAGTGCAAGGATGGCTGGTGAGAAGTGTAACAAGGAGAAGAATTAGCAAGTCTAACACAGAGAAGTCAGCTTTAAGGGTGTGGCCTGGTGTTCTCTGAAGAAGCCTGTCTGTGTCAAAGATGGTGCAGAATGACTAACTAGAACTTCATACTTATGGAGAGGTCGATGCTGTAGATAAAGGCCAGAGTTAACTTGGGTTGTCTTCAGTCTCTTCAGTAGGCATTTGCCACCACACTCTGTGGCTGACCTAATATCCTTGTGACTCCTAGGTACAACTTTTAGAACTTATCTTTAGGCTTAGCAGACAATTAACTCAACCAACACTAAAGCTAAGGTTGTTAAAATGTCGAAACCCTTTAGTTGATATCTTTCTGTCCCACATGGCCTGAGTATCTGAAGTTCCTACCAATGTATTTGGTAAATACATTGACTTCAAATTTGTTCTTTTGTTCTGTGACTTTAAAAGTTCATGTAACCTCCTCCACAGCAGAAGAATACAGCATTTAAGGCAACTTCAATCACATATTCTCAGATCATGGTTGCTCATATTTGGCTCAGAATAAATTAACTCTTACTCATTTTGGAAAAATAACTATATTTTGTGTCAATGAAGGGGAAAAATGTATAGAAACAAAATGAACAGAAAAAGAATATTTTTGGAGATAGAACAGAAGCAGATTTCATTATCTTCTGGTGTGCAGTGGAATCCGGGTAACAGAAAAACACTCTCACACCTTCTTTCTCACTTCACACTGTCCTCCTGGACCCAGATTTCCCTTTATTCCTCATCAACCTTTCCCAGTGCAATTACAGAGAGTTTGGTCAAGGTGGTCAGGATGTGAGGCAATCATACCTAGCACATGACTGGCAACTATTGTGTTCAGAAAGAAGGAAGGTGGGAAGGAAAGAAAACGGAAGGAAGAAAACAGAAGGCTGTGGGGGTGGGTGTGAGCGAGCAAAGAAGGCCAGCAGGAAGGTGCCCCTCTTAAGTTCTCCTAGAATCTCAACTGATTTCATATCTCTTTAGCCACCAGAGGGAAATGTCATCATTTCTCCTTTAGGAAAATTCCTAAAGAAAAGTTCCCACCCCCATCCTATTGGAGCCTGCTTCTTCTGGACTGTTCCATCACATTTTCACACACTTCTTCTAGTTAGGTTTTGACAAAAAGTAAACAGCATCTTAAGAAGTTGTAAACTATCACAAAGTGACTTGTATCCCTGCTGTAGGTAGCTCTCATTTACTCTTTATTCCTTGGAAATCAAACCATTCTCTAACCATTCCTCATAGACTCACATGGGTGGTCATGTGCACCCCAGGCTACAATCTGACAAGATGGTATTACATCAACGTGTACTGTATTGTCTTTTCATAAAACAAGGCTGGGAGTGGAGTGATGGTTCAGAGGTTCAGAGTGCTTGTTGCTATTCCAGAGAACCAGAGTTTGGTTCTTAACAACCATGTGGCAGCTCAAAACTCCTGTAACTCAAACTCCAAAGGATCTGATGTTTCCTCTGTCCTCAGAGGATCCCTGCAGCCATGTGTACATACCGCCCAACACATATACACATAATTTAAAAAAAAAATAAGAAAACAAAATCATTCTCTCTGCAGGGAAGTATGGAACTTTTCTTTCCCAAATATTGCCACTGAAAATGAACAAATTGTAAAACAGATTTTAAAACATTAAAATCGGATAGTGTGTCAGGATTCTTCATAAAACAGAAGCAATGTAATTTGTAAGTGAGAGAAAGAGAGAGGTTGGAGAGAGTGAGAGAGAACAAGAGTTGTGAAAGCTGAGGAATTCTGGGATTGTCAGACAGCAGGCTGGAGACCCACATGAGCCAATTCTTCATTCTGAGCTTAACAAACCATGGAAGTTCAAATGGTCAGCCAAAGGAGGAGCTCATCTATTTAGGGCAAGGCCAGGCTTCTCATTCTGTGTGGACCTGTATCACCAGATCAGTTGCATCAGGCATGCCAGAGAAATGCTTTACTTTATCCAGCCCCCCAACTGAGACACTGATCTCATGCAAAAGCACCCTCACAAGACACACCCATAAAATCATTTAACCAAATATTTATACTCACTGCTAAAATGACCCTTGGAGTTAACAATCCCATAGAAATCAATTACCTAAGAATTATGCTGCACTTTTTCTGGAATAGTATTATGAGAAGAAGAGGAAAAAGCAATAATGTCCTAAGCAAAAGGTGTTCATACTGTATAACAGCCTATATATGATCTAGATGGTTCCCTATCTCCCATTGTTTAGCCTCCCAGAGGCCACCATAGTCATTGTCTTTCTTTGTAATAGTTTGTGTCCAGTGAGAAATCTGGGTCCCAGGAAGAATTAATTGTTGGATGACCAGGTTACTCAGGGTAAGGAAAAATTGGAATCTATAACTTTAAAAAAATAGATAGACCCTAAATATGTGTCTTAGAAGAGGTTGTCTTTGGGGCAAACTACTAAAGACTTTCTGTAATGTTATGTGTTTAGAAGCATTAATAGATGGTTATTGTTTTCTATATCTTGATCTAAAATTATAAGTAGTGTTTTGATTTTAATAGCTGTTAAAATCTACCCTCTGAAATATATCAAGACAAGTTAGCTAATGCTCCACACATGATCATTTGGAGACCTAAGACCCTAGTTTCATTTATCACCCCAATAGCTACGTTCCTGTTGCTATAGTATATTGATTCTGTTTACAAAGAAAGCATGTGACTCTAACTTAAAATGATCCCTGACTACACCATCAAATGATCCCAACCTAATCCCTTTAGAGAAACCTTCTCTTCATTTCAGTGTGTAGAATTAGGGAATGAAAAGGTTGCATTTATATTTCTGTTATCCTCCTTGCAGCCTTCTGGCCAAGCCTTTGACTGTGGAATGGTTTAAGCAACCAGTTATTTAACGTTTCTACTTCATATTTCTAAGCCATTAAGCGGGCTTAATGCCCAGCACTAATGGAACTGGAGTCAGGAGCAAATGAAAGAATTTATTCAGAGTTCTAGTGCCGTTCCTTCCTCTACTTCTCCATATGCTCCCTCTCCCCGTACACACATCCTCAGCTACATTTTATTAGAGATCTCTTAGAATTTTGCAAGGAGTTCTCATGGTACCCAATCAAAACTTGTGTTTGAGAAAGAACCTGTCAGTTACCCAGAGCTCTCCATTTAGAGTTTTAAGTTTCCCAGAAGACCACTCCAGTAAACAGCATGTATAATGAAACTACTGACGAAGACAGAAGCCTATTTGTTTTTCAAAACAGTGTTTTGTCCTTTGCCTATCCAGTCTATTGTTGGTTGGCTTCTCACTGTTATGAGGTCCTCCATCACTTTTGGGTTGTGTTTTTTTTAAGGATTCTTTCCCAGGCTGGAAAAAACCCAGTTTTTGATGGTGCTAACATTCCCTGCTATTGCTGGCTTCGTGTTGCTCTAATTCTTCATGTGCAAAGTTTATGTTTTGAAATTTAAAAATGCTAAAATGAATGTCACCTAAAATTGTAGTCTCAAAAAACTGTACAGCAACCTTCCCCAGTTTCTGGTCACTGAAAACATTGTGTTGCTACATCATAAAATCTCACTGGACTGGTCTCAGCAAGAACAAAGCATTCAACAAAAAATTACTAATTAGACTCTTGATAAATTAAAAATTGAATTGTTCATGCTCTAGATGAAGTAGAAGATTTTAAATAGTATAGAAATTTTTGAGTATCTTGGCCTTTCTTTCATGGGGATCTTTCCATTATGGTTCAAAGGTAAGAACTGGTCTCCCCAATGGGCTCTTTCCTAAAGAAAGCTATGAGAAAATCTACAGCTGATGGAGGTGGTGAAATCACTATATCTTTGGTGGACCTAAATGGGGTTATATCTATTGCTGAGGGGACATGTAGCAAGTCCACAACAGAATGGATTTCTGATGGTGGAGAGGTACAATTAGATGTCTTTGAACTAGATCCTATGTACAGAGAATTCAAGCTGAAAAAAAATCTTATCTTCTTTAAGTACTGGCAGACTACAGTTATACAGTAGTGATGGATATAGCTGGATGATGTAGCCTACTACCCCACACCAAGTCTACTGTTATAGCCCATTGCTTGTAGGCTTCCAATCTTCCCAGCCAGCTACAGAATACTGTAGGCAATACTGAAACACAGCAGTAAATATTTGCATACAATAAGTATATCCAACTACAGAAAACACCATAAAATAGGGTATAAAAGGAAATTTTAAAGAGGTTCCCTGAGTGAAAAATCACTCTTGAGTCAATGAATGAGTAGTAAGTGACCATGAAGAACACTGTCATCCACTACTGTCAACTATTAACATGTACAGTTAGGCCACATTAAATTTGTTTAAAATAGCCGGGCAGTGGTGGCGCACACCTATAATTCCAGTACTCAGGAGGTAGAGGCAGGCAGATCTCTGTGAGTTCAAGGCCAGCCTGGTCTACAGAGTGGGTTCCAGGACAGGCTCCAAAGCTACACAGAGAAACCCTGTCTCGAAAAACAAACAAACAAAAAATTATTTAAAATAGTTCTTCAGCAATAAGTTAGCTAAATCTTACTATAACTTTACTAAGGGATAAACTTTAACTTTTTAAAAACTTTTTGGCTCCTGAGCTAATTCTTAGCCTAAAACACAGACACATTGCAAACCTGCACAAAAACTGCTGTAGGTTTGCTTACACATTGTGTGGTTAAGGCAGAAGCAATGCCTTGTGCTGAAATGGACAAGGAAACCGGCCTACGAAGGAACAACGCCTCTGAAACCACAATCAACACAAGCGTCTCTTCATGTTAATTGTCTGTGTCAGATATTTTGTCACAGTGGTGAAAACTAACACAATCAATATTTGTTAAAGGCTAAAACTTTTGGAGGTAATTAAGCTTCCAATTGTGCTGTGTAGCAGTTTCTTCTGAGGATAAAACCTTCCATTTTGGAGGGAAACTTCTTAAGACAAAGATGTAAAGGGAAAGCAAAAACAATAGGATATTTTAAGACAGGGTGTGCCAATCCCACAGATTCGAGGAGAAAGACCAATGACCCAAATCGTGGCCAAATTAATTAAAGCCAGCTTTTTTGTGTGTACACAGGCTGTCTCTCCCTAAGTCAGGGTTCAAGAGATCAGAATTGGATATGGGAAAGATATAGTTCAGTAGTACAGAGCTTCCAAATGAGGGATTTGTCAGGCAAGTAAGCAGAGTTACAGAAGCAGAATGTAAACATAACAAATCGGTTGTAATAACCTCCTGAATCAAAGACATGGTTGCAAGGTGATCATAAAAATGTGGTCATATCATGGTGGTCCTAATAAGGTAGTCATAACAAGGTGGTCATAACAATTTTTTGAAACAAAGGCGTAATTGCTGTTTCCTGGAACAGACAGTACAGAACTATTTATAGTTAGGGTTATAAGTGGGGCATTTGAGAAACATAGGCTTAATCATAAACAGGAATGAGCCTAGTTTGTTATTACTATAAGATGGCTTTCAAACCAAAGATGAAGGCAGCCTGTTTTTATCAAATGTTAGCAAGGAAATTATACAATAGGATGTTCTAGAGCAGTAGTTCTCAACCTGTGGGTCACAACCCCTTTGAGGATCAAATTACCCTTTCATAGGGGTTGTATATCAGATATCCTGCATATAAGATATTTACATTATTATTCATAACAGTAGCAAAATTACAGTTTTAAAGTAACAATGAAAATAATCTTATGGTTGAGGGTCACCACCACATAAGAACTGTGTTAAAGGGAAGGTTGAGAAACACTGTTTTAAAGGGAGGTGAAACACTCCAGCCTGTCTATAGGGAAACTCCATTAATACAGAAAATACACAACTCAAAATAGCTTTAGGAAGTCCCTGAAGCTGATCATATTCACTAGTCCCTGGTGTTCCCCACAGTTATATAAGTAGTAAAGGCTGAGAATCACTCTGAGGGGACCCAAGCTACACATAAGACTTTTGAGAAAAGCCCAGATGGAGAAGTAACGGAGACTAGACAAACTGCCCAGAAAACAAAACAAAAAACAAAGACTAGCTGAAGCACCTGGAAAAGACACTCTCCCACAGCTGCCTGCAAGCTGTGCAGTGTGCTTCAGGTTCCCAGCTTTTGTGAGCTGTCTGTCACCCATGCTAGGGTGGGCCTTGATGATAGCACTGTCTTTGAGTCTTTTGTGCTCCTAACAGTAACCCCTCACCCACATTTCTGTAAATAACCCCAATAAAGCCTTTTGATTCACTAAGTTAGACTTTGGTGATATCTGTACTTTGGTCTGTCATCAGTTCCCTGTCTGAGGTATGTTACATTTATCCAGGAAAAGTCAGTCACACAGCAAACTGATATAGGCTTAGATTTCTATAGTAGAGATATAGGAATAAAATGCATTCTCATCCTCCAGGAGTTCACCATGACTAAAGAAACAGGCATGAAGAGGACAGTGGCAGTCTACAGGTGTGTTAATTTCTCTAGCAGAGGTGTTTGTTCTTCCCAGATAGCCAACAACAACAGATTAAACTAACAATCCTACTCAGGTCTAACTTGGTAAACCAGTGATTTTTATCATAACTTACTGGTTATCATGATGAACATGGGTGAAGGATTATTTATAGGAGCATGCATGACCTCAGAAAAGCTATATCACTCAAAGATTTCACACCAGAGCAAATGAGAACTCCACCTGAGCAGCTAAGGTGAAGTTCTCCTTCAATGAATCATCTATCCTCTTTGTATTTTTGAACATCTTGGCACCATGTGCAACTGGGACAGAATTACCCACAGCTGAGATGGGACACGGAAGGGAGTGGTTGGAGTCTCATGTGGGTGTCTAGTGATCCTCTCACACCCTTCTTTTATGAGCTAACATCAACAGGCCCAACCTTGCTGATGATTTCTTGGAGATCATCACAGTTGTTCTGAATAAGACAGTAATGGCTGTTATGTTTGGAGGAGCAGGTTCAAGATTGGAAAGACTACATAACAATTAAAGAAATAGAAGCCATGAATTTGAGAACAAACAAGTTGGGGCACATGAGAAGAAGGAAGGAAAGGAAAGGGGAGAAATGATATATCTTAATTTCAAAAAATAAAAATATATTTAAAAGCCAGCAGCATGTCAGCTTTGACATCATCTAGCAATCCTCATCATCGAAGACCCCTTACATATCTCCCGAGTGTAGCCAGGGTGTCATGTACCAAATGACAGCACTCCTTATGTCCTGACTCCTTGCACTTGACCCAGCCTTTCACTTGGGTCACCTCAGTGAGCGCACGCATGGTTACAGTAAGCAGGGAGGGAAGAAGGACTGCTGGGAAGCTTCCAGAACCAACGTCTCTGGCAATGCAAAGTAGCTAGGAATGGTTATGTGTAATAACCAGAACAGCTCGGGAACAAAGCTGAAGAAGACACTCTGCCCTTCAGACAAACATCTTCACACACTTAACTGTCAGCCAGCAGCTCCCTGGTCGGAGACTGACTTAGTGCCACACTGAAAAGGAATGAGTTTGAATTAGTTGTATTAAAGGATAAACAACTGAGATTGCAGATGTGACTTGGTTGGTAGAGTGTTTGCCTACATACACAAAATTCCGAGTTCAAGTTCAAAATTCTGGCATTGCATAAAACCAGTGTGGTAGGGCACACCTAGAATCCTAGCACTTCGGAGGTAGAAGTTGGGAGATCAGAAGTTCAAAATCATCTTTAGCTGCTTTGGGAGCCAGCCTAGAACACCTAGGGCCTTATTTCAGAAAAACAATAAGTAAGCAAATAGCAGGTAATGCTAGCATTTCTATGTCTGGTGTATCTTAACTACCCATCACCCTCCAAACTATCTGGAAATACTTGGATTATTTTTATGAGGTTATTTTTCATGACCAGGATGACTAGATAGCAGAAAAATGCCTTCTGTCCATGACTCAGATGAGGTCTATGATGTACTTGGCAGTTCAGCAATGTTTTTTAATAGACTAAGGACTGAGAAGACCAGACTGCAATAGCATCTCAGGAAAAACCTTTGGGAAAAAAAAGATGTGAGAACCAGATCACTCTTTCAACCCAAACCCACTGAGCCAGTGCCCTTGCAAAAGAAGGAATCATAAGCTGACCAAGCCTGTTTCCCTTCTAGAGTGAACTCATAAACTCAAAATCCTAACTAAACAGTTATCAAATACAAGCAATTGGTATATCCTGAATACCCACTCTGGTTGAGAGTCTTTAGAATGGTCTGTTCATCTGTTTTTCTGTTCACTCACCCTTCCATCCTCGAGAAAGAACCTAAGATAATTTTTTGCTAAAAAAATGTCCCAGCTGGGCTGGGGAAATTGATTGGTGGGTAAAATACAAGCATGAAGACCTAAGTTTGGGTCCCCAGATCCCATGTAAATGCTGGGCACTCATGGAAGCCCTCCTGTATTCATAGTGCTGAGGAGGCAGAGGAGATGGAGGACCCCCCCCCCAACAAACTAAATAGCTAGATTAGCCAAATCATTAAGCTCCGAGTTCAAGTGAGAGATTCTGCCTCAGTGTATAAGATGGAGTTAAGAAACTTGCTTCCACATACACATATATGTGTACTCCTACCCATACCCACACCTGTACACATTTGAACACATATATGCTCATGCACATGCAAAAAATAAATGAATCTCATAGATCCTTGAACTGGTCCTGGCATTACAGTTCAGATGCCCAGACAGCTAGCACATCAATTAAATGAAATGTGTCATAGTAAAGTGAATCCATCGCCTAAACTATATGTCTTATAAGTGTGTGTTATAACTTTAGTGACTTATGAGTATGTGTTCCATGGTATTTAAACCCTCTTCATGAAGTGTGTAAGATACTTGTCCAGTTGCTTGCCCAGTCAGTCTCCACTGACTCTGCTCTTTCTTCTGATGGAGGCAGATCCACTCCACTCCCCTAAAACACACAGGAATCTTAACCAACTCTCAGAAATACCCTTTTTCTGGGGCCCACATTTATCAGCAATGGGGTCAGAAATAGGAAGCACACTTCCATTCTGTCTTGTGCTGCTATTTGAGGAGGTCCCCTAAACTTTTTAGGGGTCTCAATGTAGGCTAGAGTGGGATTCTCAGCTTTGACACAGAAAAGAATCTCAGTAATAACTAATCTGAAGCAGAGATGGGTTTGATGTTTTATTTTTACATGTGTGTGCATTCACATGTGTATATATGCATATGTGCTCATGTGCACATTTATGTGGGGCATGGAGGCATGTGTACAGTAAAGGTCAAAGGGCAGCCTCAGCTTTCTGTCCTCATCTTCCGTTTTGTCTGAGATAGGATCCCTTGTTCACTGGTGTCTTTCAAGTTTCTGGGATGCTCCTGCCTCTTCCTCTTATCTAGATTTGGGAGTGCTGGGACAATAGACATGTTCCACCATGTTCAGTTTTACAGGGATTTAGAGGACCAGAACTCTGGTCCTTGTATTTGTGAGGCAAACTTTTTATCCACTGACCTGGTGTTAGGTTTCCTTAAAGATATTTTTTGGTTAAGAGAGAAAAAAAAGTCACTGAGAAAGACAAAGCATGGCTGTGACTTCTCTAAGAGAGTCTACCTCATTGTCTTTCCTATAGTTATATAGAGGATTTTTTTTTTCATTTTGAAGTTAGCATCTTCAAAGGGTTGATAGGGAATCTAAATGAGATCACAGAGTGGTTCCTCAGGGTCCCCTGACAGGCTTACAGGTGATACAATGTGGGAAAGTAAGTTACCTTCACTATAAACAAAGTTAATATTCTTGTTTGAGATCCCCAGAAACTGTCTGGAGGAAGGAATGAGGTCCTGCCCAAGGTCTTAAGGCATAAAGCCTGGGCCATTTGTATTTTAGTATGAAGTATCTATATATAAAAGGAATAGTCTGTCTATCAGAAGCCCTCATAGTGTTAGCTGTGTTGAAATTATTGCTTCTTAGCTGGTTCAATCAGGTTCCAGGGTGAGGGGTTCCTGTCCCTTTCCTTGTCACCATTTTTCCCAGGGGAGGAGGGCCTTGTGCCCTCATACCCACTCACCTCTGATCATATCTGGGTGTTTTTTTTTTTTGTTGTTTTTTTGTTTTTGTTTTTTTTTCTTGTGTGTGTGTGTGTGTGTGTGTGTGTGTGTGTGTGTGTGTGTGTGTGTGTTTCTTTCTCTACATTCTCTCATCCTGGAGGAACTTTTCAAGTGCAAGGGCGATGTCTCTTCCAATTTTGTTGCTCAGTTATTTTTGGATGAACCCAAGCTCCCCTTTGTCCCCATAAAGGATTGTGGTACAAAAGCTCACACACTGCTTGCAGCCTTCTACCTTGTCACGCTTCTCCCCCAAGACATTAAACATGAGGATGACAGATGCTTGAGTGAAGTACAGGTAGAGAGACAGGAAGGGGGTGTGAGGTTGTAGGGAGGAGAAAGGGAGGAGGGAGGAAAAGAGAGCAAGGGAGGAAGGGGAGGAGAAAAGGGTACAGACTTTCAAAGAACACAAGGTTCTAGAAGACAGTATTTAAAACTCATTCCAGTTTGAATAATGAAGTTGTCAAAGGAAAAGCTTGCAAACACTCAATTCTCCATTCTCACTGGCCTTTGCTGGGATACAGGCATACCCATATCTCAATCTGTTCTCTAGCAATGTTACAGTTAAAACTGAAAGGATAGCAATACCCTCATGGGGAAGCTGCCTTCCCTGAGAATACATCTCTCTGAAACCCAAGTCTTCTTTCAGTTAGTCCTTTAATTTCCAAAGCACATTGTCAGTCAGTTCCCCTGAGACATCTCATAGAAAATAAACCTTGATAGTCTGGTATTTGTTCTTGTTCATCTTCAGGCTAATGCACATTCTGCTGTCAGGTTTGAGTCACTTAACCATCTCAGCTGATGCCTTCTCTCCATCCAGCGACTCACTAGCCCACATACTCAGTATTTCATGAGCATCTACTATGCACAAAGATGTGGAAATGCCATTAAGGATAAAATAGTGTCACCAGTCCCAAACATTCAGGCTGCTAAGGATGACCACTGTGTAAGTAGGTGCTGCTAATACAACGAGACAAAGTTTCTGATAGAAACTAGCAGAGTTTGGGGGAAATTTGGGGAAACTAGATCTAATTTGGTCTGACTCAGCTCAAAGGTATCAAAAGCGGCAGTTACTCTTTCTTTAGCACCTACTAGGGTGCTGTGCACACTTCCCTGGGTAACCATGGCCAGCATAAAGATAGTTTCACTCTGTCTGCCACCTATTATTTATCGATTGATCAATAGACCAGTTAGCCAACCTACTCAATTTTAATTTTCTAACATGGAAGATTGTGTTAATCAAACCCTAGATTCATGGATAATTAAGCAGTCTATGCTGTCAACTATACATTTACTTGTGAGGCTAGCCCAAGACACTACAGATATGGGAAAGAGACTTCAGAGACAGAACAATATTGGGAAAATCACACTCAAGTGCTGTGGGATATCTTTCTGTATGCTGTAAATATGTGTTGCTCTGATTGGTTAAAAAATAAAACTGCGTTGGCCTATGGCAGGGCAGGATGCAACCAGGTGGGAAAATCTAAGAGAGACAGTGAGAAGAAAGGAGAGTGAAGAGAGACATCGAACTGCCATCCAAGGAGCAACATGTAATGGGACGTAGGTAAAGCCATGGAACACATAGTGATACAAGATAAATAGAAATGGGTTAATTTAAGATGAAAGAGCTAGCTAGCAAGAAGCCTGCCATAGGCCATCCAGTTGGTAATTAAGATAAGCCTCTGAGTGATTATTTTATAATTGGCTACATGACTGCGGGGCCAGGTGGGACCAGGAAAACTTCCAGCTACACTCCACGAAGAGATCAGTTTCTTCTCTTGTCTTTCTCTTTCCTATTTGCTTGCTTTATTTCCTGCTACATTCCACAAAAGCCAGAGGCAGCTGAGAGTAATTTAGATACTGCCTCACTGGGACCAGCCATGATCTCTCCCAGGTTGGCCATTTGCCTTGATTTGAAACACTCAGAGTACATGACTCGTAAAGGTCAAAGGTGGACATTGCACTGTCTCTCAGAGGATGGTGAGCTTAATTCAGAACCTTTTGTAACCAAGCAACTTTCTAGGTCTCAGTCTCTCTCCTTCTTCTGACTTAGCATCTCTTCTCCCACAGCTAATTGCCATATCTATCATGGGTCTCATTGTTTTACTGTTCCTTCTTTGGAGGGTTGGCCCTCCCATGTGAGTTAATTGAGCTCCATTCGTTCAGGAAATAGTTATTTCTGTAGAAAGCCACTTTACTTCTTTTTGGACCAGTCTCAGAAAGTTTACCTGGATGAAAATGAAAAATAATGAAGTGGCTCTTAATTCACGGGTTTTTATTACATTGTATTTGTCTGTGTGTCTGCCATCCTTGTGAGTTTGTCAGACAGAGGGCTCTGGGAGAGGCTTTAGGATCAAGGAGCTTCAATTTAACCTAGAAGCAGAGCGTCCTTAAATAAATAAGCTAATGTTTTGGGACCTGTATTTTCTTTCCTGTTAAAATTGGGAGGGATGGTGTCCTCATACTATCTGCTTCTAGTGTGTGCCATTTCTTTTGAGCTGGCAAGTCCTTCCTTTTACCCTCCTTCCTCCTTGATTTGAATCCTTCTCATCTGCTGTAGGATGAATGCTCGCCTCCAAGCAAAACAACAGTCGTCCTCATCAGAACAACTGTGGCCACTTGCAAGAGACATCCAACATAGGATTAGCTGGCTGTGGAGATTCCCTCATAGAAGAGATTCCAGCAGCCCCTACTTGCACCTCTTATGTGTGACTCTGCCCTAGTGCACGTGGTCTTGAGGCCTTGAGACTATGCTAGAGGGTATGGGCACTAAAAGGTTGACTGAGAAGCAGGGAGATGCCATTTATACATCTATGGGTCCCTGCAAATGCTATGGATGACAATCAATCAATCGAGTTGAGAGAGCTCTCCATGAAATTGTGATGGTTCTTTGCATCTATTGGATCTTGATGGTTAAAGCAATAGCATTATTTTTATTGTGTATCCCAGGAATGGTTACTAGAATACAAAGGGAGATCTCAAAGATGGTCTGTGTGATTAGTAAACTACTAATATTACAGCAAAAATATTAGCAGAAATTATCAAGAAATGAATGAATTTAGAAGCACAGTTTTAGAAAACAGAACTACTATGTATTATTTGTTGCTTAAGCATAGTCTTGGCTGTCAACAGTTTTTCTTGACGTGTTTCTTTAATGTGTCAGATTTTTCCCGTACTATTGATGGTCAAATTAATGGTTTGCATAAATAGATAAAATCTCTCAAATGATCATTGAATGGCCATCATGGTTTAGATGGCTTTCCCCTTTCCTTGGTCTTCTGTTAGCTATTGTTACAATTCTCTTATGTTTGCCATATTAATTAGACTAGCCATAAAGTGAATGCATTCAACCACGGCCTATAGTACAGCTACTATTTTCTCTTTAAAAGCTTAGAAGTGGGAGATGTAGAGGACACAGGTCTTTGTGCTCACAGATAAGCTCTAGAGAAACCAGAAATGTTAAACATTCAGGCTTCTCTCCTCAGTGTAAAGGCTATGTATACCTGTTTTCATCCCAGAAGGCTGGGAGTGGTTGTTGTTATTAGCCCAGTGATCTCTTGCTATGTGCAGAGTCAAGCCTCACCT
Source organism: Onychomys torridus (assembly GCF_903995425.1). Lineage (NCBI taxonomy): Eukaryota > Metazoa > Chordata > Mammalia > Rodentia > Cricetidae > Onychomys > Onychomys torridus. The sequence goes on from NC_050453.1 coordinate 32,940,361, forward strand.
GAATCCCCCAGACTCCTGAGCTTCGTTTCTCAGTGGATAGAACTCACTCTAATAGATGAGGTCACAGATTCTTTTGAAAGACAAGCGCTTTGCAAAAGAGTTCAAATGTAGTCACGCCTTAAGCTTTGTTGTGATAATTATCACTAGGAAACTTTTTTCCAAGGTTGCACTGTGCTTAAATATGTCAAAAATCCACTGTTCTGGGTCAGACTCTAGAGTCTGAACCAACACTGGCTAACTAAGACCTATTAAAACAGATATCCTTCTTGCCTCACATGGATGGTTTCTCTGCAGACTGTAGCATTTGCAGAGACTCCCACACATCATCCATGCTGGGGTAAGACTTTCCAGTGGTGTGGTTGCTGTAGGACCACCCATGCTTCTGCAAGTAACTTGTCATCCATGTTCTATAAATAAGCCCAATAAACTCATTGGTCCTCCAGGTTAGACTCTGGGAAAATCATTTTGGTTCATTGTGGGGACCTTATAAGGAGGGGTAGACATTTGTTCACATCTCCATGTGGAAGGAATTCTCCTAATAGCATCCTTGAAGACTAAGTTCTAGTTAATATTTTCTTGGTTTCTGCGATAGTATATTTACACCTCCATTTGAACTCATCCTACCTATATATTCTCTGTACTATTTTACTAGCTTCAGTATCCAGGGCCCTTTAAAAACATTGCTGCCAAGAAAAAGAAAAGAAAGCCCAAAGACTTTAGAACAAATGTCTTATTTTACAAAACCCTGCTTCAGACCTCTTTATGAATACACCTAGTTATTTCTATTTTCATTTACCTAATTCCATCCTAGGATTTAAGAAAAAAAAAATAGACATTGCTATTTCACCAAGGATGTGAACTTGCCCTTTTCCTTGCTTCTTCCCACACCAGGAGAATTAATTGCTTTGCTCCTAAGCAACTGAGATCAACACTGTCACTGCTGCCAAGTGACACACTGACAGCTTTGTCACCAACAGATTGCATGTTTCACTGTCAAAGAAGCACAGAATCGAGTCTGGGACCTCTCCTCTCTGCTTCCTCCTCTCCTCCAGCAACAACCATCTCAAAATAACTTCTAACACTGAAACCAATACTGTATCCTTCCTCACAGTAAAATTTTCCAGAGCCTGAATGATTTCAAATGGTCCTTCAGAAACTCCAGTTCATTTTAAATCTTGTTATGAATTGGCAAGCAACTTGTTTACTCTGGTTCCCTATCTGGTCCTGCTTTGCCTCTGTCCTGGAACTGTATTACACAATTACCTTGGAATTCTGGTATCACTTTCTCATCTATAGCAAATGTCTTACAATCATACTCCAAATGTGTAGTTATCTTCATTCTGCATATCATCAAAGATTTCATCATTCATTTTATTTTATACTTGGCCATTGATGGTTCTCGAGGTCATTGATAGATCTATATGGAATTTTCATAGTTTATATCTTTTCTCCTAAGAAATATATGGAGAATATAGAAATCTATATATTTTTATCAGTTGTTCCAAATGCTGGATCTTCCACATTATACTTAAATTCTCACATACTGTCTACACTTTCTATGCACATTCTTATTTATGGGTCCCATTTTGAGGTTTGGTAATCATTCTCAGAATCTAATCCCAAGTTTCAAGAGTTTTCCATTCTATGGTATCATCAAAAAATAGTAAATAAAACCTATAAGACTGTTGATTAAAAGTGTCACAGTGGTTAATGCAGTTAATAGTGTGGTATCAATTCCAGGCAGCTTAGAGATGGGAATAAAAGAAAAAATTTTCATACACTAAACACAAAGACATGGCTTTAGCAGGTCATGATACCTGTTCACACTTTTATTTTAAATTGAAAATAGTTGTTTGTTTTTCATACAATATATTCTGATTATGCCCCCCTCTCCTCCAATTTCTCCACTGCCTCTCAATCTTCCCTCCCATCCCAACTCCACATCGTTTCTTGTTCTCTTTCATTAGGAAATAACAGGCATCTCTAAAAAGGAAAATAAAATAACAAAATAGGATAAAAATGAAAAAAGTAAATCCTAATAGGAAAAAACAAAGATCCAAAGAAAAAGCACAAGAAACGCAAATGGACACAGAGACATTGGTACACACAGAAATTCCATAAAAACACAAAACCAGAAACCATAATATATAAACAAAAAACCTGCATGGAAAGAAAAAAATTCCCAGGTAAAGCATTATGAGACAAAGAAAAATTTCTAAAATACCATTAAGTTCATTTTGTATTGGCCATGGACCACTGGGCATGGAGCCTGTACTTAAGAATGGTTTGTATACCCAGAGAGACTCGTTGGAGAAAGCTAATTTTTCATTTGCATGCCATTACATTATTAATTGGAGATAACTTCTGGGCTAGGGATGTGAGCTTGTGTCCATCTCCACTCCCAGCATTGGGATTCCATCAGCCCTGTGCATGCTGCCACAGTCTATGAGTTCATCTGTGTGTCGGCCCTGCTGTGTAGAAGGCCTTGTTCCCTTCGTGTCCTCCATCCCCTCCAGATTTTATAATCTTTCCACCTCCTCTTCCATTCACACTTTTAAAGCTATAGACTTGTCATTGTCTTCAGGGATCTGGCGCCTGGAATTTGGGGAACTCCATAGGCCCCTGTCCTCAGCAGTGAGTCTGCTTTCTTTACACTTGCTGCCCATGTGGGATGTTCACCTTGTAGTAGATAATCATGCTTCTAGCTCGCAATGCGTAGTAGGTTACAAAGTAAGAGCAATGACATCACCTCAGGAGAGCAAAGCAAGGCTTTACTATCATCACAAAGTCCCCATCCCTGCTTCCTCATGACTAACAGAATTGCGAAACACGTGAAGCTTGAGCAGTAAAAAGACTGGAAACCTTAGGGAAGAAAGAACACCAGAAAGGAGGTTAAAAGGCCTAAGTCCAGATTTATCTCACTGCCTCTTTATCTCACCCTCTGTAAAAAGAATGAGTGAAGTAGATAGATGATCTGCCTGCCTCTTATAAACAGTAGTGTGGGGCTTGGGAGGTGGCTCAGTCAGTAAACTATTTGCTACTCAAGCCAGAGGACATGGGTTCAGATTTCCAACCCCCACAAAAAGTGAGACGTGGCAGAGTGTGCCGGTCATGTCAGAGATAGGGAGACAAAGGCAGGAGGATGCCTGGGGCTTGATGGCTAGCCAGTCCAGATATTCAATGAGCTCAAGGTTCAGTAAAAGGCTGTGTCTTCAAAAAACAAGGTAGACTACAATAAAGGAAGATGCTTGACAAAGAACTGTGGACTCCACATGCATGTATGTACACTACCACACACACACATGCACATTCACGAATATGTACACACAACAAAAGTAAGACAGCAGTAGCCTTTCATCAAGAAAATCTTTTCAAAAGCCATGACACAGTCAATAGTCAAACCCAAGTAGAACTGGTAGAAGTGAGTCAAGAGGTTTCCAGTTTGTTCTTACCCCCAACACAAAGCTTCCCTGACACACAACCCAGTGGCTACATTAAAAACAGCCTGAAATTGCTGGCCTCTACAGCTCCAAGGTTCCTTCATTCTATTTGGGGGGAAAAATCCCATTTCTGTTTTTACAAGGAAATATAATTTCATTTTACTTTTCTAATATGAACAGAGAGGAAGTGTGGATTAGGTCACTGTTCCAGTCGAAGCCACCGCCCTGCCCTTTGTTCTGGATTCGTAAGAGTGTAAGAGCAGAAAAGAGGCCAAGGGGATTATGGGTCTCCAATCCATGCTCCACTTCCATATTAAGTAAAAAAAAAAAAAAAAGAAAAGAAAAGAAAAAACCAAACAAACAAAAAACAAAAAAGAGCACCAAGTGTAGCGATGTTCACCTTTAATCCCAGCACTTAGGAGGCAGAGGTAAGTAGATTTCTCTGAGTTCAAAGCCAGTCTTGTCTATATAATGAGTCCTGGGACAGCCAGGGCTACTTAGTGAGACCATGTCTCAAAATAGGAAAGAAAACAAAAAAGAGCAAAATAAAGAAGGGAAAAGTGAGTCTGCACCATCACTTCCTGTTCCAGCTCCACCTCCATGTAAGAGGCAGCAGCGGAGGAAAAGAGTTGTCTTGGATTGTTTCTGGAAAATAGAAAGGTATAAGGAGAGAAGGGCCACTCTCTTGTGACATGTCCAGCGTGTCTCCCTTTAAGATCCATTTCTTTCTAGTTGAGTATTAGTTAGTCCTTACTGACTTTGTGAGGAGTCACTGGAAGGAAGCCCTGTCTGATCATTTTTAAACACTAAGCAAGTATAAAGTCAACTTTGTTCAGAAACAAGTCATAAGAAAGCCAGGGTAGACTGTGTCCATTTAACTAAATTTCAAGGAATGCTCATCACTATCCCCTAAATCCAGTTTCAAGTGGGAGAATAGTTATCTTATTCAACAGTATTGTCTGGTCTGAGAAGCTACAGAGGATGTTCATCTTAATAAGGAAATTGGAGGACTAGTTTATGGTCTACATACAACTCATAGGCTTGGCTTCTCAACCTACAAATCAGAAAGTTAACCTCTACCGAAAAAAGTGTAAATTCAGCTGAAGAGGGAGGTTAGGTACACAGTAACCTCAGAGCTGGCAGATTAAAGTATCGATAATCTGTATAGCTTGTAAATCGCCGATGTAGTCAGGCTTTGGTGGGGAAAGTTTGTCTCTGATGTGTGATATCAGCTGAGAGCTGGAGAATCGACTCCCAAGGTGGAAGTGATCGAGCTATATAGCAAGAGATATGTGTCTGATTACAGAGATCCCAAACGATTGAGATTTCCTGGGATAGAGGTGAGAAGAACATCTATTGTCATCTATAAGAGCCTTTTATTTTCTTGTGTTGTTTATTTTTCAGATTGTAATTTAATTATAACATGTCTCTCTTCCCTTTCCTCCCTTCAAACTCTCCCATACACCCCTCCTTTCTTCAAATTCATGGCCTCCTTTTTCATGACTAGCTATGAAAACCAACACAAAATAAATTATAAAACTAAAATGTGAGGCCTAAAAATAGTGAAACTACAGAAGGAAAACACGCATGCACACACACACACACACACACACACGCACGCACGCACGCACGCACGCACGCACGCACGCACTGTCTAACTTGCAAATCAGATATCTCCTCCTGTTCCGTGGTTGTCTTTTAATTCTAGTCTTGTTTCTGTGCTCTTATTTTCATCTAAAAAAAAAACAAAAACCAAAACAAAACTAGACGTTTTTTGCTCTTATTTCTTCTGGTGGTTCTTATTTCAGGGCTTACGTTCAAGTCTGTAACACATTTCCACTTGGCTTTTATGTACAAATAATGGAACTGGGCAAAGAGCTGAAATTAAATATGGTCTCTTTCCCTAACCCAAGATTCAGAGCTCTGTGCTAGCTGCTTTCCAACGTCTGGAAACAGTTTCTTTATAGAACTGGTCTGATTTTTATAGGTTTTCATAGCAAAAGGGAAGTCCAAAACTGTTTCTCCCCTATGGCTGGAGCTGTACCTGTGTTGGGAACACATGACTGTATTTCAGTCTCATAGTAACTCTTTGGAATAAACAGCATCAAGCCACTTCACAGCTGTGAAGATTAGCCACTTTCCATTATCTCCTAAGACCCTCAAGGGCAAATAGGAGTCCTATTTGCTTTTTTGTTCATAAATCTGACATAGCCTTTGGTACCCAACAGATGCTCAAAATACAAACCATAGCAGGTCCTGTTTCCTTTCTTAAGTGTATAAAAACCTGAGTATCTGAAAAGACAAATCAGAAAAATGAATATGACTTTGATACTGGCTAAGTGCCAGGATTTTCATGAGCCAAAACTTTCTCTCTCTCTGTCTCTCTGTCTCTCTGTCTCTCTCTGTCTCTCTCTCTCTGTCTCTCTGTCTCTCTCTCTGTCTCTCTCTCTCTCTCTCTCTCTCTCTCTGTCTCTCTCTCTCTCTCTCTCTCTCTCTCTCTCTCTCTCTCTCTCTCTCTCTGTCTCTCTCTCTCTCTGTCTCTCTCTTATTGAAACACAGCCATGCTTATTGGTCTATACATTACCTGTCTGCTTGCTCACTGTAATCATCAATCTGGATATTTAGTCCTGGAAACCTAAAATATTTAGTGAATGGTACTGTATGGTACTTGACAGAAGGGTTTATCCATCCCTGATTAGTGGCACTGTTATATACTTTTCAACTCATTGATTTTCATAGCTATTCTGTAAAGTACATGATACAACTAACCAGAAGTGGGTTCTCACACCATGAAGGGTACTTGCCCCAGGTTCTATGGCTCATAAGCCACAGAGCACAAATTTGAATTCTGATTTGCCAGGCTCTAACTCCTATTCTTTCTATTTCTTTAAAAAAAAAAAAACAACATTTCCCCTTTTACTGAAAGATAGTTTCTTTTTCAAATAGTATATCCTGAATAGAGTCCCCCTCTCTCTACTCCTCCCAGTTCCTCCCTCCCTCCCCTCCAATTCCTTTACTGTATCATTAGAAAAGAACAGGCTTCTAAGAGATAATAATAAAATGTAAAAGATAAAACAAAAAACTATCACATTGGAGTTGGACAAGACAAGTCAACAGAAGAAAAGAGCCCATAAGAAAGCATAAGAGTCAGAGACTCACTCATTCATTCACACACTCAGGAATCCCATAAAAAAAAACACTAACCCAGAAGCCATGATGTATACACAGAGGACCTGGTGCAGACCCATGTGGGCCCTGTGCATGCTGCTTCAGTCTATGAGTTCATATGAGCGTTGCTCATAATGATTTAGAGGGCCTTGCTTCTTGGTGTCCTCCATCCCCTCTAGATATCACACTCTTTTTGCCTCTTCTTCCTCGGGGTTCCATGAGGTCTGGAAGGAAGGAGGGATTTTATGAAGACATCCCATTTGGGGCTAAGTGTTCCAAGGTCTCCTTCACTCTCTTGCTTATTGTCTGGCTGTGAGTTTTTGTATTTGTTCCCATCTGCCACCAGAGGAAGCCTCTCTGATGATGGCTGAGCATGGCACTGATCTATGAATATAGCAGAATGTCATCAGTAGTCATTTTATCACTATGCTTTATTTTTAATTTTTTGGACCACTAGTAATTAGTTTGCCCTAGGGCTGTTGGCTATCTACTCTCAGATCCCCAGTCACCCAAGCAGTGTCAGGTATGGTTTTAGGAAGTGGACCTTAAATGAAATCAGAAATTGGTTGGTCACTCCCACAAGCTTAGTGTCACCATGGTCCTAGCAGATCATGCAGGCAGGATAGCATTGTAGATCAAAGGTTTTGTGGCTGATTTGGTGTTCACATTTTCCTTTGGTAGTATGCCTCCCTATACCAAAGGCCTAGAACATAGAGGTAAAGGCTCTATGTTGACACAAGCTCAACTTTTCCATGTTCCATAAGGTAAGTAGACATTGTCTTCAGCAATGGAGCCTTGATGTCAGTTTGTGGAGAGCAAACTATAGTCTTGACAACAGCCTGGTTTATTTGGGGATTCCTATGGGACCCCTTTGGCTAACAACTCAACTAAATGTAGCCCAATTCTGGTACTGGAAGCTTCATTTGGTGACAAGAGGTGGCCAGGTGGGGCTCTTTCCCTCCCCTCCCCCATTATTTGGTGGTTTCATTTAGATCACCTTCAACTATACATGTATTTTATGAAACTTCTACTTTTTTTGGTTTCCATGCTACCCCTCAAGTGCCCCTTAATTTTAGCTGGCTCTCCCCACATTCTCTCCTTCACCCAACTCTCTGCCCCTCTCTACTTTATCCTTCTGTTCCAGCACCCCTATCCATCCATAATTATCCATTCTATTTTCCTTTCCTCATGAGTTCTGTCTGTACACTTTAGTCCCTTACTTTATAACTATGCTTTGTGGTTCTACAGATTGTAGTTTGATTATTATTGACTTAACAGCTAGTACCCACATGTAAGTGAATACATATTGTATTTGTCTTTCTGGGTCCCAGATACCTTACTTGGGATGATTTTTTTCCAAGTTCCATCCATTTGCCTGCAAGTATCTTGATGTCATTTTTTTAACGACTGAGTAATATTCCGTTGTGTAAGTGTACCACACATTATCTTTATCCATTCTTCTGTTGAGAGATATCTAGATTGTTTCCAATGTCTGGCTGTTGTGAATAAGGCAGCAATCAACCTGATTGGGTAAGCAAGCATCTTTATGGGTATATGCCCAAGAGTGGTATAGCTGGATCTTAAGGTGAATCAGTTCCCATCTTCCTGAGGAACTGTCACACTGATTTCCATAGTGGCTGTACAAGTTGCACTCCCACCAGCAATGGAGGAGTGTTTCCCTTACTCCACATCCTTGCCAGCATGAGCTGTCACTTGTTTCATTGATCTTAGCCATCCTGACAGGTATAAGATAAAATCTCAAAGTAATTTGGTTTACATTTCCTGTTGACTAGGAATGTTGAACATTTCTTTAATTGTTCCTCAGGCATTTGAGTTTCCTCTTTTAAGAATTCCCTCTTTAGATCTATGTCTCATTTTTAATTGGGGTGGTTTTTTGATATTTAATTGTTTTAGTTATATATTTTGGTTATTAGTGATCTATTGAATGTAGAGTTGGTAAAAAAATTTTTCCATTCTATAGCCTGTCACTTTGTCTGAAAGATGTTGTCCTTTGATATGCAGAAGTTTTTCAGTTTTATGAGGTCCCATGTTATTTATTGTTAATCATAGTGCCTGTACTAATGGTGTTCTGTTCAGAAAGATGTTTCCTGTGCCAAGGTGTTCAAGGCAATTCCCCATTTTCTCTTCTTTCTGATTCAGTGCATCTGTTTTTATGTTGAGGTCTTTGATCCATCTGGAGTTGAGTTTTGTGCAGGATGATGAGTACAAATCTATTTTCATTCTTGTACATGCAGCCAGCCAATTTGACCAGCACCATTTGTTATAGGTGCTGTCCTTTTTCCAGATGCTTTCCTAGACTCTTTATAAAAATAAAATAAAAAACCAGGTGTCCATAGGTGAGTAGATTTAAGTCTGGGTGTTCAATGCCATCAACATTTTGGGTTTTTTGTGGTTGTTGTGGTAGTGGTAGTTTTTGCTGTTGTTCATTGCTTGATTGGTTTTGTTTTGTTTTCTTTTGTTTTTGGTTTGCTATTGGTGGTGGAGGTTTTGGGGGTTTTGTTTTGTTTTGTTTTTGTTTGTTTGTTTTGCCAACAAAATGTTTTTATTACTGTACCTTTGTAGTATAACTTGAAAGTGGGATGGTGATATCACCAGCAGTTCTTTTATTATTCAGAATTGTTTTAGTTGTCCTAGATTTTTTGTTTCCATATGAAACTGAAAGTTGTCCTTTTAAGATCTGTTAAGATTTGTGTTGGAGTTTTAATGGAGATTGCATTGAATCTGAAGATTGCTTTTGGTAAGATGGCCATTTTTACTGTTTTAATCCTACCAATCCATGAGTATGGGAGATATTTCCATTTTCTGATACCTTCCTCAATTTCTTCTTTCAATGACTTGAAGTTTTTAATCATACAAGTCTTTCACTTGCTTGGTTAGAGTTACCCCAAGATATTTTGTATTATTTGAGGCTATTCTGAAAGGTATTCTTTCCCCTGACTTGTTTCTCAGTCTGTTTGTTATTCATAGATAGGAGGGCTACTGCTTTTTATAAGTTAATTTTATATCCAGCTACTTTGCTGAAAGAGTTTACCAGCTGTAGGAGTTCCCTGGTGGAATTATTTTGTATCACTTATGTATACTATCATATCTTCTGCAAATAAAGATACTTTGACTTCTTCCTTTCCCCCTTGATCTCCTTTAGTTGTCTTATTGCTCTAGCTAAGAATTCAAGTACTACACTGAATAGGTACAGAAAGAGTGGACAACCTTGTCTTGTTCCTGAGTTTAGTGGAATTGTTTTAGTTTCTCTCTATTTACATTGATGTTAGCTGTGGGCTTGCTGTAAACTACCTTATTCTGTTTAGGTATATCTCTTGTATCCCTAATCTCTCCAGGACTTTTATGATGAAGGGGTGTGTGATTTTGTCAAAGGCCTTCTCTCCATCTAATGAGATGATCATGTGGTTTTTGTGTTTCAGTTTGTTTATATAGTGGATTATATTTATCAATTTATGTATGTTGAACCATCCCTGTATTTCTGAGATGAAGTTTACTTGATCATAGTGGATGATCTTTTTGATGTGTTCTTGGATTCAGTTTGCACATCTTATATTGAGAATTTTTAAATCTATGTTCATAAGAGAAATTGGTCTGTGATTCTCTTTCTTTGTTGGGTCTTTACATGGTTTTGGGTATCTGTGGCTCTGTAAAATGAATTTGGCAATGTTCCTTCTGTTTCTATTTTTTGGATTAATTTGAGGAGTATTGGAGTAAACTGTTCTTTGAAAGTTTGGTAGAATTCTGTTCTAAAATCATCTGGCCCTGGGTTTTTGCGTTTGTTTGTTTTGATTTTGTTTTTTGTTTGTTTGGTTTTGGGTTTTTTGGGGAGGGGGTTGGGATACTTTTAATTACTTCTTTTTCACTAGGGGTTGTAGGTCTGTTTACATTGCTTATCTAATCTTGATTTAACTAATTTAACTTTGGTAAGTGATATGTATATAGAATATTTATACATATATAATATAGAGAGTAATATATATATATATATATATATATATATATATAGAGAGAGAGAGAGAGAGAGAGAGAGAGAGAGAGAGAGAATTATGCATTTCTTTTATATTTTCCAATTTGATGGAATACAGGTTTTTTTAAGTATGTCCTTACAATTCTCTGGATTGCCTCAGTGTCTGTTGTTATGTCCCCTTTTTCATTTCTGATTTTGTTAATTTGGATATTCTCCCTCTGTGTCTTTTAGTTAATTTGGATAAGGGTTTGTCAGTCTTATTGATTTTCAAAGAACCAACTCTTTGTTTAACTTATTCTTTATATTTGTTTTTTGTTTCTATTTTATTGATTTAACCCCTGAGTTTGATTATTTCTTACCATCTAGTACTTTTGGGTGTTATTTCTTCTTTTTGTTCTAGAGCTTTAATGTGTGCTGTTAAGTTGATAGTATGAGGTCTCTCCAATTTTTTTAATGTATGCACTTAGTGCTATGAACTCTCTTCTTAGAATTACCTTTATTGTGTCCCATAAGATTGGGTATGTTGTGTATTTGTTTTCATTCTATTCTAGAAGGTCTTTAATTCTTTCTGAATTTCTGTCTGGCCCCATTTTTTTTTTCATTTAATAGAGAGTTACTCAATTTTCTTGTGTTTGTAAGCTTTCTGTTATTTCTGTTGTTGATATCCAGCTTTAATCCGTGGTGGTCAGAAAGGATACAGGATGTTATTTCAATGTTCTTGTATCTTTTGAGACTTTCTTTGTGTCCAAGTATGTAGTCAATTTTAGAGAAAGTTCCATGAGGCATTGAGAAGAAGGTATATTGTTTTGTGTTTGGGTAAAATGTTGGGAAAATATCCGTTAGGTCCATTTGGTTTATAACATCAGTTAGCTCCAGCATTTCTATTTAGTTTTTGTCTTGATGACCTGTATATTGGTAAGAGTTGGGTACATGCTGTCAGTGTGTGAGGGTCAATATATGATTTAAGCTGTAGTAGTGTTTCTTTTATAAATGTGGTTGTCCTTGTGTTTGTTGCATAGATGTTAAAAACTGCAATGTCTTCTTGGTAGATTTTTCCTTTGATGAATATGTCATATCCTTTCCTATCTCTTCTGATTAGTTTTTGTTTGAAGTCTATTTTGTTAGATAATAAAATGGCTACACCAGCTTGCTTCTTAGGTCCATTTAGAATATCTTTCTTAATTCTTTTACTCTGAGGTGGTGTCTATCCTTGGTGTTAAGTATGTTTCTTGGATGTAGCAGAAAGATGAATCCTGTTTTTGCATTTGTCCTAGTTAATCTGTGTCTTTTTATTGGGAAATCAAGCCCATTGACACTGAGAGATATCAATGACCAGTGATTGTTGATTCCTGTTGTTGTTGGTGGTGGTGGTGGTGGTGGTGGTGGTGTTGTTGTTGTTGGTGGTGGTGGTGGTGGTGATGGTGATGGTGATGGCAATGATGTGTGTGTGTGTGTGTGTGTGTGTGTGTGTGTGTGTGTGTGTGTATGTGTGTGTTTCCCCTCTTTTGATTTTGCTGATATGGGATTATTTCCCTGTGTTTTCTTGGATGTAGTTAACCTCTTTAGGTTGGAATTTTCCTTCTAGCACCTTCTTAAGGGATGGATTTATAGATAGATATGGCTAAATTTGCTTTAATCATGGAACATCTTACTTTCTCCATCTATAGTGGTTGAAAGTTTCCTGAATATAGTAGTCTGGGCTAGCATCTGTGGTCTCTTAGAGTCTGCAGCAAGTTTGTCAAGGGCCTTCTGGCTTTTAGAGTCTCTGTTGAGAATTCAGGTGCAATTCTAATAGATCTATCTTTATATGTTACTTGGTCTTTTTCCTTTGAAGCTTTTAATATTTTTCTTTGCTCTGTACATTTACTGTTTTGATTATTATGTGCCCTGGAGACTGTCTTTTCTGGTCCACTCTATTTGGTGTTCCTTCTGCTTCTTGTACCTTGATAAGCATCTCATTTTTTTAGGTTAGGGAAATTTTCTCATATTATTTTGTTGAAAACATTTTCTATGTCTTTGACCTGGGTTTCTTCTCCTTCCTCTCCTCCTATTATTCTTAGAATTGGTCTTTGCATAGTGCCCCCAATTTCCTGAATGTTTTATGTTAGAAGCTTTTTTAATTTAACATTTTCTTTAACAGATATATCCATTTCTTTCTGTCTTCACTGCTTGATATTTTGTCTTCCATCTTCTGTAATTTGTTGGTGAAGCTTGCCTCTGTAGTTCCTATTCGAGTTCCTAAATTTTTCACTTTCAGATTTCCCTCAGTTTGGATTTTCTTTATGGATTCTATTTCCACTTTCAGGTCTTGAATGATCTTCATTTCCTTCCACTGTTTGTTTGTGTTTTCATAGATTTCTTTAAGGGATTTCTTCATTTCGTCTTTAGTGACCTCTTTCATTTTCATAGACTGTTTAAAAGTCTTTTTCTTGTGCTTCAGCTATGCTGCAATATTTAAAGCCTGCTATGGTAGGATTGCTGACCTCTAATGAAAACGTATTATCCTGGCTGTTATTGATTGTTTTTACAATGGGACCTAGACATCTGGGGTTGCAAAGATTATAATTCTAGGTTCTAATATCTGGGTTCGTCTTTGTTGGGTAGGAGTTTTTTTCCTTGATTTCTGTTTCCCTTCTGGTTCTGAGGAGAGTTTGATGGCTGTGTGTTGCCTGGTAGGAAATTCCTTTGGCGTCCTGATAGGTGTGGCCACTGAGTTCCAGGCAAATGTGCTTCTGAGTATTGGGAGCTAACACTTAGGAATGAGGATGGACTGGGGGCAACTGAGGGGGTTTACAGGGGCAAGAAAAGCAAGTGTTTCACCAGAATCTGTTTAGCTAGTGCCCTGGGAATGGGGGCAGAGGGTGAGGAAAGCCACGGCAGAAGGTCTGCTACAGAGCTGGGGAGGAGACTGGGGATTGGACTTGGAGGAATGGAGGGAGAGGTGGAGATCTGCAGTTAGCACACTTGATTTCTTGGTCAGAGCAGCCCGGGGTTCCCAGGGAGTACCTGCTGGAGTTGTGGTTTGGGAAAAAGCAAAGGACAGGGGAAGGAGGTTTAGAGGGGAGATCTCTGTGATCCATTGGAGATGGGGATGAGACTGGGGGATTGGAGGATCTGGAGGAGCAGAGGGAGATGTGAAGATCTTCAGTCAGCTCTTTCTAATTGCAAAAGTAAGGCCCCGGATCCATTTTGTGCTGACCACATGCTGTCCAGGCTGTGGAGCCACCAACTCTAATCATATTAAGACCCTTTTAACCATCCCTGAATTTATGCTAAGGTGGAGACACATGGAGATAGATGCAGGTTTCTGTGTGACTGAATGATGAGAACATTCATTCCCATCCACAGATCTCCATCAAGGTGAGAGAAGCTGGAGATTAAGTCCAAGTACCAAAGGACAACCCTTTATTCCATCATGCTTCCATGGAACAGCCATAGAAAATCCTAAATGGTAGGATCCAGGCTGGTGGCCTTGAGGTACAGGGAGAGTGATACCCCAGGAAAAGCCATGGAAACTCTGTACAGTGTTTCACCTCCACCCTTTGCCTTATGCATCTTTTTGATGTGGTTATAGTCTTTATAATACACTGGTAAACATGACGTATTCATGTGTATATGAGAGCCCTTGGAGCAAGTTGTAAAACCCAAAGAAGGGTGTTAGAACCTTTGATTTACAGCCGGTTGAGCAGATGATATCCTGGGACCTGCGATTAGAATGTGGACTAAGGAGTCTGTAAGACTGAGACTTTAACCTATGGGGTTACCACATTCAAGGTAACTGGGCATCAAAAATACATTAAATTATAGGAAATCTAGATGGTGTCCACAGATAATTGGAAAATTGCTTGGTATATAGGAAAACACCATGCATTTCTGGGGTCCGAGGTAAAGTAGATTCGAATAGAAACGTAGACTGCCTTTGCAGAGCTCACTTTGTAGCCAGTTGGTGCTGACTATTGAATGAGAGCTCAGCTTGAACGGAAGACAGAACATTGTTGAGCCTTTCTTCGCATCAGCTGAGCTGTGGGGTGTACAGTGGTCAGGTTTCAAAAGTCAGGTCTGAGGTGATAAGACATAGAAACAGCCGCAGGTTGGTATCCATTGAATTTTATCAGTCCAACAGTCTCAGAAGGCACACTGAAAGGACAGAGACCTTACCTCTCAGGAAAGGGACTAGCAAAGAATTTGGATACCATGGTTTGAAACTGTCAAATGAGATACACGGTTCTGAGGTGGGAAATGATTTTGGAGTGGAAAAAAAAAATAATGATCTAAAAGTAGTCATGCATTAACGAGATGGCACATCATTGACCTCCTTGCAAAAGGAAATATCAAAAATCCTGGAGCATCAATAATGGCACTTGGGAAGAAAAGTTTTGACAGTATTCTATTTCAGTCTATATAATCCTTTCACTCAGGGTTGGGTGACATCAGTTTGTAAAAAAAGTCACTAAGTATCCCCCAAACTGACTTTTATAAAACAGTAGCAAGTGCCTCCTCTATCCTTAACAATGCCACGGAGTTAGGAAGAATTAAAAGTAAAGTCCATAGTTTTCTAGCTGTGGAAAAATTGTATGTGTGCAGAATTTGTAAACAAAGTTAAATAAGCAATTTATCTTTTTGCTGACTCGTTTTGGACTTCTTAAATACGTTTTTAAATTGAGATGTTTGTAGATTCCTGAAGACTTACCCCCTTTGTGCAGCGCACATTCTGTAGAAAGCTTGGCCGACTCTTTCTGCCTTACATTGGATTCAGGACCTCAGGGCAGTTAGTTGACCTTCATTTTCCCAGCAAAGCTATACCTGATCTGGTGGTTGGTGATTAGTGCAATTAGAGACTGCCTGCATCAGGAATAGTTGTTTGGAATCCACAGATGCAGTGAAGGGCAGCAATTTCATTTCAGTCTCCATTTGACATTCTGCAGGAATGCATCTGCTAGTGGAGGCAGGCAGGATGCCAGTCGGTGGCGTTACTTACCATCGTGTGACACATTGTGCACCCATCAACTGCTTCTTGAGCAGCCTGGTGTCTGAAATGGTTACAAAATCTTATGATTTACCTGAAGTAAATTCATTGATCTGCATATTACTATTTGAAGAGAGGTATGTTCATCCACTTAAAAGTTCAGAAAGCAGTGTCACAGATCCACATGTATCACTAATATAAAAACAAATGAAGGGTGTGCTGCCTCTCATGTTGAATCCCACTTTCAAGCCAGTGGTTGGTTTCACTGTTAAAACTAGGTTTGACTTGTCCAATCCAAAAGATTGCTCATGGGTTGAGAGTGCCTTTTTTGGTTTGGTTTTTGAGGACTTCATGACTATTCATGTTCAAAGTACTGTTGCCCAAAGGAGCCTTCGAAATCACAGCTCATATTTTGTCAGACAGTTTTCTGGCAACATATATATATATATATATATATATATATATATATATATATATATGGTTTTTCAAGACAGGGTTTCTCTGTAGCTTTGGAGTCTGTCCTGGAACTTGCTCTGTAGACCAGGCTGGCCTCGAACTCACAGAGATCCACCTGCCTCTGCCTCCCGAGTGCTGGGATTACAGGCGTGCATTATAGAGTGCTGGGTGCTATCTCTAGTGTTTTATTTATTTTAAACTTCTGAGTCAACATGATGAATCTCAACAGGGCATGTATGGATGTTACAGATATGGGTGCTCCACACTGATAGCTATGACACTCTCTGTTGTTTCAAAAGACAGAACTAATTCCCAGGACTTCTGCTTTCCTAAGAACTTCCTTAAGAAGGCTTCATTTCCCCATCTTACTTTCTAGGAATTTAAGAAACTACTATATTACCTTTGAATATATAATCAGCATAATCAACATAATAATCATCAGCTAATACATACTCATAAATTACTTTTTGAGAGTGTTCTACCTTAGTGACAAGTATCAAATTTGTTTAAGCCAATGAAACATAAGACTCATCATAATAATCATAGAGATTATGATGTCATAGGTGTCATAGGAAAGAACATCTGAACCAGTGGTTTTTCAACATTCCTAAGGCTGTGACTCTTTAATACAGTTCTTCATGTTATGGTGACCCTCCCCAACCATAAAATTATTTTGTTACTACTTCATAACTGTAATTTTGCTACTGTTATGAATTGTGATGTGAATACCTGATATGCGATCCCAGACAACCATGTTAATCTCAGTGGGTCACAAAAAGAAAAAAGAAAAAGAAGATATAGACATGAAAGTGAACAAAAGATTTGTAGTGAGGAATGAGGAGATAGGGAGGGAGGAATTGACTGGTCAAGTATGCATTTCATATTGGTACAAAATTGTCTAAAAAAAAATTTAATTAATAAGAAAAAATAAGGTGCATAGAGTTTGAGGGAAAACCCAACACCATCCTTTAGCTTCCACAGTTGCCTGTGCACATGCAAACACACACAAATACATACATACATACAAGAATATGGATGTTTTTGTGGATGGGATAAATGCTGACCTTTTCAAGGCCTAGTAGGGGGGATGCACTTTTGTGATACATTAGGTCACATTTGCTCAAATACTAAAACTTGAACTAAATGTTCCCATTCCTGAGCCGTTGATGAAACATTTCCCATTCTCAGGGCTGTAGGAACCTGTTTGGTTTGTACAGGGTAGTCTTAGACCTGAAGAAACATTGGCTTGGGTGTAAAGTGGGCCAGCTTTGTGACCTTGCCCTATCCCTTTCCAAAGAACTATAGACACCCTTGCCATTGCTACAATCCCAGAGTAGATCCTGCACCAAGGCAGAGAAACAGGGAAAGTGACCAAAGACCTTCCCACACAGTCTCCCTTCCCACAGCAGCCTTACTCACCTGCAGGGGCCCTGAGTCATTTCCGCTGCTTCCCACCTGAGGGAGTGGAGGAACTCTCTCCAGCAGCTGTAACCAGCATTGCTACTTCACTGCTGTGAAAACAAATCTAGGTCACTCCAAGGTAATGTTTGTTTTCCCTGGCTCTCGGCTCACCAGGCCCCAGCCCTAAGGAACAGCATAGAGCTGAGCTTTGCTGGAGTGTGTAAACCTGCACTTCAATCCATGGAAGTCCTCACCAAGAACCAACGTGTGTATGTATCATTCCCATTTTTATAGATGGTGAAGTAAGTCCTAGAGATGAAAGGGTCCTAAATAACACAGTTGCTGGCGGAGCGAGTATTGCATTTGAAATTGTCTGATTCCAAACTTGAATGTTTAATGACTAGCTTATATTATTTGGATCCTTCTATCCTATGAAACTTCTTCTTGGTGAATAGAGGGGGAAACTCTCACAAATGTTTATTTGGACACATGTGGAGAACTTAAAAGAAATATTTTATTTTCAGAAGTCTTGGCAAGGAGAGGTGAACAAAGTTGGGGGTTGGGAGTAAAAGGCTCATCCCTGTTTCCTCTACAGCGTTCCTCGGCTGTTTTTTGCCATCGTTGTCTCCTTATTGACTGACTCTGTGTCACCTGTTGTTTTACACTAACACTGTTGTCAAGCTGGATCATCCGAGCTGTGAGGTTAAGGTTTCCAGAGAAGCACCGAACTTCCAGTCCCCTGTCTATATTCAGAGGCACTGACCTGAATTTACATGTGAGGATCCTGCGGATTGATTTTAAGCCACAAATAAGCATTTTGTGTCTAGGTTATTGTAACATGGGCCAAACACACAAAGATATTTAGTTTTGTGTGTTCCTGTATGAAAACAAAATAAAGCAGGAAAAATGCAGAATAGAAGTGAAAATATGAAGAGGAGGATCTTAGATGTGTTTATACTTGTTCCTTATGGAATGCTGCCATCTGCACATAGCAGGCATTGCAATCTTAATCAGAGAGGCTGTGGCTCTCTGCAAGGGCCCCTCAGGATAGAACCTATTGACATTACCTCGGAGAAGGGGAGGTTAGGGAGAACCATTACTCTCCCCTGAGATCCCAGCCACTCCCTCCTGCATCCCTCCTCTTGAGGTTACATACGTAACCCTGCCCCAGTTACTCAGGTCTTGGGAGGGGAAGGTAATCAAGTGGGAACTCCCTCACTGTATCCACAGGGAAGTCATCATCTATGCTGGGGAGGTACTTTTGGGTGATATGGTTGTTTGGAGTCACCCATGCTCCTGTAAGTAAGCCAAATAAACTCATTGGCTTAACAAGCTAGACTTAGGTGGAATTGTTACATTGCTCTGTCATTGGTGCCCCACTGAGGGTGAGCAGATGTTTATTTATATTTCACAAGCAACTTTTATATAAGATTACTGAACTTCTCAAAACACAGGTAGAAAGTCTAGGATACCATATACACTCTATCCATGTTGTAAACCTGTTGGTAGTTATTTCTAGACCAGAGACCAACTGATAAAAGGTGGGTTGGAATCTTCCAGAAAGTGATATGTCTGATTTTTGACGCATGCTCTTCAGAAGTATTAGAAGAATCATAAGAAATGGAGACTATGAAGACAGGGCTCAGCGAGTCTGGACACTCATTATTTCAGACCTGGGTGAGAGATTATCATTTTGTCGGAGACCAGGAAGAAGCAAGAGTACTAGGGGAGTACTGCCAGAGATTGCCTGAGAACCCGGCCCAGCTGGCATCACTTTCTGTCCCTCATGGTAAACACCCATCTGCTTAGTGTGGGCCAGGCATTGACTTGTCTGCAATAGAGCTGACTCAAACCGGTCTTGAAGATCTTGAAAGGTCTCTGCAGCTCTGATATTCATTAGTATTTTCTTCCAGGGAAATCCACAGGGTGAGCACATAGATCATCATCCCCTAGGCACTCACTAGTGTATGTAGACCAAGGACTATATTTGCAGGTATGCACAATCACCTGAATGGAATTTGAAGACTGATGTAGAACTGAAATAGGAAGCATTCCCTAGGAAAATTGCCTTGGCTCTCTCCCTGAGAGTTTAAGGACTTTCCGTTTTGGAATGCCTGAGAGCATGAATGACGGACGAGGCACCAGGTTAGGGGAACCTAGTCTGAGTGGAACTCCTCCTATCAGATCTACTCCCTAGATGAAGTGGGAAATGCTGAAAAGTGCATGATGGAGCAGGAGAGCTGGGTGAAGAGTTACTAGCCTACCTTCCTAGGTTGATGAAACCTCTCTTCCTGTCCCAGGTTAGAAGATGTCAAACCTAAAAACCACACTGACATTGAACCACTGGGGCAAATGAGACACAGAAGCCCACCCTCCTCACCCTGCACTGTTAGTTTCTTCAAAGCAGGAGCTCCATTCTTCCCACCTTCCTGAAGGTCATGGTCACACCCCACTGTCTCCCTCTCTTCCAGCTTTTCCTACTGCAGCATCCATTCAAACTAACTTTTTGCCTTTGCCTTTTTGGGATGCAGGTTTTCATGGGACAGCAGAGAACACTGGCATGCCTAGGAAATATACCTGAACAGACACTTCTTTATAGCAATTTCCATTCAGGTTTTTGTTTTGACATTCAACTAGAATATTTAAACATGAAGCCATGCTCAGTCAATCCAGTTCCGGCCATCTTTTCTGCCTCCTCAGCAGGGTACACTATCACTGCAGCGGCCCAGGGCTCAAAGGGAAATCCACAGAGTCCAAACGTGCTAGACTTTTCTATCTGAAGGGTTAGGGAAAATGGCATCCACACTCTCTCTTGGTGGTTTCCTTCTCTATTTTCTCTTCTTCTCCATTCTTATTTCTATCCAGAAATGTCCCTTCTGTCTCTCTTCAGGTTTCTCCTCTAATTCTGATGTTTTCCTTCTATCTCATTTTAACTCAATCTTTGTTCTTTTCCTTACAGCTTATATACCCCAGCAAAATCTTCCAGGCAATATAAAAATTACAATGTGGTTACATTCTGTTTTTCAAATGAATGATTACAATGAATACATGTATAAAAAAAAACCAGCATGTTTTCCATATCCTTTAACATGATTAAACATTTTACACAATACAGGTGAAAAACAAATTACCCCAAGAACCTTACATACATGCATACCCAAGCAACTTGTAACAGATTAACAGTGTAAGCAAACGAAGTATTCTTTTATGGGCAGGTTGCATTTTGCAGTTACAAAGAAAGGGCCAATTGCTTTATTACTTACCTTGAAAAGTAATCTTATAAGGAATCTTAAAAGAATCACAGACCTAAACTTTTTAAAAGTGCCTAGCAGAATGGGATGTTTCCATGAGATAAACATGCTACATTACAGGCAGTGGGATCTCCCCACATCCATTCACACCATGCCAGATACCAGAGAAAGATAGCAGCAGCCAACATGTAAAGGCACGGCAGGAGCAAAAGACATTCCCCTTTGGGCCTTGCCTATCCGAGATTCACCCAGCAGGGAGCTGCCTCCTGGTGGGCTGACACCTTGCACTTCAGCTGCCACCTGCTGCTCCTCTGACAGGGCCACCAGCTGAGCAGGCGGCTAACACTGCTTGTGTTGGCTTCCCTGATCCAGTACTTCAGAGTTCCCTTCCAAATCACCTTGAGTGACGGACACCCAAGTGCCTCTGTGAACATCACTCTGTGAACAGCAGTTCTACTGCCTCCTTTCTCCTCCTTCTTGCTCTGAAGCCTTCCTCTGCATTTCCTTCTCTGTGGTACCCAGCACCTTATAAAATAGTCTATGTTTAAGCCAGTGTGTTTATTTATTTAATGTTTCTCGTTGTTGAAGTTAAGTTATATGAAAGCAAAGAAATGTGTTTGTTGACTGGTATATCTCTAATATCTGGAACAATGCTGGACATGTAGTTGGAATAATCTTAAAGAGATGGGAAGACAAACGAATGAATGAGTTAATTATTCATCAAATAAAATGGGGGTTATAATTGTTCAGCATTGTTCTTCACTTTTTCTAATTACTTAGGTCACTATTGCTTCCAGGGCCTGTTCTGCAAGCTCAGAAAGAGAGAGTCAGCTTGTTGGTTACTTCAAAGCAACATACCTTCTAAAGGACTGTTTCCTGGCCAGTATTCTTCCACTCACAGAAAATGTAAACATAAACTAACAGAAAAGGGAGATCAGGGCCAGTGCTGTTCTCAGTCTCATTTGAGAGCTAGAGTCTTACTTGAGGCTCCCAAGGCAAACTCTTGCATCCCAGCCCTCTCCTTACCCAAATCCTGAACCAAGCAGGATTGGTGGCTCATCTCTCGTTGCTGCAAGTACCGAAAGAAGAAAGAATTTATGTGATGATCTGGATCTGTGGGAAACAAAGCCCAGAGCAAATTCCTCTGGAACACACCTTCCCTTCTGGGTTGGGATTAGTGACATGGAGTATGAAGCTTAACCCTGATTGAGCGGAGATGTGCCAATGTCTTCAGGATACTCTCACCATCTCATAGTCCTGTCTTAGCATGTTCTTCCTATCAACCTGCCAGTGAGTTTCAACTGCAATTTCATCTGTGGTAAATGGTAATGAGAAGTAATAAGATAGTTTGGTCTGTGTTCAGGAGGTACAGCCTACCCACCTCCCACCAGTGGAAAAATGAATAGCCAGTTAACAGTCCTTTATAAAGGATGTTGCTTTGAAGTAACTGACTAGTTGACCAACAATCCCTTAGCTATACAGAGAAACTATGATAGCCAGAATAGAGTTGCAGATCTAAACAATACATAAATTCCTGTGTATGTGCATATGTCTACTTGTATATATAGAAACAGCAATGGGTAGGTGGAGAACATTATTAACTCAGGAGTGACATGCAAACTAATGTTTAGTTATCTCCACAGCTCTATTTCCTCCTCATGCCTAGGCCACAGCCAGAGCTTACAACAATTTGGTTGTCTTTTTCTATTGTAGCCTGTGCTTAGAATACTGGTTTTCCTTTCAGCCTCTTTAATAACCATTGTATCGCTTTTTATGATCACACTTAATTCCTTCTTCACCCATGGTTTTGTTTGGAGTAACTCATCTTTCTTGTCTCACTGCCTTTGGAATGGCACTTATGCCCACATCCCATCACCTCAAACTCAGCAGTACTGCCCTGTTCTCCCTCTGGAGTAAGTATGGCTGACTAGGCCTGAGACATTGCACATACATACATCAGTGTATGTATATGCTATCTTAGTGTTCTGCTTCTTAGACACTGAATTTCTCCATCCTATCTAATACAAGAATAATCATTCTAAAAATATTATTTCTTGGAGTGCTGCCTGGGACCTGGCTGTGGATCTCTGGCATAGCGCCAAGAAATTACATTTTTTAGGATGATTATTCTTGTATTAGACAGAATGGAGAAACTCTCCAGGAGTCCAATTGATGAGAGAGAGGAGGGATTCTATGAGCTAGGGATATCAAGACCATGACTCGAAAAAGCACAGAGACAACTAGCCAAACTAGTGAAAATGCATGAACTGTGGACCCCCCATGGTACTAGACTAGGCCCTCTGGATAAGATGGTTGTTTAGCTTGAACTGTATAGGGGCCCCCAGGCAGTGGGATCGAGACCTGTCCCTGGCTGAGCTGGCTTTTTGGAACCTAGTGCTTATAGTGAGACACTTGGGCAGCCTTGGTAAAGGAAGGAGGAGCTTGGACCTGCCTCAAATGAATGTCCCAGGCTCTGGTCCATAGGAGACCTTGCCTTGGAGGGAGGTGGGAATGGGGGTTGAGTTGGGGAGGAAGGCTGAGGGGTGGGAGAAGGGAGGATGGGGGAATCTGGTTGGTATGTAAAATGAATAGAAAATCTCCTATTAAAAATTATTTTAAAAAATGTAATTTCTTAATGCTCAAAGTTTTTTTTTTGGAGGGGGAGGCTAGGGGCTAGGGATATGGTTCAGACAGTAAAGGGCTTGTCACACAAGCATGGGGACCTGAGTTCCTATCCATAGCACTTGTGTAGAAAGCCAGGTGTGACCTCATACTGAGGAGACTGAGTCGGGAGGATCCCTCAGGCTTGCTGGCTTGGCAACCTAGCTGAAGTGTGGACCTCCAGGTTCAGGGAGTGGCCAAGTCTCAGAAAACACAGTAGAGAGATCAGTGAGATGGCACAGGCAGGCAAAGAAGTCTGTCATGTAAACCCCGGATTCCAAATAAAAGTGGAAGAAAAGAACTGACTTCCAGAAGTTGTCCTCTGACCTCCACACATACACCATGACGTACACAAGCCCACATGTGCATGCATGTACACATACATCTGTATGTCTACACACCAAACATAAACACGTATATACAATATAACATAACACCACTGTTAATATTTTTAAAATTTTAAAATTAAAATGTAATTATGTCATTTCCCCTTTCCTCCCTCCATCCTTCTCACGTGCACCCACTCCACCCCTGCTCTTTCTCAAATTCATGTCCTCTGATCTCTTGTTCTTTAACTGTGTGCACACAGTTTTATTTCCCCTTTTATAACCTATGGGATAAAATCCAAAACTTTTAGTTTAACAATCAAGACTCTTCAAAGTCCAATTCCCATCTACCTTGTACTTGGATAATTTGTTCCTTCTGAAATGTCGATTTGTTCTGGGGGAATCTATAAGCAGTTCAATATGGAGTTCCCTCTCCTTGTGATACTCCCCCCATCTTCATCGTTTAGCACAATTAAAAAACCACCTTCTTGTCATGTCTACACCAGTTGGCCTATCCTCTTAAATTACAGGGCAACAAACCACCATCAATAGACGTTACTTGGCATCTATCAGGCTTCAAGGATAATTCTAAGTGTTGGAGACACGATGATGAAGAAGCCTGAGGAACCCAAGACACATTCAGTTGTGTAGGAAAAAGTGAAAGTTAACACTCACAATGCTTCGATATAAGCACAATGCTAGTCACACACAGGTTACCACGGGAACATGAAGGGAACCAGAAAAGCTGTATGAATCCAGAATGAGAAAGCTAGGAAAGTGTTCATAAGTGAAATGGCAATTATTAGTGTGTGTGTTTCCCCACTCAGATTTGAAATCATCCAGGAAAGGAACTGAATCTAAATCATTCTTGCCTTTTGTAACCAGTGGTGTGCGTGGAGCATAGTTCATTGAATAAATGAGTGAAATAATTAAAACCTACTAGGCAGGCTGGGCTAGAGAAATGTTAAGTGGCTCTCGAACTCTAAACCATAGAGTTACCTTTATGGAAACCATGGATATTTTATAAGGAGACAGTTTAAGGTGTAGGAGTTAAAGATCTAAAATCTTTGTGAAAAGAAGACTTCTAGAACTTCTCTTCTCTCCTCTTTGGAAGCAGCCTCCAAACGAGGGGGGGATGTCTTCAGCACAGGGATGTGTAAGAGCAGAGGAGGCAGGGGAAGTGGTCTGGGAAGGAGAGACTTGGTGAGAAAGGAAAAAAGATGATGAATAAAAAATATATCCTTTAGGGGAACGAATTAAGCCCTTCATTTCCCTTTGAAAACAGGTAGGGTGGTGGAAGTCTTCCAGTTATTTAGTACCAGCTTCCTCAGTAGGAAATCTACATCTCGAGAAATAAAAACAACACTGCAAGACAGACCATCCAAATATCCAGAATGTGGGAGAATACTCTATCAAGGACTTGACTGCTTACACTGGGCGGACCACCATAAGAACACCACACTGCCCAATAGTGTGGGACTGTTCTAAATAAACGGAGATTGGATCACCACCAAAAGTTATCTTAAAGGCAGGCCGGCAACTTGAATATTTATTAGACAGATTAGGAAGATGCGGCTGTTGTTTCAGCATGTGTCATGCTACTGTGTTTATGGACAAGAATGTTATTTTTATACTATATTGGGATAATTGAGATAAGATAATAAAGGAAGGTCAAGTTTCATGAGAAATTCACTTTCAAATGAATTCAGAGGTGGGGAGAGAGAGTGAGAGGGAGAGAAGGAGGGAGAGAAGGTGAGAGAGAAGGAGAGAGTATTTACACAGTATAAATAATCTGGTAGTATTGAACTACTATTTTTTTTTTAGAATGTTCATTTTTTGTTTTGGTTTTCATAATTGAAAGAAGAGGTTAAAAGAGCAAAAGTAAAGAGGAAAAGTTGTCAGTGTGGCAAACAAGTAGCTAATGCGCTGTTCCATGTTAATCCATATAGGTTTAGAGTCCAGGAATTCTAGAGAGCCAGAGTTCAAGCCTCTGGAAGTCCTTCTGGAACTAACTACAAGTGTTCATTTCCCATTGAGAAGCAACAAGCTCTGTAACATTTCAGAAAGTTGAGCTGTGAGGTCCAAATCCCAAAGATGCACAACTGTTCACTTCTGCCTCATTGGCTGTGCAGGCTAGGAGGATTAGGAACATGTATGGGTAGGCTCACAAAAGCTGTACATGGGATATATATGTTGTGCAGCATTTTTACTAATTAAAATTTTGAATATATATGTAAAGTGTGAAAGAATAATTATTCAAACATTTATAATGCCGTAGGAAAGCTTAGGTAAGCAAGATATAGTGGTCAGCAATGTTCTCTGCACACAATTATCTTAAAAAGGTGCATGAAAGTTAGTGGTTACTTGTTTTAGTGGAGGTTTGATTACCAGCATCCATATGGCAGTTCACAGCCATTGGTAACTTCAACTCAAGAGGATCCAGCACCCACTTGTGACTTCCATGGACACCAGGCACACATAAACAAACATTCAGGTAAAATACTCAAACATACAAAATGAATGTTTTTTAAATTTTAAATTACATGTATTTGACTGTCCCCTCCCCCAGAACCTAAGAGGAATTCAATATTAAATATACTTGACAGAAATTAGTGGATGCCAACCTTCCTTTTTCTGGCTCCTTTCATTTCTAAGGTTTTGGTTTTCTTTTGAGAGCTGGTAATGTGTGCTGGGAAAGACAATTCACATCCTAGAAATAAGGAGTTGTGAGGAGTGTGAACTGCCCATTGCTTGTGTTGGGTTCCAGTACGCCGCCACTCCAGCTTGCTCCTCCATCTGTTCCTGGAACTGGTGTTGTCCTATGTAAGTCATCCAGACTCAGCGTAGAGGGCTCGTGACCCCACAAACTGAGGTTTTCTACCCCCCTTTCAGCTCTGGCAGTGGTCACCAGATAACACCAGGAAATGAACTCAGAAACTATCAGGAAATTCTCTCAGAAGCCTATCTTATTCCAGAAATTCCCCAAACATAACACACCATCATTCCTTCTTGAGAGATTTTTACCTTTGATACATCCCCTTAGAACTGGAATGTTGAAGGAAAATAGTTTTAATGCTTACACACTAATCCAAACCAGAAATTTAATCCCCTCCCATCAAGCTACTTCTCCAGTTCTCTGTATGGACAGAAAAATAAATAAATATATAAATTTCCAGTGCTGAAAGATTTAGGTTAATGTTTTTACTTTCAGGATTTTTTTTAATCCCAAGGTTGTTTTGGCCCAGAATTTTGCAATTAGTTAATAATTATATTTGTTACAATTTGTACATAGCTCATTTTTTGTAAAAAAAAAAAAAAATAAGAAAAAAAAAGGCAACTCTATGGCGAGACAGTATGTCTGGTATACTTAGGACACTAGTTGGGAGGGTTATTAGTCTGCCAGCCATTTGTTTCTCACCACTGGCTCCCTATCTTGACATTTGAGCATTGGGAAGGCTTCCAAGAACTTCTCTGAAATAGGAAAATTATAAGAAATTCTTATTTTTCCAATAACTTCTTTTGATGACACAGTGGTTAACAATGAGCAACTAACACCATCAAGGATCCTCCATTTTATCATGACCAGAAGACAAATAACTGTGCTGAGGTTATCAGGGACTTGTTCTCCAAAATAGAATGCTTTTGTAAATCTGACTCTTCCCTGGGCATCTACCAGATCACATCCACTACCCTTTCATGATTTAAAGAGTTAGTCTTTATTTCTCATACCTTCTTCTGATTTCCTTATTCTCCTCTCCTGCCTAAAGTATACATTTCAGAATGTCTTTTCCCATTATCTTAAAGATTTGTTTGCACGGTGGTGCACACCTGTAATCCCAGCACTCAGGAGACAGAGACAGGCAGATCTCTGTGAGTTTGAGGCCAGCCTGGTTTACAAAGCGAGTTCCAGGACAGTTCTTTGTTGCACAGAGAAACCCTGTCTCTAAAAACAAAAAACAAAAACAAAAGATTTGTTTTTATTATGTGTCTGTGTATGGATATTCACACGAGTGTCTGTACTGTTGGAGGCCCCCAATTCAGCATCCCCTAGAAGCTAGAGTTATGAGTGATTGTGAGCTGCCCTATGTGGGTGCTAGATGTTGAACTTGAGTCCTCTGCAAGCTTAGTATATGCTCTAGCCCCACATACTGTTTTAAAAGTAGTGTTTTATTTATTGTATGTTTATGTCATGTGTGTCCTGGTGTCCATGCACATGTGTGCACATATGTATGGAAGTCAGACATTGGAGAGAAGAAGTTGACATTGGGTGTCTTTCTCAATTCTTCTCCATCTTATTTTTTGAGACAGGAGTTCTCCTTGATCCTGGAGCTCAGTGATTGGCTAGACTGGCTGGCCAGGAAATCCCAGAGACCCTTTTAGCTTGCCTCCTTGGTGTTGGAATAACAGGCATGCAATGCCTGGAACTTTACCTCCTGAACCATCTCCCCAGCTCCTATTTTTTTCAAAGATCTATATTTATATGTTCTTGTATTTCTGTTGATTGCTTAATGTATCAGTGCTTTTTTATCATGTCATTAAAAATACTAATTTTCCTTCATATTCATCTTGTCTAAATTTTGGTGCTGAATTAGCAACTGGCCTTTTTTCTTTAGTTGACATTTTAAATAAAATGAACATCACCAAGATATTGGATCACCCTTTTTTCCTCATCTCTTATACCAGTTCTATGATATGTTTCCTTTGTTTAAGAAACTCTCCAACATTATAGTCAATGAAGTGTGCTTATGAGACAAACTTGAGACTATACCTTAGAATATTTAACTTCCTTTTAAAAGAAAATGTAATTGGGTACAAATACTTTCTTCGATATTCACATTTATTCATTCTTTAATCTCTCTGCACACACACGCGCGCACACACACACACACGCACACACACGTGCACACACACACACACACACACACACACACACACACACACACACACACACACACACACACACACACAGTCAGAAGACAGCTTGTGAGAGTTGGTCCTATCCTTCCGCCATGTGAATCTCAGAGATCAAACTCAGGTCATCAGACTTGGCAGTAAGCACTTGTACCTGCTGAGCCACCTTGCTGGCCCCCTCAATATTTTAAAAATAGAATCCTACCCCCCTTTTTTTCCAACCACTGTTCCTGCCCAAGAATCTGTTCTTCGATTAGATAATCCGTGGTTTTCCCTTCAAACAGATGTGATCAGAGTCCCCAGTGTCTCAGTGCTGCCTATGTCCTTAATTACTTTGGCTAAAGACATTAGCTTTCTGACTATCTTAGACTTTTGGTATGTGAAAGTTCTCAGCTTGTCAGAACAAGCTCAATCGAGAGAAACTGATGGGCAGGGCTTGCTATCTGGTGCCAGCGAGCAACATAATCTTCACAGCCAATCCACTGCAGCAAGGCTAGCATGCACACACTGATGGAGATGGCCCTAGCCAAGAAAAACACTTGATGTCTACTTTCATCTCTCTCCTCAAGCCATTCTCATGCCAAACTGGATAGAAGCTCAAGGGGCACAATGGTCTTTTAGAATGTCTTGCTTCTTGTATATAATACTACCTGGGCCTTAAATGAGGAAATATGGATGCTATGATGGAAATCAAATCACTGTCAAGATCTTAAATATTAAGAAGTCCCTGTGCTGGAGGCATGGCTTAGTAGGTAAGAGTGCTTGCTGTGTATAGATAGGCATGAGGGTCTGAGTTGGGATCCCCAGCACCCACATAAAAAACTGGGTGTGGCCATGTGTACCTGTAATCACAGTGCCTGTAGGGCTGAGACCAGGGAAAAGACTAAGACTAAAGACTAAGACAGGGAAGTCGTTGGAGCTTATTGGTGACCATACCAGCCCAGCTGAAAATCCTCCTCCTCTAGCCTATGCATGTGTGCCCCCTGGATGTGTACATATACACACACAGTCACTCACACACAGTCACATATGCAGAGAGAGAAACCAAGAGAGAGAGAGAGAGAGAGAGAGAGAGAGACAGAGAGAGAGACAGAGAGAGAGAGACAGAAAGACAGAGAGAGACAGAGACAGAGATCCTGTATGAATATCCCAACTGCTGTTCATTCATCCATTATCTCTTCCTTATGAAACTGTCCCTGAGTTCTTGCTACTACATGAAAAGCCCTGTGCTGACTCACTAGGAAGATAAGGCAGAACTTTCTCATATGGAACTGATTATATGGTGGGAAAAACTCTAGTGAGGGAAGTTCACAGAGCAATCCAGGAGCATACCTGAGAGGGCGCTCCTAGGAATAGGGGGACTGTGTTCTTCAGCCATACAGGAGGAGTGTGAACTCCTTGGAGTGAAGGAGGAGCCAGAGAAAGATGTCTTGTTGAGGTGACGACAGAACTGAGATTTGAAGCATGAGCCCAGAAGGAATCAAATAGGCATAGAGGAAGAAAACATGCTTTTCTAGGTCGGGGTTTTATGGCTGTGAGGAGACAGCATGACCACAGCAACTCTTACAAAGTAAAGTATTTAATTGGGGTGGCTCACCTACAGTTCAATGTCCAGTCCACTACCATCATGGTGGGAAGCATTCAGGCAGACATGATGCCAGAGAAGTAGCTGAGAGTCCTACATCTTGCAGGCAACAGGAAGTCAACTGAAATGCTGGGTAGTATCCTGAGCATAGGAAACCTCAAAGCCCACCCCACAGTGACACACTTCCTCCAACAGGGCTATACCCACTCCAACAAAGCCACACCTCCTAAGAGTGCCATTCTCTATGAACTTATGGGGTCAAAACTGCCACATATGCCAAAGAATCCATCTGGAAATATAATAAGAGTGTATAGACAGACAGAAAGAAAGCCACTGTGGCCAGAAGCAAATAATTCATGTGATGCACAGACAGAGAAGCAGGTCAGGGCCAGAATGTGTGAGTCTTCCTAATCCATGTTGAGGATACCTTTAGCCTGTGGTCATGGGAATGTCATAAAGATTTGTCAACCCAGAGTGTAGAGACGGTGTGATTACTGTTTTTCATTTGGCTGTAATATAGAGGGTGTTATTGTGGGAAAGAATGTCCACTGACAACAGTTATGTAACATTTCCAAGAATTGGGACCACACATTGATCAAGTGTTTGAATGGGAACTAAACTTTCTAACAAGCATGTCTAGCTACTTGGAAATACTAGCAGTCTGCCTACATGCATTAACACCACAAAGAGCATTTCCCATCCTTAAGTTTTAAAATGTATTATTTGTGATGACGATGACATCTAGAGTAGACCATTAAATTGAACTGCAGGTAAGGCTCTGCAAAGTGCCTTTAAAGATGGCTTCCTGCAGCAAATCTGTTGAGAACCAAAGGCACCATGTGACAGTTCCCTATGGCCATGTTTCTCAAACTGTGCATGGAAAGCAGCTGGAGGATTTGTTAAAATACAAGTTCCTGGTCCCACTCTGGAGTTTCTGATTGAGTAGATCTCTATGGGCCAAATTAATCTTCTGTAAAAAGACAAATTTTACTTATGTGTGTGCACGTCTGTGTGAGTATGTATTTATATGTATATGCTGATACTCACAAACATCAGAAGTGGGTGCCTGATGCCTTGGAGCTGGGGTCACAGACATTCATGGGCCCTCTGGGAAAGGTGCTGGGGACCAAACTCCAGCTGCAAGAGTTCTAACCATGTTAGAACTCTTTAATGGGGAAGCTAGAATTTGGTGGTGGTGGGGGGGAAGACAAGAAAATAAAATTCAAAGCTTAAGAGTAAATCCCTAAAATACCAAATCAGTGTTTGTTGTTGAAACATTGCCATTTAAAGAAAGTTCATGGCACTAAAGATGTGTTGCTTTGCAAGAAAAGGTATAGCTAGGAAAGCTGGCTTGGCTTCAAAGGAGAGAGTGGCTGGCTTATGCCACATCATTAGCTATTTCTGAATGAGCATATAGCAAGATGAAGTATAGCCTTAGCACTAGTTGAATGGGTGGGTGGTTTGGTATCAGACACTGCTTCAAGTCATTCTTTTGTGTATTAGCTTTAAGCCAATTTGCCTAAAAATGTTTAAAAGGTAATCAAACTTAAAATATCTTTGTGTTCCTTTCATGGCACAGAAACTCCATGTTGAAATAATCTAAACTTGTCTGGGATACCTCCCCTATGCCCTCTACTGCAAACAGACTTTCTCAACCCATCGATAGTGCTTCTTTTCTTAAAATGTCAGAGAGAAGCTAGTCACTGTTGCCCATCTCCACAAGGAACATGTTCCCATTTTTTTTTTTTGATCCTGAAGTTCACTTTATTATTTTTTTTCTTGACTGCTCTATTACCATAGTTGAATGTGAACAAAAATAAACATGTAGGCACTGAGAAAAGTGGTGCCACATTCCCAGACTTCATCCCAAACATGACTCATAGATGTTCCCAGGAGGAAGTTGGATGGGATCACCATCCCCGCACTAAGGCTGTATATGCTTATAGCTTCATTCTAATATTTGGAGGCAGAAATGAAAGAGTTGTGCCTACTACCTGTTCAAATTCTACTTCCAAAATTGTTTATAGCTGTATAGCCTGCATCCAACAAACAAGGAAGATCTAAAGTATGAGCACTTATGCTCTACCATTAAGATTCAAACCATGCTAGTCCATAGGAGAGGCTTCCTCATGGCCCTCCCGGGGCTATCTCCCTGAGAGAAATACCATTTCCTACTCTGCCATCATCATAGATTTGTAATGCTATATTAATAAAGCCATACAGTACACACTCTTTTTTGCCTACATTTTTTACATGCAATATTGTTTTTATGAGGCACATCCATGTCATTGAGCTTATCAATAGCCCTTTCTTTTACATTTCTGTCTTCTATTGAACACATACACCTCAGTTCATTGGTCTTTTGTGGATTATTTCTAGTTTGGTATCCACTATGACTAGAGCTTCTCAGAACCCCCTTGTGGATGTTCATTTGTATGTAAGTAAGCATTCACTTGTGTTGGTTATAAAGCAGCAGTATAATCCCTTGGCTGTGAGGTTGTGCTAAATTTTGGAAGGTACTGTCATTTTCTAATGGAATTTTACTTATTTACATGGTCACCAACAACATACTGTAAGTCACTAAATCCTTGCCAACCCTTTACTAAGTGCTGTTTTAGTTGATTTTGATCTGGTGGCATGCGTTGGCTTCTCATCATGGTCTTTATTTGCATTTTCAGCCAGGGATGCTAAACTTTTCCCACATGCTTTGCTGTTATTTCCTGAATTACTCCAGATAGGTTTTCCCATCCATCACACTAGCAAAACCACACTGGTCCAGTCAACAAATGGCCTTCATGATGGTAAATCAGTTCTCAGTTCTCATTCCCTTGACCTCCAAAACCACACACTTCTTGTTTTGCTCCTACCTCAATGGCCCTTCTTCCTCAATATTTTTGACCAGTCCTTTCTAATACTTCAGCATTTTGACATACAGAGACTTATTAAACTCTTATTCTTCTTTCTGGCCCCAACCTCTTCATTTCTTTTTTCCTTTTCAGACAGGGCCTCTCTATATAGCCCTGCCTGTCCTAGACGTCGCTCAGTAGACCAGGCCGGCCTTGAACTCACAAAGATCCATCTGCCTGTGCCTCCCAAGGGCTGAGATTAAAGGTGTGCTCCATCACACCTGGCTTTTGTTCCTTTTTTCTTGTCCTTTTCTCTTCCTTTTTATCAATCAAGACTATGCTTAATAACATATAATTTGCTGGTTTTGTTTTTCACCCTCTTTTATTATAAGGGATATAAACTCCATGAAGGCAGAGATTACTGTCTGTTTTAACTCTTGACATATTCTCTATACTAGAACAGTCGCTGACATTTTAATAAAGAACTGAGTGGTTGATTGGATGAAGGAAATGATAGGGAAATAACAACAGGCCCTGGAAAGACATATCCCATCTAATTTTTTAATTGTACTAATATAGAGACAGTCTTCTTTGGACCTGAACACTCTAAGTTTTATATGACTTACAAGAGTTCAGGTTTCAAAGGCAGTTTCCCTTGAATCTAGAAATAGGATAGTATGATAGTTAATGCTAATTATCAACCTGATAGACTCAGGATACAGGACTCAGAGTGTGTCTCTGAGCTTATCTAGATTGTTTAAGTTGAGGTGGGAAGACTTGCCCACTGTGGGTGGTACCATTACCCTAGCTAGGATCATGTACTGCCTAAAAGGAGAAAGAGAGCTGGGCAGTAGTGTTTATTAATCCCACTCTACTTCCTGATTTTGGGTGGACAAGATGTTATGCATCAAGCTCCAGTAGGAGCTTGGCTTCCCCATTGTGATGAATTATACTCTCAAACTGTGATCCAGAACAAACATTTTCTCCCTTAAGTTGCTTGAGAGTATTTTATCCAGTACAGTAAGGTAACTAAATCATATAGATATGAATGAAAAAGAATCAAGTCAGGAAAAAAATCTGGCTTTTTTTTTTTTTTTAATTTGTGGCAAGTGTTAAGAACCTCTCAAAAGAAAGCACCTGAAATAATTTTGTAATCAATTTACACTGGAATGTAAACTAAGAACAGGTGTAGTTTGGCAATGCTACCAGTTAGGTGCTACCAGCAGAGTCCAAGAAATACAACAGCTGTAGTATCAGCAGCTGGGGTATAGCAGCAGCCAACTACCAATCTGGTCTAAAGCCAGATTATACAGGAAAGGTGGGTATTATGTCTGTGATCAATGAAATTGAAAGTTAGCATAGGGAAAGGCCAAAGTGAAGAAGTTTGGTAGTGTTTGTCAGAAAGTAGTAAGGAGAAAAGGGGGGAAAAAGGGAAGGAAGGGAGGAGGAGGAAGGAAGGAAGGGAGGGAGAGAGGACAGTTAAGCAAAGAACTCTTGGCTTTGTTCTGGGCCACATCAAGGAAGTAGAGGTTAGATGAAAGAGGCAGGTTCAAGTCAAGAAAAAGTATGCACAGAATGTTCAGTCTCATTCAGTATGCATTTGGAGCTCCAGGTTTCTGCAAGGAAGAACTGTTGCTGTCTCCCCAAAAGACATTTCCAGTGCTAGATGCATCTCACTTTGTCTGGATACTACCTACAAGAGTTCCAAAGTCTTTCTGGAGACCTAATTCTGGAAAGATTGAAAACCGGAAAAAAAAAAAAAAGTGGTGTGGAAGGCTTCTTTCTCAGAGCTGGAGACTCTTTCCAAAGTAAGCTGAGTTTACTACCAAGATTCCTGGATATAAGTGTGATGGGTTGAATAAGAATGGCCCCTATGGACTCATATAATTGAATGCTAGTCATCAGGAATAGCACTACTTGAGAGGGATTAGGAAGTGTGGCCTTGTTGGAGGAAGTATGTCATGGGGGTGGATTTTGAATTTTCAAAAGCCCATTCTAAGCCCAGTCTCTCTTTCTCTGCTGCCTGAGTATCTGGATTTAGAACACTTGGCTACTTCTCCAGTACTAGGACTTCCTGCCTGTTGCCATGTTCCCCACCATGATGATGATGATGATGATGATGATGATGATGATGATGATCTAAACCTCTGAAAGTTTAAGCAAGCCTCAATTAAATGCTTTCTTGTATAAGAGTTGCTATGTCATGATGTCTTTTCATAGCAATTGAACAGTAATAATAGAACAAAGATTATAATAGAATAAAAATTTTTTAAGGTAAATAAATATTGGTTGCCCCAACTTTCTTCCTCTAGAATTTCACATGGACAATTTGTTTGAACATATATAAATGTTTCTGTTCTTGGGTTATTGATTATATTTTGGCTTATAAGATGTATTGTTTTGATTCTTCCTTCTATACTATAATTTCAAGGAACATAAAGACTATGATTTGCCCATCTCCTATTTCCTCCTAGTCCAGTACTTGGAAATATTAGTGATTCATGTCCATGTTGTATATAGCTCAGTAAGGTCTTGTTTATATTTTGAGACAAGGTATTATGTGTCCTGGCTGGCCTGGAACTCACTATGTAAACTAGGCTAGCCTCAAACTCAGGAATTGACCTGTTTCTGCCTCTCTAATGCTGAGATTAAAAAGGTGTCCACCACCATGCCCAAACTAGTAAGTATTTTCTAATTAAATGGAATTTCCCTCAGCTGTACTAAAAAAAAAATCACAGTGTATTAAGGACATTTTGAAATCACCTTCCAGTGAAATTACTCCCCTAGCACACTGACACACACAGAAAGAGTGTCTTCATAAGTTTGGATTGCTATGACAAAACACCATTACCAAGGTAACTTAGAAAACATTAATGTTGGGCTTATGATTTCCCAGGACTAGAGTCCATTGTGGCAGAACAAAGGCGTGGTGATAGGAACAGCTGTGGGCTTACTTCTTGATTCATGAGTTGGAGACAGAGAAAGCACACTGTGAATGCCTCCAGATTTCTGAAGCCTCAAAGCCCACCCCAAATGACATACTTTCCCCAACAAGGCCACATCCCCTAATCCTTTCCAAATAGTTCTACCAACTGGGGACCAATGATTCAAACATATGGGCCTATGAGGGCCATTCTCATTCAAACTACCACGTGGATCAATCTTGTTTGCCTATACTTATTGCTTGGGTAACTAGAAGTCACCTTTTGCTGACCTTAAAATATTTGTCACAATCTCTCAGGAGCTTTGTGTCTTCCAGGGATGAGTGGAGTAAATAAATTTGGGTTGATTGACAGTTGATAATTGAGCTTATAAGTCTTTAGTTAGTAAACATAACAAGAATATGCCTTACAAGCCTCAGATTCCTCTCAGCCATAATTAAAACACTCCACTTTGAAGAAAACTAATTTTCCCTGTCCCAGAACCTGTCAGTTACCAATAGCTCTTTAGCTAGGAATGGGATGTCATTCCCACCTCTCCTTCCATGTTGGCATTTTTGTCTAGTTCGATCTTGGCCAGGTTTTGTCCATGAACTCACAATTGCTGTGAGTTCATCTTTGCAGCTTTCCTGACACACCTTTGTAAACTGTCTTGGTGTAGTCATAAGCATCTTTGGCTCCTAAGAGTGTGGCCTCTGTTAGGTCAACCACATTCCAGTGATGAGAACATACCCAAGAGTGTATAGGAAGCAACAATTGGACTCTATGGGTTTAAAGAAAAGAGGACGCAAAGTACAGTGGATCTGAGGAGGAGTTGGGGGAAGTGATAGAACAAAAATACAGTTGTAGTGGGTAGCCATTCCAGCCTTGGCCTGGAAGTTCCAACCCCCATTGAGGCTTCGGTAATGGTCACGCCCACAAGGCGGGGCTGAGGGAGGACACTGAAGACCCAGAATCGAGAGGAGAGGCCTTTCTTGGTTCCAGGACCCTGGACGCTGGAGGTAGACCAAGCAGAGTTCTCCAGAGAACACTGCCGGCCCATGCCATTCCTTTCCCAGACCCTGCAACCTATCCCTTCATTTGTAAGTTACCCTACAAAATTAACCTCCCTTTTAACTACGTGGAGTGGCCTCAATAATTTCACCAATATACAATGTTTATAATTCTCAAAGAATTAATAAAATATTTTTTTAAAAATATGTTGCTTTGAAAATAGATAAGCTGGAGAGTTCGTTCTGATGTTCGCCAATCATTTAATACATTTGGTTTAAATTATCCAGTTCTTTTCGGTCACTGATGTGTCTGCTATTGACTGCCAACCCATGCAGTAGATCTGAAAGTTTTACTTCCCCCACCATTTCTCGGCTGTGAATCAGTGGTGCTGCCCAGTTCATGGCCTGCTAAGAGACAAGAGCATTGGGCAGGAGCCTGGGATGTGGTTGCACTGTTGTCTCCTCCAACATAATTACCAACATGTGTGACGCAGAGCCACTGGCCGTGAACTCCTTTCTTCCCAGAAGACACATGTCTCTCTTCTTGCGCTTGTATTTCATCAGGACTATTTGATAATATAGGAACAGACAAGACAAAAAGGATATAGAGAGAAAGCTTAGACTATTAGGAAAATCCCCTAAGATCAAAGAATTCCACTCTGGCTAAAAAGGAAGACCCAGAAGAAAACAATATGAAATGAATTTGTTCGACTTTGAGAGTTTTCCCTTACATGGGCTTCCTGGAGCTTTTTAAAAATACATCATTGTGTAAAGTAAAAAAGTATTATATTGGGTAAACTATAAGGACCAATATTGTGATATGTTATTTTTGCATTAACTCAGCTATGCTATATTACAATGTGTTTGATCAAGCATCTTTCCAGATGTTACTGTCTTTTAGATAAGAATAACATTTAAATTAGTAGATTTTGAGTAAAGATGGTGTCCCTCCTTCCATAATGTGAGTGAGCCTCCTCATTTAATCGGTTGAAGATCCTAAAAGAAAGGTTTGACATCCTCCCAACTGAAGAAATTCTGCCTCCAAAATGCCTTCAATTGCATCTGCAGATTGACTCTTCTCTCCAGCCTGCTGGCCTAGACTGCACAAATTATGTCGTCATCCTCACAACCACAGAAAACAATTTGTTCAAGCATTTCTCTCTTTCCTCATATACACATACATAGCATATACACAGAACATTCCATACTTAATACAATAACACAAAATATATACTGTGCACACAGAGACCATATCATATGCTCCACAGAGGGATCACACCACATTTAGACACAGAACATACCACACACATATCATTTATCACACACATCACACACATAGACCATAGACCATACCATATATGTATACATGGCACATCATATACTTACATTATACTGCATACACACCATACACAAAGCACACCTCACACACCACATACTGACATTTTATCATTTGGTTTCTCTGAAGAACTCTGATTAATAAAAATACATTTTTTAAAGTTGGGATTGGGCTTTGTGGGCAATAATGCAGTTATTTGATGGGTCAATGATTGAATAAACTTCAGGTTGTCTTGATTATAAAAGGAAATGCTAGCCTATTAAGTATTCCCTCCTGAAATGTCACTTTGATTAGGGAGACTTTGGGGGCCTTTCCTTTTGAAATTACCTTGTAACTAGACCTACCTGTTCAGAATTTAATCTATAATAATCATTACTGTATATTACTGTATATGTACAGGGGGTTCACATGTATTTTTTCTTTTTAAAGTAATTCTATAGGGGAATATTGCTACAGTCATTTCATAATGTAGAAATTGTCCTAGCATGCCCTTTACCCAAAGATTGAAAAAATAGGGAATATCTGGGTCTTGAGGGAGGTTGATGCCCAATTTTCTAAGAAAGCGTCATATTGATTTCTAAAGTGGCTGTACAAGTTTGCATTCCCACCAACAGTGGAGGAGTGTTCCCCTTGCTCCACATCCTCTCCAACATAAGCTGCCTTCAGTGTTTTTGATCTTAGCCATTCTGACAGGTGTAAGATGGTATCTCAAAGTCATTTTGATTTGCATTTCCCCGATGACTAAGGATGTTGAACAGTTGCTTAAATGTCTTTCAGCCATTTGAGTTTCTTCTGTTGAGAATTCTCTGTTTAGCTCTACAGCCCATTTTTTAATCGGACTGTTGGGTATTTTGATGTCTAATTTTTTGAGTTCTTCATATGTTCTGGATATCAGCCCTCTGTCAGATATGGGGTTGGTGAAGATCTTTTCCCATTCTGTAGGCTGTCATTTTGTCTTGTTGACCATGTCCTTTGCCCTACAAAAGCTTCTCAGTTTCAAGAGGTCCCATTTATTGTTTCTCTCAGTGTCTGTGCTACTGGTGCACTCTTGGGCATATACCCAAGGAATGCTCAATCATACCACAAGGACACATGCTCAACTATTTTCATAGCAGCATTATTTGTAATAGCCAGAACCTGGAAACAACCTAGATGCCCTTCAACTGAAGAATGAATAAATAAAATGTAGTACATATACACAATGGAGTACTACTCAGCAGAGAAAAACAATGACATCATGAGGTTTGCAGGCAAATGGATGGAACTAGAAAATATCATTTTGAGTGAGGTAACCCAGACTCAGAAAGACAAACATGGTGTGTACTCACTCATAAGTGGATACTAGATGTAAAACAAAGGATAACAAGACTGCAACTCACAATTCCAAGGAGGCTACCTAGTAAAGAGGACCCTAAGAAAGACACAGGGATTGCCCAATGACAGAGAATTGGATGGGACCTACATGAGCAAACTGGAGGTGTGTGGGGGTGGGTGGGTAATGGAGGGCAAGGGTTGGGGGAAGAGAGCTTAGGGAAGCAGAAGGTCCCAGCTGGATCAGGAGGAGAGTGGGAGAATGGGGAGGGAGATACCATGATGAATGTAGACCCCAGGGGAATAGGAAGAAGCAGAGTGCTAGAGAGGTCACCAGAAATCCACAAAGATACCTCCGTTGTAGACTACTGGCAATGGTTGAGAGAGTGCTTGAGCTGACCTGCTCTGGTGATTAGATGGTGGAACACCCTGGCTGTCATGATAGAACTCTCATCCAGTGGCTGATGGAAGCAGATGCAGAGAGCCATGGCCAAGCCCCAGGTGGAACTCCAGGAGTCCAATTGGCAAGAGAGAGGAGGGACTGTGTGAGCAAGAGATATTGAGACCATGATTGGAAAAAGCACAGGGACAAATAGCCAAACGAGTGGAAATGCATGAACTGTGAACCAGTGGCTGAGGAGCCCCCATGGAATTGGATCAGGCCCTCTGGATAAGTGAGACAGTTGATTAGCTTGAACTGTTTGGGAGGCCCCCAGGCAGTGGAGCTGGGACCTGTCCTTGTTGCATGGGCTGGCTTTTTGGAGCCTGGGGCCTATGCTGGGATACTTTGCTCAGCCTTGGTGTAGGGAGGAGGAGGCTATACCTGCTATACCTGAGTCTACCAGGCTGGGCTAACTCCCCAGGGGAGACCTTGCCTTAGAGGAGGTGTGAATGGGGGACAGATTAGGGAGGAGGGCTAGGGGGAGGAGGACGGAGGACGGAAGTATCTGTGGCTGCTATGTGAAATTAAGTTAATTATAAAATAAAATATTAAATAAATAAGTAAATGAATGAATGAATAAATAAAACCCAATACAAAAAAAAAAAGAAAAAGAAAAGATAGGAAGTATCAGTAGAACCTTTTGATTAATCACTTAATTAATAAGACAGATTCATATGCACCAGGCACATGATACATTGGATTATGAAGTCCCCTGCCCCCCGACATGTGAAAACAGATGTATTTTTAAAACAGTCTAAAATCATGGTGGGTATCTGGTCAATTCTCAATTCTTCAGAAAAATGAATACATGAGAGCACTCCATTTCTTGAAAATTTCAGGTAAATGACAGTTATTTTTCTAGCTCTTGAGTCATCAAAGACTCTTACATCCCTGGTAGCTTGTTTGACATCTCCACTTACCGTGTAACACAGAAAATCTCAGATTCAATCTGTTCTTGGCTTAAACACTATTTTAAATTCATCAGCAACCATCCAATTAAACCACAACTTATTACTTCTAGCTGTTGGGTTTTAGTCCTAGCCAGGGTGATTATTCGCTGAATGCTGTAAAACAAACACCTCAAATTTTTCTTCTTGATTCTATTCTTTTTTTTTTTCATTTTTCTTTATTAAGAATTTTTTTACTCACTCCACATGCTATCCACAGACCCCCCCTCCTCCCTCCTCCCACCTCTCCGCCCTCTTTCCCAAGCCATCTCGCATCCCCACATCCCCCAAATCCAGGTCCCCAGTGGGGAGTCAGCAGAGCCCAGCACACTGAGCCTAGGAAGGTCCAAGCCCCTTCCCACTGCACCAAGGCTGTGCAAGGTGTCCAGCCTAGCAAATAACCTAGCTGTCATCATTGATTCTATTCTTATTCCCCATGCTCAGAAGCCAGAGCGATTTTTAAAATGTGAACTAGATCATTTTCCCACCACGCCTCTTCTCATAGATGTAAGTTTTACATGATATATGCCCTGTCTA
This sequence comes from Onychomys torridus, assembly GCF_903995425.1. Lineage (NCBI taxonomy): Eukaryota > Metazoa > Chordata > Mammalia > Rodentia > Cricetidae > Onychomys > Onychomys torridus. Next base: position 32,981,864 of record NC_050453.1, read on the forward strand.
TTGTTGATATTCCCTTTTATTACTCTGCTATTTTATTAGAACATACTCTCTGAGCTCCAGATACACTGACTGCATCTATACACTTGCCAGTCTCCTTCCTGATTCCATTGCTTTCTTCTCTTTAGAACATTCTTCTCCATAGGTTAGCCTCCCCCCTCCATCATCCTGGTCCAACAAAAATGCCAGCTCTCAGTAATCTGCCCTAGTCATTTCAGCCAGGATAGCCACCACCATCAAAACGTATTTTCCCTCCCTCCCCTCTTGCTTCTTCTTTCCTCTTCCTTTCTTACTATTACTTTCCCTCATTTTCTGTCAATGGTATATAAAATCAAATTACTTAGACATTCTTGTCTATGAATGGATCCCAGGCATCATTGCTGGTCTTGTTTACAGATCTGAGAACAATGCCTGGTGAATCAACCATTCTTTGACACACTGTAGATAAAGAAGGGAAGCTCTAGAATGAATGTTTCTGCTACACACTAATTGCCTCAACTGCAGGGGGAAGTCTGTTTTGTTTTACACACACACACACACACACACACACACACACACACACACACACTTTATGGTAAAATGTCTCTTTCATCAAATGTTTCTGACATTTTACAATTTATTCCAAATAGGCAGTTTTGTGGAGCCATAGTTTTAATCAAGACATTAAACAAATACCAAAGAGGAAATAGAAGTTCATGGAAAAAGAATGTTTTCCTGTTTGTGACATTTCCTAGAAGGAGCCAACCCATTTGCTTGGGTATCAGTGTCTGCTTATGTCTGTCAGAAGCAGCTGCTATTTGCTCATAAAATTCACCATGGAACAATTCGTGTTTCACATATGTAATTTTAAACTGATGAAAGTCAGCTTCCTTTGCTATGGTATTAAAAATGAGAAACCAGATACAGTTTACATTCAGCGGAGATTGAGGTCATGTCCCAGGAGGAATTTCCCAATTGTCTTGAGAGCACCCCAAGGATGCTCCTGACCAACAGCAAAATATTCCATGAATCCTGATTAAATTTAGTCTGCTTGGCTGTGTTTAGTCTCCATGAAGATTACCAAGTTCTGTAACCAGGAGTGAACTAAACTATTTGTCTAGAAATAGCCTTATTTTATGGAAGTGTAAAATTTGTTTTAATTCTTGGTTTAAATTTATTTTTCCTTGAATAACTACGGTGATTACATTCTATTTTAATTATATCAATAGTACTTAGGATGTTTTTTGAGCTTACTTATTGCCTTCTCTTCTGTTTCCTCTTGGATCTGACCATTAAGTAAGTTAAATAAGCTAAGTAAGCAGAGTTCGAATAAAACTATTCTAGATGCAAAAAAATACACAAGAATATTAAAAAATGAAAGTTTAATTATTTATTATATACTATACTCTTATTTGGTTGGTAGAAATTTTTCTCTCTTCATACATTATCTATATATATATATATATATATATATATATATACATGATATGTTTTATATATTATATAAGCCATATGCATATTTGTGCTTTATATAATGATAATATATATGATTTAGTGTGTCATATATAATTATATATTAATATTATCACATAAATCTCAATTATTTTATATAAAAGTACATATGTACATATAAGCCACATACATTCTTATTTTAAACAATCTTTAAGTCACTTACAAGACCTAATATGACATGAATACTGTAAAAGTACTTGGCATATTATGTTTATGGCACAGTTACAATACAAAATGTTATGTGTTCAGTACAGATAAAAATTTTTTAAAGGTGTTTTCAGTGCACAGTGGCTAAACTTTGGATATGAAACCTGTAGCTTATGCAGGGTGTCTGTCCTGGGGCTGTCGTTCTGGATTCTTTGGGACTATAGCCTTTCTTTCTTTTCTTTTCTTTTTTATTCTTCTCTCATATCCTCCCTGAATGCACCTGATCTCATCCTTGAATGCATCTGATCTCATCTGACCTCAGAAACTAAGCAGAGTTGGGCCTGGTTAGTACTTGAATGGGAGACTGTAGTCTTTCTAAGCTATTTCTTAGTTTCCCAAAGATCCAGATTAAACTTTCATTGGATTTAAATTTAATTTATAGGTAAAGGTCCAGTGAACTGGTATCTTTATTGGATTAAGTTTTCAAATCCACAATGCTTTGTGTTTGAAAGCCCCTTTACTCGAGTTATCTGTTGATAAGAAAATGTTCTGAAAAAGAGGCTCTGTATAGAAGAGCAGCTGCATGAAAAAGAAAAATGGAGGTATGGTTAATCATCCCCCAGCCTGGAAAGCCTGGAAAGTTCTCAATTACCTGCCCCAACCCCAGTTGTCCTATCACATGACTACTTGGGGAACCTCTACTTATCTTTCCCAAACTGGCCCAAATATTTCCCCTTCTGTAAAGCTTTTCTAGAAACCTTATACTTGAGTCTCTTCCACCTTGTCCACCTGTCACTGCACGCAGATTTTATTGCCATTACCTGTTGGTGTGTCTGTCTCCATGAGGTCAGGGATAATATTAAACAGCTCAGGAGCCTAATGATGTACCACAGTACTTGGCCCATAACAAATACTTGAAGCTTTTTGAGTGACAGGTTGATTTCATATCCTCATTTTCAACCTAAAGAGCATACAGGTGTGGGATATGCTGCTAGTCCTGTATAGCTGAACTTCATAGCTAAGTTCAATACAGTTATGCAATCTTACCTGTAATATTGTTTTGTCCAGAAGGAGGTACATGTCACAGTTTGACATTCTATGTGAATCCTACAAGTATACCTAAGATCCTGTGTGGCAACATAACAAACTGCTTCCATTCGGCAGTTACTTAAAGACTGGGAGTCATGAGTTCTGTGTAGCTTTCAAGGCACTGTAGAACTAACAGGCATGTGACCATTGCTAGTGAGTCCAGTTTGAACTAATGGAAAGCAATTTATGGAAAATTTGCCTGCTAGAATGAAGAAGTCTAAAAGAAAAACAAACAAACAAAACAACAACAACAAAAACATGTCACTTGCTGGATTTTGTTCTCTCTCCTCCACTGTTCCAAGAACTGACTGGCTCAGATGTACCTTAGCATGGCAACTAACAGGGCCTAAGTCAAGATTTAGGACACCTTAAATCCCACTCCACTCCCAGTTTTTGGTTTGCTGAGAGCCAATTTATATAAAAAATAATCAACATCAACCAGTATTTACTATATTAGCCCCTCCACAGCTCATGATTTAGTAACATAAAGAGCTGTACATGACCTTGGTGCTGTCAAAGCAGAGGAAAAACAAGTCATGGGTGAGTGTACACAGTGAGTATAATCCCAGAGAAGTTGACCCTCCATATCTCTTCTTTTCAAAGTATTCCAATATAATGATTCCAATTTCATCTATTTCCAGCCTCTTGTTTAAAAACTTGAGATAGCAAAAGAGAATCTTAAAGATAGTTCATGTTCTGTTCTCACAGTTCTAATGATGGAGTTCAACATCTAAGCTATAGCTCAACGAGAGCATAATGGAGTCATGCACAAGCACACCCATACCTCTAAACCCTATTTGTGAAGAAGAACAGAAAAATCATCTTTTCTATGACAATTTGAAAAATATGGCTCCTTCTCCCATGTTGCAATCTGCCATGAAACATAGGAAGTGTGCTGATGACATTGATGAGGAGGTGTATTTGGGAGTGGCTATATTTATCTTAGGGCTGCCGCCTGTAATCTGCTACTTTCTGTGCTTAAATTTGTCTCCACTCCCTTCAGCTCCACTCCTGCAGTGTGTGTGATGCCACTCACTCAATGCCACAGCGGAAGCATTAAAGGGTGGGGTGAGTCTGAGGAAAGAGTTTCTTTAGGTCATGGACAGCCAAGCTGAGGCAAGAAGACCAAGGTAAATTACTCAATCCTTGAAGGATCTTATCATGTTAATTGCCCACACCTGCTAGAGTGCAGCAAGAACAAGGCATCATTCTTTGGAATGGTTTGCAGCATTCCCTGAGTGCGAGAGAGGTAAAGACAGAAGAGACAGATGCATGGATGGATGCCATTCACCAAAGGAAAAATGGCCAAATACATTTAAATAAATGTATCTCTTAAGGCTCTGACAGCTCTTTGTTCCAGTGAGTTTCAGTTGCGAGAATACACTCATAAGACCTTCAAACTATTTTGAGCCTAAACATGGAAGGTAAGTGTTCTGGCCTGTTTATGTTACTATAACAAACCTTCCAACATTAGTGTCTGGTAAGGTCTGCTTGATGCATCCAAAACAGTGTCTTGTTGCAAGCTTACATATTGGAAGGAAAAGGGAGACTACTGTTATGTGAAAACTCTTTTCCAAAGGCCTTAATGTCATTTACTATGGTTCCACCTCATACCTAACTCCATCACTACCTAGACAACCTACAATCTTAATACTATCACACTTTTATGAATTCTGATGCATTAATTTCAGAGGGAATATGAACTTCCAAAAGCATAACAGTAAGGTTACTTTTATCTCAAGACCTACAGCCTTCTTTATTACTAATTCTCAATGTTTAAAAAAAAAATCACCTTTGCTACACGTAACAGGAAGGAAAGCAAAGAGAAAAATTAAACTGCTCAACATGTAAAGGGTCAAGCATGTGAAGAGTTCTTCCTCTTCTCTCATGTCTGACTCCCACACTCATCAACCTGTTTAACAAATACTCTTCCCTGAATCTACAAAAAGCTCCCTATCTCTATCACCCATTCTTATCTTGTGTTTGCATCTAAAGTTATTTTCTTTTTTCCTTGTTTCTTTTTCTTAGATAAAACAAATTTGTCTGTTGTTGGCCAAATTTTGATAAATCCTCTTAAAAACAGTCTATATTGTTCATAAATTTAGTAGAAAATGTAACAAATGTATGCACACCTTTGTTGCTGCCCTTTAAAAATAAAATTGCTTAAGAATAACGTAAAACAAAAAAATCATAACGAAACTTCAAAAATATAGCTATTTACATTTGCCTATTAGCATTGCCTCATAGGAGACATGTTAGTGGCTCATGTTGCATGGTCTAGCATTAGTATTCTGTGATATTAATGACTCATATTGTATTTGACATGTTACCAAATATTTTCTCACACACCCATTGAGGACCTTCTAAATACAAAACCTAAAGCAAGATTAATCCTCTCTGTATTATAGGATATTAAATAGATACAGAGAGCTTAGGAACTACAGCTCTGTCTCACATGTGCTATTGGGAAAACCCAAGTATTCTTAGTCTACTAATGCATTTTCCAAGAACAGCCTTCTGTAAGAAGAATTTGGTGGTGTTAGGTGAAACCAGGTTTGTTTATGTATCACAGAGGAAAGCTTTCTGCTAGCTGTGCACATAGTGGAAGGACTTTCACAAACCACTTTCTCATCATTAAGCCAAGTTGAGCCAACCATGAACAGAAGTAAAATGTTTGGGAGATTGTTATCTGTGACCCCATTCTTCTCTTTCATCCTCTCCCTTCTATCCAACCCCCTTGTCTTCATTCCAGACGCCCTTCAGCCCTCTGCTTTCTCCACACTCTTGCATTTATCCAAAAAGAAAAAAAAAAAAGGATTTTTAAAGAACTACAAGTCCTTCTGCTTGCAAATACACAAAAGGAACAACCAGAAAGGACAAGAAATCCTTTGTCCTTAAGAGATGGCCCTGTATTTCCTCTGAAAGGATTGCAGTGCACATGTGTGCATGTGTTCAAGGACAAGGTTGAAGGAATAGAAGAGTGAGGTGAAGGGTGAGCCTTACATCCAGGAAAAATTAAAAGCTTTAATGTAATCTCTACTCTTGAAAAGCTCAGTTATTTATTCATCAGTGCAATAATTTGTTGAATTACTCTGTGCCCTGTCCAGTGCTTTAGGGATCCAACAGTGTCACACCAAGAATGAACTGACACACCAATAAATGACCACTACCCAAAGCAATGAAAGAATGTGTATCCTAATGGCACAAAGGAAGACGAGGTCAAAGAGAGGTCAACAAAGACCTTTCAATGAAGGGATTTTATCTAGATTTTTACAGAGAAATGAAACTTGGCCAATCATATATTTCAGGACAACTAGCTGTGCTGGCTGTTCTTATGTCAACTTGACACAAGCTAGAGTTATCTGAAAGGAAGGAACCTCAATTGAGGAAATGCCTCCATAAGATCCAGCTGTAAGGCATTTTCTTAATCAGTGATTGATGGGGGAAGGCCCAGCACCATGGATGCCTTCCCTGGGCTGATGGTCCTGGGTTCTATAAGAAAGCAAGCTGAATAAGCCATAAGGAGCAAGCCAGTAAGCAGCACCCCTTCATGGCCTCTGCATCAGTTTCTGCCCCCAAATTCCAGTTCTGCCTGAGTTTCTGTCCTCACTTCCTTCCGTGGTGGACTACAATGTGGAAGTGAAAGCCAAATAAACCCTTTCTTCTCCAACTTCCTTTTGATCATGCTGTTTCATAATAGCAATAGTAAGTCTAAGACACTAAAACCAATCATGGTGGAGCAGAATAGGAATGAGGGAGACTGAGATTACACACGACTATGGTGTGATGAACATGCTACAGGTAGTGTCCTCATGTTGCTGTATGTGTCCTGTAATTCTTGCCATTCAAGTCAAAGCAAAACCATACTTCCCCTTACTTTTGTGATCTTGGATCAGCATCCTACCTTTTGCGATCTTGAATGAACTGTCATTCGTGACAAGTTTCCATTGGCAGATGGTAACTCAAGCTGCCAAGTCAAAGGAATATTTCTTTTCCACAGTGGTTTGTTAAAAGCACATAACACAAACTAGGACCCTCAGAGCCTTTCCTAAGATTTGGTGAGTGAAACTAAGATAAAGACCTTTGTTCTTTTGAAGCCTTAACCTACTCCTTGTGATCTTGGTTGAGCTGTCTTTTGCGACAAGCTTCCATGGGTAGACAGTAACTCAACCTGCCAAGCTGAAGGGAAGAACACTTTGCTATGGTGATTAAAAGTACATACTATAGACTAGGGCCATCAGAGCCTTTCCTTAGATTTGTCGAGAAAAACTGAGATAAAGATCTTTGTTCTTTTAAAATCATAGCCACTACAGACTATGTAGTTGTATGTAGTTACCTCCTGTGGCTGCCTAAAAGTTGCTTGCCAAATGAAGCAAACAGAGGAAAACATGAGCTGGAAACAGTGAAAAAGAACAAGAAAAGGGGTTATCATTCAAACCCTCTGCCAGGAAACAGATTATTTTTTTATCAGTCCCAAGACACTCAAGTTATATACATGGAATTTACTTGAGATACCTGGGAATGAATTTCCAATACTGCGACCAAAAGAAGTCAGGTGAGTTAAAATGTGTTACATACTTTGGACTTTATCAGTTGCAGGATGAAGGAGTCTTCAGTGAGTTGGAAGCAATGGAACAGTCTATGTTCTAAAGCATATGGAGTCAGTGCAGAGAATGGCTAGGTATAAGGGAGGGATTGTTGGTTATGAAGCTAATATGAAAAACTAGCTAAAAGATCATGAATGGAATGCCTAGATAATGCAATGGCAAACAAGCAAACATAAAAGGATTTAACAGGCCACTGGGTGCAGGATGTGAGTGAGAGAAAGTGTTCAGGATAATTCTTGGATTTCTCCCATTTGTTTTCAGTTTTAATGGACTTTTGTTGTTGATTTTGTTTTACCAAAAGGAAATAAATGTTGGAGTGGGAGGAGGTAAATTTCTTTGGGTAACTTTTAAAATCATGACATCTGGGTCCCATTTGTACACAGATGTCCACACAACAGCTGTGTTTTAGAGATAGATCACTTGGGACTGGGCTCCACAACTCCACATTTTGATTGTTTATAATTTTCTGTAATGGTCTCTGCCTGTTGCTGAAGACATTTTCTTGATGAGGGGTGAGGACTACACTTATCTATGGATCTAAGGACATTTTATAAGCAACATTTCACTACACTTTGAGTGTGAACACAAGACATGATGACTCTGCACTCCATTGGGCATATAAACAACCCCATCTGTCCAGCATGGACTGACAAATAACTTATTCCTAAAAGCAGACATGCTGCCACCCTATAAAGTTATCAAAGTGAATTGAGACTGTAGGAGCATATTAGTACATTAAAATCACATTAAGACAATCTGGCCCACCAAACTGTGGAAAGGATGCAATGCCCTCAAATAAATCCCATAAAGAGGAAAGCACCTAACACTGTGATGCTGACACCTCACTGACTTACCTATCATCTGACCCTCTGACAGTGATAGGCAGAAAAGTCCCAACTGTCCCAAGGGCTTCAGTGTACCTCAATTCCCACCACTGATGCAGCCTATTAGAGTTACCATCTATATATCTGCCTATTCATCTATCTGGACCTTCTGCCTATCTGTCCACCCTCTGATTGATTTGGACCTAATCTTTTTGTTTGTTTGTTTTTTGTTTTTTGTTTTTTGTTTTTCAAGATAGGGTTTCTCTGTGTAGCTTTGCGCCTTTCCTGGAACTTGCTGTGTAGACCAGGCTGGCCTGGAACTCACAGAGATCTGCCTGCCTCTACCTCCTGAGTTCTGGGATTAAAGGTGTGCGCCGCCGCCGCCGCCGCCGCCGCCGCCGCCACCACCACCACCTGGCAGGACCTCATCTTTCATTTGCCTCTATAGTCTATATGCTCCCACACCTTGCTGCTTCAGCTCAACTTGATCTTGAGGCTTGGCTTGTCTCTGACGCTATACCCTAACTTTATAACAGTCACTCCAGCAGATCTCCAGTAAGGCAAAGACTAGGAAGCTGTGATGGTTGGTGATGATTGTCAACTTGACAAGATCTAGAGTCATCTAGATGATGAATCTCCAAGAAAGATAAAGGGTAGGTGAGATTGGGACCATTAACACTGATTGTCAAAAGGATAGGCTCTAGCATCACCTAGGAAACAACTTCTGAATGTATCTATAAAGGCACTTCTAGTCTAGGATAGTGAAGTAGGAACACCCACCCTAACTGGGGATAGCAGCATTCTGTGGGCTCCAGTACGAAACATCAACAAAGCTGGCTTGTTTTCTGAATGTGGACACAACATGACCAGTTGCCACATGCTCCAGCATCAAGGCCTCTATAGCAGGCAGCTTAACTGTAATTTGGAAGCTGCATAGCTACAGCTCTCTCTGGACTCTTCCACAAAGTGAAATATGAAGAAGGAAGAACATGGCTTTGCTGCCCCCCTTGAAGCCAACTACTGGCTTCTTGGCATGAGCTCTTAAACATCTACCATCATAGTTATAAAAACCTCCAGAGCACATGGGAGGATGAGGTCCTCACTAACCTGTCATAAGACACAATTAATTACTTTTCTTAAGCTAAATAGTATACAAGGTCTTGAAGATCCAGAAGCCTTAGATTCTATTCTTGAGAAGCTCAGGGCCTGTATGTATATTTCAATTACTTGAGAAGGCTTTGAAGCCGAAAGCCAACCTTCAACAAGCCCTTTACCCACTCCATGCCTCTGTTTACTTACCTGTAGGCTGATGCTAATATTATTGTTGTGTAGCTCCACTGTGAAGATTAAACTATAACGTGCTAAAATCAGCCCCTATCAATATAATCTCTCAATTAATTGATATTATTTTTATTATTATAAGGGACTTTTCCTTGGAAATTTTGTCAGAGTCTAGGGTTTTATCTTTTCTAACGGAATGAAACTGTTTGCAGATGCTGTAACAGAAAGCCCCACACAATGTCACAAATTCTTGGGAAATCCTAATCCTGGCTGTGCTCTGGTGAATACAACTTGTAGTATTTCTACTTTTGCACTCCCCATGGTCATTTAGGAAATGCGAGAAGATGTGTAGAATGTCCTCCTTACTTTTCTACAGATGACTTTATGTGGTGGGGGAGAGCGGGAAACAGGGGATGGTGTTAGTCCACATGGTCACACTCTCATCTCTGATATAGCTCTCAACCTAAACCAAAGCAATAGCTGTTATTTCCCAGATGTGACTTCCTGTTTGTCTTGTGATTTGTGTGCTTTGGATCCTTGAGGAAAGAAAGTCTCATGATCAAAAATTGCATCATGATGTACCAAAGCCACCCAAAGTTTCTTTTCTCACATGTGCCCAGGAAATTCCAATAATATCACAAGTGCGTTATGAACTTTAAAAGATAGAAAATACACACCATTCTTTTGCAAACTAGTCCAGTATTCATATGAATAAAGCATATTTGCCTCATGACTCCTGGTATTGTAAATACAAGAACTAGCTAATGAAGGCAAAGGGTGGGATGAGCTTAGTAAGGGCTGAGCAAGGAGGTAGTGACAGCATGTTTTGGTAGCCAACCTGCCTCTGACTAGAACCCTTGAAGATCACCTTGCTCATCTACCTGACTATCAGAGATCTCTTCCTTTCATGTCACACATGAAATAGAACTTTACCAAAATACCTGTAAACAAGCCATGATGTATACTCATAGTTAGCAGGTGTTCCCCTGAAGATTCCACCCCTAGCTACCCACATCTTAGTTATCTCTGCATCTTTACTCAGTGCTGAGACTGCAACCAATTATATTGGTGCCTCCAGAGTCAATCAAGTTAGTATTGATAGGACCAGTAATATGTACCTTCTACTATGACTAGAAAAGAACTCCGTGACTTAGTCCCCTTCTGTGAAGTTTAGACAATAAAACAAAGACATCCAAAGCAGCCTCTAAATAGTAATGTGAACATCTAAAATAAAGATAAAGAGATAAAGAGGTTGGAGGTGGACAATAATCATGCCATAAAGAGAACATAGGGAAGAAGATTCATCTGAGCATTGGCAGTGTCCAATTTTAGAGGAGAGAAGGTAGGGAGAGTGTTGCAAAATGTAAACATGAGACAAAGAACTCAGAGTAGATGTCTACAGAAAAGAGAAAGGTGACACTTCGTGATTTAGAAGGGGAAAAAGCTTTAGGAAATCTAGTTCCACACCCTTCTAGCCAGCACTCATTGTTCATCACCGTGCATCACAGAAGCTCGGGGATCTTCCTTGATATGATTAGTTGAGGGTACTCTTCAAGGAGCTTCATGAAGCCAGAAGGGAACAGGGAGGGCCGGCTGCTGTGCTTTTCTTTGTAATGCAGTGCTGCAGAGAAAGGCTGGCAAAGATGCTCTCACCACTCTACTCCTGTCTCACTCTCACCCCTTCCCACCATCTTCAGGAGGAGATGCTCACACCATGGTGGGCAGGAGCAGGCCCATGTGGCTAGTGGGGAAGGCAACATTGGACACCTGTGCAGACTCCAAGTTGCTCTGGCATCAGGCCTCACTGGGGGTTGGAGGATGATGGGGCGCTGCTTTCTAGTGAAGACTTCACTGTTTCAAGGTAGCAAAACCAGCATTCAGTCCTCCTGGCGATAATTTTAGTTCCCTTTCAATATTCCCTCAGTGAACGAGGCAGAGAGAATTGTCTTTCTCGGTAACACATCTTTTCCATTTTCCCTTCAAAGTGAATTTACATCTTCTTTAGTACCCTGGCATAATTTGGAAGCAAGGTTTATGTATATATTTTTCTGACTGGACTGCAGCATTTTTCTTTGGTTGGCTTTTTTTTTTTGACAAGACACTATGCTACTGTTATGATTGTTTTATTTAAAAAAAAACATAATAAACACATATTTGTCTTTTTACAATGTCAGAGTATATTGAGTAACAGTAACTTTACAAGAGACGATGGTGCCAATGCAGCCATTTGCCAGATACTTCTGCTTTCCTTGGTAAAGTTAGCTGAGGCAAGCCCAGATTCTTTGATTCCAGTCTTAATTAACAATATTAATTCTCAGATCACACACCCCACATGAGTGTCTATGTGGGTTGTCAAGTGGCTGTAAACAGTAGAGGGAACAAAGGAGAGTTCAAGAGCTTTCAAAAGTAGGCCCATGGAAATACACTGTCTTACTGATGCTAACAGCTAACCAGGGCTGCAGAGAGGCAGAACAGCAGTGGTCGTGAGTGCCCCAGAACTGAGAGTGAAGCCTCAGAGCTGAGCCCAAGTGCAAAGGCAGAAGAGAGACAAAGGAACAGGCAGGTGGAAGGCTAGCACTTGAGTAGGCTACATCAACCATGGGGACCAAGCTGAGCTGGAGCCCTTTCTTCCTGTCAGCCTTTGCATGGACAGATGAGAAGTTGGTGGCAGTTGTCACCATCACAAAGCTGGGTGTCCATCTTTTAATGGGCTCTAGAAGAGGGAGTCACATCCCTCCCTTGGTCGTGTGTCTGATGAGTTCTTTGGCCCAGTTTCCCTGAGATGATTTTAATGTATCATTGTGCTCCCTGATAAATTTATTGAGTGGCACCCTTTCAATTGCCAGGAATATGTCATTCATTAGTTTGTGTTAGGTTAGTATCAGATGGATGGCGGTTTGGATGAGAACAGCCCCCATAGGCCCATACGTTTGAATACCTGGTCCCCAGTTGGTAAATTTGTTTGTGAATGATTAGGAAGTGTGCATCACTGGGGGTGGGATTTGAGGTCTCAAAATATATGCATGTAACAGTTATTGATTAAAAAACACATGAATTTTTTAAAAAGAACAAGGAAAGGTATATAGGAGAAAGGACAGGGAAGAGGAGAATGACATCAGTATATTCTAATCTCAAAAACAAAAATTTTAAAATACTCCAGATAGCCCCAGTGCACTTTCTGTCTCCTGCTTGAGGTTCAAGATGTGAGCTCTCAGCTGTTCCTGGCTCCATACCTATTCTCTGTCATGATAGACCCTGACCCTCCAGAACCACAAGTCCAGTTAAATGCTTTATTTTTTAAGTTGCCTTGATCATGGTATTTTATTGCAGCAATTGTAAAGTAACTCAGGTAGCACCATCCTATGTCCACCATCATCCTCCAACCTCAAAAGGAGTCAAAAGTTGCACAATCTGAAAGAAAAAAACAAAGACTGTTTTTACACAATGTGGAGGAACTTCAGGTAAGGAAGGCATAACTTGATCTAAACAGGCACATTCCCTGGAGTTGAGCAGAGTGGTTGATTTATACTGGATGTTCAACAAGTGGACAGAGGGATTAATGTGTAGCTCAGTGGTAGGGCACTTGTCTAGTATGAGTGAGTCTTTAGCTCATCTCCACTACTACAAAACGAAAAGGAAAAATGTTGGAGAAGAGAAGAGAAGAGATTCTAGCATTGTCCTTAAGTCTCTCTTAGACAGGCACACCATGAAGAAACATGTGGGAAAGAAATAACTTCTCTACTGAGCCAGGGTCATTACACTCTGCTTTAGGCTGAATACTGCTTTAGATTGAAAAGAATTAGATGCTTTGATTAAATGGGTATTTCTCAAAGTAGCCTTTAGCTCCTTTGGTCACAGAAGGCAATTATGCTAAGAGTTGGGGACATTTCTTTTAAAAAGTAGAAGATGATGATACCCAAAATGAAAGGCTCGATGATTATGAAGGATGGAGTGGAATGAGGAAAGAGCTGGAAGGTTCAAAAGACACATTAGATCAGTGGTTCTCAACCTTCCTAGTGTTGCAACCTTCCAATCCAGTTCCTTATGCTGTAGTGACCTCTAACCATAAAATCATTTATATGTTACTTCATAACTGAAATTTTGCTACTGTTATGAATTGTAATGTGAATATTTGTGTTTTCTGGATGACCCCTGTGAAAGGGTCACTCAACTCAGAAAGGGGGTCACAGCCCAGAAGTTGAGAACCAATGCATTCTTTGCGCACTCCAGAGCTGAAAAAGATGTTCAATTTTGCCACATTCAAGAAGACCTCATTTATCCTAAAATTCATCCCCTCCACCACTGATTATGGAATCAACTTAGCTAAGAGTTCATCACACCTCCCTGCATTCAAACATGAAATGCACAAACCAACAGAAGAAGTAGTTTCCATGAGAAACAGAGAGCAATGACATTCTCAAACCATATGGAGAACTGGAGAATTACAACAAAAATGTGCGTCACCAGAAAAGCTGTCAAGATCCTGCACACTGTTTTACAGGAAAATCCCCTGTGAAAAGTAGCCAGAATAAAGTTGGCAAGTAAGTGACTTTCTCTAGAGGATTACTTTGTAACAGAGAATATCACCAGCTACTTACATCTTTCTACAACAAGGCTATAACTGTATTTGTTTGTTTGTTTACATGGGCCTTAGTATTTGTTATAATCAACCCAAGAGCTAACTGTAATCTTATATAATTCTATACCAGTATTTAAAAGGACATAGCACCTAGCAACATCACACTTAGTTAATTGGCAATTAATTATCCAGAAGTAGGCAGAGATATAGGATGGTGAAGTCAAGAGCAAAGAAATTCATAAAGCCAATGACTATGGACATATCCTTTGGCTTTCAGGACACAGTAGAATACCAAGCTTCCTGCTGCTTAACACTTTACCAGCCCCTACACACTATCACTCACACACTGTGCTCAAAAATATAACCCCTACTTCCCTCTTGGAAGGGCCAGCCCTTGCTCACTACTCCTCTCTTTAAATATTTGTAGACAGAAATACCTACTTTTTTGTTTTATCATCACACAGGTGCTTTCTCTATTAACTGAAAAGTTCATGAGAGTCAGAGACTGTGTTTATATAGCAAGTGTTTGGGGACAAACACATAGTCCCTGTGTTGAGGTTGAACTTTGCAAACCATGATGGATGGTTGATGGGTTTAAGTAAGGTACCCCATCCTGCAATTACATTTTGTATTTCTTTGCTAAGCAAGATCTTTTCAATCATAATGTCTTCTGGATTCCCTAAGGAAAAAGAAAGAACAGATTTTGCCATCAATGTCCCTAATACGCAATAGAAAAAGTGAAAAAAAAAAAAAAACCCACACATGCAACAATAGCTCTAATAAATCAGCTGACTTTGTTTGCTTTCCTGGGAATACTGTAACAGCTCCTGTGTCATGGAAAGAATGTGTCATTGATATCAAAACGGACAAGAAACTTCAGATGAAATAGAAGACAGATGTTGTCCAAAAGATCTAGTGTTAACCCCATGGGGAAAGCTTGAGGTTCGTACTGTGTAGGAATCCTATTTTCAAGTTACTATTGACACATCAACTGCAGATTTTCACAGGTTATAGCTGCCTCCTTGCCCCACCTTCCCATTACAAACTTCTCCAGGCTAATGCCTCAGTCCCCATTACTTACAGTTAGAAAGTCAATGAAACAGCTTATTTAAATGACTTCAAAGTATGTACAAACCTCTTCTTTTTGCCCTGTCATTCAAAACATATTTCACACTATAAAACATTGACCTTTTCTATGTATATGGAAAGTGCTTTACGGGAAAATTCCCTGTGACTTGATCACCTTTATCTGACAGCAGAAAATTTGTAATTGATGGGTATTCAATACATTTTTAAAAAACGTTCATGATTTGTTTGTATGAAGAACACTAAAATTTCCTGCCTTAGCAATTTTCAAGGATATGGTGAATGGTAACTATAGTCACTTGTACAATGGGTCTCTTGAACTTACTCCTTCTAACAGAATAAGTTTCCTTTCTCTCCTCCTGTTGTCTCCTGCAGCCATCATTCTACTCACTACTTCAGGGAGTTAAAGTTCTGAAGATGTCACAAGCAGAGGTCATGTAGTGTCTTTCTGTCTCTGGCTTAAACTAAACATAATATCCATTGGCCAATAGCATCCATTGTTGGAAATAATAGCATTCCTTCATTTTCAGGCACAGTCATATTCCTTTGCATATATTTCACATTTTCGTTATCCATTCATCTGCTGAAGGGTACTTAGGTTGATTCTATGGTATGTGCCACCAAGAAGAATGCTGTAGTAGATATAGAGGAAGGATAGCTCATCAACATACTGAATTCATTTCTTTGGGATATATAATTAATAGTGGGGCTCCTGGATTATATGTTGGTTCTGCTTTTCATTTTCTTGAGGAATTTTCTACCATGCTGGGTCTATGTAAAACTTTACATTTCTACAAATGTGTGCCAAGAATTCGGTTACCCATGTCCTTACCAGCACTCACAGCATTGGTCTGTAAATCAACATCCCTCTTACCAAGCAACAACAGACTTGTGCAATGTCTACTGATTCCTGAGGAAGAACTTAGTTCTATGATTGTTCCCTTTGCTGCCAGAAACTTCAAATTTGAAAAGATTCCGTGTTTGGCTATGTTTACTTTTGTTGACTGGTACTTTTGCTGGGTTAGCAAAATTAAACTTTTCTCAAACAATTTCACAGAATTGTCTTCCTATGTTTACTTGTAGTAACTTTACAGGGTTGTTGTTGTTGTTTTTTTCTTTCAATTTTAACCTATTTTGAGTTTGTGTTTTAATGTGGTATAAAATAAGGATCTACTTTCATGTTTCTACATGTGTTTATTCAGTTTTCTCAACAACATTTATTAATGCAACCTGGCTTTCTCCATTCTATGTTCTTGATTTCTTTACCGAAAATCATGCAATTGTAAATATGAATTTATTTCTAGAATATCTTGTTCCATTGGTCTATATGTCCACCAGCTTGCCAGTTCCATGCCGTTTGGATTGTTAGAACTTGGTGATATAATTTGAAGTTAGGTAGCATGATGCCTCAGGCTTTGTTCTCTTTGCAGAGATCCTTTCAATATTCTTACATTTTTGGTGGTGAGCCTAGCCTTTCATGGCTAAGCCATCTCTCCAGCCTTCAAAGATCCTTTCAATATTCGGAGTCTTTTGTGGCTCTGTATAAATTTTAGAATTATTCTTCTGTTTCTATTGTGAATTTAATGGAGTTTGCATCAAACATGTAGATTGCTTTGGATAGTATCAACAGTTTAACATTGCTAATTCTTCTAGTCTGTGAATATGGATTGTCTTCCTATTTAACATCTCCTTCCATTTGTTTCATGGGGATTTTATTGTTTTCAGTGTGTGGATCTTTCACCTCCTTGGTTAAATTTATCCCTAAGTATTGTATTTTGTTTGTTATTTTAAAAGGGATTGCTTTCACGATTTCTCTTTGAGAGTTGAATGTACAGAAAAGCTGTTAATTTTAAACACTGGTTCTGTATCTAGTAATTTTACTGAATTCAGGAAGTTGCTAAGATTTCTGATATAGAAGAGCATGTTATTTGACAACAGACTATTCTAGCTCTTCCTTTATTGTCTGTCTCTGCTTTCTCTCTTGACAAGTATTTCCAACATTGTGTTCAACAGAAGTGGAAAGGGTGAGCATCCTGCTCTTTTCTTATTTCTAACCTTGAAGACAAAGCTTTTGACCTCTCACCATTAAGTACGATGCTGCTATGACTTTGTCACACAAGGCCTTTATTGTGTTGAAGTACATTCCTTTCTACCTTAATTTTTTAATTTACTATGAAGAGATGTTTAATTTTGTTCAATGCCATTTTCTTACATCTGTTCAGACTTGTGTTTGTCACAGAATTTTTCATGTCACTGTATTTTGAGGATAAATCTACTAGATAATAGTGAATGATCCTTATAATATGATGTTGAATTCAATTTGATAGCATTTTGTTGAGGATTTTTCCATCTATGTTCATTGGTGATACTAGATTTTCTTTTATAGACTCATTTCTTGTGTTAACTCTCAGACAGTGCAGACATCATGAAATTAGTTTGAGTATTTCCACCTCATAAAATCAGTTTCTGAGTATTTCTTCTCTACAGCTTTTTTTAATTTGACAATGATTGGTATCAGTTGTTTAAATGGTACAATTCACCAATGTAGTAACCAAATCCAGTGCTTTTCTTTGATAAGATTTTTGTCATTGGTTCAGTATCTTTACATATAATGCATCTATTCACATTTTCTATTTCTTCAGGTGTATTTCTAGGAATCTGTTCATTTCTTTTATGTTTTGTAGTTTGACCTGTAAGTTTTCATACCAGTTCCTTGCAAGCCTTCTATTTCCCCAGTAATATCTACACAACATATCTATTTGCACTTCTGATTTTAGGTCCTCTCTCTGTTTACTTAGTATATCTAAATGATTGTTTATTTGTCCTTTCAAAAGAATAACTTCATTTAATGATATATTCAGTATTTTTCTAGTTCTTTGTTTCTGCTCTGATTTTTATTATTTTCTTTTCCTATGTATGGACTTGCTTTCTTCTTTTTCTGGCTTGTTGATTATAACTTCAGGTTGTTTACTTGAGATCTTTCTTCCTTTTAATGTCTTCAAAGTCATTGTTTAAAACTTCCTTTTTAGAAGTATTTTTTCTTCATTCATTAATTTTTTCATGTTACGTTCACATTTTCAATTGTCTTGTGATATATTTTCAACATTTTTCTTTTAATTTCTCCTCTAGCTTATTTCAAAGATCAAGAGCCAGGAAGAGTTTTAGAAATATAGTCAACCATGTTAATCCTACAAAAAATTAAAATTTAAGGAAATTTGAGATGCTATCAGTAGATCTAGCTTTTAAGTCTAATCAGTGAGCCTATTGCTTGAGGTCATTTACACTTAAAATTCTAATTGGAAGACATTTAGTAATTCTTACAAATTCATTGTTGTTTTCTGGCTGATTGGATTATTATTTATTTCCTCTCTTGGTATCAGGGATTGCTTGTTTATTGTTTGGGGCATGATGAATTCCTTCTTATCCCCCCTTTGTCTACCTGCCCCACTCATAAACTTCTTTCCTGTGTTCTCATGATGGAAACTGTCTTTCTTTCCCCTCTGTGTACAATATTCCTTTCAGATTCTTCTACTGTCTTGGCTTAGTGGTCATAAACATTTGTTTGCCAGGTATCCCATCACTGCAGGCCCATGTTGTGAATTTCTAAAGCTTTTTATCTGCTTTCTCTTAGCAATATAGTTAACTTTTCTCTTACTCTTATTGTTTGCTTTCACCAGGTCATACAGGAGCCACTTCTTGTCTCCCAACTTGCCCTGAAGAAATAACAGTAGGCCATTTGTGATGTTCAAGGTAGGCTTGACTTTTTTCAGCTTGATGATAGAAGTTAAGCATGAACTCCATGCATGATTAAAAAATGAGAAAGTAAAACACTAAAACAAACAAAAACAACTACAAAAAGAAAGTCAAAACAAAGAGCCTGAAAAGTGAGTTGAAAAGTCTAACACGTTTATTGTGAGGTCAAATAACATTTTCTAAGATTAAAAAACTCTAGAAGTGTTTGGATAGTGTAAGGGAAAGGATGGTTTTAACAGTGGAATTTAAGATGACACAAATCTATAAAAGATGAGATGTACAGGATAAGTTGGGCAAATACTCAGAGAAGCAGGAAGCCTTATAAGAAGGCCTGTGTCTCTATTTTCAAAGCCCAAGTGCTAAAGTCATCCTATGAGCATCTCCTAGCTGGCTATTTGATCTTTGATAACATTCTTTAAAAGTTTTGTCTTTTCAGCTGGGTGGTAGTGTTACAAGCATTAAATCCCAGCACGCAGGAAGGAGGCAGAGCCAGGCGGATCTCGTGAAATCCTGTCTTCAAAAAAAAAAAAAAAAGTTTTGTCACTTACTAGCAGGATGATTCCAATGGCATCAATATTAGGATTTTTAGTCCCTAAATTTATCAATAAAGTCCAATGTTTAGGGCTACAGCTATTTCCATGGTAAATACTTTTAAAAGAAAAAAAAACTCAACCAAGATAGTAAGCATCCACATCAAACTTACAACCACCATATCTCTCTCTCTCTCTCTCTCTCTCTCTCTCTCTCTCTCTCTCTCTCTCTCTCTCTCTCGATGAGGAAACTGAGATTTTTGTTGATACTGTGCTTGCCATGTGTTTAATCAAGCCATTATTGTATATGTGATGTAAAGTTAAGTATTGCTGTCCAAACCTGGAGATGTGGTTTACACTTCCTAGAGTTGGTCACCATTTCAGAAGGTGGGATGGAAACAGGTGGACTACTGAGTCTTATATTCTTGAGATACAATAAGAAACTTACTGTGATCTAAAAGTCACACACACACACACACACACACACACACACACACACACACACACGCAATCCATGCATGAGATATTTAGTCTCCAGTGTGTTGGGAGCTGAGGATTTGGGAGAGTGTGGATCCCATAAAGGCCCCACCAACACTAATGGGTTGAGGCTAGAATAAAAAGGACTTGAGAGGCAGTGGAGTTACTCTTTCTTCCTGTCCACACTCCCATCTTCCACTGGATGAGGGTGAAGTAAGGTCCAATAAGACATTGCCTCTTTGCTTTTGTACATCCCAAACCCCAGATTGTGAGAAATAAAATTCTGTTTCCTACAGTCTGTGGCATTATACTACAGAAGCACAGAAAGAAAATAAATTCCGATTAGTATAATATTCTCTTCATTCCTGTGAAAAGAGAAAAAGAGCAAGTTCTCATATGCAGTCAATGGGGGTGGAAAAGACTTCAGAACCTGAAAACTAATGAATCAGACATTTCCATCATTGTAGTAAACAAAATAGAAAATGCTGAAGATGATCAATTTTCTGTCCAAAAGGCAAGAACTCTCATAAGAACTAGCAAGGGAAGTAAACCACTTTGTTTCTGTCCATTCAACCAACTAAACACTAACAACAAAAATCTAAAGATTGGATTTGGCGATGTGGCTCCATGGGCAAAGGAATTTACCACCCAAGCCTAGTAACCTAAGTTCAATTTCCGACTCCACAAAGTTGTTCTCTGGCCTCGACATGTGTGCCATGGCATATATTTTACCTTCCCTTCCCCCATTAAAAGAAAAGCCAGTAATTGGACTTAAGTCATAAAAAGTGAGTATGGGGGGCATCAGACACTCAGGGATTCCATCCTAAAAGTCTGTCAGGGTCTGGCCTGCTACAGAATCTTCCAGTTCTGCAGTGGAAAAGTACATGAGTGAAGGATGGAAAGTAAACTAGTCTATCTACAGATGCTGAAATGCCAGGATTAACTTAAAACTCTCCTAGAAGTTGATTTCAAGTCCTCAGCATATTTCTGCATTGAGTAAAGACAAGCAATGTGAAAACTAGCCTAAAGATAAATCCCTGCAGTGTTTGGGTTGAATAACATGATTGTGTATGAATAAAATAAAAATGACCCAAAGAACGGTCAGGGAGAAGATGCTTTAGCTGATGAGCTAGTATAGATCCTCACATTTCATGCCATTCTAGGCACCAAGGAAGAGGATTGCTTTGATGAGGAGCAAATGATCTCCCTGGGTCCCTTAAGCCTGTTCTAGAGTACTTTATTTCACTATATATATTATTATATTATATTTGTTTTTTAATTTTACATATCAGCCATGGGTTCCCCTGTCCTGCCCCCTCCCGCCCCCACCTCTCTTCCCCTCCCCCCATCCTCCCCATTCCCATCTCCTCCAGGGCCAAGACTCCCCTGGGGATTCAGCTCAACCTGGTAGATTCAGTCCAGGCAGGTCCAGTCCCCTCCTCCCAGGCTGAGCAAAGTGTCCCCACGTAAGTCCTAGGTTCTGAATTGTTGAGACCAAGATTGGAAAAGCACGGGAACAAATAGCCAAACTTATGGAAACACATGAACTATGAACCAAAAGCTGTGGAATCCCCAACTGGATCAGGCCCTCTGGATAAGTTAGACAATTGAATAGCTTGAACTGTTTGGGAGGCACCCAGGCAGTGGGACCCGGACCTGTCCTTAGTGCATAGGCTGGCTTTCTTTCACTTTTGGTGGAACAGCTGGGCCATGAATAGGGTCAGGTGATTATAATTACATTCACACACAGCTGTAGTCTACACATCTTAGACATACCTGCAGATACTGATTATAGTTCCCGTAGTTACCTTAGGATATAAATAGTATGTCAGAGAGAGAACACTTGAGAGTTACTAAGCTAACCTGAAAACTCACATCTTAGACATAAATATGGATACTGATTTTGATCCATATAATCATCATAGGATATTAAACGTTATGCCAGAGAGAGAGAGAGAGAGAGAGAGAGAGAGAGAGAGAGAGAGAGATTTACTTAACTAACCTGAAAACTCACATTTACACAAAAATATGTATGTGAACATTTGTAACAGGCTTAGTCATCATCACCCAACTGGAAGCTATTAAATTCCCCTTGGGTGCCTGCCCTAAGGAGATTTCTCCCAGAGTCCTGGGGAAGATGCTTTAAGTGGCTGAGATACTAATCTGAGGGATAGCAAATGAATCTAAGCACATTGAGTTCTTTAGTCCATTCACTTTATTCTTCTAAGTCAATTCCATCTACACAGCTTTTTCATGTTCTCATACTTAGCTCCTCTCTGTCCCCTCTTCTGCTGTTCTCTTATTGCCTTAAACTTAGTTCTTTCTGTCTTCATCCTCATCTTCGGTCTCTCCAAATCTCTCAAGTATCCAGCTTATATACACATACCAACAGCAATTCACTGGCCGCCCTGCTTATCCCAGCTCCAGTGGGTTTCTGGTAGGGCAAGGGACCCATACCTCATTGCTAGGCAACCTATGTCACAGCATGTAGCATTTGGTTAGTAAAAGCACTTTCCTGAGTTAATTGCTAAAAGGGAATCTAGAAATAGCACCTGGCTGAGAAAAGAAGGGAGGATAAAAGCTTAATTTGCACAAGAAACAAAGTTTGTCACCTAATCATTGCCTAATCTTATCAGTAGTCTCCTAGGGTCAGTGGAAAATAACTGCCTTACAGAGTAACTAGCCCATGGTCAAAACATCATCCCAAAAACTGTAATCAGTAAATCTCTTAAATTGGGATCTTGTGTAAATAAACCAGGATGAAGTAAGGAGTTAAGGATTTAATTGTTGGTGGTTATTTTCCCTTATCTGTAGGTGAAATGAGCTAATACTTACCTATCTTAGATGAAATACTTTTATCCAGAGAATGGCTCTGGCCAGATGTATGCTAATGAAGAATAAACACAGCTGGAGAAAGTTATCCAATTATCCCAAATGTTTAGTGGAAGTTGTGCCCAATAAATGATCAATCATGCTGTTAGACGTTCTTGGGGGAAAGAATCGAATGAGAAAGCTACAAATGCACAAAAGAAATTCATTACAGGATACAGCTAATACATCCAAAAGCCAATCTCACCAAACTCTTTGAATTTCGGCTTTCCTCTGGAAAGGTCCGTAACTTTTCGAGGTAATAGCTTTGCCAATATCAGTTGAATTCCTACTACATATATTTGTGGCTCGTAGCATGAAGCAGCCAAGATGTCTTTACTAGAGACTGAATACGCATGATGGCACATTCCTATAATGCAAAACTATTGCTATGATCTGATATTTGTTTTCTCCCAAAATATGTCTTAAAATCCTCATCCTAATATTACGGTGTGAGAAAGCCAAAGTCCTTGGGAAGTATGCTGGTTAGTTTTAACTGTCAGCTGATACAGCCTGAGAAGGGAGGGAGTCTCAGTTAGGGGTTGCTTAGATCAGATTAGCCTGCTGACATGTCCATGGGGGGACTGTCTTGAAGGTTAACGAACCCAGCCCACTAATGATAGCATCACTCCATGGGCATGGTGTCTAAGACTGTATAAGAGTAAAGAGTGGAAGGGGCTGTCTGGAAGCAAGCAGGAAGCATGGGATCATGTCTCTCTGCACTTAACTATGGGAGTCATGTGACTAGCTGCCTTGACTTCTCCCAAATAGAGGATTGTAACTAGATAAGCCTTTCCCACCTCTAAATTGCTTTTGGTCAAGATGTTTCATTACAGCAACAGAAATAAAACTAGAATAGGTTACTGTATTACAAAAAATGAAAAATTGTAAATAGAATTAATGATATTACAAAGAGGCCCAAGGCTTCAACCACAAAGAACTACAGGTAGTCAAGGGATGCTGAGAGCAGGAGAAATAGTCTTCCCTGGGGAAGAGCACACCAACTGGTTATCCAATACCAAGTGGTCAGTCCTAAAACCATGTAAATATAAGTAACATATGGACTAAGCAAGTTGTATTTCTATATTTAGGAAAATCTAGGTATGTATATATGTATGTGTGTCAATAACTAAAGAAAAATAGGCCGTGAATTTGGAGGAAAGAGCAAGGGTTGAGTACATGCACGGGTTGGAGGGAGGAAAGGATGAAGATTATATGATTATATTTTAATTTCAAAATAATATTTTTTAAAGAAGAGACCCCAAAGTGTGCCTTACCACTTTTTACCACATGATGTTAAGCAAAAATGGCCATCTAAGAAATACATTTTCACAATACATTGACTCAAATAGTGTCTTGATCTAGACTTGCTCACTCCTAGAACTATGGGAAATAAATTTCTTACCATTCATTGAAAAGCATACTATAATATTCTTTTTATAGATATCAATGTCAATATTGAAAGGCATTAACTAAGCATGATTAAAAAATGACAAAGACAGATTGCTGACTTCTGAGACTCTCTTCTGTCATTTCTACTATATTACAGGTGTGATGATCAGTGTAGAGAGAAAAGGTTGAGTGACTATCAGCACCTATCACACATGAAAGGATTATTGTATGAGAAAGGATTACTCAGAAGAGATAATCAGTGCTAAGAGAACTAAATTCATCAAAGGCAGAATGAATATCACTGAAGGCATTTAAATTGGAAGGAGGCTTGTTTCAGGGTTTCTATTGCTATGAAAAGACACCATGACCACAGCAACTCTTATAAAGGAAAACATTTAATTGGGGTGACTGGCTTAGAGTTCAGAGGTTTAGTCCATTATCATCATGGTGCAACAAGGCAGCATGCAGGCAGACATGGTGCTGGAGAAGTAGCTGAGAGTTCTACTTCTTGTAGGAAACAGGAAGTTGTCTGTCTCACTGGGTGTGGCTTGAACATATATGAGACCTCAAAGCCCACTTCCACAGTGACACACTTCCTCCAACTAAACCACACCTACTCCAACAAGGCCACGCCTCCTAACAGTGCCACTCCCTTTGGGAGCCATTTTCTTTCAAACCACCACAAGGCTATAAAGCATCAATCAATAGGAAGGAAAGGAAATTGCATGTCCTAATAGAGCTCTGATTTTCCTAGAAGCTCAAAAAAAAAAAACAAAAATTTATGCAAAAGTTTTTCCTTTCCTCTCATCTTGTAGATAATCTTCTCTATTTCCCTTGTGAAAGCAGAAGTGGGAAGATGAAATAGAAGACACATTAACAATGACCCTGGAAAAGGAACCAATAGTCCCATTTGCCTAAAGCTTTGGGATTATAGCAGCAAAACCTTTCCTGGGGCATGCCAATCATTGTCACTCCATTAAGAAAAGATGAAAGAAAGGATGACAGCCAGATATCCTGTCTGCCTCACACTCTTAAAGCTCATCCTGGTCCTTCAAAATACCACACTAGCATTTGGTTTCTCTCTCCTATCCCAGTAGCAGAGAATGCCAAGAAAGAAAACTGAACTAGCAGTTGTAAATGCTAATTCTAATCCTACTTTGGATAAGTACTACCTGACCAACAGTTTCAGATTTAACTAGCATAAGTTAAATCCCTGCAACTAGAATCAATATCATTATTACATAAGCATAAAATAAAGAGGATTGGAGAAAAAGATCTGAGTATTTTAGCTGACTTCAAGTTTAGAATGACTTAATGGAGCTAATATTACTATAGCTGTACCAATGTGGGTGGTACCAAGGTTCACCTTAGGCAGTACTAATATGGTACTAAGGTTCACCCTAGGCAGTGGAACTCCTGAGGCCCTGAACCTTATATAGACCTTATGAGCACACATTGTGTAACATTAGTTCAATGTGTGTGCTTTTGCCTCAGATAAGACCAATCTATAAACAATTTCCTATCACTTGAAAGACGTCATATTTTATGGACTTCATCCCTTTACCTTAAGGTCCTCCATGTGTTGCCTGTAGATTTGGAAAGCAATATAGTTATCACAAAAGTAACTACAGGAAAGAGTCGCTAGTCACAATTCCTGTATTTTTGTAGAAGACAGACTTTATAAATGGCTAAAAAAGTTTGAAGGAATACAGTCAAATGCAACTCGAGGCAACAGAGGGAGGATCAAGAGTGCTGAGAAAGTCTCTGCAGATTATCACTCAGTTGACTAAGGAAGAAGGATGCAGGGAGAAGAAAGGTGAGCAGACAAATAGCTTTACTGGTGGGCTCCCATCTAAAACACACCAATAAAAGTCTGAGAGGTGGGACTTATGATGAAGGCAAGCTTTAAATAGTGACACAAAGTTTCTAAAGAGGTTCAACAAGCTACAGTTAAGGATGAATTCAAGTTTGTAATGGGGGAGATCTGTACTAAGAAGGGGAACTGATGACGTGTGCTTTTTCCCTTTATTTGATTAAAGAAAACTCATTAAACAAAATAAATACTTGAGTCCTTATTTGACAGTAGAGCCATGTAAGCATTTATGATAAAGTCTTGAATTCTTCAGAACCCATATTAATTTCTCTACTTTCTTTTTTAAATTTTTAAATTGACAGTTTCACACATTATCATAATAAATTATAATTATTTTCCTCCTGCAACCTTCTCTTTCATCCCTCTCTCCTCTTGCTAGAACCCTTATTTTCAACAAGTCCCTATTTCATTTCATGACTTATTTCTATGTCTGACCCACTAAGTTCAATTAGCATTTATTCCTATTTCTCTTAGTAATACTTATTAAGTAACAGCTGTGCATTAAATATCATACAAATGCTGACACTAATATTGAGAAGACATTTTTTTCTATTAAGAGATTGAAGGTCTAGTAAGAAGAAAAACATGAAAATAAATAAATATAAAATAGATAACAAAACATACTAAAATAATTATAATAGAAATGACTATAAAACTCAGGTAGAACCAATTGAAAATATGCCCAACCCTGTCTGGATATCTAGAGAATTAAAAGAAAGAAAAGGATCTAAGATAGAAACACTTGGTTGAATGGAATCCTACAGGACTAGTTGGTGTAACTCACTTAAGAGATAAGAAGACACTAGGCCTCCTGTGATTTTTGCATTGGCCTACCTCTATTCACTTTTTCTCCTTGCTAAAAAGAAATTTACCAAGATTTCATAATACCTAGAAAATTTTAGAGATAAGTGAGAACTAGAGAATTTCTAGAACGCTACAAAAACTGGTAAATGCTATCTGTACTTTCAATTTTACGGGGCAATTTAATGATTTTTTTTTTTTTTAGGAATGGGTTAAAAGGATGAGAGCTGGATTTAGAGCACGAGATTTAGGCTTTGCTTCTTACCAGTTGTGTGAATTTAGCCAAGGTATTGAACATCTCTTTCCTTTGTGTCCTTCACATGTAAATTGGGAATGTTTCAACATGTTGTTGTAAGGGTACCAGTGATTCATCTCAACTGTCAACTTGATGGAACCTAGTGTCACCTGGGAGACAAGCCTTTGAGCATGCTTGTGGGGAATTATCTAGATTAGGTTAGTTGAGGTGGGAAGACCTGACCACTGTGGGCATCACTATTCTCTAGGCTTGGGTTCCAGGATGAAAGAAAAAGAAGTAAACAGAACACAGCATTCATTCCTCTTTGCTTCCTGACTATGACCAGGGTGCAATGTGAGCAGCTGCCTCCTTCTCCACATACCATATCTTCCTTGGCATGATGGATTATATCCTCTTGGACTATAGCCCCAATCTTCCTTCCTTAAGTTACATGTGTTGGGTTTTTTTGTCAAAACAACAGGAAAGGAAATTAACATACAAAGGATTGCACATAAAAATGCAGAATATCTGGTATATGACAATCTTTCAAAAAAAATATGATCCATTCTACAATTGTTCATACTACAGACAAAATAGTTGGTCTTAGTCACACCAAGATTTCAAAATAGAATGTTTGAAAGAATCTTGACACGTAAAAGGAAGTGGTAATATATTAAGACCAGAATAAGTTCATTAATAACGAGTCATTTCAGACCCCACACACATTTCCTGTTGGAGCACAAGTTTTGCCACAACCAGAAAAGAATTTTGTTGACATAGCACAAGCAAATGTAATCAATAGCTGGAATCTCTGTAGAAGAATGGGAAAGTGGGAACACCAAAAGCTTTGGTGGCATGCACATATGAGGAACTAGACTCTCTGGAAAGCAAATCAAAGTATGTGTATATTCTAGAGGATATTATAACAGATTAAGAAAAATGGGTGTTTTTACAACTATGTAATACAATATGAATAAATATTCAGCATCATAGTCACATAAAAACAGTGTCACTAATTCTGATTAAATGATTATGGAAGGCAAAGGGATCCCAGGGAAAAGATGTTTGAAATAATTTTTAATTGTGATTTTTTAATATGATAATGATTTGGGGAAACATCTTCCTATGGTATGAGAACTGTCACAACTTCAAGATGTCTCTGATTATTTTAATTAAAATAATTCTATCCACTTATCATTAAAACAAAGCTATCCAAAATGAAAGCATTTTTGTGATAAATGAGGGTATCATCTTGCTATTGCTTATTGCTTGAAGGCCACAGTTTGGTTTGGTTTGTTTCTGTTGTATCTGTAGCAAAGCTGCCCACCTCTCTATCACTTCTGACACTAAAGATCAATCTTCTCCTAGGAAATCTTAATGGCTCTTGAGAAGTCTTACTCTACATGTCCCATCCATTTTCTGCATAAAACAGGTGAAATCAAGCTTTAAAAATCTAAAACCAAGTTTCTCAGTAGCAAAGTAAAAATCATTCCTGGGATTTGACTTCCTTTCTGTCTAGCACTGGTTCCTGACCAGTAAATATCCCCACACATACCCTCTCCAAGGTCCTGGGAAGACACCTCTCACACTCTGTCTGGAGACCTACCTCTTACTTTTTATTACACAAAATTCGAACATCTCCTTTTACCAATTACCTAAGATTTGATATTCCCTTATTATAGTCCTCTAATTTCTATAACCCATTTTTTTTTTTTTTTGATGATCGGGTAGAAAAAAAATGGGGCTAGCATTTGATGATCTAGATTCTGCTACAAGCCAAAGGAACATGTAATGGAATCCAGATACTATCACAAAAGCTACTGCTTGGAAAGGTCAAGGACTTTTCTGAAGGTCAAGCCATAGCTTAAGAAGTCTTGGTGATATTTTATCATATATATATATATATATATATATATATATATATATATATATATATGCCAATTCCTACAATGATTTTCTTGTATGCTATGTGTGCTTCCAAGAACTCCTAACAGTGTATTTATCTAAAATACCTATCAGGCATCCAAGGCCAAATGATCTCCTGAACCAAGGTAACACCCTATTGGAAATAATGCCTGTCTCCTAGGTCAAGTGGATAGCTTTATTTCTTGTGCAATTTAA
The DNA here is from genome assembly GCF_903995425.1 of Onychomys torridus. Taxonomy (NCBI): domain Eukaryota; kingdom Metazoa; phylum Chordata; class Mammalia; order Rodentia; family Cricetidae; genus Onychomys; species Onychomys torridus. The sequence goes on from NC_050453.1 coordinate 33,011,015, forward strand.
GCTCCCTTCTTATACAGCCTTATCAACATTATAGACTCCTAACTTCTTCTACATTGCACTTGTAGGAATGTAGATTGAGCACATAAATTCCCTTTTTGATATAACTGATATTAGCTCTCAGTTTACCTCCTTCTCTAGCCACTCCCTTTTTGGGTTGTAAAAGAAAGCCTGACAGTCACTTCCTGATGAAAATTCTTAGATCTCTGTGCTGTGTATGTGCAATGAAATTTTATTCAGGTATAAAGAAATATGAAATTTGCAAGTAAATGGATGTAACTGGAAAACATTATACCGAGGTAACCCAGACACAGAAATAACAAACTTTACATCTTTTTACTTATGCATGAATCCTAACATTGAATCTTTAAAGTGCTTGTTTAGCTTGGAGTACCTGTAGAATCCAGGAAACTAGTGAGGAGGGGAATAGATTAACTGTCTTTGTATAAGATGTTCATTAGCTCTGTACTTTGATTTTTCAGGTTAACTCTGATACTACATGTAGATTCACATAAGTGACAGGCTTGGGTAACTACATAATTAGTTATGAAGTTTATTCAAATAATCATTTTGGCACAGAAAAGAGATCAGATTCTATTTAAGGGTAAGGAGGGGAGAAGGGAGAGAGGGGAGGGGAAGAAAGAGTCAGGGGTCATAAATATGTATGTGATTCCCTAATCGGCTAGACGGGTAAAAGACAAAGGTCAAAGGGCAGTGAAGACTCTGTGTGGCCAGCCTTAAGAGTCTCAACGGCATAACAAGCTGTGGTGTCCATTTTTTCCTCCATTTAAGTTGTATTTGCAAATCTGAAGTAGAGGGGGATATCTCTGATTAGAGGTAAATATTTTGTGATTAATAGACTATAGGTAGACAATGTGGTATTAATTGTGACAAGGTTCATATGCTTTAGCTTGCCAATAAGCTGTAAGTTAGCATTAGATTATGAATACTAGAAGCCCAGACCTCCATTCATACTTACAAAATATAAAGGCCATTCGCTTTTATGGTGAGAGATGGGTTATTAAGGCTCATGAACATGGTCAACTTTAGGATTTGTGTTTGTTTTGCTTTTTTGTTTAGAAGTTTTGACTTTAGGGGGAAATACCTAGAAAAATAGAAATGTTCAGTTAAGATTCAGTGTTGTGCTCATAAAGTGGTTTTTTTTGTTTTGTTTTGTTTTGTTTTTTAGATGTAGTTTTAGTAAACACAGTCTGTGTCAGTGCTGTGAAAACTGGTTCCCAGGCCTCACTTTTGGAAGCCCTTTTCTATAGAATCTGAGGACTCACTTGCTGTTTCCAGTCATCCTGGATGAATATGATGAGCTCACTATGAAAAGCTTTGTTACTGGTCACTGAATGATTCACTGGGCCTTGACTGCTTCCCTGGGCAACCGGCCCAGCCGGTTTAAAATAAGATTTTGTTGTTTTGAGGGATTCAAGCCAAGGTGGACCATTAGGATACTTCCTTTTGGTACAAGAGAGTCTACAAGTTTCCTCTCCTTCATTGCATTCGCTATGTTCCTGAGACAAATTTGACAAGAGAGGAAACTATTTGAGAATAATAGGGGATGGGGTGGGAGACAGTGAGAAAAAGGAAGCCGAGGGCCTCCATTATCCAGGGCACACAAGAAATACTATGTTAGAGCTAGTAATCAAAGTTATGAACCGCTTATTGGTTCCTTACACCGATAATAATAAGGTCACTTCGGCAGGCACTGCTAAACCCTGAACTTACTCCTTCGGAGACCAGCCAGTCAGCCCAGAAGCACAACACAAAGACAACGGAAGGAGATTGCAAAACTCTGTGTGACTTTTTCTCTAGGAAACTAAACCATCCCAGTGCCCTGGAACAGATGTGTCTGCACAAAATGGTCTTTGAGGCCCTGAGAGAGACATATGCTATCTCTACAGTGGCCCTGGACTGTAAAAGGGCAGGATGGGAACAATAACCCTGAACCCCGAAGCTGAAGAATTCTGTACTGGTGTGGCACCCAAAACATGAGGAAGTTGATTTACTCATATATTTTATCCATCGAATTTTCATTTTTTCTGTGGCCAGACATTTGCCAAGATTTTTAGGGACATATGACATGTGTGTTTTTACAGACAATACAATGCTCCCCAATATTTCTGGGTCTTGGACTCAATTATTTTGAACTCCATATAGTTGTTGACTGGTGTCAGAAGCCAATAGGTGTAAATGGGATGAAGGAAGGAGTCTGTATCATGATGGCTAGGACATTCAGTGTGGACATGGTACCATGCACTTAATGTCAAGTCTAGAAAATAATTTCTCTTAGTAAAACACACAGATAAGAATGCTTCTCTGGTTTTCTTTAGCTATCAAGAAAATCAAAGTGATGTTTTCTATTTGTTTTTAGTAGTGTTCTAGTACATCTAACTTTATCGTTCGATACTTTGTGTTCCTCTCTGACTTGTTTTTTTTGTTTTTTTTGTTTTTGTTTTTGTTTTTTTTCTAGACAGGGTTTCTCTGTGTAGCTTTGTGCTTGTCCTGGAACCTTGCTCTGTAGACCAGGCTGGCCTCGAACTCACAAAGATCTGCCTGCCTCTGCCTCCCGAGTGCTGGGATTAAAGGCGTGCACCACCACCACCCAACTCCTCTCTGACTTTTAATTTAGCTTTTGTTTGATTGATTCTGTGATGATAGTTTGGAGCTTTTAGAATTTCTATATTTATTATGAGTCCCCTATATGTCTTTTAAACACATAGAGTAAAACCAGACAATAAAGTAGGATTCAGGAAGTTGGCTTTAACTGGCACAATGTGATCTGGTGGCAAGATCCTAGAATAACACCAAGATAACCCCTTCCTCTCCAACATTGAGGAATTATAAAGAGACCTTTCCAGCGCCTGCCCAGAGATTGGCGGCAGCATCACGGCTGTCTAGGCTGTTCTAAAAGACACTGCCCACTGCTTTTGCCGAAAGGAAAGGGAGCAGCAGAACTTTCCAAACACATGCCTAGTAAGAAGACTCAGGGTACTTCCTAGAGAGCTTTGTAATGAAATTTTTTTTAATTGGAATACACGAAAAATCAGTGCCTGTCCCCCATCAAAGAAAGTTAACTGCAGGTGACTGTGGGCTATGATTTAACCCCACCCAGGAAATCTGTTAGGAAGAGAAAGGCCAACTGCTAATTAGTGAAGAAAAAGATCTCTTTGCATTGAAGTGGGACTGCACATTCCCTGCTCCCAGGGGCAAAGCATGTGTATCGTGAACAAATGTGGGTCTCACAAGAGAGTTACGACCAAAAAATGTTGGAATATATCTGCATTCTGTGTCTGCTTCTACTCAAAGGGAATCTTCAAACTGCTGGCCCATCAGTCATATTTCTGCTTCTCCTATCTAACAAACAAAAATGCCCCCCCCCTCAGTGACATTGTCTCATTGGGATGAAACAAAAAGACAAGCATTTCATCTCCAAGGTCTATAGATACATTTCATCTAAGGAATTGGCTTTACTAAAACACTGCATGAGGTGCATCATCACTTTTGTCCTAACTACTATCTACAGAATCAGATGTTCACCCTCAGTACTGTAACACTTGTTACAGCTTGGATGAGGGAACGTGGAAGGCAAAAGGCTATTTGTGTGAGCTGAGTCTCAGATGAGTGAGTCTGAGCAGGGTAGAGTAGTTGAAAAGGGTAGCTGTCAGAAAGTGGAACTGCCTGACTCATCAGGAGTGGAGGCAACTGAGGCCAACATGAAGTGCACGCAGCTCTCAGTTTTGCAAGTTCTAACACTTGCCAAGATGTGTCTGTATTGGCAAGGATTTCTCTGATGTAATTCTGTGCTCTAATTTAAATCATTAACTTGACTATAACCAAAAGACAAATTATTTGCAGTACAGTTAAAAATCACATTTTATTGTAGTTTTCAAATACAGAAAGGGAAACTGAGTATACATTGAAAGCAAAGGCTGAAATGATAACATTGGGAGAAATTCAGATGCTATATGTTGGTAGCTATCCCTCTGTCAGAAGTACAGAAACCTCTTCTGGTTCTAAAATATCACAATTCTGTTGGGCCTTTGCTGGGAGTGTGGCAGTATCATTTTTTAATTTTGTCTGCCTTGATTGTCCTAAGAATGAGGCAGGGACAGAGTGACATCATTAAGTTTCAAAGAAATAGTTCCATTGAAAACATGCCTCCTATGTAAGCATAAGAACTGGAGTTCAGATCCCCAAATTGTGTGTAATAGCCAGACATAGTGGCATACATCTGTAATCCAAGACCTGTGGGTGGTGAGGTAAAGCAGCAGTAGGTAGATCCCAAGAACTAAATGGTGGGCCAGCCAAGCCAAATAGATGAGATCTAGGTTTTGTGAGAGACCATGTCGAAAAGACTAAGGTGAAGAGCAGCTAAGGGAGACACTCGGTGTGCCACCCACAAGCACATGCACACGTACACAGGTTCTCTCACAACACCTATGTGCATACACCAACACAATCACATACAATAACACACACACACACACACACACACACACACACACACACACACACACACACCTTTTACAAATAATGGTGTCCTAGTGAACCAGTTTTCCAAAAGAAATGCTTTGGTTGGTAGTGTTTGTCAGTCTCCATGGTATAAAAATTCCCAGACTGCACAATTAAAAAAAATTAAACGTCAGTTTTTATGAAGCAATGTCAGCCCATGCCAGCACAGGGCTACTTGCAACACAACAAATATCAACACTAACAGATTTCTATAAATACATACAATATAATTTTAATTTCCTGAGAAGATATGCAGACACAAGTGTCTTTATACTCTATAGCAAGTCAGCAAGTATTCATTAAAAAATAAGAAGAAATAGCTTGGCCTACAATAAGTGTTTTTATTACATACAATAAAAATATCTTAAATTAGCCTTATATAAAACATAATTACAATATAGCTTTTCACAAATACCCATAAATATTGTGAGTTGGTTTAAAATCCTTTTCAACAAGAACTTAAAAGCTGGTTAAATTTGACAGAGTCCAAAATTTGAGCATGACTGTTCTTTATTACTTTGAGAAGTCAGCATGCTTCAGTGAGGTGGGCTCTTCCAACAGGATCCTGGCTTTTCTTGCTCCGGGCAAGAAGAGGAAAATGGCTGATGGTAAAGAAAAGCTCTCTTGTAGCTTCATTCTGGCCACCTTCGGGTAAAGGTGATGCATCCATTTTAAAGTTGAATTTATTCGATTTTAGAGATGTATAACGAGACAGGAGAAACACCAGCTTCAAAGCAGAGACCATGTGAATGGGGAAATCCCACTCAATTTGTTGTGAGTTCTGAGTTGAAGTAAAAGTCTGATAATCCATCTATCCATGTTCTCACTGACTTTTTTTCTAAAAATATCTGCCCCACTAACATCATAAAGTTATGTAGTATAGGAAAACCAATGTATCTGCCAATTAGGTAACACCAACTAAATATCTGGAATCGTTACATAATATAGCCAGAGAAGTACCAATTTCTGGGGTTAAATCTAATGACTACCAGTACAAAGTCTCATTTGACTATTAGCAGTATTTATACACACATACACACAAAAACAATGACGGCTTACATGAAAGCTCAGAATGAACCTGCATCCTGAGAATAACGAAATCAAGAAAAATTCCCAGATAAATGTCATTCCTTGCTATCTCTACTTCTGTCCCAATAGATTTCATAGTGTTCTCTATTGTCTAAAAATACCACATATAAAGAGGCTTTTGTTGGCATATCTTGGCCACCCCACCAGTCTGACAGCTTTTCATTAGGAGGCTCTCAGAAGGGGAGAGTATAAAGTGATTAAGGTAAAAGAGTTCGAAGAAATTAAGATGAAAAAGAAGGCCATGCTACTGCCCAACATTGTTTTTGCAAGCCAAGTAAGATTCCCATAGAAATAGGACCTCATTTTCCACCCAGAGATTCAAGGGTTAGGCAGACATTCTTTGGAAGAGTTTCTGTCTTCTGCTGCCCATACTCATTTTATCATGGATTATAAAAAATGTATTTCTTGACCCAACATCAGGGAATTTGGTCCATTCGCTGCGTCTTCTTCAGACAGATATGAGGGTTAAAATCTTATGATGCCAAGAGGTTCTGTGAGCATTGATTTGTAAGCCCTCATAAACTATATGTATTGCAAATAGTCAACCCCTCCAACCCACCCTCCAGCATCTCTGGATACACTGAGGAAGATGATGAGACCAAACTCAATCTCTAGGAGCTGAATGAGAGCTCTGGCATTAAAATGACCCCCCAGTACGTATTATTTTTCTGAATATGGTCATCAGAATTGAACCTCAAATATATGGTATCTCTAGCACGCAGTTCATAAATACCTCCTATAGTTAATATTTGAAAGTCATTTGTTGCAGATTGTAAAACATTTCCTTTTTTAACTAACTCTACTATAAATTCAGCAGAGTTTGTTATGGATTCTTTAGGAATAGGAGTCACTTGGCCGTAGATTAAATACACACCATCCTGAAGTATCTCCAGCTTCCCATCAGATGTCATAGTTACACAAAGAGGTTCAGGAGATGTCATTTGCCATTTTGAGGGTAATAGTTCTATAAGAAATTGAAAAATGAAGGGAAAAAAGAAATCATGTTTATATTATTATTTCATACTCTACCTGGCTGTAGTACATTCTTTACTACCTACAGGTGGATTCTTTACTTGGTCTATTCTAGTTTTCTCAGACCATATTTTAAATATGTTGTGACAATCAGCCATCTCTCTGTTTTAAAGAGGTTGTAGGTTCTAATGGCTCTGTACCTCTTTTAGGGTAATATGAATGAAGAAAGGAGGGAGAGGAGAGAGGAATCACACAGCAAGGCCAGAATAAGGATTGGTCATAACTCATGCATCTCCATGTCTTTCTTATATGAATACTATTTACTCTGTGTTGGTTTACCGATGACACATTCCCTGATCAGTCTACACTCAACATTGCTTTCCTGTGACTCCCTTGCTCTATACTGCTTTAATTTTCTTCATAGAAAGTATTGGCATCATTTTTATCACATCAAGGAGAGATTTCAAACATATTGTATGTTTTGTTCCTTTCACTGGCAAAACAAAATACAAAACCAGGGACCTATTCAAAGAATGCCCTAATCTCTGAAAGCCAAGTTATTTTGAAAACCTGGAGCAAAAGGTGCAAAAGTAAAATTGTCTACTCATAAATGAAAATGTGTTTATTTGGCCAAACTATCAAATATATATATATATATATATATATATATATATATATATATATATATGATATTTTGAATGTATTCTAAGAAATATTCTGAGATTCAATGTAATGGTTGGCTTTACTTGTCAACTTGACACCTCCTTGAATCTCCCAGGAAAAGAGTCTAAGTGAGAACAGTCTATATTGAGGTGATCTATAGAGGATTGCCATTGTCTTAATTAAGTCGATAGTTGTGGGAAAATCCAGCCCACAGTGGTTGGTGCCATTCCCTAGGCAAGATGTTCTGAACTGGAAGAAAGTAGAGAAGTGGAACTGAGTATAAGAAAGCAAGCAATTATACATTTCGTTTCTCTCTGCTCTTGACTGTGAATGTGACTAGATGCTCAAGCTCCTGCCACTGTGATTTCCCTGCAATGACAGACTATAATCTGCACTTGTGAGCTAAAGTAAATTCTTTTTCTACTAAGTTGCTTTTTGTCATGGTATTTTATTGAAGCAACAGAAATAAAACTAAAACACTCAGCAACCCTGTTTTCCATGTTTTCTGAGCAGCTATCAGCTGACTATAAAGGAAAATGACTCAGAAGCTAAGAAGAAGTGCCTGTTCCTCTAACTCTCCACTCCTCTTCTATGCACATACTAACAGCAATAGTGTTTCCCATATGCTCTACTAGATATGAGACATTTGTGAAATGTGAGAAGTACTTTGAGAAAAGGTGGTAGGAATCTGAAAGATATATCCTTAAGAAACTACCAGACTAAAAGCTGATTACTGTATACAGATCCACAAGTTTTTCAGTGTGATGAATATGCCTGCCAGGAGTGTTACTGGATGTGGGCTTGTCAATTTGGTTCAGCTCTGGAAGCTTCAGCTCTCACTAAGCTGATGGCTAAGTATAGAATTAGTGATTATAATTAAAAAAAATAAGTGAAAGTGGGCAAAAGGATGTACAAGCTTTTTTGAGGGCAATTGCAGCTGCTTTCTTGAATCAAAAACTAAGAAAAAAGAAAGGTGGTTACTCACCAAACTTAACCATACAGGGATCTTTGGCAGTTGGCTGTAGAAGGAAAAGAAGAACTGGTCAGGATGATGGCACAGTTGCTACTTGCATGACTGAATTATTTACAGTTTAAAGTTTCTGAAGCAAACTATTTTCCAAAGTCGGAGGGGGGGGCACCATACATAGACACCTGTCTTACTTCTTTGCTTCCTTCTACAGATGACTGACTCTGTCCTTTACATTAGACTTGCAGTAGCGTTGACATTAGAGTTTAGGGACTATAAGAAGAAGCAAATGAGCAAGTGAGCAAGTGAGGTATGGGTGCAAGGGAAGGGGTAAAATTAGACACACTGGAATTTAGCTGTGTAAGGAGATAAAGAAAAGCATGACTAGAATGATGGGCAGTGTTAATTTAATTTTTAAAATGGTATCATTGAATGATAGATTTGATAATGAGAAGAAAGATAGCAGATCTCTTTATGGGTCTTTCATTTGGGACTTTTGTGCCTCATTCTGGTCATCTAACTCTGACCCACAAGGCAAGTATTGGAGCTTTGTTCTTTCCCTCTGGTTTTCAACAAACAGCTGTTTCTATGTCCATATGGTTTCCCAAGATTATCTGGTGTATGTGGGAAGAAGATAATGGAACCTCTGATTATGTTTCTCTTTACTTAAAATAACAATAAATTGACTCTATAAATATTTAATATTTAGAAAGTCACATGCCATGTACATTAACTGAGATGCCCTCAGAATCAGATACAACTGTTTCAAATGTCTGCAACATGCCACAGCTTACATGCTGAAAGATGACATTAGTTGTGGCTAATTTACAAATACAATCAATTAAATGCTGTCAAATGCTTGAGAGTAAAGTAAGAAGGCATATCTACCAAAGTTTTTTGTACTGAAAATTATTGGTGTCCTTGGAGCATAGTGCTCAAAAGACTTTTTTTTAAAACATGGAAAACGATACATGTTCCTTTTAAAGGAACTGTCCAGCTCTTGTACTAGGAAAAAACTAAAGAGAACGAAAGGCAAAAACAATGAAATCAGTTAAGCATGGACTGGACTCATGTACCAGGAATGCACATTGCCTCTGACCAAGGTGCTGGCAGAGGGGGTACGGGCCAACTGGTCTGACAGAGTGATGTGTGCCTGATGTAATAGCACGTAGGAAGCTAATACAGGAGGCCCATGGGTTTTAGGTCAAGCTAGGCTATATTTCAAAGAAAGCAAGAAGAAACTGGTGTTCCTAACATGAATATTGGTGTGAGACAGTAGGAAGAAACACAGATTTGGGACTGTAGCCACTGGAAAAATGAAAGTTAATCACCAAGATGGGCAAGACTAAGAGAAATAAAGTAAGAGAAACAATCATGAGTTTTGAATGTGGTAATTTATAGTATTTATTAGATATCAAGTAGGTGGTTAGATCTACATTGCTGAGACTTGTTGCTTTCAGACATGACATTGTATGTGAACATCATGTCCAAGGGTGTAGATAGAGATGAATACTGGGACTCTTTGGTATTTAGAGGTCAGACAATGAGGAAGAACTTTCTAAGGAAGATCAGTGAGTCTGAAAAGAATGAAAGTGGGTGACATTTGGGAACCAAGAGAAGAAAGTCTTCTGGAGAGGATATTGATCAGTTGGTGTCAAATGTCACTGACTGATCCAAAAAGAAAAAGGCAGAGACTTGACTGATAGAGTTAGAAACATGGATTCTACAAGAGTTCCTGACAGAATAGTTGTGTAATAGTTTGTATAGTGTGATATGAGCACAAGTTTCACTAGGATGAATTTAAGAGAAATTGGAAAACTTGCTACCCAGGAGTATAGTGAAAGTGAGTGGGACCTGGATAAGGGTGAGAAGTCAAAGAGATTTTTTTTCCTCTTTTGTTTTGGGTTCTGTCTTTGGTTTTGTTTGTTTTAATGTGAAGAAGATGGCAAGTTTGTTTGTTACCATTTGATGGGGTTATTCTAATCAAAAAGAGAGGTAGTACAGAAGAGCTAGGCAAGAACGTCAGCCGTGCTCTGAGCAGGTGAGGCATGAGAGGATCTATTTCGGAAGCTGCTTTGGCAGGTACATGGATAATGCATCCATGCAGAGGAAGGAAACAGTATGTATGAACACAAATGCAGGTATTCTCTCCTAGGAGAGAATGGGAAATGGTTCCAGAAAGTCTAGAGAGGTGTCAAGGGTGTATGGTAGTCTAGTGAAAGGAGAATGAACAGAATGGGGAAGCACAGACCATTTCCATAGCAATAAGGAACCCCCACTTGAAGCTAGTGGCCATGAGCATATAAAGCAAGAATGCTCAAAAGGCCTTGTGTTTTTCTCAGAGACCCAGTATAGTTGGACTTAATTGGTGTTGGAGGCTGTTGATTGCTGTGTTTTGACATCAGAGTGTAGTGATGAGAGAAAGAAGCAAGGGAGTGAATTTGTGTAAGGGAAGAGATATAATTAAAGACTTTAGAGTTCAGTTATGTAATGAGAAAAAGAAAGGCATTGATGGAACGACATTATTTTAATTTTGAAAAGCTACCCTATCAAATGATAGTGATAAATGAGTGCCATGGCAATTAAGAATATACAAGGATACCATAGTAAATTTTTATTTGTTTCTTTGTAAGGTAATTGTCAATTGTTATAGTCAAAAATCACAAATCAAGATAAATTAGAATGTAAACTTTAAGTTGCTGTATTAGAAAATGTTAAACTAAAATTAAGAAAATAAAACAAATATCAAATTACTGGGGCTTTGAAAGTGACAAGGAGGTAGAGGCACTGAGTTTGAACCCCAGCATCACAAAAATAGTATCTCAATTATTTTGTTATGTTTGTATCACATCTGAATATATTATAGAAAACAACATTTTAGCTAAAAACAAAGTAGATTTAGACTGAAAAAAATCTATATTAAACTTTTTAGAGTTTTGAGTTTCCACCTTGTGTGTCTGTTTTGTATACATGGTATTGTACTCAGATATGAGATACTGTTTGGCATACATCTGTTGGAAATTATAATCAAAGTGTTTAATTGATAAGGAGGTGCAATAGAAAATGGTGGAAGCCATGAATCTAAAAACTATAAGTCACTAGATTTCCTGAAATAAGTTTTACACTTGCAATTATTTCATCCCATTTCGGTTTTTCTTAGAAGAGATGTCCAAATTCAATTCAGAACGACTCATAGGCTTATAGCAGAGACTCCCATAACCCATTTCCTCATCTATTAACCAGGGAATAATAGCAGAGTTCACTGAACCTGTTGTTCTGTGTAACTGTGCTGACTCTTTGGAAGGGCTTCTCCAGACATTCTACCCAAACCTGCTCAGTAAATACCAGCTATTTTGATCGTGATGCTGGTTATAATGAAGAATTGAACAAACGGCTTAAGTACCTATATTCCCAACATTACACTAATATTGTAGCAGGAGAGACAAATTTAATGCATAATTGTTGCCTCTCAAGGAGTTTGTAATCTAACTAGAAAAACACAATCACATATATGAAACAATTGATTAGCCATCTAAACATAAATGCCATGGATTTTGTTCCAGCTATTACCATGTGTAAGAGGACACAGAAAATCTAAACCCATAGACAAATAAACTGACAGTCAAACATCCAGAAACCCCATTATTGCAAGCTTCTTTTCTATCTATTTAGAGTTAGAAAACACCACTGGGTTTATCTTTATTGCCATAAGTGTAAATCTAACTGGAAAAACATCAGTTTGTTTGAAAGATGTGGTTCTACTGAGGAAGAAATGAGGTCAGACAATTGATACATGTTTTAACTGACCTTGTTAGTTTGTATTTGTTGTGAATCCTTCTAGCTAACAGTAATATGAATATTAATCGCTACCACCTATCTAGAGCCTGCCATGAGTCAGGCATGTCAGGCACTTCACCCCCTCATTATTCCTTAAGGCAACTCTGTGGGAATTAGCATGTTCCTTCTGCAGATGAGGAAATGAGGACATGGTGATGAAGTCACCAGCCCAAGGTCACATGACTGATAAGAGGCGAGGTTGGGATCCAAAACCAGACTGCCTCATTCAAAACTCTCATTCACCCCTACCACTCACAGAGGCAGTTTCTATTTATAATTCTGGTGATGTTACAAAAAGTTGCACACAAGCCTTCCGGGTTTTCTTTAGTTTTGCTTGCTTTTATTTAGATGGGTCAGTTGCTCTTCTAACCCTGGATTACTTGGTTTGTCTCAAACTGGCCAAAACAGATTTAGACTAACCCTAACTGCCTCTGTTTGGAAACAAACTACTCTATTTGTTTGCAAATACAGTTGTACAAATTCCATTTTCCCTTCTTGAATTCCATCTTTCATTTCACTGAAGAAAGGGAATTTCCTGAATAGTTGGACTCTTCCAAGGGAACTGCCATGAACTACTTTCATAGAGGAGTTGGCCAAACTCCTTGAACTCAGAGCCTAGACTATTGACGAGATGTCTTCTAGAAGAGAGAAAAAAAAAATTCTATCCTCCCAAGAAAATTTCTGTCAGTCTGAAGGAACAAAGCTTCCTATCTTACTTTTAATAGTGCCATCTAGAAGGGATTTTTATAAATGGAGATTTGCATGAAAAAATGGAATGGAGAAAAAAAAAACATCTAACTTCTTAAGTATAAGAAGATGGAGGTGACTACCTCATAATGACCCACCATCTGCCATCCACTCAGATATCTCTGCTCAGGACATTTATTTATAGCTAATAAGGAAAGCATAATACTCAAGCTAATACTGAAGGCCAGTGGCTTTTCCATAGTAACTAGGCTGCCAAGCATTCTGGCACAAAATTGGACTCCAAAACCTCTTTTACTTCTCTAAGTTTGGGATACACTTATAGGTATTTTTAGAGGCAGAACATATTATTGAAAGGGATGTGTTCTTTGGAGGGGATAATCTGTAATCAAAGCTCAAAATATCATGAATTAACTGAGTTTGATTGGGAAAAGAGATGTCATTCAGAAAAAAAAGTCTCCCTCACAAACTCACCATATGCAGGAGTCTATGACACCTAAGATCAGCACTCTACAGAGCCACCTGACTAATAAAACTTGAGGAGGTTGACAGGAAGAAAAAGCAATGTGAAATCAATGCTATTCTCATTCTTCCTCTTTTTCAAAGCTGTAAACACTTGAGAATGCTGATGGACCTTTCTCTTTTGCTCACCATGCATTGCTTCAGAAAGCTCACTCTTGGTTCCTTCTTTGGAAGAATAGGGCTGGGATTAGAACTCCCTCTGCCTCTCATCAATTCATTTACACAGTTCCAGACCACAAAATAATGGTCTCCTATGTAAACCTTTAGCCAGTACATAATAACTAACCTAGGCTCTCCAGCACACTACTTCCTCCTGCATCTTTCCTCAATACCTTCCTGGTGTAGAACCACACCTTTCAAACCATCACTGGTTGGTCTCCTTAGAAAAACATTCCTGTGCCTCGACTCCAACCCTTTTTCCACACAGGTATTCATCATTTTATTCTGCCCAAGGTTTGGAACCTTAATGTAATGAGCTAACTCTTGAATTATATTGAATTTCTTCTACTCAAATGCCTTATTTTTTTTTTTTTTTTTTTTTTAGTTTTTTTGAGATAAGGTTTCTCTGTGTATCCCTAGCTCCCAGAACAGAAAAAAAAAGTTCTAGAAAGAGCATAACTTATATACATTCCCAGTCCAGATCCCATCTAGACCCACAATTTAGACTGCAGTTCACTGGGAAATTCCTGATAACCATCAGGGGCTTCCCAAATAGACATGTGCTCTTCTTTCCTCCATGAAGCCTTCCCTGGTCACTCCAGCCCAAAGTCATTGTCCTCATCTTAGAATGCCTAAGCTACAACTACATGTCGTGTCCTGTAATTAGGTAAATTATTGAGCAATGTAATTATAGCTAGCAGGACATTAAGTAAACGCAGCCATTTTCCTAACACCATGCTGCAGACCTAAAATACTAGAATCAGAACAATGAAACAACTTTCTTAACTTTGTGCAGTTAAGCTAGAACTGGAATCCAGGTTTTCTTCCTTCTAGTTCAGCACCATTTCCCTCTCCCTTGTTCACTAGCTTCCTGTCATTTCATTCTGACGCCCACTGTCCTTTTGTGCCTCTTCCCCCACTGAGACCACAGCTTGTCTGAAATCACATGAAGATGAGCACCATGTTTCAGGTCTGTTTTTCACCTATCAAGAAGGTACTGGTGGAGTTCCAGGAAGGGAAAATGAGCCCCCACAGGCACCTTTTAAAAGCCCAGTTTAAACATGTAGTCCCACCTAGCTCAAGCCCACAGTGGACACTTAGTATCCTCTGGTGCCTTTTGTCTTAAAACATTCTGATGAGTTTCAAGAGCCGTGTAGTTACAAGACTGGAAGTGTTCACACTGTTTGTACCTTCAGATCACTTCCTTCCTACCTCTAGCAATACTGAATGGCAATAATAATAACCAGACTAACAAATAAATAACCCTTATATTATATGATTAGCACCTGTAGGTTCCTTTGTCACCTTACCTTGAGTGAAGTAAAGATCAGTGCACCCGTGGCATAGAACAGCAGCAGCAACAGAGGAACTATGCATAAGAGCCATGGTTTCCTGAACCTCTGTTCCCCCCGAGGACTTGGCTGGCTCAAAGGAGTTTCCTCCATGAGGCTAGAACTCTTTCTCTGGAGAGAGGAGAGCTCTGGAAAGCAGATATGCACAAGTGATGGATGAAGGATGCAATGTCATGTTTTATAGTAATTAGCTGTGGGTGTGGGAGGTGGAGTTTTCCTTTGGAACACTGCTGAGCTCTAACAGTCATCATGGCACCAGGCCAAAAATGAAAAGGAATGGGGAGGCTGAGAGCCAACAGAAACACGGGAGGGAAAAAAAAAAAGCCACTATGAGGCAAGTTCAGGAGGACAAAAAAAAAAAAAAAAAAAAAAGCCTTTCCTGAAGCAAGAGGAAGTGCTGTGTGCATGCACAACCAGCCTCAGCTGCTGGAAGACGCTCAGTGCATTCCAAATTACCTCCAATAAAGAAAAATTCTTCTAAGAATAAATAAAACTTAAAACCAAGTTTTACCATACTGCACATGTTATGACTGGGTAAGACAGAGAGTTAGGGACCAGAAGAAGCAAGGGTGCACGGTTTGAACAATATAGTTCTCATGAAGTCATCACATTGCACACTTTACATATGTGCCATTTTATATATACACCATTTTTATTTAACACTTGCCCCTTGGTAGCAATTTAAAAATATCAAGTGAAAGGTATAATCACAAAGAAATTAATTTTCTGGGTTACAAAATGTGTTCATCCTGAAATAGTCTTAAAAAAAATGCATTTGGAGGCTGGAGTAATGGCTCAGCCATCACGAGTACTTGTTACTCTTGTGAAGGATCTGAGTTCAGTTCCCAGCAACAATATGATGGTTCCCAAGCATCTGTCACTCCAGTTCCAGGGGATCTAACCCCCTCTCTGACCTCTGAGGGTACCAGACACACACACACATATATATGTGGGCAAAACATTCATACACATGAAATGAATCTAAATTTTTTAAAGCCTGCAAGAACTTAGTAAATACTGGAAACTTGGAAAATAAAATAATGATGAATTTACTTACACCCTGGCCATGTTGAAACTAAATTCCATTGCTGGCATCAAATAGAAATAAAGTTATTCTTTAAAGGGGTATTTCCTCAGCTTGTATTCTGTCCTTTATTCCCAAATATAGATCTTTATTTATTCCTCCTGACACCAAAATTCCAATTTAGCATAAAACTGAAGAAGTCCCTTGTTCTCTGCACCTTAGCCTCCTTATCTGTTAAAACAAAATTATTATCTGTCTTCCAGAATGTCAGTATCATTTGCTAGAAACTTTGTGGGTTTTTAATCTAGACATACCCGAGAGCATTGCTTAGTAAAGTTCAGCCCTAACTTGCTATACATGTTAGTGGGTTTCTCTGAGCCTGGATTTGTACTTCATAATAGTTTTTCAAGAGTAAAATAAATGTACAAAAGTAAAATAAATGTCTTACAAAAGACATCCCATAAGGGTTAGTATAGTCTCTGCCCTCTTTAGAATTGTGAAGACAAAATTCAATTATAAAACCCTAGAAAAATGAATATTTCTTGTTATTTTTCATAGGAAATGATTCAACTGAAGTTAAATTAAATGAAAGTATTTTGGAGACAGACTTTTTTAATCTAAGAGAAAAGCAAAAGGGTTTTAAAAAGCAGAAACACATTTAATGCCCTCATTTATGGAAAAGGAAGCTAAGGTTACTAGAGATTGGGGGTTCCTCAAACCACTAATGGCTGATGAAGTGGAAATCCTAGCCCAGAAACCATAGTATTTTGTAACAAAGCCAAATCTGTCTTAGTGTCACACTATTTTGGGCAGTCTTTCCTATTGAGTTGTCAAATTTCAACTTGACCCTATGGTATCTTAACCAATAAACTACTCTTGAGGAAGATGGTTACATAAGAATAATTCATCAATACAACAAACATTTTTATGACTACGTACTAGATAATATCACACCGAGGTGAATGAGAAACTGACTCTTGAGGAAGAATACTTTGATCCTGTACCCCTTGCCTTTGTGTGACACAATCAGAGACCTTAAATCCACCCCTGAGAAGCAGAACCCTTTCCTTCTTAGACTTCATCCCATCTGCTCCTTTCTTGTCTCCTGTCCAAAGGTTAGACGGAACTTCTGCTTACTCACTTCAGTAGAGATGCATTCACATGAGGAACTAGGCCAAGTAAAATCCACATCCACCTTCGGATGAGATTGGGCTTGGGTCTATTCTTATTTTAGCTTTGTGACAGTATCTAAAGAAAATTGACACAGTTATCATGAGAAGAATGTACACTCCAGGGCGTCTTTCCATTAAACAGGACTCAGAAATGATGAAACTTCAAGTCAGCACAGGAGACAGTAGGGAAGGATTTTGACATTCTCAAGTTTTGAGTCATAACTGGTACTTGGTGAGCATAAGCCAAGAGAACATTTTGTAGCATCTCCGGATGCACCAAAGGCAAATGAATACCAAACTCAGTATTTATCCTAATTTAGGACCTCCTTTGGCTTAGATAGTCAGAAAAATATTTAAAAAAAAAAAACTTAAATCCAACTAGCAAATTGATTTTTCTTTTGTTTTTGAGATTATAATTATATCATTTCTCCCTTCCCTTTCATCTACCCAACCCCTCCCATATACCCCTACTTGCAAGGAGATTTGGAAGAATATTTAATACAGTCACTAAAGGATTTACCACCCAACCCCATTAAAATTATATGCACAGGGAAATCTGCACCCTAATGAATACTACATTTAAGACAGTACCTCAGAAAATAGATCTAGATAAGTTGAAATCATTGAAAAGACAGAGTAGGAATGGTTCTCTTGGCAGAAGAAAACCACTTTTTTTCTGAAGGAATAATAAAACTTAAGGAATATGTTAAGAGGCATGGACACCTACAAATGTTAGAAATTAAATGAAAATGTTCAGAAAAAAATAAAATAATTTCTTTCCATGTTTTCTCAGGTTGAAATAAAAGGATGTAAGATATACTCCACCAAGTAATTTAACTATATATATTATATTATATATTAACTATATATAAGTCATGAACTAAATAACACTAAAATACATTAGCCATCCACTCTGTGCATAATCATTCCATTTGAACATAAAGAATCCCTTTGTTGAATCCAACCGATGAGAGAGAGGAGAGAGACTGCATGAGAGAGACGTCGAGATCATGATGGGAGGATGTGCAGAGATGACCGGCCACACTATTGGAAGCCTATGAACTGTGGACTGGTGGCTGTGGAGCCCCCATGGGACTGGACTAGGCCCTCTGGATATGGAAGATGGTTGTTTGGCTCAAACTGTTTTGGGGACACCCAGGCAGGGGGATCAGAATCTGTACCTGATCTATGGGCAGGCTTCTGGAACCCGGTGCCTGTGGTGTGACACCTTGCACAGCCTTGGTGCAATGGGAAGGGGCTTGGACCTGCCTAGGCTCAGTGTGCCGGGCTCTGCTGACACCCCATGGGAGACCTCGATTTGGGGGGTGTGGGGATGTGGGATGGCTTGGGAAGGATGGCTTGGGGAGGAGGGAGAAGGGGGGATCTGTGGATAGCATGTGGAGTGAGTAGAAATGTTCTTGATAAAGAAAAATGAAAAAAAAAAAAAGAATCCCTTATTGTTGAATGATCCTGCTATAAAAATGATAAAACTGACACTTGAGAGGATAATTCATTAGCTCGTACAAGTAGAAGAGAGGCTGAATCCTCATCTGTTGAACCAGAACATCCATATTGTGTATATCTCTCTATACTAGATAAGGTGAGAAATGTGTTATATCTATGACAGAGCATTAATACATGATCAGCTTCTTCCCTAATTCTGTGTTACTCCGGTCTACAGTCCTTACCCCAATCTTCTTTTACAACTGTTTATTAGGACTTCATTCTCATTGGTAGTGTATAGTGTCACACATCCAGTCAGAAACATATACTATGTCATAATTTAGTGAGGAATGATATGCATATGATCTAAGATACTCTAGACAGTAGAGTCTTTCTTATCATATTTTCTCAAATATGGAGATAAATAAATGGATATAATTACATAGGGAAGAGAGAAGGGGGAGAAAAAGAAAGGGAAGAAAGGAAAGGAAAGGGAAGGAAAGATGAAAAGAGAGAAAAGGAGGGGAAGGGAGAGGAAAAATAGGAGAGGAGGGGTAAGGGGAGGGAAAAGAGAAGAGAGGAGAGAGACACTTAAATAATTAGGATTTCAATCTTGGAATAGTTCAAATTTAGAATTATTAAGATTGATAAATGTCCTGTCTATAAAAAATAATTGTAGCCCAGTC
Source organism: Onychomys torridus (assembly GCF_903995425.1). Taxonomy (NCBI): domain Eukaryota; kingdom Metazoa; phylum Chordata; class Mammalia; order Rodentia; family Cricetidae; genus Onychomys; species Onychomys torridus. Next base: position 33,030,124 of record NC_050453.1, read on the forward strand.
AGTGGTAGAGTGCTTGCCTAACCTATACAAGACCCTCAATTTGATCACCCAGCATCAAAACAAAGATGATAGTGTATAACTCACTATTCATAAGTAAATATATGTGTTCATCTATATATAGATATGGTATGTCTATATGTGCAGATGTATATATACATATGTAGATGTATACATATATGTGTATATTATATCTACAATAATTCTAAATTATACAGAAGTTCCTCATAATAATCCTCAGACCATATTTTCTAAAGAACTAGCTACAGCCCTAACCAACGTGGTCTAAAGAATATTTTTATTCAAACTATATTTTTATTTTTTTAATTGTTTGACAGTTTTATACATTTACATAATGAACTTTGATCATTTTCATTTCCCTATTTCCTTTTCTCATCCCAATTTCTTTCTTACTGGAATATTTCTCCATAAGTCTCCTCTTGTCTGCATAACTTCTTGTTGTGTGTGGGCCACAGAGTCAATGAGCATTTCATGCCTGAGAGTGGGTGGAAGGTTTATTTTACTGAAGCAAGACATTTTATCATGGAACACTAATGAACAAAATGACAGCTATGCTCCCAAAACCGTTCATTCCCAACAGTCCCTCAGGGAGGGGTAGGACCTCTTAAGGCTCCTCCAGATGCAAGTTTGTGAAGATAACCACATCTGCAGTGAGTTTATGAGTGCAGCAGCTCTGTCATGTCCAGAGAACATCTCTTGCTGCACATTTCCCCATCTTCTGGCTCTTCCTTTCTTTCCATCTCCTATTCCATGATGTTCCCTGAGTCCTGAGGAGAATAATGTAGCTGCCCTGTTGAGGGCTCTACTATCACTTACTCTTGGCCTTTTGGCCAGTTCTGGGTTCCTACATTAATTGCTGTCGGCCACAGTAAGAAACTTTTCTGATGGAGGTTGTGCATCTAATCTACAAGTATTAACATGAGTATTTACAAGGCAGTTAGACAACATGATCCTTTAGCAAAACAATAATATCAGGTATTCAGTTGGACCTATGACTTCCTCCACCATGAACTCTTGATGAGATTAATAGAATTAACGCATGAGTTCCTGAGCCTCAAATCCTCTAAGAAAGTGGTTGGTTTCCATGATAGTAGTCATGCCATTAGCACACTAGGAAGGCACATCTTCCCTAGCAAGCCATTATTTCAGGATTCATGGTTCATAGCTGGATACAATCAAACTGTTATAATCTCTTAACTTGGAGAGTTGTTTCTATGTTCCACATTATCTTTCTTTGTTATAATCTTTGCTTGTAAACATTTTTAGAGCTCTTGCCAAAAATTCTTTGTTATTTGTATATATTTTATTAGTGCAAGTACAGGCATTAAGTAACAATGTCTACTGTCCAATTTCCATGGAAATCTTTATTTTTTTTTAACCTTGTGCTTAACTATTAATCTTTTAGAATGGCTGTGTGAGGTTTCAAGTTCCTGACTCTGAACTCTATAGCTTGAATCCACTATGTCAGTCATTGTGTAAATATCCTAACTGTGAGAGAAGCACTTTTATTTATTTATTTATTTGTTTGTTTGTTTGTTTGTTTATTATGTATACAGTGTTCTGTCTGCATGTGTGCCTGCTGGCCAGAAGAGGATGCCAGATCTCATTACAGATGGTTGTGAGCCACCATGTGGTTGCTAGGAATTGAACTCAGGACCTTTGGAAGGGCAGCCTTTAACCACTGAGCCATCTCTCCAACACCTGAGAAGCACTGTTTAAACAGACTTTGATGAGAGATAAAGCTCCCTTCTCATAATTTGTATGGAGAATAGATCATCCCATTTTGCAATATGACACGACACAAGCTACTTGAAGCCATCAACACTGCCTTAGATGCTGTAATAAATCTCCATTGCTGTTAAATTGTATTTTGCTCAATATCACAGAGAATTTGGTATTTTACCTGTCAATCTAGTTGAAGTAAAAGGTTTTAAAATTCCTGACAAATTATTTTACCCCACTCTCCTGGCTTTCCTTGGTCATCTCTGGAAAGGAGTTCAAGGAAATTTTTCTTAACCTACTATTAACCTCTCTACCAGACGAAAATCTTAAACGTTCACACTACCAATCATGGCCTAACAGGGCCAGTGTAGAAGCAGCAGATATCCTCTCAGTTTGCAGTGCCCAACCCTGAGTTGTGGTTTCATAAAAATATTCTATAAAAGCCTAAGAGACATTTTCTCTCCTGGTTATCCATTTACATTTTAGTTCACATATTGTAACTCATGGCTCAACTTTTTGGTGTTGAACTGAAAAGTTAGGGTAATAAGAAAGACTTGGGCTCTTCTATATGCAGTGATTCCTAAATATAAGAGTCTGTGCTACTGCCCTTATTTATTTAGGAATATGTTAGGAACATTAATTAATACCTTCTTGTAGCAGGCTTTCCTTTGGGCCACCAACCAGCTCCCAAATCATGACATGGAGACATTATTAGTTATGAATGTTTGGCCTTAACTTATGCTTGTCCCACTAGTTAAATTAAGTTACTTAATTTAACCTGTTTCTCTTCTTCTATGTTTTGCTTCAGGACTTTCTACCTTTCTTTCATTCTGTATGTTCTACTTTTTCTGCTTCTTCTGTGTCTGGCTGGCCAGTGGCTGCCTGACTGGCTGGTCCCAGGCATCCCCCTCTCTTTCTCCTTCATTCTCTCTCGAGCCTCCCCCTATATATTCTCTCTGCCTGGCAGCCCTGCTTATCCCTCTACTACCTAGCTATTGGCTGTTCAGCTTTTTATTAGACCAATCAGATGACTTAGGCAGACAAGGTGAAACAGCAACACATCTTTACCTAGTAAAACAAATAAATTGTAAACAAAAGCACCACACCTTTACATTATTAAACAAATGCAACATAAACAAATGCATCACATCTTTACTTAGTTAAAGTAATATTCCATAACACCTTCTCTGTACTAATACAATGTTAGAGGCTTCAGTGCTAATAGATAAAGGCCAATCTCTACAAATTTCTTGTTTTTTTCTTCTTCTTGGCAACTGGGAAAAGAAACACATATATGAGATCAATAAAGGGAGCACTGTACAGCTGATCTGAGTACTCAATATCTAATGATAAGTTTTATAAAAGAAGGAATGTCTTGGCTGAGACAAAGTCACAAAGTTAGGTAGGTTAGCCAATCAGCTACTGTTTATATTAATGAATTCGCTGAGCACTATACCATACTTACTATGTAGAGTACAATTCATAAATGCATTTAATGTATGTATATGATGTATATGTGTACATTATGTAGAGCACTACAATGATTTTAAACATTTTATATTATATATTTACATTTACATTATGTAGAACACTACAATGATTTTAAATATTTTACCTGAAAATAGACAAATAAATCAAAATTCTAAATAATAAATCTAAATTTAAGGAATCATTGCTCAGTCATTGCTAAGTCTTCTTCTATATGAAAGCTTCCCAAACTTGTATCAAAAATGTAAGTCTGTAATGAGGAATTTCTTTCTTATGTAACTTCCTCAGAGTTACTAAGTAATTCAATTTCAGATTATAATTGGCCAAGCATCCAGAGTTCAAGCCAAACTATCTGTCTATCCAGTTTGGTGATTAGCTATGCATACAGTAGCACATTCCTCTCTAAAGAGGGAACTTCAGGCCCACATGCAGTGGAAAAAACACTGAATCACAGGCACAATCGTGGAATGTAGCTTTGATTTGAAATGGAGCTAGCTGAAGGCAACAAGCAGTTTTCACTCACTGAGTAAAGAACAAACACCCATGAAGAGTTACATGAGAAAGTTATGCCATGATAAGATCTAAATTATTTCAAGTCATTCTTTGCCAAGCAAGCCTAAGGGAAGTCTCCTTGGCTACAGGTAAAGTTATTGCCCCTCCCCACACGTACACTGCCTCCTCCATCCCCAGAAGCACTGGTCACTCATTCCGTGAAATCTCCATTCAGTTCTTTCTCCTGTGAATTCCTGGACCATATCAGGATTCAGCCTATCAGGTTGCAGTGCCAATGAGTAGTGATTTCTAGTGTCAATCACAAAAAAACAAAACAAAACAAAAAAACCCACACATAAGGAAGACTGAAAATGATGAATTAGTAACCGGAAATGAATTTCATGTTAAAGACATATCCTCTGACAGGCACCATATTTAAAGTTTAACCTCATGGATTATTTTGATTACCTGATATTCTTAGCATTATTACAAAGCAGGTCTCATTAGGACTCATAAAAACCCAAGGTTAATTGTGCAACTTACCCAAAGTCACACGACTGATAAAAATCAAATATAAGTCATTTTAATTCTAAAATCTATTCTTTCCTCTATGTCTTGATATGTAGATGAATATCTGAACTTGGGGAAGGACTTTTAAATAAAAAATAGTAATGTTAAATCCTTATAAAGGGCATTTATTAATATGGTATGCTAATAATCTCTTTTGAAAGAAAAACTTATTAAGTGTAATTTTCAGACAGAAATAACTTTTTGGCTCTGTGTTCAATTTTGTATTCTTTCTCATTTTCCTCCTTAATCAAAAAATGGCTTAAGTTTCCAAATGGGGCCATTTTATGTCAAGTTTTAAATTACAATGAAGATACAAAATGCCATAGAAATAGCATAACTTTTTCCAGGCACAAATTTTTTGCCATATTGTTCCATTTTTCTTAAAAGAAATACTATCAATTTACATTGTGGAAACCTTTACACATTACTTGATAGTATTTATATAATAACATATATTATAAATGTTACCTTTTGTGCTAATTTATGGATGAGAATACTAATAGCAAAATTTGTTGGCAAACACTGATCCAACAGAATAAGTAGGAATTTAAAAAGAAATGTAGAACCAAGGAGAGTTGTGAGAAACTGATGAATGATCCAATTTTAGTAATTTCTTTTAAAAAAATAAATAGAATTCAAATAGAAGGGAGATGGGGCAGTAAGAATATAGGGCTAACAGATGATCCAGGAACCTTCAGAGTCAGTTGGGAATATGCTGAACACACAAAGACTGGCCTGAATAATTCCATTGGAAGTGATGACATTACCTAATCACAGCAGTAACAAATGTCGTCCTCTGAAATTCTCCTCTCAGCTAAGCAGGAATTGATCACCCCAACATAAATACTTGGCCAGGCTGATCTGAGGTCACCAATACACAAGGCATTTTTAGTTGCAAAGCAGGAATTATGTATTCTGAGTGGGAAAAGTACATGGTTTGTCTGGAAGACTGAATGGATTTCTGAAATGCATGAACTAAGAGAAAGAAAAGTGTGCCCTAGTTCCCTCTTTTCCCTGTTCCAACCCCAACCTGCCTTTGCCCTCCTCTGTTTCACGTAGTCGCATAAAGCTAATAAGTATGGGAAGGCCAGACTTCCTTTGCTGCTAGTGTTCCTCTGTGCTCTGCTCTTGGAGGGAGTAGGGAAGTACTTCATAGTTAACACTTTAGCGAGGCAGAAAGAGTCCAGCCAACAGGTCAAGAATTTCAAATTCTGGGTCTGATAGTATCTAGTTAATGTGTGACCTTGAATATGAGAAAAAAATCCTCTTTAGATTTTAGCTTCTTTATCCATAAAATATAAAACAAATACGTTATAAACTATAAATCCATACACAAATGTGAAATAATTGCCATGCTTTTCTGCCTTTGACATTTAACTTGCCAGACTACTTTTCACTTACTCTTTTTCTATTACAACTAGATTCTTATGGACTCCCTCCCCAACACACACACACACACAAGTCTGTGACGACAAATGAACATTAAAGTAGTTGCATTTCCTAAGTGTTTATTTATCGTCTGTGTTCCCTTGTCTGAAGAAACTGGCCAAATAGAGCAGATCCTGGAGAGTTGTTGAGTCTGCAGTGTGGGTGGACAGGACAGGATTCAAGATTCTTCCGATGCTCTTTCAAGGTCTTCTCACCATAAAATGTAAAAGCTGAAAAAGATTGCTTTAACTTACCCATTTTCCCAATAATGGGATTATAGGCACAGAGATTATCTAGTTTAGATTCCTAAAATTCTGCCACTATTCTGTTATGTAATTAAGTACTTACTTGAAAAGTGTTGCAGTAACACCCACTCTATTAATTGATAAGTATGAATATATTCAAGATTAATTGAAAATATATTTAAATATTATTTTCCTCATATTTTCAAGGACCAAGATGTTGTTCTAAATACTCCAGAAAATTATGGTGAAAATGTTATGTCTTAGGCCACACCTAAGGTATATATATGCTTTCTTTAAAATATTTTAACAGTATATAAAAGCACAGTAGATAATTGAGATCATGTATAATTATATAACCTGTATATAAACACTGTAAGAATACAAATTGTATTAATTTTATTTCTTTATAATAATAATAGAACTATGACTTAAAGTCTCAAACTCAGCAATAGTCTCAGCAATACACACAAAGAGACTTTTCACCAACTGTTGCCAAAGATTTCCCTTCTTGATTCACCCTTACCCCACCCTCTATGTGTAAGACTGTAACTGTTGAAAAACAGGGAGTCTAGATGTGACCCACTTTCTTGTTTTCTCATATTAACCATGCCTGGGGCCAGCTGTTCAACCCCAGCTACAGGAAAGACAGGTAAAGAATTAGAAGTAGGAAGGGGAGACTACTCAGACCGATGCAAGCCCTCAGTGGAGGTCTGGAGTTCCTTTACACCACTGGGACTCCTTTGCCCTGCCCTGTAAGCAGCCTTAGGTGTTGTACCAAGTGGGTAAATGCATGTGTACCTATCTATGGCTGTCATAACAACTTGCAATGAACTCAGTAGTTTGAAGCAGTTTCCATCTTAGAATTCTGTAGGCTGGAAATCTAGTAGACCCACAAAGCTGTCATAAACTCATCAGCTGTCATGACCACTTTCCTGAGGCTGCTGAGAAGAATCTATTTCTAGGCTCCTCCAGGCAGCAGGATTCTGTTCTCCTCCACCTTCAGGTGTTTAGTCGAGTCATGCTCTGAATCTCTCTGACACCAGCCATACAAAGTTTTCAGTGTTTAAAGCACCCTACAGTTCATTGGGCCCACTAAATAATCTGTAATAATTTATGAGTGCATATATTTATCAAATCTGATAGGTCCTTCTGGCTATCTACGGTGATTGTCACATTGTGGAAGTTATGGATTGGACATCTTTGGGTGGTCCTTCTTACTTCCACAGGAAAACATCAGAGTCCCAGGGCAAGTACTGCTGCATTTTCCATGTGCAGTGGGCTATTTCCAGGAGTCTTCTGCCACAGGCTCAGCTTCTGAAGGCTTCAAAGGAATTATCCACAATGACTGTTACTCTCTCTGTGATGTGACCTGGTCTCTATAGAGATGGAAGGTTAGACTAGGGCATGAAGAGGAGCCATGTTCTCACACACCACACCAGGTAGCCCCATCACAGGATTTTCTTCATAGCTGTTCTGATCCTTCCCGTCTACCATGGCCCCTTGCCTCTGACTCTAGCTATTTGAAATCAATAAAGAAGGGAGGTTGCTTTGAAATCTGGCTGTTCTGCTGTGGGATGTCTTTCTGTATGCTGTGAATACGTGTTGCTCTGATTGGTTGATAAATAGAGCTGTTTGGCCAATGGTGAGGCAGAATAAAGTTAGGGAGTACATTCAAGCTGGAGAGAGAGGAGGAGAAGGGAGATGCTGCTAGCTGCCACCAGGAGAAGCAAGATGTAAGCCACAAGCCACGTGGCAAAGGATAGATTTATAGAAATGGATTAATTTAAGATGTAGGAGCTAGCTAGCAAGAATCCTAAGCCATTAGGTCACATAGTTTGAAAATAATATAAGCCTCTGTGTGTTTATTTGGGACCAAGTGGCTGTGGGATGCCAGAGGGAGGGATTTGCCCCTGACCGAAGGGCCCAGGCAGGACCAGAGAAACCTTCCAGCTACATGGTTTCTCTTTGTAAAACTTGGAACAGGCAGCTGTATGGCTTACAATTTTAAGTTTAGAACAAAACATCCATTTGTATATCCTTAGCTGTGAGATGTCAACAGTGACAGCTTTACCAGTCACCAAGATACAAGGAGTTTAAGAAGATGACAAACACTTTTCATATCCAAATCTATGACCACATTTTTATATTGCTTCATACCTGACATTTTTCTCTTAGTCTAGAATAGCTATTGTCACATTGTAAATAATCTGTAAGTTAATAATCAATATTTATATACTCTATAATAAATGTATACAGCAATATATTGTTCTCAGAATTTTTAAATTTTGAGAAGCATAAAAAGTAATACATCATCAAGTACTTTCATGTGTCTTTCTCAAATTTTGGTGCAAAAGAGAAGAGATCAGGCAAGTTCAGGGTAGTAGGACCATAGATATTGGTGCTAAGCAGTGTGACAAAGATCCCACAGAGCAAGTGGACCCTGACTTCTAGACACATTATTATCCACTGTTGCTCTATACTCAAGCTTGTTACTTGGGCTCAAAACCAGACATAATAGTGATTCAAATGTGATTTGAAAGTTTGTGTCAAGTGGATGTCCAAACTCTACCTGTTGTGCTCCTCTTAACGTCACTTCTGCTGAGTGATGTCACTATGATGTCATCATCATAGTGAGGAGGCTCAACACTGCTTTGTGGCAGAAAAGGTTCAGCCATGGTCTGTTACACTTCTTAGATTGTCACTGTCTATCATGGTGCAGAGGCTCAGCACTGCTCTGTGGCAAAAAGGATTCAGCCATTGTATGTTACACCTATTTGTAGTGAGGAGGATTCTTAGGGTGTTTTTTCCCTTCCTTCAGTAAGAGTCTCCTGCCAAGGGGAAGTCAAGAATCTGCTTCCTGGAATCCCCTATGCCAGAGGCCGGTATTAAAGTAAAAAAGCCACCTTTCTGTGTCTATTTCTTAACCTTGTGATGATCAGCTACTGCCACACTCAGAAATTTGATCCTCTCTAGAGTGACAACTTTCTAATCTTGCCATCTTTTAACTTCTTTTAAATTATATTATATTTAGTGGGAAGCAGGGAGCTGACATGGCACACACATGGAAGTCAGAGGACAACTTGTAGAGGGTGGTTTTTCTCCTCTACTCTGTGGGTTCAAGAGATCAAACCCAGGTCATCAAGCTTGGTGACAAGCAACTTTATGGGCTGAACCATCTTACCAGTTTGACCTTGTCATCTTAATTCAGTCCATCTTCTGTGTTTTCACAGATCTTATTATGTTTATCCATGTAGTACTTAGCACACCACAGTAAAATCAGCTGCTTATTTATATGTCTTCCAGAGGCAAGTATTTTTTGAAAATCACTTAACATTCAAAGTCAACCCCAGGCTGTCTCATAGTTAATAAACACTGGATGGACATTTTTTACTAATGCTAGGTCATCATAGAACAGCAACCAGACCAGATTTAGTTTCCATGGCTTGAATATATAGGTATTATGATGGTACCCATTCTACCTATAATGACCAACATATCTGACTATAATGCCTCACTCTCTTTCCCCCCACTGAGATTATGACTGCTAAGGTGAGGCTGAGCAAAGGAAGCAAGCAGTGTGTGTACTCACCATGTTGCCTAAGCCTGTCACATAAACAGCATGACTCATATTAGTCATGTCCATACTAGAAGCCCAGAAGTATCCTGGCAGTGGTTTATGGTTAGCAGGAACTTACTACTGTCAGCTTTGAGTGATCACAGTGTGTCTGTTTCCTAATGTGTATTGAGCTGTGCAATAACATACGCTTTGCTACAAAACAACAGCCCTATCAAAAAAGTAAGTAGAGGGAGCACATGCTTCCCAAGAGGGATGACAATATTCCACTTATCCAAGATGAACTGAACAGCTGACATGCCTTCCAAGCAACTCTTAAGTTTGTTGTCAACTTGTAATTGTAGTATTGCTCGGTCCTCCCTTTCACCTGTGGTGAGGCACTGTACTTACCTTTAACAATGGCTTTGGATTAGGCTGAAAGCCTCTCAGAGACCAGAACTATGCTTTATCTCCATCTGTACTGTGTCTGCTGTTGAATGTGTACAAGAGGAATGAATAGATAAGTTAAAGACTATGTTGATTGCCTCATTCTATTTTTCATTATTATAGTAGAACACCACAAACTGGATAATTTACAAACAATGAAAGTTTATTTGGATTATGGTCCTAGAAGCTAGGAAGTCCAAGACTAAGGAGTCACTTCTAATAGGACTTTCTTTTTGCCACAAACATCTTTAGAAAATACTGACTCCTACTGTAATCACATCCAAGACTGGGTACCCACATTCAACTCCTACAAATACCCTTCACACACATATATGAGTGTGTGCAGACACACATGAATAATTTATTTTAAGAAGTAAGCTGGAGTTTACATTTATACCCATGAAGTTAGTTTTAATTTAATATTCACAAATGGATAGGCTAAATTTATCCATTTTGTACTTAAGGAAATGTAAGGTGCACAGAAGTGAAAAGGCTTGCTAAGTTTGCTGGTGCCAAGGGGCAGAGCTGAGAAGAGACCATAAGTATGACAGTTAATACTGATCATCAACCCATCAGGATCTAGAGTCACCAAGGAGACAAATTTCTGATAATAGCTTTGATGAAGCTTCTAGAGTAGGTTAATTAAGGTCAGAATACCTGTCCTAAGTATAGATGGCATCATTCCATGGGCTGGAATACCAGAGAAAGTGGAATGCCAACATTCATCTCTCTCTGCTTCCTGACTATGAATACAATATGACCAGCTGCCTCACATACCTGCCAGTGTGACTTCCCCTCCATGAGGGACTGTGTTCCCTGGAACCGTGAGCCACAGTAGACCCCTTAAACTGCCTTTGTTGAGTATTTTTTGCCTTATGTCTTAGGTTAGGGTTACTATTGCTGTGATGAAACACCACAACCAAAATGCAAGTCGGGGAAGAAAGGGATTATTCTGCTTATACTTCCGTATCACTGTTCATCATTGGCGGAAGTCAGAGAGAAACTCAAACAGGGCAGGAACATGGAGACAGAAGCAGATGCAGAGGCCATGGAAGAGTGCTACTTACTGGCTTGCTGCCTCTGGCTTGCTCATCCTGCTTTCTTATAGAACCCAGGACCACCAGCCCAGTGATGGCACCAGTCCACAATGGGCTGAATCTTTCCCCCATCAATCACTGATTTAAAAAATGCTGTATAGGCTTGCCTACAACCTGACCTTATGGAAGCATGTTCTTTTCCCTTTTTTGCAGGGGTGGGGGGATGGGAGGGAGAGAGATAAGGGGAGTTCAAGACAGAGTTTCTCATTGTAACCCTAGCTGTCCTAGAACTTGATTTGTAGAACCAGTTGGCCTCAAATTCAGAGATCAGCCTGCCTCTTCTTCCCAAGTGCTGGGGTTAAAGGTATGTGCCAGCCTTGCCTAGCTGGAGGCATTTTCTTAATTAAGGTTCCCTCCTCTCAGATGATTTTTGCCTGTGTCAAGTTGACATAAAATATACAACCATCCAGTACACCTCAGTAATAAGAAAAGTAGAAACATACACAGTCTGACTGCCATGCTACTTCTATTATGAGAGTCTCTAGAATACCATCTACCAAGGGGGTAAGCATTATCATGTAAAAGACCAGAGCTACAGTCCTTGTGAGCTATATCTGGCTGTGAATTATCTGACTGCATGCAAAACAAATATGGTATTCACTGAAGTGTTCATTTCAAATTTAAAAGAGAGTATACATTTATCTACACAAAAAAAGTAAAGTAGTTTTTGGAACTGTGCCCCTCTGTGACATACAGAGGACATCTGATCGTATCTTTCATTATGGTTTTACAGAAGAATTTAAAATGCTGTCCAAATGTATCAAATGAACCTCTGTTGAAGCAGATGAATAATGCCTAAAATGTTAAATCATAACAAAACTTTTAAGAGGCAGAGCTTAATGGGAGATCTTCTAAGAATGGGGATGGGCCTTACAAGGGTATTGGATACACACACACACACACACACACACACACACACACACACACACCCCGCGCGCGCGCGCTTTGTTCCCTGGCTATCAGATAAATAGTTGTGTCATATGGTCCCACCATAATATGGCCATTGCTATAAGCTCAAAACCAATAGGGCCATCTGGCCATAGATTGAAAACTCTAAAACTTTGAGCCAAAATCAACTTCATTTTTTAAACTCATCATCTCCAGTATTTTGTCACAGTAACAGAAAACTAACATCACACATTACCTACTGGTGAGTAAGTAATGTAAAAGAGGAAGGAGTAGGTTTTCTTCATCTTTTTGACATGTAAGAGAGACTATTGAGTAAAGGAAGGTAATTGTTAATATAATTTAACAATAACTTCTATTTTTCCTAGACTTACAGGCATACTTTGAAGGCAAGCTAGATTATACATTCTGTAACAATTATTACCTCTGGAGATCCCAACCATCTGGGCTCCACACCCTTTTAGAAGAAATGTAAGTATGGCTGCCAAAGCCACACACTGTGATCAAAAGCAACTGAAGGATAAAAGGGAAGAAGAAGAAAGGCAGAGAGAATTCCCAAGTACTCACAAACTTGCAGAGATAAATTTTACACCATTTAAAGGAAGTAAATGTCTTTTTATTCCTGTTTATAACTACAAGAAATAGTTTGCAAACACGTTTTTCCTTTCTCTGAATAATTGGTGGGCCACCCATACTCTAGAATTGTGACCATGTGACCAGCTTTGAAGAGTCAGCTGATTCCCAGTACCTTTGAGTTCTAATGGGGACTCTTCAAAGAACCACAAAATCAAACCTTTATGAGCCCTTGGGATCAACTCTAGCATTTTGTGACACTGACCACCCTTGAAGGTGTCAACACCTTATCACACATACCCCAGCCCCATTTCCTTTATTTATTAACAAAATAACAAATCAATTCTAGTTGCCACAGAGACCGGTTGTTTCACTCAGGAAATCTATGAAATACAGAAGGTTGAGGGGGGAAGTTGGGTTCTCCAAAACACATAGTGTTAGTCATGTTGCAAGATGGCAGCATGCCAAGAAATTAACTGCTGCCATATTTATTTGTGTGGACTCAGACTCATGCTTTCCTCAAAGTTTTCTTCAAGAGAAGGATCAGGTTTTCTTCACAGAGGAAAACAAACGTCTTACCTGTGCTATTAGAAGACTCTGAACTTTGAGTATTTGAGAGGCAGGGAGGACTGTGCTGCTAGCCCAGTAGTAATTATTATGCACAGATGACAAATCTGAACTGTACTTCAAGATGACAACTGGGCAAAGTCAGGTGCATGGATCCAGCTTCCCACTTACCATTCCCATCTGGAATCCCATTACTCATCATGTCCAAAACTGAATTCATTTAATCACTATTAAAATAATTCTTCCTTGTAATTTTGATCATAGAAAATCCTTTGTTCAGCCTACATCCCACCCAACAGCTCATTCTTTATTCCTCTTCCTTACACACTTCTTCTCTCCATCGCAATCTTGAATAAATCTTGCGGGCACGTTGTTTTCTGGTTTAATGGCATGGCCTAAATTACTACAGCAACAGCTTCCACTCTTGCTTTTTTTAAGTTCATTGTCCATAAACTATATATAGCCGCCATGATCTTCTGAAAGAGAGATAAAGACAGAGATAAACAGAGGTGAAAAGAGGAAAGGAAGGAGGATAGTCAAGTTTTTGAAGGGACCTGAACACAGCAGGGGGCTCCCTCCCAGTCCCCAGATTAGGCACAAACCACACCCAAACACCTATCTTCACAGAGAGGTCCTTTACTAAGTGGGAGATGGAAAGTAAAGTGGCTCGTTTCTGACTCAGGCAAAAAACAGCAGCAAATGACCTTGAGGTGTGATTTTTTTTTAAGAGGAAAAGTGGGGAGGTCTGTGTTAAAATAGACTAAGATGCAGTGGTATGTTTTGATTGGGCATATTAATTAAGGTAGCCAAAAGGGGGCTTTTGATGGCTGGACTTCAATACTTTGATAATTGTACCTTGGTGATCAGCCTAAGGAATGAGTCTGGTATAAGAAAGTGTCCAAATAAGACACTTTGGTGGCTAGCTTTAGGGATGGAATCCATGGTTTACAAGGGAGGGGGAAAGAGCAAGACCTGTCAGAGCCATGTTTGCGATGCTCAGGCCTGCTAGATCTCTACAGTTTCCATTGCACTAGTCACTCTGTGGTTATTGCTATGCATTTACTGCCTTCAGGTAAGTCCTGATGCCTAGTTTATCTGCTGCTATTATGCCGACTTTTCCTCATACCTTAGCACACTCTTGATCAGTCTCTATAATAACACAAAATTATCCCCTTCGTTCTTAAGTGGTATTCTTTCACCCCTGGATCTTGGATTAAGCTATTTGGCTTCAGATACTTTTACCATTGTCTCCACAACCTTCCCTTGGCTCACTGCTCCTTATCTTTAACATTTCTTCTGGCCATCCTCTCTATAATCCTTGTGGTCTAAGGTGAATGCCTTATAATTACCCCTAAGACAGTGTAGAGGGAAACACCACATATTTGAAGTAAAATATTGCTATAGGAGCCTTCATACAAGGGCAGTGTCATAAGTGCATAATAGATGAGGTGGATGTTTGCCAAAAAAAAAGTCTGAAATTTTTTGGCTGTGGAACATACAATTGCTTACTACCCAAATTAGTAGATTGGGTTGGGGAATTAACCTTCAGCAAGCAGGATTACTCTTGTTAGATGTGTGGCTGGCATCATAAGAAATGACCACATGATCCAAAAGGCAAAATTTGACTTCTACAGAAAGGTACACAATAATAGTGAGCATTGGCTAATTTGTATGGAGTGGCAGGTTTGGGGAGAAGTTGACATTTTGGCAGTGAGAAGAGACTCAAGAGAATAGAACCTTACATTCTGGAACTAGAAACTAGAAACATACATGTGGGGGTTACAACATGGCGTTCTCTTAAAATGGAGTCATCCTCGATCAGATGACCAGCTAATCTTGATGGTATGCCTCTCACAATATTCACTGGAAGCTAAAAAGGCAAATCAGGGCTTAGAGACTTGCTGCTTTATGAAGACTATTTAGAAAGAGTGTGAGACACTGTCTGGCAGCAAGATAAAGCATGGAACTTTTGCAACACATGTCAAAATTTTCAGTTTGCACAAGTCCTCAGCCTCTCTTCAGACTCCTCTCTCTGTTAATACCCAAAGATTCTTTAAAACTCTGTAGAAAATATATTTAATAAATATCCCTGGAATGGCTGAAATAGGTGGTATTTAAATACAAAATTGATATGAACAGTGAACAAAGATAGGCATGTTGAGAATTAGATTCAAAGAAGGGAGTTTGCTGCAGCATCAGTTGTCCAGAAGAATGTAGATTTGTCTGCTCCTTCTGACCCCAGAAGATTTATTAATTATGGAAAAATGGCATGTCATTTACTGTCATGTCTTTAATGCCCACCATAGTACTAGATGCACAGTAGAGGCTCTGTAAACAATGGTTTGACCCATTAGTAAGAAGTAAATTGTAGGTTGTCCCCTCTACATAACACCACCCCCATTTATTCTTCCCTTATAATAAAAGCTTTCTCATTTTTTATTTTTGAAATTACAGTATAATTACAATATTTTTCCCTTTAGTTTACCCTCCAAACCTTCTCATATACCCCTCCCTGCTCTCTTTCAAATCCATGGCCTCTTTTATCATTAATTGCTATTTCATTCACATATGTATACACACACACACACACACACACACACACACACACACACACACACACACACATTCCTAAATATAACCTGCTCAGTCCATATAGTTGCACTTGCATGTATGATTTTCAGGGCCAACCATTTGGTACTGTATGTCCAAATGGTTTGCTCTTCCCTGGAGAAGACCACTTTTACTCCCATCTTTCTTTAGTTGCTTATAGTTCCTTCTGTAGCACTGAAGCCTCCTGGACTGTTCCCAATCCACTTTGGTATGTCACTGGTGTTGTTCTTGTTTAGTTCACATTTGGGCAATCATGTTGGTGAGCCTTTATGGGTGTAGCTTTTGATATTACTAGAAAACACATCTCACAGCAAAATCCCTGATCCTTTGGCTCTTACACTCTTTCCACCCCATCTCCCACAATGTCCATCTTAAGTATGGGAGTGCTTTGTAGATGTATCCACTAGGACTGGCCTCCACAACTCTGCATTTTGATTGGTTGTGGTTTTCTGTAGTTTTCTCTGTCTGTTGAAAAGAGGTTTCCTTCATCTGAGAGGTGAAGACTATACTTATCTGTCGGTATAAGGACAAATGTTTATAGATTGTTGTTAGGGGCCATGCTGCTCTAGTAAATTAATAGTTGTAGATTCCTCTCCAATAACCACGACGTCACTGGCACCGAGTAGTTAGTAGGTTTCCAGTAGCAGGCATAGTTTTTCTTTTGTTGATCAGGTCTTAAATACTATTAGAGAGCTGTTAGTAACTGCCTCTATGGAAATCAGTGTGGAGAATTCTCAAAAAGCTAACAATCAATCCATATACAACCAAGTTATACCACTTCTTGGTATATGCCCAAAGGACTTGGCATCCACTTCACAGACACTTGCTCACCCATGTTCATTGTTGCTTTGTTCACAATAGCTAGGAAATGGAAACAATCTAAATGTCCTACAACTGATGAATAGATGATGAAATATGATATGTAAACACTATGGAATACTGTTCAACCATAAAGAAAAATGAAATCATGAACTTTGTGGTAATTGGATGGAACTAAAAAAGATACTGAGTGATATAACCCAGACCCAAAGAGGCA
The DNA here is from genome assembly GCF_903995425.1 of Onychomys torridus. NCBI lineage: Eukaryota > Metazoa > Chordata > Mammalia > Rodentia > Cricetidae > Onychomys > Onychomys torridus. The sequence goes on from NC_050453.1 coordinate 33,046,876, forward strand.
ACCCCATTCTCATTTTTTACCTTGTTTTGAGTCACAGGCAGTCATTGTCTATAATAAATGTGCTCTCTCTCTATTTCTCTCTCTCTCTCTTTCTTATATCCATGTTCTTTATCACATGAGAGCTCATTATAATATTCCCAATATATATCTGTGTGTACCTGTATATATTTCAAGATACATCTCGAATTTTATTCTATAATCCAGAACTATATTAAAAGTATAAATATATTTAAATATAGTCTTTTTAGGTATCTATGTGTTTTAAATTTACTCAGATCAACCTACATCTGAATTAATCTCTCGAATTAATCTCTTGTCAGTACCAAACCAAGAGCACAGGATACTTCTTCAGATGGACACATTTATAAAACAGAAGCCAAATTATCAATTGAGAAGGCAAGAGGAGTTAGGTCTTCTACAGAGCCACTGAGAGGACAGATTGACATGGTCATCTAGCCTGGTGAAAGAGTCCAATAAGGTATGGATTAATACTTAATCAATGACCCTGAAGTTCTTAAATAATGTAGAGGCTTATACTTAGACATAAAATATTAAAGGGGAACTCTAAAATGTTGCGCTCCCTCTTTCTCTCTCTCCCTCTCTCTCTCTCCCTCTCTCTCTCTCTCTCTCTCTCTCTCTCTCTCTCTCTCTCTCTCTCTCTCTCTCTCTCCCATTGCATGCAAATGGGAACTGAGTGACGCAAGGAGTAAGATTGGCTGAGGAAACAGATTACCATCCCCTTTGGGTATTGCATTGAGATTCGAAGAACCTCAAACCAAGGCCTGTCCAGATCTACTGTATTAGTTTCTCAACAGAATATTAACTGGGAAGCCTCCCATTGCTGTTCTTAAATGTTGTTGGCTTAAAGTCCATAATTAAAGTTGAATTAGACAGAATCTACTTAGATTAGAGGAGAGACATCACAGAAAAATTACTTTTTTGCTTTTCTAATATTATGAAATAAAACCTTTTAAGCCCAACTTCTAGGCTTTGTTTCTCAAGAAGTGCTCTGAAGTTGACATTACTCATTCTTGAAACTGAACTTGTGTCTTCAGAATGTAAACTTCTACTCATAATGATGCTACTGAAGTGTTCCATCATAGGCTGGTAAGCATTAGCACCCTAGAGGGAGCCTTGCTACACACTCACACACAGACATATGCCATGCACTAGGGCATCTTTTGTCATTTTTTTCCTGCCAGAACATTACATATTCTGCCAAAGAGTTCCATCCAAATGGTTGTGAGGGCTACGCCACTGACTTAGCTTCTGTTCAATTAGATGGTGGTAAACCCTAAAACAAGAAGGCCAGTTTGGAAGCTCCAATAACTCAGGCTGGATTGTCATCATCTCCAAATCTGGCTCTACATATTCTACAAGTTCTTCTTTAGAGAAGTGTCAGACACCAGTTTGGGATTTTAAAGCATCGCTTTTGAATATGGGTGTATTGGATTCTCTAGAGTAGTAGAACTTATAGAATGAATCTTTCTATAAATAAAAAAAAAAGGGGGGGAATTTATTAGAACAACCTACAGGATGTGGTCCATCTAATTCAACAATGACTGCCTGTGAATAGAAGGTCCAAAAGTCGAGTAGTTTTTCAATCCAAGAGGCTAGATGTCTCAGCTGGTCTTCAATATATCCCAGAATGTAGAAATCATAAGTTCTAATGCCAATGAAGGAATGGGCTTGCTAGCAAGGTAAGAGCAAGCAGGCAAAGAATGAAGCTTCCTTCTCCTATGTCCTTATATAGGCTTCCAGCAGAAGGTATGGCCCAAATTAGAGATGGGTCTTCCTTCCCACCTCAAAAGATCTGGATTAAAGGCACGTCTTCCCACCTTAAAGATCCAGATCAGAAGTGGATTTTCTCACTTCAAATGATCTAACTAAGCAAAAATTCCTCACAGATGTGCTCAGCCACTTTGAGATTTAGTTAATTCCAGAAAAAAGTTAAGTTGACAACCAACACATGTCTTTAATAGCACTTTGGAGACTAGTGCATGATTGTTGTAAGTTTGAGGCCAGCATAGGCCACACAGCTAGTACCAGGCCAACTAAAACCCTGTCTTTTGATTTATTATCTAGTATTTGAAGGAATAAATTAACTAATGAATTGTAAGGTCTGGCCTTTGACATAAAATAACTGCTTTAGTTACTTTTCTGTTGCTATGAAGAGGCACCATGACTAAGGCATTTTTCCCACATGAGGCGAGGTCTTCATGTACTCTAGCCTAGGGAAAAGAACCAACAGGTAAACAAGGACACTCAACTCACTGGTCCTTATCTTTTGTTTCTAGGGCACGAATTCTTCTTCAAAGGATAAATGAAGAGGAAGAAAAAGAAGTATCAATACTGGGATTGTTCTATTAATAATGAAGTTATTTTGCTGTCCAGATTTCGCTTTTGGTTTAGTACTTCCTTAGTCAAGGACCTTTTCAGGATTCAGCCCACCAGGTCCCTTTCAGTGGTCTTTAGAGCTAATGATACAACAGATAATGCCAGGGTCCCATCTCTTTTAAGTCTAAACACTGGTGAGGGTTGCCTGCTTGGAGAATGTTGGTGAGTAATGTTTTCTGGGTTGAACTTTCTCAGAGTGTTTTATAATTTGATCATTTCCTGTAGAGATAGTTCCCAACTGACCTCCTGATAAGACAGCTGGACTCAATTCACCTCCCCCTCCCCCCATAGTTTAGACCTCTGGAAACTATTGAGAAAGAAAAACACATATTTCCAGCAGCACTACAAACTATTGCAATGCTTTGAGATGTCTCAAGGCCTGCAGCTCCAGAAGCAAGTTCTAGGTTAACTCAAATGGTACCATGGCCTGACTTTATGAAATGGTGGGTCCTCTGGTTTGTTATAGCCTGGTTGTTATTGTTAGTTTTTCTTTTCTGAAAGAGAGAGGAGCCAGAGCCACCTAACTCAATAGGCATGGATCTAGCAAATGACCAACCATGGATAGAAACTTCAATTCACACCGTGTAGCCAGAAGGTTTCTCCAGTCCTTCCTGGCCCTGTGGTCCCATAGCTGCTTATAAAATAATCACTCAGAGGCTTAGTATTATTTATAAACTATATGACCTATGACATGCCTCTTGCTAGCTAGCTCTTATAACTTAAATTAACCCATTTCTATTAATCTATGTTTTGCATTTGTTCCGTGGCTTTACTGGTCTGTTGGCATGTTGCTCCTGGGGCAGCAGGCTGGTGTCTCTTCCACCTCTCCTTTCTTCTTTCTGTCTCTCTCCTTGGATTTCCCACCTGCCTCTAAACTGCCTTGCCATAGGCCAAAGCAGCTTGTTTATTAACCAATGGGAACAGCATATATTCACAGCATACAGAAAGACATCCCCCAGCACACAGAAGCTGAAAGAAGGGAACTGAAGCATTAGCAAACAAGATTGAGGACAAAACTGAGCCTGATTTCCCTGCCACTATCTCTGTTTTTCTTTCCAAAGAATTCCCAAAGCTCTAAACTCCAGACAAAGAGTAGTTACCTCTTCACGTTAAAGATTGCTGTTTTCTCCTTTTAAAGATTTATTAATTCATATTTTATACCTATGATTGCTATATTCTCTGCAAACTGGAGTTAGAGGCAATGGTGAGCAGTCATGGGGGTGCTGAGAACCAAATGTCAGTCTTCTAAAAGAGTATCAAGGGCTCTTAACTGCTGAGCCTTCCCTCCAGGCACAACTATTATGTCTTCTAGCATGCATAGGTTCTTTTCATTTTGTTCTATAATGAGCCCTTCCATATCCATCTAATATATTTAATTGAGGAAGGCTTCACATCACCTCCAGGAAGGACCTTCATCATTGTGACATCCCAAGATGTCACTTGTCAATCTCACCCAGAGTTTATGCACAGAGCTCTCTGTCTGAACAGCGAGTGCTTCCAGGGTCAGGGGGAGAAACTCTTATTTTCTCTCTTCTGCCTAATAAAACATAACAAGAGTTTTATTTTTGTGTTGAATAAATAAATAGCAATATTTTATTTAGAGTCAGTACATTTTCATCCTATTTGAGTGGTATTTTAAAGGCCTCTGGAGAATATTCAGATACATTCTTTTATTTGGCTCTCAAAATTCTCCACGTGGTTATGGAAGTATTACCAGCACTTCTTTCTGTTCTAGCAACATTCAAATGAAAGGTTCTGGGCAGACCTGAAGAATGGTAATGAAATGTTACATGTCACTGAGAACATTCGTAATGTCACTGATACTTGAGATAAAATGGCCAGTGTATGTGTTCTCTATTCCACCCGAAGAAAGTAAAGACAAGAAGGACTTTGTCTTTATCTTTAAGGAGTGAAGTTGGGATATCCTGATAGGAAGTGAGGAGGGAAGGGAAATGACCACAGAAAAGCTGTCTTAGAGGCATGATGCTAAGGGGGGTGAGGGGTTAAGCAAACATGAGACTGTTTGTCAACTGTGGCAGAGGGTCAAGGGTGTGGAGAATGGAGTTGGTTTGGGCTTAATAAAAAACTCCTGACTTTTGATTTTGACATTGTTTCTGAGTATTTGCTTCTAAATCTTCCCTGGCCATGATTTTATCAAGATCCACCTAGGCTTAAGCCCAAATCCCCACAAAGTTGCCATCACTTGTAACATTCTACAGAGAATATGGCTAATTCTACATACTTCTCAAACAGTTGAAAGAGACAATTTACAATTCTTGGCACCTGAATTTCTCAGAAAGTATCTTACTTTATGGCACACTGGCCTGCTCCTCCCCAATGCCATTGTGTAATATTTGTCAATCAGTTTAGAACTGCCAAGATCTAGAAAAAACTGGGTCATCTCATCATTGTCCATGTGTCCTGTACTGCCTGTCTCTTGTGCTTTTCTTCATATTCTCCCATAATCACATGCTACTCTCTTTCTCAAAGATAAAGTTCCAATTTCCACTGCCTTTTGATCATCAGCAATCATTAAAAAATACAGTCTACATGATTCAGGACATTTATCATGGTGCTTTGCTCTGTCTTTAGTCTTTCCATAAGTAAGCTGGTATGGATAAATGTAGATTCATATTTCAGAAAATGTATTCTGAAAAATGCTGATGGGATCTCTTGAAAAAGTTATTCTCTTATTAGATAAGTTGGAAGGTATTTAATTAAACCTTTTTTTTTTCTGTGCAACATTGGAACAGCAAGTTACATCAAGTCAAAATTGTCTGCTGTGTCCCCCATGCCCAGGAGAGTACCTGACTCTTGGGGTTTACTGATTATTTCTTAAGAGAGTAATCTTCAGAGACTTTACCAGCATTGAACCTATTCTAAGTGTCCAAGAAAGGAATGCAATGTATATGTAATGTGATGGATACTTTTATATCAGCTTGACAAAAGCTGGAGTCATCTGAGAGGAAGGAACTCCAATTGACATTTTCTGTATTGACAAGTCTATATGACATTTTCTTAATTGTAACACTCATCAGTGGCTTCTGCATCAGCTCCTACCTCCAGGTTCCTGTCCTGTTTTGAGTTCCTGCCCTGCCTTCAGTGATGAACTGTGATATGGAAGTATAAGTGAAATAAAGCCTTTCCTCCCAAGTTGCTTTTGGTCATGGTGTTTCATCACAGCAATAGAACCCTAACTAAAGACACATTTGTTTTTTTATTTTTCATCCCAACACACATGGCAAAATTGATGTTTGTCAACAGACATTAAATTATTGTTGAAACCCCTTCTGTATTAATTATTTGAGTCTTTTGCTATACTTATTATAAAACACTCTGAGAGAGAAAGAAATTGAAAATGTTTTGAGCCATTGATAATATTATTTTTTCTGAACAATAAAATGACTTGTGTTAAAACATTTTGACATATGTGAAACATCACCACAAATTCATATTAGCTTAGTAATTTATAAATAATGCTTAGAAATATAAAGAGCTGCATTTTTTTAAAGATATATTTGGACTCAGCATTAGAAGAAAGCATGCCATTTTTTTTAAGAGAGTGAAGTGATGATCCAATTATATTCTCTCATTTTCACTTAGATGGAAATGTGCTGCTCACCCTTCCAGCTAAACATGAACCTCTGTTCTGTTTACAGTCCTCTCCTTCCCTATGTCCCTTTTGATATATTTTGTAATTGCCATGACTGTCTTGAAGAAGTAAATTTCTATGTCAGCTCTTAGCATGAGGAATCTCTCTACGAAGACTTATGATCAAGTTTCATTAATCTAGGCCCTCCATGAGGACCTCAGTACATCCCTTTCCTCTGCCGTGAAGACCCTCAGCTTCTTCCTCTTTCTATCTAGCTGACTTTCCCTGTCCTTGAGGAGGCAATCTGAACATTTATCTCTTCTTCCACAGTCTCCACACTTCACTCAAAACGCTCCATCCAGGTTCAGAAGAGCTTGTGGCTCTAGGATTTTCTTGGAGACATCTGTGTTTACTTCTTCACAGGGATTCATTCAAGAGTCCTTTCAGAGAGCCTGGATTTCAGAAAATATTGATGAGAAAGAAGACTAGCAAAGATCCAGAAATAATGTGATGGGTGTCAGCAGTTCCTAAATTTCATAGTGCTTGCATCATGTCTAAAGGGTAAAATGAAACTATGAGTTATATTATTTTTAGAATTTGTTTTCCGTTTTCTGAGAAAATCTCTTCCCTTTTCCTAAGCTTTTTTTCTAATTTGTGCCTTTTTAATGGAAAATGTTCTACAGCAGCAAAACACAAAAGAAGCTCCAGAAAACCTCTGGCCACCAGTTTTTACAAGAATCCTGTGAAATCTTTATATGTGTGCTTCTGGACTGGCTGGATTTGGGTGTCAACTTGACACACGCTGGAATCATCAGAGAGGAAGGAGCCTCAGTTGAGGAAATGCCTCCATGAGATCCAGCTGTAAGGCTTTTTCTCAATTAGTGATCAATGGGGGGGGGGGGGGCGTATTACTAACTAGCTCTTACAACTTAAATTAACCCATTTATATCCATCTACATTACAACTGTGACTTTTTTAAATAAATGCTAAAGGTTTTTTAACTCCATTTTTTTAAATGGAGTCCATTTTAATAGTAAAGGTTGCACTCTCTCTCTCTAGTCCTGCAATGTAATGTTATGACATTACATTGCAGACTAGAGAGAGAGAGAGAGGTGCAACCTTTACTATCAGAGTGTGCAGCCAGAGATGTACAGATAATCCTGTTGTTAACAATTCAGAACAGTGTTTCAATCCATTTGTAAGAGATGTATTAGTTCTTTGTCATGTGGCTGTGACTGATCCCTGATTTAAAAAAAAAAAAAAATGAAAGGAAGAAGGAATTGTTTTGATTGACAGTTTCATTGTGATGGAGAAGGCATGGTGGCAGGGAAGGGTGTTCGGTAACTGGCCACACTGAGTCCACCATCAAACACAGCATGGCCATAAAACAGGACCAGTCTATAAAACCTCAAGGAGGGTTTCAGTGACCCACTTCTTCTACCTCCTAAGGTGTCACAATCTTCCAAAGCAATGCTACCAGCTGGTGACCAAGTGTTCAAACTCACAAACCTATGGGTAGCAGGAATTCTGGGAAGGAGAAAGCATATTACCTTACTAAAGGATGAATTATTCCTCCTACCTCTATAGCATGACTTAGGGTGAACCTGACTTCTAGGGGCCCCTCCCCTTCCTGAGTAGGATAGTCTTTGGTCAGGCCATTGGCCCTGCCCAACTGAAATGTTAGGTCTCCACTCAGACTACAGATTTCACCCTCTTGAGCAGAGGAAAGTCTTCCCTTAATGGGCCTTTACTGCTGCTGTAACATGAGGCCAGGCATCCATGTCTCCAGAACGTTCCCACACACCAGCTACCCAGCCATTCTTCCCTCTGAATCCACAGAAAGAAAAAGCTACAAGTCTATGACCTTGGATGATTAATCTTTATCATCATTTCTGAAATATGGACCCTCTAGGGACTCTTCAACCAACCAGAGGAAATAAATTGTAGAAAGCATCCAGATTAATGACAGCATAATCCAGAATTTAGTAGGTGTGAATTCCTTCCTTTCCTATGTCCTCTTTCTTGCTCCGCCTGGCTACTTTGCCTGCCTTCTCTCTCCTACTTGGACATGCAAAGCACAGGACAGTATCACTTCTCCTTTTGGCATGTGTACAAACCAGACACCTCCCTCTCCCCTTCCACTCCTATGATCACCAGGTTGCTCACTTTGTGTTTATACAGCACCGTGGTCTTCCTTTATGAGCAGAGTGTAACTTTCGATTTATATAAATGAAAACGTGAGCGTCTACGTGTCATCACAACTCTGTCATCACTCCTGGAAATGTCGTTTTTGCCCAAGTCAGCAGTTCTGGATTGACAAAGAGGGAGTCTCCTCCTGGGGACCTTCACAGTTCTGTCCCTGGGCAGGCAGTTTACAGGCTGGCATTTGGTTATTATGGATTGGTTTCTGTGTGCTGCCGCAAGCCCCCTGATTTTCCAGATGGGTCCAAAATACAGTGAGAAGTCAAGGTATTGGCACAGATCTAGTGGGTCCATTTCCTTGCCCAAGAACAAGCCAGTTCATTCTTTGTTTAAGGTGGTCAAGACTAAGTCCCTTCCACAGAGTAGAGGGGGGGCGGAGGGGAATCAATTTACCCCTTAAAAATCAGTTAAGCTAAGTGAACAGAAACATAGACTTCCTCGCTGGGGCTGTCTCCATTCTGATGTGGATTCAAAACCGCAAATGTCTGCAGGCCTTGCCCCTCCTACTGAGCACGGAAGGCCAGTTGTTCCAACTGACAGAAAATCCCCTCCGACTGTACTGCCCACCAGAGAGATTCCTCCTGGGCTGGCCCAAGTTGTTTGCATCACCATTGCTCCGGGCCCCAGTTGCATCATTGAGAAGTGGAAGCCCAGAGGAATCTTATCTCAGACAGTTTCTCTGCCAATACTAATTGGGGCTTTTAAAAGCGAAACTAACCATCTGCTTCCCTGGCTTGCTGCATTCCAGAGGAGCCACGGCTGCTTGCTCCATCAGCCAAGCAAAGAAGGGAGGTTTGGCCTCAACAATGATAGACAATTCTCCCCTGGGGGGATTTAGGAACTCCAGATGACCCCTCAAACTTGTTGACATATCTTAAATTCTCCCACCTTCCTTTAGGAGGCAGTTGGGGCCCTGCCTCCCTATTACTCAAGCGAACTCATGAGGTCTGGTTCCTGGACCTGGAATTAAGGGCCTGGATGATTCTAACACCTGCAGACTTCGCACCTGACTTGGCCCAGCTGGCCTAGACACACTGCAAGGTTGCAGTCATCTGAGCATAGAGCGCAAACGGCTATGAGCATCAAATGAGAACTGAGCGGACTTCCTCTTTCTTCGGCTCTTCCTTCCCAAGACCTCAGACTATCTTAAAAATATTTGCTCGGGATTTAGCTCAGTGGTAGAACACTTGTCTAGCAAGCGCAAGGCCCTGGGTTCGATCCTCAGCTCAAAAAAAAAAAAAATTGCTGCTCCTGGGCTTCCCACTCCTCCCCGCTTCCCTTGCCCCCATGATGGTCATTCCTGTAAAGTACACCTGATCTCTTCTGTTTCTGCCCCCTGCCCTGAGTCCCTCATGTTCTTTGTAGTCCTTCTCCATAATGAGGCAAATGAGAAAAAATCTTTCATTCCATACTGTATGATCAGCCTGACTTCTCCCTTCACTGTGCCCCCAGAATGTGAGGTAAGATAGAAAAATGGAGAGTAAGAGGACTTAGGAAAGGGAAAGTCTCTCAACACAGGCTCTCGCTCTCTCCCTCCCTCCCCCCCTCTCTCTTCCTCTTCCTCTCTCTCTTTCTCCCTCTCTCTCTCCCTCTCCCTCTCTCTCCTTCTCTCTCTCTCTCTCTCTCTCTCTCTCTCTCTCTCTCTCTCTCTCTCTCTCTCTCTCTCTCTGTATGCACATGTTCGTGTGTTTTCTGACCGATAATCAGAAACTTTCACCCAGCTATTACAAACCAAGATTATCTACAGATACTTTATCCCTAGAGCTAGTGTGAGGGCTAAAGTTTTCAAGTTTTAATTACTGTGCTTAAGAGATCTATAAAACAAAAATGCCCCTAACCTGTAAGCCCCACTTCCCCCAAGGACAGATAGCTTCCTGGAATGCTGGGAGTTGTTCATGTAAGATAACAAGACATATGCTTTCACTTCAGTAAACAAAGTTGGCCATCCCATCTGCACAGGATGTACTTAATACACGTAGGTGGGAGGCACAGAGTCAGGATGCATGCTTGCCCCAATTGGATGAAGACAGGAAGTATGTGACTTTGTGGGGTTTGCCTTTATAAGCATCTGATTAACGTAATTCGACGCCATACTCTAGGATTCCTGGTAAGGATCTGGCCAGTGTCTATCATCCTGGCCAGTATTTAATAAAGATTGCTTCAAATTTGGCTAAAAAAATGTGGTAGTGGTCTTATAGCTCAAACATGGGCATTAAACACAACAAATGGACTATTCTCCTTAAGACCAGAATGCCTGTAACCCTTGAGTTCAGCTATATCAACACTCCGTTCTCATGCCTACACCTGAACAACACACCTGCAAGTTCATTTTCAAAAAGGATTTTTTTTTTAGATAAGAGAAATAAGTAAGGGCTGGAGAGATGGCTCAGAGGTTAGGAGCACTGGCTGCTTTTCCAGAGGACCCAGGTTCAATTCCCAGTACCCACATGGCAGCTCACAAGTGTCTGTAACTCCATTTCCAAGAGCTCTGACACCTTCACAACAATGCACATAAAATAAAGTTAAATAAATTATTTTTTTTAAAAAGAAAGAAATAAGTAAACCATTTCATATATTATTTTCTTAATTTTTAAACTTTGCTTAATTTTTGAGTCTGGTTGTAAATTACATCCGTTGAGCAATATAATTTCAAAAGCCAACACAAAAATCATATATCTAGCTACTCAATGACACTTAAGTGCTATTCTCTCTCTCAAGAAGTCAAGTCCACACCCATGTGTTGTGTGTGTACTATTTTCCTTTTCCTGATATTCTCTCTCTCTCTCTCTCTCTCTCTCTCTCTCTCTCTCTCTCTCCCCCCCCCCATCTCCATATTTAAAATTTAAAGCAAGCACTATTTCTTATCTCTACTTAATGAACTTAAGTTTGTTCTACTCTGACTTGCCTTAAAATTCCTATCTGCAATAAGTCAAGAATCTTGCTTTTCCTGAGTGAAGGATCCTGAGGGGGACCCTGCAGCCTCTGGCAGCCATAATACATACACTACAAGTCCCCCCTGCTACAGACAGAGCATCTCATTCAGATATTATCTTGAGTCTGGCTCTGTGACATCCTGCTAATACTAGATGTTTTGATATATTGCACTAGGGGACCCCAGCTGGCAAGGGCATCCTGCCTGTACAGGGAAACATGCTGGCATGTTGGGCAGATGCCCATTCAAACCACCACATTCTTCTACTTTCTGACCCCTATAGATATGAAGCTATATCATAATTAAAAATGCATTCAGTCTCATTTCAAAAGTCTGCATAGTTTTCAGTCTTAGGAGTGTTTCAAAGTCCAAAGTCTCTTCTGAGACTCACAACAATCTCTTAATTATAACTCCCTATAAAATCAAAGTCAAAAAGCAATTCATATATGTCCAACATACAATGTCACAGAATATGCCTTACCATTCCAAAAGGAACATAGTGAGGAAATACTGGACCAAAGCAAATCTAAAGCCATCAGGGCAAACCCCAAATTCTGCAGCCCTCTATGTCCAGTGTCCAAGAACCTAGATGACTCTTCCTTCCCAGCTTTGCTGACTGTGACACACTTCTCTTTCTTGGGCTGGTTTCACACCCTGTCTACAGTTCTTCTTGACAGGTATCCCAGAGCTCTGGCATCTCCAATATCTTAGTGTCTCCAAGGCAATCCAAGCTTCCCCTTCACAGCTTCATGAAATGGCCTCCCTGGGCCTCCATGCAGGGATTCCCCACAGGCTGGCCTCAGCAGCTTTCCTTAACAAGGAGGAAGATTCCACAGCTCCTTTCCTATGTCAATTCTTTACTCTGAAACAAGAACCACGTGACTGAAGCTGCCAAGTTCTTCTGCTTGTTGGGTCTGGGACCTGGCCCCCCTCCCTGAATTACATTTGCACAAGCGTTGTATTGTCTGTGGCTGCTTAAGCTTTTTTAAAAATCACTTTCATAAGTTGGAAGCCTAGCTGGGCGAGGTCTTTTTCTGAGGGCACCACTCCCTTTATTCTATCTCACATCAGGCCTTTCTTTAAACGTTTCATCTCTTTGAGCACAAGCATTGGCTCCAACCTTATATTTCTTGGTGTTCTTTTTTCTCTTCAAATTCTACATTTTGTACTTCTCTTAGCAACTTGTCTCTCTTAAGCAGATCTACTTAAGAGTGATCACTAATCCATCACATGACACAGTGTTTATTAGGACAAGGGCAAAAAGCCACATTTTCTGTCAAATATCACAAAAATGGTCTCCAATATTAATTCCCTCTGAAACTTCTTGAGATGGGCCACCATAGTCCACATTGCCCTTAGTACCACTGTCTTCCAAGTTCCTACTAGCATGGCCCATGAAGCCCCACTTACAGTATTCAACCACTTTTCTACTCCAAAGTCCCAAAGTCTTCCATATTTCTCCAAACAACAGCATAGTCAGACCTATCACAGCAACACCCCACCCTGGTACCAACTTTTGCCTTAGTTACTGTTGTTCTACGGTGGCAGGTATGGTAGGCATGGTGCTAGAGAAGTAGTTGAGAGCTGCATCCTGATCTTCAGACAGCAAACAGACATTGGGCCTGGTGTGGGCTTTTGCGAGCTCAAAGCCTACCTCCAAGGATGAGCTTCTTCCAAGATCACACCTCTAAATCCTTTTAATCCTTTCAAATAGTGACACTCCCTGGTAACTAAGCATTCAAACATATAAGCTTATGGGGGCCATTCTTGTTCAAACCACCACAATGCATATAAATATTATCCCTCAAAATATCTGAATCCAGGAACCATATGTTTGAAGGTTTTAAGCATTTAAGATTATGGAAAGGAATAGGGACTTTAGGGTGAGAAAGATTGTTCAGGGCTTAACAAAGCTCTCTGCTCTTCAAAAGACTAGAGTTCAGTCCTTAGAATCAAGGTCCAGTGGCTGACAACCACTTGTAACCCCAGCTCCAGGAGATCCCATGTCATCCTCCGACTTGGTGCATACCCACATGCATATGCATGTACTCATGCACAGACCTACACATAATTTTTTATTATTATTTTTAAAGAAAAGGGACCTGGTCTGCTGGAGCATGGGGGGAGGGGGAGAACCTGTGGGCCCAGGGCTGCAGGATCTCCATAGCAACAGGATGTCCAGGAAGAGTCCAGATGAGGTCCCAGCATCAGTGGTGTAGCAGCAGAGACCAGGGGCCTCGAACCAGACCAAGGATTCTTTTCGAAGAATGCCTGCATGTAAAAATGTGTGGATAAAAGGGTTTACTGTGTGACTCACTGTGTCACACTACAGCTTTCATGATGAGATTTTCCCTTTCTTCCTTTTTCTTTCTCCTCCCCCTCCTTATTTCTCTCAAATTTTATTTTTTTGGGGGGGTTGGTGGGTAGGGAGATGGGCGGGGTGATGAAGCATAATGTGAAAGACACAGAATAAATAAAAAGAAAGTTAAAAAAATAATAGGGACTTGGAGTTTCTTGGGGGAGATGGCAAGAAATTATAGGAGCATGTGAAGAAATCTGTAGGCAGAGGGGAAAGTTGCTTTATGTAGCTAAAGGGTATCTTACATAATAAGAGCTGTCTTTGAAAATCCATCAGGAAAATGGGCAATAGTCTGATGATGCTGTTGTCTACCTGGTGAACCAGTCCACTCTAGTTGGTAAAATTCTAAAGAAGGAATACATGATAATTGATTTCTGTTTTAGAGGCTTTTCCTTTAGGCAAATGGAGGAATTGCAGAGAAAATACTTCCATGTCCTTTGAGGGACAAAGAAAAGCATAAAGCAGGAGAAGAAGGGGATTAGAGAGATCTTAGAGTTCAATGCCAAAGTCCAAAATGCAATGTGGATTTCTGAGCCCCAGAGGTGCCTAATTAAAAGAGTATTTACCAATCCTGATGTTTCGAATCCTCTGAATCATCCTTCACTGACTGTGCTCCTCTGAGGAGAGTCTGCTACTGGACCCGGGTCAGAGCCTGGACCCTGGCAGACCAACTAGAGAGAAATAATTGTGAAAATCAGAGAAAGGAGACTTATCCAATACTGTCACATTTGCAAGTGGAGCAGATGAAAAGGTTCAGTTTTCACATGTGTGGCTCAAAGTTAGGAGGCACCTGCTGTGGTGGTAAGGTTCTCATTTGCTGGGACAAAGAACTGAACCTGGGACAAATGGACAATGGCAGAAACAAAGACAGTTAAAATAGCACTTCGGAGGGTGGTAATCGACCAGTAAGAAAGGGGTGGTGTGGATCCAGAAGAGTCATGACCCATTATTATTGGTCATCTTCATGGTGTCATCCTGCTCCTGAATTTTGGAGACTGTGGGCTTACCCCTGGTGGGGAGAGTTTTCCAGTCTTTCTTTGAACTAGCTTCATTCATATGCTAACCTCAATGCTTTCCTTTCCTCACCCTCCTTCATCTCCTGCCATACAGTGACCCAAGTCTATCTTTGGGGTCCTGACAAGAGGTCTAGGTATAAATAGAAGACAAGAGGTATCTACACATAACTAAGCAGTTCTGTTCAAAGTTGTAGCCAAGCCATCATTGTCTGTGTCTGTCTCTCCTGTAGGTAGTCTGACAAGTTGTCAGCACTGTGTGAAATCTCTTCTTGGGAGACAAGTTCCTCTCTGGCTAACACCATGCTTCATCCTGCCCCTTCTCCCAGCATAAGATTCCTTTGGAAATTCCCATTCTTTGGTAACTAGTATTTCAATAATCTGATAGCCAAAGGGAAGAGCAAGAATGTCTCTTTTTAGAATATTTTCACTCCTGCCAGGATGCTTAACTTTCTTCTTATGTAAGTGAGAGGAGAGGTTCATTGAAAAAAAAAAAAAAAAAAAAAAAAAAGCAGACTTTGGGAAAGAACAACCCAACATATTTAAAAGAACGTTCTATGGAAATTTGAATCTGGATCTTGATTTTCCCAAGACTACCTTAGCCTTGATCCTTGGTGTACCTGCATGTAAAGAAATGCCCCAATTTGAGGACTTTAGCTATTAACATCCTAGGACACAGACACAGAGAGGCCCAGCTGTCTTCTCTATGTTGGCCTTTTTCTCATTGGCTTCCATTTCATTCTGATATTTGTTCTTTTCTCTGCTGCAGTCTGTGGTGCTTCCTGGCTCTGTTTACATATTTTGTACAGACTCATAAACCACTGCCTTCATGTAGTGAGAGCAGAGCCAAGTTCTAGTGAATGAAAACGAAAGAGTCATCATCACAGAACACACCCCAGTGCTTTTTTTTTTCCCCCAAGTGGCTTCCCAGGTATTGGCCTGTGCTAACAATGAATGGGAAATTTCTCTAGTAGAACTTTCCACACCCCAACTTTAAATACCACAAGTTTGCTCAATCTTGAAGCCTAAAAGGGATGATTTGCTGATAATCGGTGTATTCTCACTTGATTCCTGAGATTCTTTCTTGCATTCCAAACATAGTTAGCCTGCACTTTCACCTCAGGGGACAGTGTGCAGAAGAAAAAATATGTAACAACCTGTATTTTATTTTTTCCCACCAAATGTCCCAAACGTATTTTTCAAATTTTCAAATTCAGACAATCAGAGAAAAGTCCAGAAGGTCTAAGGGAGTTAACATTTGATGAAAACCTTTTGGCAAAGAAAAGGGCTGGAGAAATCATTGCTCACAAGCTGATGACAGCTAGCTGAAGTCAGCGGTTGCAGGTGCAGAGGCATCCCAGTGTCTAAAGGTGACTCTCTCTCTGACTCATTACAATCCTAAAAGGCAAAGGCTCATTCCTGCAGTGATTTAAGACGTGAATGAGACGTGGGAAACTACATGAAACAGGATACAAGACAAAGCCTGCACTATCCAATGACCCAGAAACCCTGCTTTATAAAAATTACCTCCAAATCCTATGAAATGTAACATTAAAAACCCCCATCCTTTATTCCATAAAGTTGAGAGTCTCTGGGGGCTCCTCCAAAAAGGCCTTCTTACTGTTTAGGCATGGATCCGAGTCCCAAGTCCTGAGGGTGCCTGCTGAGATTCCCAGCTTCTTATATTGCAACATAAAGAATTAGACCAGGGCAAATGGATAGTTGTAGGAGCCAAGTTATGCAGAAAGTGAACACTCCCAAGCATGGAAGCAGGCAGAGACCTAAGAAGTTAGAACTCTAATGGCCTCCAGCCATGAGTGTGGTGTGCCTTTGTGGGACACAACCTACCACATACCACCTGCATTGGTGGGAGACCTTTTTGGCTCTTTGTCATACATGCTTTATTTTGTTACACGGATCCCTGGAGATGGGGAGAGTGTAAATGGTAGTCTTTCTGACAACTGACTTCTTTCATACATTAATGTCTTTTGTTTGTTTGTTTGTTTGTTTGTTTGTTTTGTTTCTCGAGACAGAAGATTTCTCTGGCTGTTAGACTCTGTAGACCAGGTTGGCCTCGAACTCACAGAGATCCATAAATGCATGCATCATCGTACCCAACTTCATATGTTAGTCTTGATGCCTCTTTCCCAAAGCCCTACTTACTCTTCTGCCCCAACAGATGTTATTTGAGTAAGAAATTACTCCCCACCCCCATAGTCTCTGGTGTTAATTCAAAAGAAAAATGAGAAAAAATAAATCATAAAATATGCCTAAATCTATCAATAGATTTTATGAACACAGTTTACCTTGTTCTTTAAGAATTTAAAACACCCTTTTAACATAAAGATTTATTATTTATGTATATGAGTGCTCTAGCTGCATGTACAACTTGATACCAAAAGAAGGCATCAGTTCCCACTAGAGATGGTTGTGAGCCACCATGTGGTTGCTGGGAATTGAACTCAGGACCTCTGGAAGAGCAGCCAGTGCTCTTAACCACCAAAGGCCAGTCCCCAAACACCCTTTTTTGTTTGTTTCCTTATTCATTTGAAAAGAGTTAAGTCTTTTTAGCCCTTTAGCAGTTTGAAGGGAAATCTGTCTCTAAGGTGTTCTTAAAGCCATGGCAACTCAAAAGCTTTAGAGAATAATTTCTGAGTTCTGTTAGTCTGGATCAATAGATATTTATCTGCTCTGAGTAGGTATTAGCAAATATCAGACAGTGCTTATATTTTTGATCAAGTTTTTGTATATGTTTTATAACTGTCTGAAAGAATGTTTTTGAAGGTATACAATTCTACATACTGCAACCATCCATGTTTTAATGCTATTAGTGAACATAAATATGTAGTAGCTATTGCCTTTGGTGTCTTAGACACGTTTTCATGTTTTGTTGTAACCTTATCAAACCTGATCTACATGATAGCAACACACAAAACTTCTGTTAGACATAAGAAAGCCAAGCCTCCACGTGTATCCATGCCTTCTGTATTACAGACTGCTTGAAATGTTGGTCTACATGCTTATTTATACTAACACTATAATGCTTTTGCCATTGTGGATCTGTAGTATATTTTGAAATCTGATACTGTATTATCTTCAAGCATTGTTTTGCTCAAGATTGATGTGGATATTTGGAGTCTTTGTGCTAAATGTGTTGTTGAATTTCAGTTGTATATATTTTATTTGCTTGCTGGTTATTATTATATTCACTTATTTTTAAATCTATGTTCCAAAGGAGTCGAGCTATAATTTTCTAATTTTTCTTTTTTGACTGCATGGTACCCAGAATATCCTGGCTTTGTAGAATTAACTTGGAAGGTTTCTATTCTTTTATATTGTATAGAATTGTTTGAGCAGTGGTGTTGGTTCTTTCTAAAAAAAATCTGCTGAAATTAGCAATGAGTCCATCAATAATCTTGGGCTTTTCTATACAGGAGGACTTTTTATTAACGCTTCCACCTCATTCTGTACTTTTATTTGAGATGTTTACTTTTTAAATACACATTGGGTTCTATTTGCTTTAGTTTTACTTGTTACTTAAAATATGCCAGATTTCCAGCAGAACCAAAACGTGTTTTACACAAGAGTGAAATTCTTCTCTACTAGACTTAGGGAACAGTTCTGTGGAGAAGTACCCACCAAGTGTGTTTGAGGTGCCAAGTTTGATACTCAATGCTGCTCATATGAATAATTCAAAAATATATTAAAAACTATAACTACAGCACCTATTTTTTAAAAGAGGCAAGATATACTAAAAAGGTTTTTTTAATAGTAAAAATACAAAACAAAAGAAATGTAAGAGATTTACAAAGAAGACTGCAGAAGAAGTTTTTAGAAAGAAAGAATGACAGAGAATGGTACAAAACTATGGGGAAAATGAGAGAGGAAAGAAGTCACAATGAAATCCAGTTAAAGAAACAGAAAGGAATGAAACAGTTAAACATATGAAAATGCAGATAAAAATAAAATTAGACTAGACAAAGGGAAGGAGAGCAGACGAGAACAAAGTCTGGTTAGTGTAGAACCCCTTGTCTAAATTCTGGTCAGGAACTGGACTAGAGGTGTAGTGTTCCTGGTCCTGCAAGCCTCTGCCCATATTGGAGGAGAATGGGATGCTAACACAGCGGCTTCGCTTTCTCCAGCTTAAGGCAAGTCCTAGAACCAGTTAGGGCTCCAGCCAGCTTCCCTGAAGTTTCTCAACTGGGCAGGTTGAGAGACTGTTGATCACGTCAGGGGTGTGTTTCCTGGGGACCTCAAGGCTTCCCAAGCAACTGAACCAGCTGGGAGCCCTCTAGTTTCCTGGTGTTTGGAGCCCTGCTGTGTTCACCTACTCTTCATCACTCAGGCTCTGTGCACCCAGCTGTGCGCCCCTAAAGCTTGGGCCACAGCAGAGGCTTTTTCTTTTAAATCGACCCCTGCTAAGAGTGACTTCGGCATACTTTATAGGCTGGACATGGTTTCAGCAGATGAATCTAGACTGAGCACATGGGGTCCTAGCTAACATGCAAACCCTAGAAACCAGAGGGTGGCTGCCGAGGAGGCAGGTCAGCTGTTCACTCCAAGTATACTTCCCCCTTAAAAAAAATAATAATACTGTTTTTAATTTTTGAAAATACAATATAATTACACCATCTCCTCTTCCTTTCCTCCCTTTAATCCCTTCCATATAATTCCCCTTTGCTCTTTCTCAAATTCATTGTCTATTTAATCATTCCTACATTTATATCCGTATCTCCAATTGGTTATCCAACATCAAATGGTCTCATTCTAAATTTCCGACAGTAACAAGACTCACCGGCACTTTCCACTCCTTTCTGCCCTAACACGCATTCCCCATGCCGCTCCAATCTCTTGAAAGACACGGTCAGTCAGCCTAAACTATCCGACAGGATGGCTTTCCTCACATCGAAGTCAACATAGGCCACCTACTGGAACACAAAATAGTAATTTCTGTCTTCTAGTCCACAGAGGGGTTAGTCCTCAACCAATGGACCCTTCTCAAGATGGCTTCTAGAAGAGTCCTTTGAGAGTTTCACTGAAGCATGAGATGGATTTCTTCCGCAGTGCTACCTTGCTGTGCAGGACACATCTAAACTAGAAAGGACTGTGGGCAGCGGCCCATGTGGGGTGATGGTGGTGACCGTGTTCTCATTTTACCCTGTACTTGCAGCCCCCTCCTTGTGCCCTACCACCAGGACAGGAGCCGGGAGAGAAACTGTCAATTGTTGCGCAGCCGGGTCTGTATTACCGTTCTGATTTTCCAAGCAGCTTTGTGTTTTCCAGACGCTTCTTTATTACTTGCCAGATTTTTCTTCCCCTCACTTCTTCCCCTCCAGACACTTCTCTCAGTTGCAGACACCGAGTTGCAGACACCGATATACTTAGTTCCACCTGTACTATTTCTCCACAGCGTTTGCTACCGTCACCTCTGGCCTCTCTCCCCTGGCTCATTTCTGGTTCACTGGCTAACGGACATTTGTAATGAGGCCTCTTTCCCTATGAAGGCAAACACAACCTCCGAAAGCCCTTGCTTTCTGATTGAGAAAATAAGTCTGCCCATTAAGAATTTCTACTGCTTGCCTTTTGTTTTCCCTGGAAGAATTTTTTTTTTTTTTTTAAGAAACAAAAGTCTTGTCAGTGTTCACTGGTGTTCACAGTCAAACAACTTATGCAGACACAGGAAGCCAACAAAATATGCAAATATTTGATGCCATGAGACTTCCAGATATCACCTGGGGTGTTTCCTCAAGATAAGAAATGGCAAACTAGAGCTGCTGCAGAAGGGAAACCACCTCAACAGGCTAAATTCCTAGCTAGCATAGTATCATCATCTCTCCGTTTCAAATTTTCCCATATTTTCTTGTCAATCATACACCCAAGCATTTTCCATGGAATTATTATGGGTTACTTTCCCTTGGTCATGTCATTACACATTCTTTGAGAATCTATTCTTCCAACAACATCATTCCAATAGAGTGATCTGTGTTACTATTCCTGTTATGTGGGAAGAAAGCACCAAGTTTTAGCCACTTGTGCATCCCCATTAGCTAGCTCCTTTCTAATGCATATGGGCTGGGTTCAATTCATTGTATTTTCAAAGCACTTTTTTTTTTTTTTTGCAAGACACATGCTTGCCCTTTACATTGAGGTTTAAAAAAGAAATGTCTGTCTCCTTATCTCACACATAGGAGAGGTGTTGACTTCCAAGGAAAAGAATGATATATAACCACTATAGTTTGTAAGATATAGGCGTTTAAAGTTCAGGGAAAATATTGATTCAAAATATGGCATAACTGCTCAGGGAGCCGGGCCAGAAAGGTACTTGCATGTCCAAATCAGACATTACTGCTTGAGTTTGTCAGGGCAAAGAATAAAGAGGGAAATCCTGCCTGGGAAAGATCAAAGTGGAGTCACATTGGGTAATCATCATAAATCATTAAACAAACAAACAAACAAACAAACTAGAAATGACTGTTGGATTGCCAAGAAAGAGCAAGTGGCCATCCATATTAGAGAAGAACAAGAAGATGAACACCAAGAGATCAAGGGATCCTGGTTTCTGAAGGACCACAGAAGAACTTCCTGTTTCTGCTTTAAAATTTTGCAGTACTTAAAAAATAGAGCCTGTCTGGTTTGTTCAGAACACTTTTTCCCGTATTTCCATTTTACACTCTCTGTCCATCAAGGTTCAGAAAGAACAAAAGTTAGGGAGACAGAGAAGCAATCAACTTCCCCTTCCCCACCACCCAGAAGGTTTCCAGAAGAAGCAGGCCGGCCTAGGCATTGAGGGAGGAGGTGTGCCACTGCTATATTTTAAAATCTGTTAGTAAATGTTCTCATTACTGATTTGAATACGTTCATTAACTCAAAATGGGTATGCGTCCTGCGTAACACAGTCTTGGACTCCTCCAGAGTTTTTAATCTAGGAATGGGGAAGTATTGTGTGATATTTTGCATGTGCTATAGCAAGTAAAGCTTGGAGTCAAAGAATGAAGTTAGCCATTAGTCAACCATAGAGATATGGAGGGCTGTAAAGAGAGGGACAGGAAGCAGAGCTGAGACAAGATCTCAGCCCTTTTGGATCAAGAACCAGAAGTGTAGTTGGAGTTTTCCTGCCTGGCCCACAGTCAGGACAAATCTCTCTCACCCGCCAGTCCCATAGTCGCTCAGACCCAAACAAGTAAACACACAGAAACTTATATTGTTTACAAACTGTAAACACACAGAAACTTATATTGTTTACAAACTATATGGCCGTGGCAGGCTTCTTGCTATCTACTTCTTATATCTTAAATTAACCCATTTCTGTTAGTCTATAAGTTGCCACGTGGCTTGTGGCTTACCAGTACCTTACATCTTCCTTGTCATGGCAGCGCTGGCAGTGTCTCCCTGCCCCAGCCTTCACTTCCCAGAATTCTCCTCCTCTTTGTCCTGCCTACCCTATCCTTCCTGCCTGGCTACTGGCCAGTCAGCACTTTATTTATTTTAACCAATCAGAGCAACACATTTGACATACAGAACATTCCACAGCACAGAAGAGGTAGGAAGTCACTAGTGACTGCTCCCCTGCTTCTCTGATATTTCAGGTTTTTACCCTGATATCTGACTCCTGGTTTTTATTGATAAGATTAATTTGATTTACACAGCATTTGGCACCCAACATGTGGCTGAAATTTCCACATAAAAACTGACAAAGCTTAAAAAGGGATTCTAGACACACAAGAATTGAGTCAAGTACAGCTTCTTGGTAGCTGCCGTTTCTCTGCCGGACTATGTTTGCTGGTGACAAGCAGAAGCATGGCTCATTTAAGAGACAGTTTCCTGGCTCAGTGTTAGTGTCAAAAACCGGGTAGCTCTTTTCAGAGACACCGCTTAAATGGAGTTTATGAGTAGTGGGTGGCACACTACTTATTGGTGGCATAGACCTGGAAACTTTCCAGAGTTGGGGTAATAAACAGAGCTAGCAGTGCCTCCACCATGAGACTAGCCTCTCAGGGAACCAAGGAGTCACCAGCCAGATGCAGAGGGAGCAGAAGATGAACATGCCATGCTAATAAAGGTATCACCACATAGCAAAGCATAAATAGAAATATGAGTTAATTTAAATGTAAGAGTTAGCTAATAACAAGTCTGAGCTATTGGCTGAGCAGTTATAATTCATATTCAGCCTCTGAGTCAGTAATTTGGGACCAGGTGGTCAGGACAGGAAATGTCCATTTACAAAGAAGTACTGTCTTTTCTGAATAAACAATGAAGGGATGGAGAGAGACAATGAATTCATGCTTTGTCTTTGTGATAAGTTATATGCGATCACTCTATTGCACTGAGTCATGTGATCATTGATGTCATGTGATCTGCTCAATTCTCATGTGAGATGAAGATGTAAAACCATGACCTGCCAAGGTTAACTAGAGTCCAGATAATGTCAGCTAAGCCTCTCAATTGCAAAAAGAGAGCCATTCTTGTTAGTTGAAACAAAGAGTTGATCATTCAACTTTAGCAACTCCAGACAGCCAGAGAAATAAGCTTATGTCTGAGTTTCCCAAGCCTGATTCTTGAAACTCACACATTATATGATTCCTCTATTGCCCCTTGAACCAAGCCACTACCACCACCTGCCTTCATGCTTTCTTTCCTCATATAACTCATCTCAAAATTGTATGAGTCTGATGGACCATATGTCAGCAATATCTTACCCACAAAAGGTGTCACTTGAGTCAGCTTTCTGTTAATGGAACAAATATATGAGGTCAACTTATGCAGAGAAATGTTTATTTTGCTCTCAGTTTAGGGGTCTTTGGTTGGTTGGCCCCATTGCTTATGGACCTGTGGCAGCAGCACATTATGGTGAGAGTCCATAGGAAGTAAAGCAGTCGCTTCATAGTCAGTCAAAAAGAGAAGCAGAGGAAAGGGCCTCTGTAGTATGAATCTTAAAGGTCTTATTAATAAAACTCAAACCCGAGGCCAGTTATTGGGGTGAATGCTGGAAGATCAGAGAAGCAGAACAGGCCACAGTTTCCTCACCTTGCCAGTTCCTCAGGTGGTCCTGTTTCCTCAGGCTGGAAGCTTCTGAGTCCTGCTCCACATGAATCTCAGCTGAACTATGTTGCTCCAAAGCCTGAACGCTTAACCAACCAAATGCTTAACTAACCACATGCTTTACTCCTTTAGTTCCTGGTCCTCATGCCTTATATACCTTTCTCTTTCTGCCCCCACTCCCTGGGATTAAAGGTTGGGTTTCTGGGATTAAAGGCATGGGTCACCATGCTTAGCTGTTTCTAAAGTGGCCTTGAACTCAGAGATCCAGCTAGCTCTGCCTCCCAAGTGCTGGGATTAAAGGCGTGCACCACCACCGCCCAACTTCTGTTATGGCTTACTCTTCCCATTTTCTAGCTACCATTTTTGGCCTTGTTCTAGTGGCTGTCTGTTCTCTGACCCCAGATATGTTTATTTCGGGGAACACACAATATTTCAGGGAACACAATACCCACCACAGGCCTCTTTAAACATATACCCCCAGTGACATAAGGTCTCCCGCTATGTTCCACATTTTAAAGGCTCCACCACCTCCCCACAGCACCAAGCTGTAGACTATTAATGTAAGGACATTCCAGATCCAATGTACAGCAGGCAAGAATAGAAACAGATGACATCAAGACATCTACTTAGAAGTTGTTAGCCAGCCTCAATAACTGATGTCCTTGATTCAAGGTGGATAAATAAGTATAATCCCTACACTGATTTCTCTTCCAGTCTGCTGCCATAGAATGAAATGCCTTCTTGCTCCCACCCCACTTCCACCCCGCCCACCAACTCTGATAAGGAAAGGCTGCGTTTAGCAACTCCTTCACAGTAGGAGCTGTGTCCCTGACCACAGTCCACACAGACTGTAAGCTGTGGGTCTGCCTACAATGTTTTCACCTTTTCCATCACCTGGAAGTCCTAGAGGTTAATGGTGGCTCACCACATACATGGAATTTTCTCAGAAATTCCAACAATGGCCTCTCCTTTTGCCACCACAGCCACCACTCAGGTCTGTGCTGTTCACCTGGCCCTTGGGTTCCTGTCACCATATTGTTACTTACTTGCCATTTATTCTATTTATGAAAGCAGCTGAAATGAAATGGAGAGAAATTCACCCATGAGTATTTCTCACATTTTCTTATGTCTACTTCCTATAACTGAAGTTTGCCTGTGTCTCACCCAGCCCATGGTCAGGACAAATCTCTCTCACCTGCCAGTCCTGTAGCCCTTGGACCCAAGTAAATACACAGAGACTTATATTATTTACAAACTGTATGGCCTATTGGCTCAGGCTTCTTGCTAGCTAGCCCTTACATCTTAAATTAACCCATTTCTATAAATCTATAATTTGCCACATGGCTCCTGGCTTACCGGTATCTTTATGTCTTGCTTCTCATGGCGGTGGCTGGCGGTGGCTACTGACTCAGCCTTCCTCTTCCCAGAATTCTCCTCTCTCCTTTCCCACCTATACTTCCTGCCTGGCTACTGGCCAGTCAGCATTTTGTTTATCAACCAAATCAGAGCAACACACATTTACAGCATACAGATGACATTCCCATCAACTTCCCATGCTTAATATATCATAATAAATGGGATAAATCATCAGGAAAAAAAATACTTGTCATTATCTTCTGTGAGTGCCACATCATGTAGTAGTCATGGATAGTCACTGGATAGAAAACTTCCAAGAAATAGTCCAAAGTCATATGATCAAGGGAGTATCACTTTTTTACCATGCATACACCCCTACCTAGTGTTTATGAGAAGCCTACCCAAAGGCTGTATGAACTCAGTGTTTACCCACAGCCCCCTCATCTCAGAATCTCAGCCCACTCCAAAATCTATTCCAGAATCAGTATCAGCTGCCAAACATTTTCACAGCTCTCTGATAAAAACTTCATAATGCATGAGCAATGAGTCTTCAGCAGCAGCAAGATGTACAACCCATGATGTAGTTCATAGTTCAATAGCTTGGGGACTTAAATCCTCACCTAGGTCTGGGTTAGGATAAATTGTCCCTTTCCTCTGAAATCCATTTCTTCTTTTGTATGAATGTTTCTTCAGGCCTAGAGTTTTTCTAGTCATAGGGAATATTCTATTTCTTGACTTTGGTACCTCTTTACCATGATGTGAGTTTTCCATAAGTGTTTGTCCACCTTAAGGAACCTGACTTGGGCTTGTCTTCTGGATAATCTTACTTGCCTCAGATTTCTGTGGAGGAGGATACAGATGTGCACCTGAACATTAGCCTATCATTTCTATATCCACACATGGTACAGCAACTCCTTACTGTTTGACACAATTCCCTTGTTACCTCAAACACAGACTCAAATTTATCACCCCATTGAGGCCTCTAAGGCAGTGGGTCTCAATCTGTGGGTCACCAACCCTTTGGGGTCAAACAACCCTTTCATGGGATCTCCTAAGACCATCAGAAAACACAGATATTTACATTATGATTAACAGTAGCAAAATTAGAGTTATGAAGCATCAACAAAAACAATTTTACAGTTGGGGGTCACCATAACATGAGGAACTGTATTCAAGATTGAGAACCACAGCTCTAAGCTCTTCTTGAACTTTTGTCTTAGTGAACTTTAGGCTTAGAGGTCCCAACAACCTCTGCTTTGATGGTTATTTCCCCCTACCTGTGATTAGTCCACTTTATTTTTAGTGGACTGGTTACACTAAGGATTTTCTAGTCTTCCAATAATTCTCAACATTTTAGCAGTATAATAACGACCTTAGTGATGGCTACAAATTAATAATCTCTTGATCTTAAATTTCTATAACACTTCATAACTTACAAAGAAAATACCCTTTGGACAATCTTATTTCATCCTTACAACTCTATCATGAAGTTCTACATGTGGAGATACAACAGCTCAGGGAACTGTACTGATGTATGCAAAATCACAGAGCCAAAAATGAAGATGATGCAGCTTTTATCATCCTGGTAAGCCACATGATGTTCATCCTTGCAGCACAAAGCCAGCATCTCCTTCTACATTCCCTCAACTCCTTGTAACAACTGTCCCATCTCAGGACTCACATTGCTACTCATAGGCACATAGGCACTCATCTCCATGATTAAGTTTCATTACTTGTTTAATCTTCCACCTTTTAGACTTTAGTGACAAGCCTTTATCTTGTCAATGCAATCAGTGTGAGTGTCTACTCAGAATACTAGGTTAATAAGATTTCTGAAGCTACAACGGCAAAAATAGAAAGCCTAAATCAGTACTGCTTGCCACGCAATAAAGAGATAGTGACTGTGTGTGGGACACTCACACCTGTTCTTTCCCAACTCCACCTGCTTCCATATCTCCTCACCATCTTCTCTCCTTTCTAAGTTTGCATCAGTGGGTGTAAGACTTGAGTACATTGCTTATTTCTGATATTTTAAAAAGGAAAACTGTTCTCATGCCCTCAAGGCTGACTCTCCTAACTGTGGTGGCAAGGGGTTGGGGGTGAGGACATATTGTCACCCCATGGCATATGAGCGAGGGGCCAGGAGCAGCTCTAGTGTGCTGCCCAAGCAAGGTGCCATGTCCACTCTCCCAAGTACTGCAGCTAGTGAGGGTCAGGACCAGCTCTCTCACCTGATGCAGGGGGCATGGGGTGAAGGGAGGGAGGGCATTTTCTCTCACCCTGGCCACCATATGGCCGCTGAGGGGTGGGATCACCTGCTCCCATATCCCCACCCCCTGCCAGCTCACCTGAACCTCCCTACCAACAGGGTCAGCCCTATTGTGTTGCCTGAGCAGGTTGCAGGGCCTGCTGCTGGTGGGGGGGGGGGGACAGGGGAGAATGGGGGGCAGTGCCAGTTCTCTCACCCTCATGACCTCAGGACTAGCTCTCCCACCCGCCACAGGCAGTGAGGGGCAGGAAAGTGTGGCAGTCATCTATCCCTCTCCTACTCCACCTTATGGCAGATGATGGGGCATAACAACAGAAGAGCTGGCCCTGCCCCTCACCAAGTGCAGCAATCCAGAGAGCAGTTCCTGCACCTTGCCTGGGACATACAGTAGAACTAGCCCTGCTGGTGTGAGTGTGAGTGAGCTGGACCCAAGGGTGTGAGAGCAGAGAGGGCCCTGGCCCTTGCTGTCTGCTGCATTGAGTGAGCTAGCAGGGGCAGTGGGGTGGTGACAAGGAGGGAAAGCTGGTGGTCTGACCAACCCAGCTACCACCAGACCTAAAACCAGGACTACAAAGTAACCCACCCCAACATCCACCTCATCTATGAACTTCTGGAGCATGTGGATGGGCCAGACCTGCAGATCCAAAACTACAGGATCTGCATAATACAGGGCAACAACAAGATATCTGGAAGGAATCCCAGTGGGGGCCCAGTATTGATAGTGTTGCAGAAGCCAGAGGCCTCAAACTAGACCAATGACCCATCAAAATGAACACTTACAATTAGAGATGTATGTATGGACTATACTGTGTGAGTCACTGGGAGACACTACAGCTTCCCACACTGAGATTTTTGTTGTTGTTGTTGTTGTTGTTTTTGTTTGTTTGTTTGGTTGGTTTGGTATTTTGTTGTTGTTGTTGTTTGGTCTTACTTTTAAATTTTTGTTTTGTAGAGGAGGTTGCAAGGGCAGGGAGCAGAAGTGAGCAGATGGGGAGATGAGTGGAATGGGGGTGTATGATGTGAAATTCACAAAAATTAATAAAAAGGTTTTTTATTTTTTTAAAAAAAAAGGAAAACCTTGTTTTCAGCATACCACTTCAGGAGTGTCTGCAAAAGGTTTTTAATTTTTTGAGTGGTTCTGACAACTTTTGTTATAGCTCCTAAAAGAATTAAGATACACCATGAATTTTAGTTGTATTCATCACATTGGGGCATTAAGCATTAAGATAAAAGCATCCAACTGTTGGGGATATTTTTTCTAAAAGCTCAGCAAAGGGGCTATATAAATCTTAAAAATGTGGCTTTTCTGGTTCACAATTTCAAAACCCCTAGTTAGAGGTTCAGAACTCTATCTGAATACCATTTAAAAACAAAATTAAGGAAGGATTTTTCTATTCAGTGTCAGAATATAAAGTCAAAGAAGTGAAGAACTAACTTTACAGTCTCTTAAAAGTTGACAACTTTAGTGGTCACCGTTGAATATGGGCATTTTGTTCTGTGGCAAGTCTAGCAAAATTTAATTTTAAAATTAAGCACAATGAACAGCTAGGAACAAAAAATTAATAGTAATTGAATAATTGTAACAGTATTCTAGAAAAATATAAATATATGGACTCTTCCTCTTG
Organism: Onychomys torridus; assembly: GCF_903995425.1. Taxonomy (NCBI): domain Eukaryota; kingdom Metazoa; phylum Chordata; class Mammalia; order Rodentia; family Cricetidae; genus Onychomys; species Onychomys torridus. The sequence goes on from NC_050453.1 coordinate 33,075,660, forward strand.
AAACGTCTGACTGGCTATCTTCTCTCTGTCTTTCTCTGTCTCTGTCTTTCTCTCTCTCTCATTTGTTTTGTTTTGGGTGGGGATTTCTTGGTTGTTTTTCCTTTTTTTTTTTCTTTTTGAGAGACAGGGTTTCTTTGTGTAGCCCTGGCTGTCCTAGAATTCACTCTGTAGGCCAGGCTGGCCCTCAAACTCAGAGATCCACCTGCCTCTGCCTCCAGAGTGCTGAGATTAAAGGTGTGCACCACCACTGCCCAACGCCCATCTGTCTTGTGAGTGTGGAGTACAGGGCAATGCCCACATGATGAAATAAAAGAGCAGTAGCCATTATGGTGTCATGTGATGCTACAACATAAAGGTTACTTGAACATAGCCTACAGTACTGCCACTGTTGATCTGATCATCCAGACAGCTGCTAACTGAATAATGAGTGAGTAGTGTACATGATGCTAGGCAAGGCATGATTCAACACTTACTATTTCCAAGCAGGTTTTAACATTTCTCAAGACAGACCTCACAATAAGACAACTTATGCAAATGGCTATTTCTTCAGAAAAGATTAAAAGGGGGACATGGAACCATGAGAAACAAGAAGACCAGGAGGAAGAGAGTCAAGCATGCACAGAGCTGGTCCCTGGGGAAGGATTTGGCTGACAGCACATTCCTCCCACCCATTGCTCAACCCCAAACGGGCCAGACTGACACCTCAGAACTTGCTTAAAGACAGTGTTTTCTCTGAAGAAACAGCCATCTACAGTTAGCTTTACCTCTAGGCCACAACATATGGCTTTCATGGTAAGGAAAGCATGCAGAGGAAAGGTGAGGTGTGCATATTGACAAAGGTAAATCAGAGACGAAAATGGAAATTTGTCATCTTCACTGACTTCTGACTTCTATGGAACAGGAGAGGTCAGAAGGCCAACACTTGCTGCTTGGAGTCTTGCTCTAACCTCTCTGTACAGGGAAATTAGCCCAGTCAGAGAGAACACATAAAGACAAGTCCTCCATTTTCACTTTGACACGGACTTTTTTTTCCCTGTTCATTTACTCAGCCTTTTTCTAGTCACCACCCGTATCTTAATGCTCTACAATGCCAAAGTCCTTGCTAAACATTAGAGGTAAAACTTTAGACACAATATCTAAGACCTAAGGGAAGAAGCAGACAGATGATTTAGTAGTTGCAATCAATATCAGACATGTATTATGAGTATTGGGATAAAAAGACAGCCTTCCCAGAATAAACAATAAGACTGTAAGGAAAAGTAGACACTTAAAGAGAATAAAATATTTCAGGCAGAATGATCAGAGCAACAAGATGGGGGAACTGAGAGTCATCCATTCTGCTTAGGATGTAGGTCTTTACCAGCGGAGGGCAAAAGGTGGGCAGACATAGTGGGAGATGTGTCTGGAAAGATAGTCCATAGCTAAACCAGAAAGCCACAAATATAACTTAGAGATTGTGTGTGATGTGGAAATGGAAATCACCAAAGCAACCAGCTAAATGAAATTCTTTTCCCCTAAGATCAAGCATTGTCCAAGCTCACTCCATGATGGACAGCATCCAGCAGTCCCACACATCCTGTCTTGTTTCTGCTGCTGTTACTACCAAGTGTTCTTTTCTAACTCTTCTCTCCTACGGTCATCTCGAGGTCTCAAATTGGCTGTGTTAGCTTCCTCTGGTACGTTGCTAGTCAGTGAGGGGGAAAAAAGATAACAGGAGCAGCAGAGTACACTCTTGAAAGTTAGCCCCACTTTACAGATCTTTTCTAGGTGCCACACTCTAAATTTTGACTCCTGGCTCCATGAATTTAATTTGGCCATGTGACCATAACTTCTGCAAGGGATGCCAGGAAAGGTACCGTCTTACCTCTACAAGATCGCTTTCCATAACAAGATCACACTCTGATCATAAAGAAGGAGAAAGGGACTTTAGAGCAACTCCTGGTCTTTCTCATGCTATACCAGGTTAACAGTGTTTGGAGATCAGTGGCCAGTTGTCCAAGTGCATCAAGCTAAGAAGCTGCAGACTTGTAATACATGGATATCATTGTGTTGAGGTACGTGTATTCCTTGCATACTCTTTAGCTGTAGAAGGTTTAAAACATTATTATAACTTTATGTGTATGAGTGTTTAACTTGTGTGTATGTGTATGCACCACATGTGAGCCTAGTGCCCTCAAAGTTCAGAAGATGGCATCAGATCCCCTAGAGATGGAGTTATAAACAATTGCAAGCCACCACGTGGGTGCTAGGAATTGAACCCAGACCTTCTGGAAGAATAGGCAGTGCTCTTGACTGCTGAGACATCTCTCCAACCCCTAGCTGAAGGTTTTCTTCTTTCCTTCCTTCTTTCCTTCCTTCCTTCCTCCCTTCCTTCCTCCCTCCCTCCCTTCCTCCCTCCCTTCCTTCCTTCCTCCCTCCCTCCCTCCCTCCCTTCCTTCCTTCCTTCCTTCCTTCCTTCCTTCCTTCCTTCCTTCTTTCCTTCCTTCCTCTCTTATAATCATAAAGGTATATTTAACATTATCACTTTTATTTTGTGTCTGTTGAGATGTTCATGTATTTTTTGTCCTTCTCTATGTCAATGTGATGTAGTGTGTGTGTGTGTGTGTGTGTGTGTGTGTGTGTGTGTGTGTGTGTATTGAACCATCCTTGCATCTGTGGGATAAATGCCTCTTGATCTTAACGAATGTCTCTTTTAATGTACTGCTAAACTCATTCACTACTTTGTTTGGTTATGTTTTTTTTTTCATGTGTTTGTTCACACATGTAATTGTCTTTCCTTATAGTGTCTTTGGCTCTGGTATGGGATAATGCTGACCTTATATACAAATAATTTTTGAAGTATTCCTTCCCCATCGACTTTTTTTTGAAAAGTTGAGAAGCATCTGGGGATGTTTCTTTAAATGTTTAATATAATTCATCTGTAAAGTTATCTGGCATTGAGCATCTCGCTGATGAGATTGTTTTATTACTGATTCAGTCCCCTTACTCATGATTTATATATTCACACTTTCTATTTCTTCATGATTCAGCCTTGATAAATTAGTTCTTGGAATTAAGTATTTGTTTCTGCCATGTTACCCAACTTGTGGTAGGTATAATTGTTCACAGTAAGTGTTTATCATCCACTGTATTTCTGGGTTTCATTGGTAATGGCATCTCTTTCACTGCTCATCTTGTTTGTCTGAATCTTCACTAGTTTAAAGTGTTGACAACTTTTTAAAAATCTTTTTAAAAAAAAACAACTCAGTCTTATTGAACTTTTTTCTTTCTTTGAGATTTCAGTATTTCATTAAAGTTTTATTTTAAGTGATATTAATTACAACATTTGAAGGGGAGGAGCTAATTCTGCACAAAATGGAAGAGTCTATAATGTATCCACTACATTTCTAAAAAATAAAGTAATGTGGCTATAACAAAAGTCAGTTCAGATTCCTAGTGTTGTCATGGTGTGACTGCAATCATCTGCCCAGCTCAGAGCTGGAGATCCAGGAAGCTATTTCATACTCTGGTGCAATAGCAATAATAATGATGATGATGATGATGATGATGATGATGATGAATTGAAAAGGAAGAAGAGAACAAGAAAAGAAGAGGGAAGAGAAGAGAAAAAGAAAACTACACCACAACACAAGGAAGAATTAAGTCCACCATGCCCACCCTCTCTACCCTAAAATGTCACAAAAGAAATAGCTAACCACACCCTGAAGACTACTCTTGGTGTAAAACAGGTAACTAATGGGCTAGAATGGGAACACTGCATGAAGATCTGTCTGAAAAAGTCCCTTCCACATAGGTGTGAGCATAGGATTGGGACACTACGGTTGCTCAGGAAGTCACAATTTCATATCTGGACTTGATACAGATTTACAAAGGGCCAGCACATTCCCAGCTTCCACTTGCAGACTGACATCTCTAGAGGGCTCCTCCCTAAGCCACACATACAGCTAAAAGGGCCTTTTCTGGGATCGGGTTTCTTTTGATTGCCTTTCTATTGCCCTTCAGACAAGTGAAGTATTATCTATACTTCAGTTACTTTCATTCTGATCCTTGTCATTTCCTTATTCTTCTCTATTCTTTGTGGATCTATTATTCAATTAAAATCATTTCTTTAAATATAGGCATTTATAGCTACAAGTTTTCCTCTTATTGATTGAATTGCTTTTGCTACATCCTATAAGCTTTGTTATATTATGTTTCTATCTTCATTTGCCTCAAGATTTTTAAAATTTCCCTTCTGATTTCTTCTTTGACCGATTTGGATTTTTCATGAACATAGTCTTTAATTTGCACACACTTGTCTATTTTCCATTTTTCTTCCTGCTAATTCACTTCTAATTTGATAACATTATCACTGGGATTATGAATTCTTTGATTTCTGTCTTCTTAAATTGGGAAATCCTTGTTTTGTGGCCCAATATCTAATATACACTCTATCGTGTATTCTCCCACTGGAGATGAAATGGCTTGTGTATACTGGTTTAGTCCCTATGTTTTAAAGTATAGCTCAGGTCCAGTGTTTCTGTTAAAGTTTATATCTAGATGATCAGTTCATTGCTGAAAGGGGGTGCCAAAGTCTGTACTACTGTTGCATTATTGTCTAACTCTCCATCTGGACACATTAATATTTGCTTATATTATTTATTAGATGCTCCTATCTTGAGTATTATTCTTGTCTCTTTATATGTTGATATCTGAAATATTTAAATCACAATGTAAGTAATTAAGTTAGGGATACTCTTAATACCATGATGATCATGCACAAATCACTTAAATCTTTTATGTAAACTTAAAATACAAAATTATTAAATATCACTAAGCTTCATTGTATAATAACCTTTTTTCAGTTTTTTTCTTAATGTCTATTTTTTCTGTATAATTATATCTACTCCTCTCTTTTGGTTACCACTATAATGAGTGTGTGTGTGTGTGTGTGTGTGTGTGTGTGTGTGTGTGTGTGTGTGTATTGAGACAGGGTCTTACTATATAGCCCTGGCTGGCCTGAAACTCACTTTGATAATAATATCTTCCAGATGTCACAACCTACCACAGGCAAGGAATACTTCTCTGTATGAATGTGAAGTCAAAGCCAGGGGTTCCTACAGTCAAGCCATAAGTTGTTTTGGTTCTCCTCATTTCTAGTTCTCTTACAGAGGAAGGCATGGGTGAAGGGAATCCCTGTTAGTACTAGGTACAGCTGGTGAACACACACAAAGGCTGTGGCATCACTGTCTGATGCATGGTACCCGTGGACATTCCTAAACCAGAGTCTAACGCATAGTTACGCATCAACAACAGATCATGGGCCGGGGGCAGAAGTACACATGGTGTGGCTGCCTCTCTTGACACATCAGTAACCATCCCTAAGGCATGCAAAGGGATCACTAAACTAGAGCCTGATGTACAGGCATCTGCAGAGCAGCCACTACTCCACGGGCCAAAACACCCACATGCATGCTGATGGTCACAGCACCGAGATCTGACACTGGTCATCCAAAGAGTTTGGAGGGCAGTTGTGCTGATGGCTTTAGTGTTTGAGATGGAAGCATACATGATACGTCTATGGAGCAAGGGTCTGAAGTTCATGCCCAGTTATGAGGAGGAAAGTAGTTGCAGTGTCCAGGGTTGAAGCAGCATAAGAAGTTACAAATAATGCAGCATAATCTCCTTCTCCACAGGTCCATGGAAATCTGTCAGTGTCATCTGCCCAGCACGCACCAAGGAGCAAGGGTGGCAGAGTCCTGTGGGTCATGCTGATGTTCTCCACTCTACATGGTTCCAAGTGTCTCAAGTGTGCTTTCCTCCAACATTTTGCTCACTGATTCTCCAGTTCACTACCGTCTTCCGGAAGGTTCCTATCTAGAATTTTCAGCCCTCTGAAGAATATTTTCCTTTGTTGACTGCTGGCTAATTGCTACTGTTAATGGTTTTTTGTTTTGAAGAAAGTGGAAACAACAACTCCTACCCTGACATCTAGTTAGTGTTACTTCCCTCAAATTTTAAATAAGCAAACAAAAGTCATTTAGTAATAATGTAAGAGATACCATTTTCATACTCATTTTTTTTTTTTTTGCAAATCCATAAATTTTAACTTTCTATACTTCTTTTACAAGTACCTATGTCTTTGGTCTGTACAAAATAAACTCTTGCAGGGTAGAGACTGTGGTTTCTACAAGCAGTAAATACAAATATTAAATGCTCAAAATGTTACAAACTATGACTTGTTCTTGAGGTTTTGTTGAATCCCCACAGTGACCCTGTGAGAAGCTTCTCTCTTCTTCTTTGCACTATGTCACAGACTGGCAGTTAGTAAGAAACCCACAATTAAGTGATTAAGCAAAAGATTTGGTTGCTAAGTGGAAGTATAAGTAAATCCCAACTTGAATACATGCTAAGACATGGGGGCCTTTCTACCAACTATATTGTGCTACTTGAAAGAAAAAAAAACAAACTTAAAGTTTGCTGTGTATCCCAGACTGGACTTTGCATCCTCCTGCCTCTGTTTCTTGAGTATTGGGATTATAAACATATACTGCCATATCTGCTACATCTGGCCTTCTACCACCTTTCTAATCTCTCAGATTCTCCAGATCTGCTAGAAAGACTAGGTACATCTTAAAAGAAATTGAACAAATACCTGCTTGAATAAGTTACCTTGAACTGTTGGGCTGGTCATCTTTCTGTCACTGTAACAAATGGCCCATTTAAATCAATAGAAAAGGTTGCTTTGGTTCACTGTTTCAGAGGTCTCAGCCCTTGTTAAGTTGGTCCCTTTAACTTGACATACCCTCATGACTTCAAACTCTCCCATGATGCCCCATTGTCTCCTAAAGTTCCACCAATAGCATCACTGAGGGGAATAAGCATTTAACTCATGGGTCTTTGGGGAGCCATTCACAATCCATACTTTAAATTTTAAAAGTTCAAATGTGAATCTGTACTCATTAAAGTCACTTGCATCAACATTTTGTTGATTTCTTTTCTTCTCTGTACCTGCTTTATTTCCTTCCATCATTGTCCCTTGTTCCCTTCCTCATGCTCACATGGGCTGCTGAGAAGAAAGGATGTTATTGAGGTAGTTATGGTGCACATTGTACTTACTCACTTGAGAATTTCTGGCAGTACTCTCCTGAAGAGCATGGCTTATTGTAACTTGGGAGAGATTCCTGACTTAAGTCTATGGTGACAACAGTCAGTTCAAAGGAGAACTTCTTGTAACAAGTGGATCTAGACATAATTGTCTGCATGTCTAGACTTAGCTTGGTTTCGAATAGTATTTTTTTCCTCCAGGCTCCCGGAGATTTCATTTCTCTTCCAGAGAAATTCCTGTTAAATTTTACATGAGTTATGTTTTCAATTGACACTAGATTAGTGTGGAGGTCTGCCAAAGTAAGAGGAAATTCTGCTTTTGATCTAGTCTAAGGCTAGCTGGCTTATCTCCACTCACAAATGTCTTCCAATTGTAAGCTTACGGCCTATGTGCAACTCAGAATGCATGCTACAACTTTCTTATATCTTACATAAGATACTGTACCCTATGTATAAAGAGGTTGTAGCAGGTAATTAGTAATGATGTAATTGCTCTCTTTGTTGGTAGATAATTGTGGTTTATGAAGCTTGTCTTACAAATATATGCTTAAGAACTAACTACCTTTAGAAAATGGCAAAATAACAGGCCCTCAGGGAGCTATTCCGTGCTACCATTAAGAAAAAAAATAATTACCAGAGCAGGATCTGGGTTTCCACAAGGGACATTTTACTATTTAATGATGAGCTGTTATTGATGAGAATACTCACCCTCCAGACATTTCATTGTTTTGGGAAAGAAGAAATAAAGGCCCTGTGTGAGAATTTTATTAGCATGTCTTCATATTGGCCATTCAGGATCGGTATGCAGTATGTCTTTTCAATGTGTAGTTTCAAATTTTTTATTATAGTTTCTATAATCTTCCATTTATAATACTGGTTTCAGTCTTAGAAGATCCATATCTTCATATATATTAAATCTTCTCTGCTTAGTTTCAGTGTTCTCACTTTTTCTTGAACTCTGGATCCTACACAGACAAGCTGGAACCCATATTGAACTTCCAACTTTAAAGACACTTTGTACTTGCAGAAGGAATTAGGTTCTTTTACTGAAAAGATACACACACCTGGACATGACTTGGAGAAGCTGAGAATTGAGATAGGGAAGCCATGTAAGCCAGCTAGATTTAGGTGAGCTAGGTGAGTCCAGATGAGTTAGCTGGGTTCAGATGTTGCTTCAGCACAACAGGATGAATCAACAGCAATGAGCTTGCTTAGCATTGACCTTTACACTGACAACATGGCTGCACTTTATTTTACACTTCCAATCTCATGCAGAGTTCTGCTGTATAATAATCCTTCTGTACACTGTGAAGATGTGTCTTGGCCAAGGCACCTCCTGATTGGTTTAATAAAAGAAATGATGGGCAGGAAGAGATTAGGCTGGAGAACCAGAGCAGGAGGACACTGTGAAAAAGAAGGATGAAGTCTCAGGGTTCAACAGCCAAATGCAGAGGAAGCAGGAGATGATCATGCTGTTTTGAGAAAAGGTATTGCCACGTGGCAGAAGGTAGAATACATATAAAATACAGGTTAATTTAAGATGTAAAAGCTAGTTAGTAACAAGCCTAAGCTTTTGACTGAGCATTTATAATTAAGTCTCTGTGTGGTTATTTGCAGAGCCGGTGGTCTTGAGAAAAAGTCCCACCTACAGAGTTCTCCCAATATCTATCAGAGAGAAATAACTTTAAGAGTAGTGTTTCCATTTTAGCTAACTTGCACTAGCACAAAACCACCACAATTCTGCTTTTGTCACCCTGGCGTCAATACCCAGATCTTTAATTAGATTTAACTTTCAATTCACCACAGTAGTAAACTGATGTTACTACTCACCAATGCAGGTGTCTCCTAAGTAATCAAAACCATGTTAGTTCTCCCTGGAAATAAGAAACACGAATCTTACCCATCTTCAGATGGTGTTTGTTCCTCGTAGCTGAGTTACAGCCATTCTTTGATATCTTGTAACTTACACTGCAAACTATAAAGCTAACTCCAATCACTGCATGTTGTATTAGATGGAAGAGAAATTGTAGAGTTGAAGCAAGGCAGCAGTTAGTAAACATACATAAGCATAGTCATATTGAAATAATGAAGAAATAATAACAATGACAAATCTTCACTTCCAAAGTTGACTACAGTGTATTAGGTGGAATGTTGAACTTCTGTTCCTTCCCTCCACTCCTACCTCCCTGGCAATGTTTCACAGAGCTGGTTTCTTCTCATCCTGAAGTCTTCACTTCACTATCATCTTCTTTCTTCTTCCTAATTTAAAATAGATAACTTCACTTTTCTTCTCTGAACATTCCGATGTTCTTCTTTCAAGATATATATATTTGTGTGTGTATGGTTTTTATTTTTTTTTAAATGATGTCTCACTGTGTATCTCTGGCTGGCCTGGAACTCTCTATATAGACCAGGGTGGTCTTGAACTCATAGAAATTCGCCTGCTTCTGCCTCCTAAGTACTGGGTTTAAAAGCAAGCTTGTTCCTATTTCTCTGTGCCTCTAAAAATAATATTTTGAATGAACAAATAAATTATTTCTTTTTTCTTTTTACTGCATGCATATATTAACCACCAAGTGCCATAAGCTTTCCATTCCTTATATGTTTCAGGTCCACTTCTCTCTTTCCATTCATCAGCACTCAGCTTTTTATCAATCATCCTATCTTCTAGCTTCTGTCTACTTGACTTCATGTTATGCACTATCTTAGTTAGGGCTTTCATTTCTGTGAAGAGACACCATGACCATGCTATATTTTTTTCTATTTATTTTATTTATTTAAAGATTTATTTTTACGTTATGTACATTGGTGTCTCACCTGCCTGTGTATCTGTGTGGGGGTGCCAGATCCCTTGGAACTGGAGCTACAGACAGTTGTGAACTGCCATGTGGGTGATGGGAATTCAACATGCATCCTCTGGAAGAGCAAACAATGCTCTTAACCACTGAGCCATCTCTTCAGCCTGACCACAGCAACTTTTATAAAGGAAAATTTTTAACTGGGGCTGGCTTACAGTTTCAATGGTTTAGTACATTATCATGGTGGGAAACATGGCAGCATGCAGACAGACATGGTACTGGAGAAGGAGCTGAGAGCTCTACATCTTGGTCAGCAGGCAGCAGAAGCAAATGAGATACTAGGTCTAGCATGAGCATGTATGACCTCAAAGCCAACCCTATAATGACACACTTACTCCAACAAGGCCATACCTACTCCAAAAAGACCATACCTCCTAATAGTACCACTCCCTATGGACCAACTATTCAAACACATGAGTCTATGGCGGCCATTCCTATTCAAAACACAACAGGCAGTGTATTCAATGCTTAGTGAAAACAAATTGTCCTAACATCTTTATATTTCTGGTATAAAGCATAGTTGGCATATCAGTACACAAAGTAAAAATTAAATAAGTGTCTGTGGGTAAATAAAATACCATTAGTTATATAAGGGATGCATTAGGAAATCTACTGTTTCTAACTCTGGATATCTTATCAATTCAATACCCTAAGATGAAAATTCATAGATGAAATTATTTTTGAACTGTCAAATATCTGCTTTCTAAATAATAATAATAACAATAACAATAACGATAATAAGTGTATTTGACCACTACTGAAATGAAGTTTAACTGTATATTAAATAAGAAAGTAAAAATAACTTAGTATTTTATCAATACTGTTTATTTAATGGAATAAATTTTTGGGATTTTTTGAGGAGGTTGGCTCTTTGAAGGGGGATGGTTTTCAAGACAGGGTTTCTTTGAGTAACAGCACTCGCTGTCCTGGAACTCTCTTTGTAGACTAGGCTAGCCTCAGACTCACAGATATCCACCTGCCTCTGCCTCTCCAAGTTCTAGGATTGAAGGTGTGTGCTACCATACCCAACTGGAATAATGTTTTAAATGCAGGTAGGCATTGTATGCATGCTAAGAGTAGGATTGGTAATAGATGTAATAGCACAAAAGTATTTGATCTTGAGAATAAAAGGAGACCAATAGCTAAATTCCATTTCCTTAAAGAAATAAAATTTCACTGAATGATAGTACAATAAGAGAATTAATTTATGTTATCTAAATAGTAGTTTGATTTAAAATAGTGAATAAGGTTTTCAGAAGTTTAAAATCTCTAATTGCCTTGAATAGTCATAGATTATAGAAATTTGTATCTTAAAACCAATTACAAAGGCAGGGTATGTTACTATATCTTAAAATTATGAAGATAGTATATTTCCTTACTAATAAATAGCTCATCTTAAATAAAGTAGACCACTGAGTTAAAAGGATCTTTGGGTGACATTGCTTGCTCACATTTTTATAATCTATATTAACTACTTTTTAATTTTGTTATTCTCATTATTATCCTAAGCTCAAGCCTCAAAAACCCAACAAGATCAAGACAGCATGCATGAGGAAGAAAAGCAAACGATCTTCTCTCTACCAACAATAAAGAGAATGTAGATAAAATAAAAAGCATTTTCTCAGGCTTGGTAAGACTCCCTAAAAGAAATCCACTTGCCATTCCGATTTAGGCTCCTAGTATCACTCTGACCTCCTCCTGTAGACATGCCTCAAGATGAATAAAATCAATCCATTCCATTAACCAGACTTGGATGTAGGCCTATGTTTATCCACACCCCAGCGGCAGGGTTTCCCATGTGCAAGGGCTGTGAAGTTGTCAGCTGTGGGGTGGAGTGTCAGGTGGGCACACAGCTCCACACTTATGCCTGCAGCAAACTGCTGAGTTCTTCTCACAGGCTTCCAGTAGTAAAGCAGGAACCCTTGACTTTTTCATAGAAAAGGTTTCAGGACAAGCCAAGAAGAAACAGAGCTGGAGTTTATTATCGGGAGGCAATTTACATAGATTTACACAGTGATCAGAAGAAAGAGGAAGGACAGTTACATCCCAGCGTCTCAGCAGTAACAATACACAGAGTGGGGTGGGGTACTTTAAAAAAAAAAAAATCTTTTGCGATAAATGAGGATTCTTGTTCAGTTCCTTGAATGCTGCAGGAAAAGTCAAAAGGCATAGTTAGTCATCAGGCTTAGGCCTTAAGCAGAATTCATTAATATTTTAACACTCTTATTTGAAATATGTCCATGAAAAAGGATGCTGTTTCTGTGTTGATAACCTTCACAGCAAACTGTATGGAGTTCTTAATTTGGGGCTGGCAAGAGACTTCAACCAGACTCTGCTATAAAAGGCCTCTTCTCCTTCCCATGTCCCCTAATTTTCCCCATCCTTCTCTCTTGGCTCAGAAAAATATTTCACTATTCTGAATTTTCAGATTCTTCTTCAGGCAACTTTGTCCATCTCTATTTCATGTGCTGCACCTATTGTCCCCTGACTCCTTGGTCAAAACTAGAAGACCCTACATCCCATCTTCTAAAGTCTGGATGCACCATTGGACCAGCTTTTTAGGAGTTTTGTGGAAGATTAATCATTAGTAAGCCTCCATGTAGCTTTTTTCTGGGTTATGTTTATACTTCATGGCATCTTCCCATGCTTTGGTATTATAGAATAAATGACTGGTTTTAATAACTATCATGTTGGGTTATTAGGAATTTTGTTGAGAGAGACTCCAACCACATCCTTAGTATATAATGGGGACACTATGAGAACAAAAATTTTCAAAGTGTTTCCTCGAACTGAGTTTTTTAACAGGATATATTGAATTAAGCAATTTGTACATGGGAATGTTTGAAATCTTGTGGGACTATGTAGCATTCAAGACATAATCTACTGAAAACTACACAGCCTGGTCTGTATTAAACATGCAGTCTGAACTTAGTAAGATCTGAATATCTTTTGCCAAATATTATGAACTTGGCTTACATGCTATTTCTTTTTCTCATCTAGCAAGAATAGCTCAGTGCTTTTCAATTGACATAAAGTAAAATATTCATAGGAATTTTAAGTCAAAATGAAAAACATAATATTGGCAAGAACTTAAATTTTTCCCCCAGTTGCAGTAAATATTCTCTATTGGAAAACTTTCAGTGTTGTATTATAGGATATGGTCATTTCTTCAGTTGTAGTAATTTGAATGAAATTGGCCCCCATAATCTCATAGGGAGTAGCACTATTAGGAGGTGTGGTTTTGTTGGAGGAAATGTGTCACTGTGAGGTGGGCATTGAGGTTTCCTATGCTCAGGATACTACCCAGTGTCTCAGTAGACTTTCTGTTGCCTGCAAGATGTATCCTCTAGCACCATGTCTGCCTGCAAGCTGCCATGCTCCCCGCCATGATGATAATGGACTGGACCTCTGAAACTGTAAGCTTCCACCTCAATGAAATGTTTTTTTATATAAGAGTTGCCGTGGTCATGGTATCTCTTTACAGCAATAAAAACCCTAACTAAGACACCAGTCAAGCCTTTAAAAGTTTCAAAATTTTTATTCTCAAAATGCCCATTCATCCTTATTTCCAATCATGACCACACACAAAATTTCATTTTAGAAAACAAGAATATGGTACTGAGTGAAAAGGGAATGAATGAGTAAGTGGAACAACCATAGTGGACACATTCCTTGTGTCTAGAACAGGCCATGAAAAGTCCCACCTCTGAGCCTCACACACGCAGACCTTCCCATTAGGTTCTTTCCTTCTTCTCTTATCTAAACATGCTTCAGTGCTTGCTCTGTTCTTAAAGTTCCAAAGTTGTGCTATCCATTTGACCTTTACTGCCTTTTAGAACAGATGATTTACATATATATTTTTTCAGGCATTATACAGGAATTCTCTCTTATGCTCACAACAGTACAGAATTAAGATATGTGGTGGTTTGAATAGGAATAACTCCCATAGGCTCATAGATTTGAATACTTGGTCACCAGGGAATGGCATTATTAGGAAGTGACCTTGTTGGAGTAGGTGTGGCCTTGTAGGAGGAAGTATGTCACTGAGGATGGGCTTTGAGGTTTTGAATGCTCAAGACAGACCCAGTGTTTCCCTCTTCCTGCTGCCTGCCTGCAGGGAACCATGGAGTTGGCCTAATCTAGCTGCCTTGGGACGCATGCATCATAGGTGTTTCAAGTTATAGTCCGTGGCTTCTGAGGCACAAGACAGTCTTTGGTCTTGAGTTTATGGGACTTTGGGCAAGTTTACCTGAGGGTCTCAAGTGTTTAAAAGAGGAATCACAGTAATGCCTACCTGAAAGAGTTATTGGGAGGAAAGAATTAAACAAGTTTCAGAAGATAGCTAATACAATGCCTAGAATAGATTGAGTACACAATACTGTGAGGGTTTGTTTGTTTTTGTTTTACTAATAATACAAATAATAACCATTGTGACATTAGGGTAGAAGGTATCTGGGTGAAAAAAGGACTTTAGCTCTTCTTAGTGTATGAGCAACGGCACCAGTAAGTACACAGAGTAGACATAGCCATGTAAATACTTCAGAGCTAGGGAGCTAGTGAGTTGATGTGAGTACCTTTGAACAAAGTGAGGATGGTGAACTTGAGAAAACTGTTCCCCAGCTGGAGTTGGTTACTAGCATGCCGAAAATCAAGACCGTTCTGTTGTTCTATTGTTCAAAGCATTGAGAAATTTCTCAGGGTTTAAATACTAGAAACTAAACTCAACCTAACAAAGAAATATAGCACACACATAGGCTGGATCATGTCTGGTTAAGTTCTTAACAGTGGCCTTTGTCACAAAGGGATGAGGAGGCGGTATAGTTCCACACAACACCAGTGCCAGAGCAGCGGACAGAGAAAGAGAAAGATAGAAATGGCAAGTTGAGGGAAGGAAGGGTGGAGAGGGGATACAAGGGGAGGGGAGGGGAAGAGAAAGGAGGACAGAGAAGGAAAGGGGAAGAGAAATAAGGAGAAGGGAAGGGAAGAAGAGAGTGACAAAGGGGGAGAGAAGAAAGGAAAATAAAGAGAAGGGAAGAGGAAAGAAAAGAGAAGAGAAGAGAAAAGGGGAAGGGGAGACCAAAGAAGCTGAGGATAGGGAGCGCTTAGGGCAGAGAGAGTCCTAAATATCATCAAGGTGGCACCAAGATTCCTGTGGCCATACCATGTCACAAAAGCCACTCATACTTGTGACCTCCATTTGAAACAGCAAATTATTACTACCAGGCAGAAGAGTCCTAATTCTCAGATCATCCAGGACTAGATACGAGATGAAAAGCTCCATGTGAAAGAAGGTCCCTATGTCCTTGAAAGGACTCTGCATAGCCGGATCCCTTGAACTGTGAACAGGGGCACTGACTTCCAGCTCAACAGTCCCCTGGACAGACACAGGTAGAAAGCCAGAAAGCTTGTCCATCCTTCGTGCTTATGAGGAATTAGTTAATCAAGACATGTTGACAAGAAACATAAAGAAAAACAACACTCTAACCACCAGTGGATTCTAAGGATTTTTATTCTATCCATGTAAATACCAAAAGTATTATTTATTATCTATATTATTAACATTGATATTTATACTCTTCTGAGAACCAGGAATGCATTGAATACAAAATTATGGCTTAAAACCAGGAAACCACCTGATAAGTTTAAGAACACATTATGATTGACATTACAAAACTGGCTTAATACAGTGTTTAATTAAGCCATATCTTAAAAATAAAGCATTTTTTTTATCTTTATAAAAAACAAAAAACCAGACTGCCCTCCCTATATTATCCTGTGATCTAATGACTTTCATTTACAGGATGACATAGGGAGGCAGAAGTAGAATGTCATTTGTCCGAGGTCACTTGCTTAGTGACTGAATCAAATTTAGAATTCCTGACTTCTGATTTCACAGTCATCCCGTGAAGCTCTTCTCTGTGTAGAGTACAGGGTTAGTTATTCCTCTGAAGGAACTGATAAGGGAACTGAGACACAGACCACACATGGAGTCAGGTAGGGGATCGAGGCTGGCATATGGCAGCAGCATCCCAGAGTGGCTTCAGGGGAGAGCACAAAAGGAGCAGGCCAGGTGTGCTCCAGGGGAGTGAGGTTCCAGAGCAGAGACCAAGGCCCTCGAGACAACAAAACAATAACCAACACAACAGTGATGCTTAGACTAGGCCTGTGCACTGCACATCCATAAAATTTTACAGACTTAAATCCCAAACTTCAAAAACAAAACATACATTTTCTTAAATATTAACCCATAGTTATAAACAATTGCTTTTCAGCTGCTACTTATTAGGTAACAACAACTTTACAAAACATAGTAAGTAACCAAAACTGAATACACACACACACAAATCTCCTGCATCACCAAGACAAAGATCACAGAATATTTTACCCTGAGTAATTCATGTAACACTTGCAGCCCAATGTGTGGCCCACAGTAGGCTTTCCAATAGTAACACCATGGTTGAATCATGCACAAATTCTTTTATTTAGCATTTTTATTCAGCTTCTTTTCAAAACAGATTGAACAGAGTGGGAATATAGTTATAGATAGATGCTTAAGAGAATATATAAAATCATCAGACAAAAAAATCCAAATATAACTGAGCTCATGTCATACAAGGATTAATAAACTTCAAATTTCCTGGAGGTTCAAGAGATAAGGGCTGTGTTGTAGCATGACGTGATCCTTAGGAAGATACAGAATCACAGAGGGAGATGTTGTGATGTGTTATATCTTCTACTGAAAATATCCACAAAATTCTACAATTTAAAAAATTATCAAAAATTTACATAGTAGTTTTTCAAAGAGAGAACTGACAAACCAGTTTCCAGACTGTGAAAGTCCTCACCCTGAGACATCCTGTTCACTATTATCCTGTATAATAAAAAGAAACTTGAGGGTCAACTATCTCTCCCACCCTGGAGAAGAAACAAAGCTCTATTGATTTTCTTTACATCCTTGATGAAGGTTTTTGGTGCCATCATAGCCCCAGGACAGCTCTTTGAAGGGATTTTTCTGTTGTGTGTGTTTGGAGGCCAGGAGAGAAGAATGAGAACAGAAGCCCAGAATACACTGTATAGTTTAAACAGTGTCTTCAAGCCCTGGCTACCACAGGGTGATCTTTCTTCTGAGTTCCCAAGAAATGAGAGAGGGATCTAGGCAACATGTAAACATTGATCACTGTAACCTTAGAGAGGGCACTTCAGCTCCTACTGGTCGGTGGACACCACCCTTTCCAGATTCATAGCCCCATTGCTCTTCCTTTTGACAATGCCAAACGTCTAGAATATAGTAATCAAGTGCTGTTTTCAGTGACAGAAGTTTATTACAATAATCTTCTTACCAACAGCAACAATGTATCTCAAAGAGACATTTTTTTTCTCATTCCAAGAAGGTCTCTTAGTAGGCTCAAGGCATTCATGGGATTGAGCGGTCAACTGTCATGTAAGACGGGTTTTAAATATCTGTGAAGGAGGAAGTAGGGTGGGATCTGCATTTGGTCACATCTCCTAGAGTTGAACTTGGTGGACTCATCTCTCCCAAGAAAGAACCTGTGTTCTGTTCACCCTCGGAGTGGAATTCACAGAGGCACCTGGTTCACAATGCTACTGTAAGATCTTCAGTGGGCACAGAATCGACCAGGAGTTAGGTGGACAACAATCAATTCCCCGTCATTTATCTGGAGGTCTTCACAGGAAGTGTCAGGAGCATTTACAGTCAAGTAAACTATATCTTTGAAGGCCAAAGAAGCTACCACAGTGAAGTCAACCCTTTGACCATTGTTCATCATGGGCATAGAGATGGGACTTCGACCCTTACGGAAATGAAGGTTGATCTTGACCTCCTGGAAAAAGGAGCCCTTCATGTAGATGAGATAAAGCCCATCACAGGTGATGGCAATTGAGTTGTTCTTCACTTCCATGGTTTGATACTCATTCTTGGGTAGGTTGATGAATAGTCTCCCATTCTCACATCCTAAAAAGAATTGAACACGAGATTATTCCTAAGCAAAATATGAGACAAGAACCTTCCAGTACAGCTGGATCAGGTGAGAAAACCTAATAAGGAAGGAGAATTTAGAAGGAAAGCAAGGGAGCATTGTGGTGTACCAGTGTCTGTAACCTGCTTTACCCACCGACAGAGTGGAGAGGTTATAGCAGGTTATTGTCAGCACAGATGTGTGGCAAGAAAGATAGATTCCCATTTCCCCCTGATTTTCCAGAAACAAGAACTGATGGCATCTTCAGTGTTTACTTTCCAGCTGCATGGATAGACTAGAGCAAAGGTTAGACGTGATGGGACAACAGGACCTTCACTGGCTTGGCCCTGCCATTCCTTATTAGCTTGACTCAAAGCAGCTTCACTTAACCATTTCCTACACTTTCCCACCTGAGCACAAAATACAAATTCTCCACTTTCCTCAGGAACCAGACTCACTGATGGCATTACTAGCGATCTTTGCCAGCAGTCAAGGAAGCTTAGAATGTAACAAGGCACAGGGTGCTTGTGGGATGGAAGTGGGCTCAGTCCTGTGAAGCAGGGAGAAAGAGCCTGGGGCACAGCCATGTTTCTTGCTTCTTCCTTCTACCTCTTATAACTAGCATTTCCTGGACGGTATCTTGGGAAGAGTTAGTGCCACTGAGAAAGCAAAAAAGGAGGAAGAAGAGGAGGTGGAGGAAGAGAAGGAAGAAGAGGAGGAGGGAGAGGAGGAGGAGGAGGAGGAAGAACAGGAAGAGGAGGAGAAGGAGGAGGAGGGAGGAGGAGGAGGGAGAAGAGGAGGAGGAGCAACAGGAAGAGGAGGAGAAGGAGGAGGTGGAGGGAGGAGGAGGAGGGAGAAGAGGACAGGGAGCAGCTTTAGTGGTTTTGTGCCTGGCCTTTCCCAAGCAAGCCCAAAGCCTGAGTCTCTTCTAGTTCTGCATCAGCCTGAATAGCATCTTGAAGGGCTAAGCAACTAAAACTTACTCATCTACTCTGGCTCATGCTCCTCGGTGATAGGAACCAACAGGCCCCCAGTGCTGCCCCCAACTCAATAATTCTTACTTCATACCTGACCCAGGAGCTGTACTTTGAATAGAAAATAAGAATGAATTATTAAGACAAAATATACTTCCTGTTCAGCTCAAAGAACTTAATAAATACTCAAAAAACTAACACAGAAACTTCCAGTGGTTGGTGGAGATCAAGGACCCAAATGATAATCTCTTGATTAAAGTATCAGTTTTTCTTCATATAGGGCCTCCCCCAGCTCTCATTAAGGTATTACCATGTTACCGAGTAGAAATGGCAAGTGTCTTACAGCCAGCCTGCCTTAGAATTCTCTGATGAAAACAAAATGAAATTGCTACCCTAAAAACATTTCTAGGAGGATTAAGAAAGGCACATTAAGTACAGAGACAGGATCTGCTTTGGATCTAATGCCTTTTTCCCTGAAAATAAAATAATATTCAGACTCCAACAACTTGGGAATGCAACACATGCCTAAGGGAAATGACAGATCCTGTGTTCTAGGAAAATTAAGATAACAAAGAAAAGAGCCTAGTAAAAGCATAGATATGAGACTTTGGAGATGGCTCAGTCAGTGAGCCGTCTGCTGCACAAGACGAAGACCTGAGTTCAGTTCATCACACCAAAAAGGAAGAAAGGAAGGGAGGGAGAGAGGGAGGGAGGGAGGAAGGGAGGGAGGGAGGGAGGGAGGGAGGAAGGAAGGAAGGAAGGAAGGAAGGAAGGAAGGAAGGAAGGAAGGAAGGAAGAAGTAAAATACCAGACCCAGTGACACACTGACAACTATAAGCACATCTCTGAAGGGGCAGAGATAGGTGGATCCCTGGAGTTTTCCGGCTAGCTCATTTGGCTAAATCAGTGAGCTCCAGTTTCAGTGAGAGACCTTGTCTCAAAATATAAGCTGAAGAGCAATTAAGGAAGACACCCAGTGCTAACCCCTGCATGCACGCACGCGCTCTCTCTCCCTCTCTCTCTCTCTCTCTCTCTCTCTCTCTCTCTCTCTCTCTCTCTCTCTCTCTCTCTCTCTCTCTCTCTCTCTCTCTCTGTCTCTCTCTCACACACACACATGTGCACTCATAAACACAGACATACATGTACTACACAGATACACAAAAGAACAAGAGAAAGGTAACTGTTGGTAATACTTACTGGTAACTTGTGCTCTGAGACTTTGGATTGGAGGATACTTCACCTAAGGAAGGAGAAAAGATGGATGTTGAGAAAAAAAGAAAGGTGAGATGGATTCAGCAGCGCACAGAAAAAAACACTTGACAAAAGACAGCAGTGTTTTCTTTGAGGATTTGACCGAGACTTGCTACCCACTCCTTGCTTTTCTCCCACTATAACATCTCTTCTGGTGGGGAAAGATAATTCTGCTCTATCATGCAAGCGTCCAAAATCTGACTTCATTTCCACAAACTCTTCTTTGGGAGACTGTGTTTGTTCACAGGGCCCCAGTTCTCCATTAAAATAGCAGCACTCATTAGAAAGTCAGTCCCTCAGAGAATCAATCCACCAGGGGCACAGACTCCCAGAACACACTGGGAGAAAGTTCTGGGAGCTTTTTGTGTGCTTTCTCTTCCACAGGAGGAAACACATCCTGTTCTCAAGGGGCTAAACAACCTGCTCTAACCCTTCAAAGCACAATATGTTTGAATGCAGCCGGCCAGCTTGTTTATTTATTTATTTACTTTTTTATTTAGTGTGTGTGCAAGTGTGTGTGTGAGAGGATGTGTATACCTGCATGCATGTGTGCATGCACACATGTGTAGAGGTCAGAAGCCAACTTTCAGGAGTCAGTTGTTCTGTTATGGGAATTCAGCATATCAATCTCAGATCCTTAGGCTCAGGAGCAAACACCAAGAACCCTTTTGTTGTTGTTGTTGTTGTTTTTCGAGACAGGGTTTCCCTGTATAGCTTTGCGCCTTTCCTAGAACTCACTTTGGAGACCAGGCTAGCCTCAAACTCACAGAGATCCGCCTGCCTCTGCCTCCTGAGTGCTGGGATTAAAGGCGTTCGCCACCACCGCCCGGCAAGAACCCTTTTTAAAAGATGTAGTTTCTCATTAATTAGTTTTATGTATTATTTATGGTAGTGTGTGTGTGTGTGTGTGTGTGTGTGTGTGTGTGTGTGTGTGTGTGTGTGTCCGTGTTCCCACATGCACATACCATCAGACATGTGCATGTCAGGGGACAATTTTGTAGAATCAGTTCTCTCCTTCCACCTTTACATAGTTTCAGGGGCTCAAACTCAGGTTGTCATGTTGGGACCAGTGCATTTATCCACCGAGCCATCCCACCAGCCAATTACCTATTCTTTTATTTGTTTGGTTGGTTTTTCGAGACAGGGTTTCTCTATGTAGTCTTGGTGCCTGTCCTGGATCTCGCTCTGTAGACCATCCTGGCCTCGAACTCACAGAGATCCGCCTGGCTCTGCCTCCAAAGTGCTGGGATTAAAGGTGTGCATCACTGCCACCTGGACCAATTAGCTATTCTTAAGCCTTGGATCTTTCCCTTCTCGTCAACAGCTTTAAAAACCTAACATGAACCCAGTCAGCATATGAGAATAAGAAGTAAAGCAGTGAGGAGAAGCAGCTTGAAGATAAAAGCACACAGGACTTGGTAGCCAGAAAGACAGAGAAACTCAAAATGGAGCAAAGTTGAAGATCTATTGAGTGAAAATAATAAGGAGCAGAACCATATGTAAAGAACCGTCATGGCTGTTAAAAACCAGAAACATTTCTGTGCACACTGAGTATATCTCAAAGAATGCACCAAAAAGTCAGATACAGACACTGTCTCTGGAAAATTTAATTAGAAGCCTGAGGTCAGGAATAGTAGGGACCCTTTCTATGATATGGTGCATTCCCTACTAACAAAGAAAATAGGAAAAAGAAATGCCCACTGTTTCTGCCAAGAACCACAGCCGCAAGGTTATTTTTGGCAGAATGTCCTCATCAGAGGCATGGGAGAAATTTGTTTTCATGCCCTGAGCAGTGGAATCCCTACTTCCCACTCTCCTGGCAGACTAGTAGCCTCAGTCAAGAGGATTCCACTGGGAACTCCCCCACACAAATGCGGAATCCCCTACTTCTCTTTTAAATATTATCCTGGGCCTTCTTGAGCTGAAATAAACGGGTGGCAGAGGGATGAAGGAGGCTTTCCTGAGCCCCACCAGTCCCTAGGCTGAAGAACACAGTGATGCAATGTGGTGAGCATGTGGAGGGAAAGAAGTGTTGACTTGGGTAGGAATGTGAGTCTTGTCTCCTCCTACCCCTTACATGCTGCTTCTTTGCACTTGAGGAAGTGTTCTAGAAGACCTCCAAAAGACCCAATACCGTCACCACCACAATTCCCTAGACAAACAAATGGCCCTGTGCTCTGGGACCCATTGTCTGCATCAGTCTATGAAGTGGTCCAGGGCTCAGCACAACATGCACCTTCTGGGTTTTCATACCAGAAAAGCAAGTAACAGGTAGTCTTAGATTAAGTATCACAAGCTCCTTAAGCATCAGATTGCCATCTTTAAAAATCAGTACAACACTATGGGCATCCATTTCAGGACCAGTTTTCCATGGTATATATTTAAACTCCACCCCAAAAAATAACAACAAATGAAATAAATAAACAACAAACAAACAAACAAACAAAATAAAACTAGTCCAGTGTAATGACACACATCTTTAATCTCAGCACAGGAGGCTGAGGCAGATGGATCTTAACCTGGTCTACACAGTGAGTTCCTGGCCCACCAGAACTGCATGGTAAGACTATGTCTCAAAACACAGAAACAAAACAGAAGCTGCAACTGAGTTAATGAGCTACTCGCAAATGGGGAGAACAGGAAGTTTCCCAATTCACAGCCTGACTTCAAGATCTCTGATCTCAAAGGTCTTGTGAGTTGATTTCTTTCTTTTCTTTTTCTTTCTTTTTTATGGTGCTGGGGATTGAACCCAGGGCCTCTCACATTCTAGGAAAGTGCTTCACCAGCCACACCACCAAGCCACACTTCTTACACTTCTAAAAACCTTTCGGTTTGTGATACTGTCTTGTCAACTTTGAACTCCCTATTTTGACTGACTTTGCAAAAGACTCTAAAAAGTTCTTCTGTCTCTGTCTCTGTCTCTGTCTCTCTGTCTCTCTCTCTGTCTCTCTGTCTCTGTCTCTCTCTCTCTCTCTCTCTCTCTCTCTCTCTCTCTCTCTCTCTCTCTGTGTGTGTGTGTTGATTTCTATCTTTTTGTTGCCTGAATGTTGTAGGGATAGAAATGACCAAAAGGGCATCTTCTGGGACTGAGATATCTATCTATTGAGAGGCAGCCAGGAAAGCACAAGTGACTTCCTCCATTGGTTTGATCTACTGCAACCCCGGATATCCTGTTCCTTCTCCCAAAGGACACCTATAGTGGAAATTTGCATATCATCAGAAGTCTCTTAGAAACAACAATTTAGTGAATTCAGGTAATTTTATGAACTGAAGAAAGGTGATCCTTCCTGCTTCCAGAACTTTCAGCTCACATTCTGCACACCTGGTGCTCAGCACCAGCTGCCAGCTGCCCAGAGACATTCCCACACTTCCCAGAAACACGCCTACAATATCCAGAAACACTCCCACACTGCCCAGAGACTTATTACAAAGCTCAGAGACATCCCCACAGTTCCAAAGCCAATGTCATGCTTGGCCTGGCTGCAACCTCATTCTCAAGCTTTACACATACCTTTTCACATCTTATGATTAAATCAACTCTTCTCTTTAATCCTCTTCCCTTTAGATGAAGAACCAGACAGGAGAAGACAAAGAGCAGATTGATTGGCCTCAGATTTGGTTCAAATTGTGGCTTTTCTGGCTTTGTGAATTTGGAAAAGACATAAACCATTTCTCAGCTTCTATACAGATGACTAAAAAGCTTCATACTGCAAATGAATGCCCCAAGAGCTAACAGTGTGGTTTAAGGAAAATAATGTTAACTTCCCAGCAGTTTGCCTGACATAAATGCTCAGAAATGACTGCTTATTCTCTTCGCAATTTCCAGAATGTCTACTTATCTGCTTCTGCCCATCAGAATCACAAGCCCAGGTCCAAATCAAATCTTTGATGCTTGACAGCTGTATCCCCATACCAAATATTTTAAGACACTTTGTTCATATAAAAACTTACAGAAGCTGCAGTCATAACCACTAATACTTGGATTCAACCAAAAGTTCTGGAGAAGATAAAACTATGGAGAAGCCACAAGGAGACGATTACCTTCAGAGCTAATAGGAAGTAAGTCATCTGGCCTTGAAAAGCTGTGGAGAAAACTTCACTTTGTATATCTGTATAAAAGAACCATCAGAGAAGGCTACACTCTGTGTGATTCCAGCTGTAAAATGTTCTGGTTGAAGCAAATCTATACAGACTAAAAGATCTGGGGATGCCCCAGATCAGGAACTGGGGGAAGGGTGCTGAGTAGGGGCAACACAGGAGATGTTTGGGGATAACTAAGCTATAATGGGGAAATATGTGTCGTTATACATTAGTCAAACCATAGAATACAGAAAGTAAAATATCAAAAGTAAACCCTATAGTAAAACAAAATCACTCTTGACTGATAATGTCTTCAAGAGCTGTAAGTCGTATCTCCTCTACTTAGAATATTTTCATGGAATCTTTAGAAAATTGTTTTTAGCTTGCTGATTTTCAGCTTTTTATCTGTGAAGTGGGGAAAAAAGTCTATTGTCTCAGAAGGCTGGTGTTAGGTCAAATGAGATAATATGTGCGAATGGTCAACACTTGACAAGAAATATTCCAGGGGTCAACAAATATCAGCTATTGTTTTTTGATACACAGAAAACAAGGTTAATGTCATTTTTATGATTTATTCACCATAATATTGTGTTTGATCTATGAAAAATGGAAGGATAAATTAAAGAATAAAACAAAACTACCAAAGCCCTTGAATCAAGTTCTCTCTATCTGTAACCCAGAAATGACCTGGGCCTAATGAGAAAGTGTCCCAGAAACAATCCAAAGACATCTGGTCTACCCCACATATTAAACACCATGTCTGAATGCCAAGAAGAACAAAAAACCCAGAGCATACCCAGATACTAAGGAAACTGGAAGTATCGAAAAGCTAGAGGGTTTCCACATAATCACAGCTTACAGACCAGTTTCCTTACTCTGCAAAGTACGAAGGTCTCTCACCAGTCTCAAAATTCAAGATCAAATTCCAGAATCATCCACCACTTAGTACAACCCCGGGGGGTTAAATAGGATTGTCTCAGAAGCATAAAAACGTACAGAAGAAGCCATCTTCTATTGAAAATAATGTCTCAGAGGAAGAAATTAAAGCCCATGAAGTGAAGGGACTTGACTCCTGTCCCCAATTCCACTACAGATTTTATTATATCATCCAGTGATTTTTTTTTTCTTCTTCCCTGTTTAGATTGCTAGGGACTGAATCCAAGGTATTGTCTATATAAGACAAGGGCTCTACCACTGAGTCATAAGCCCTTTCTTTCCTTCCTTCCTTCCTTCCTTCCTTCCTTCCTTCCTTCCTTCCTTTCTTTCTTTCTTTCTTTCTTTCTTTCTTTCTTTCTTTCTTATTTTTAAAGAGTCTCACTAAGTTGCCCAGACTGGCCTAGAACTTACTTTCTATCCCAGGATGTCCTTGATCCTCCTGCCTCGGCCTCTTAACTGGAGACTGTAGCTCTATGTCACCAGGACTGACATCAATTTCCTGTACATACAAATATGAAATGAAAAGAAACTGCCTTGAAGATCATATTACTATTCCATGCCTGTGTTCTTGTATCCACTTCAGCACCAACACTGAAGAAGAAAAGTTGCCACACAGCAGATCGGCAATGACCTCATCATGATGGTGCCCAGGGAAAACCCAGATTCCATTCTTCCTCCTCAACACCACTGGGGACAGCTAATGACATCATAATGTCAGTCCAGTGGTGCTTAAATGCTAAGATGCATTAGAATCACCTGGGAAATTTTGAAAAACAAAAGCAGAGGTGTTCAACTTATTCACGAAGCCCCAACTCAGAAGGTCTGGGTTGCCAGGCATGATGGCACATGTAATATCAGCAGAGAGGCAGAAGCAGGTGGATCTCTGTGAGAGCTCCTGGTCATCCTGGGCTATAGGGCAACTTCCAGGCAAGTTAAGGCTACATAGTGAGACCCTGTCTCAAAGAAAGAAATAAAAAATCTGGGTGGAGCCAGGAATATACACTCCTACAAGAATCCAAGACTCACAGTTTGAAAATCACTAAATTGTTGACTTCTGAAGGCCAAAATCCAGAGAGAAGGTTACTCAATAAGCCCTGTGGGAAAAAACTGGAACTCAAGAAATGTTTGTTGTTCCCAGAGAGCTAGTCAATAGTGAATAATGACATAATTATCATATTATTTGGTGGTTTGGATAAAAACAGCAGCAAGTTATTAAGCATTGCTTGACATAATGTTACCAGATTATATACATTCTGAAATAGTATAACTTGGTTTTTCTTTATCCCTGAATAAAATTCCATTCTAAACATGTATAACTTTGTCTTTAACCACTCATCTGTCATTGTGTTAAGTGAAACAAGTCCGATCCAGAGAGACAAATACTGCAAGTTTTCTCTAATAATGTGGAATCTATATTTATGTGTAGCTCATAAAAGTAGAAAAAGGGGCCAGGTGATGGTGGCGCAAGCCTCTAATCCCAGCACCTAAGAGGCAGAGTCAGGTGGATCTCTGTGACTTTGAGGGCAGCCTGGTCTACAGAGTGAGTTCCAGGACAGCCAGGGCTACACAGTGCAAAAGAAAGGAAGGAAAGAAAAGGACCTTGAGAGAGGAAGAAGAGTCTAAAAGAGGAGTGAAAAGGGGCATGAACAGTAAAGGAATATATGTGACATGAGAACAGACATGGGACCATTTTTAAGAAGGAAAAGGACCAGCAAAGGGTGGGGATGGTGCACGATAAGGTCAGTGAGTGAGGCAAAAAAAGCAAATTAGAATGATGCAAATATATAAAAATGCTGCAGTGAAATGCTTTACTTTGTATGTTAGCTAAAGCAAATTGATAAAAATAAATAAATAAAAGTACTTTAAAACTAAAAACAAATTATTGCTATGTGACAGCCATTATACTCAACTTTGTGAACACAAAGGTAAAACATACACACTCCTTGGTTTGGGCAAACTTGTACTCCATTAGGAAAAGCGGTCTCTCTACAAGAACCCTTAGGAACTATCAACATGCAATGTATTCCACAGAGTTCCAGAAAATGCAAACACAATCATCTCACGGTTTGGTAGCACGAGGAGAAAACACCTGGCTCTAGGTTTTGAAAGAATGAAGACTGGGATCAGCAAAAGACACTCCACTATGAGCTGAAGGAAACACCTACCAATGAGGCCATTCTCTGTATAGTTAAGAAAAGGGGCAGCCAGGAGGTGGTGGCACACGCCTTTAATCCCAGCACTTGGGAGGCAGAGCCAAGTGGATCTCTATGAGTTTGAGGCCAGCCTGGGCTACCAAGTGAGTTCCAGGAAAGGTGCAAAACTATACAGAGAAACCCTGTCTCGAAAAACAAACAAACAAAAAAAAAAAAAAGAAAGAAAGAAAAGAAAAGGGGAAACAAAGAACTGAGAACTTCTGGTAGTGCCTTGCACTGAGATAATCTTGTTGAAATCCATCACCTTCCCCCAACCCCTGCTTAAAATCACTCTATGACACAGAACAATTGCCTGTAGTTAGAAATCAGAAAATGAGTACCAATGCTGTTTAGAACGTGTTAAGGAGGAAAAGCTACTGAGTTCAGAGTTACAGAGATCACTCTTTTCTTTATTCCAGGATACTTTAAAAATAAAGAGTTCATAAGAAAGCATTTATCTGGAGTACAAGACTGATTTGAACTGTTTTGTTCATTATTAAATAAGATCAAAATTTTGAATTTGGGGATAACTGTCAAAATACTCAGATTTAAAAATACCTAGAAGGGATTGGGGATTTAGCTCAGTGGTAAAGCACCTGCCTGACAAGTGCAAGGCCCTGGGTTCGATCCTCAGCTCAAAAAAAAAAAAAAAATACCCACAAGTTCCCCAAAAGTGACTCCTCAGACAGAACCCCTGTACGTTCTCAATAGATTCCATTGAGAGCGTCATCCTGTGGGCTCTGACTGGGTGTACCTGAGAAGAGAAGAACAAGCCTTCAGAGAAGCTCAAAGTGAATGCATGGAAGAGTTGGAATTAGATAACTCCTTGGCATGTCCAATAACATAGATGAGAGAATGCAATACATGGTCCTTCTCCAGCTGCTCATACCATGTCCCCAGGAAGGTGATAATTTTTTAAGAGATCATCTTTGGAGAGTGTGAGCTTCTGATTCTGACTCAATGGGATGTGACATAATGCTGTTGACCTTATACTCATCTGGCATTTGTCTGGAAGAGGGCAACTGTGCCAGGAGCAAATGTTACTCATCAAATATGAAACCAGGAAGTAGGCTCTGCAGTCATATGTGGAGCTTGCTATCAGGGCACAATGTGTAGATCTTGAGGGGGCACATGAATAGCTGTGAGTCACTTGAGGAGACTGGGAAATCTGAGACAGTGTTCCCTTAGCCCACCATGCCACCTTCACTGTGACAGAATTGCTGTTCCCACCTTGAACTTCTGCCATCTGAGATCTGAGAGGTCAAGAAAGCATAGCCTAATAAGTTCTTAGGCTGCATCTCAAAACAGAAAAGTAGCATGTGTTACACTTCCACACTCCAGTGGACTAGGAGGGTAGAATTCTCTGCTGGAGGATTTACTGTGTACTTCATGGAAGCAGCCTGTTGAAAAGAGTGGGCTCTGCTTCTGATCAAAACAACCCAGAACCTCATTTAGGGAAAGGATTGGGAATAGAAACAGGCAAAATCTTGGCCAAGAAATCTTGAATATTTATAATAATGTATCCCTATATAATCCCAGTACTCAGGAGGCAGAGGCAGGCGAATCTCTGTGAGTTCGAGGCCAGCCTGGTCTACAAAGCGAGTTCCAGGAAAGGTGCAAAGCTGCACAGAGGAAAAAAAAAAAAAACAATGTATCCCTAAAGTTACATCTTCTTAGAGACAAAGGCGGTGACTTTGTAAACCTTGCTTTAAAAAGTTTACAGAGCTTTTTTGTGAACATTAAATCTCTCCTCCAAAAATCTTCACATTTACCCTGAATACCTCTGTCAGCACCTTTTCCATTCAACCTCTCCTGAACTCATCTTTGCCTTCTTCCCCACTCCCCCAGTCTGCTGATAACCTAGAGACCTCGGCTTCTGAGTGTCCCCACTCCTGCTGTCCAACTACTAGTGCTGCTTGTTTGTGGATCCCTGGAGGGACTCACCACTCTCTGTCCCAGAGAACATGGACTGTGGTTTCATTGTCTCTGGTTCCTAGGAGTAATCTCAGATATTCAACGGAACAACAAAAACAGTCCATATACATGGAGCCTGAACATTAAAATCCACGAAGAAGTGTGTGACTGAGCTAATACAGCAATACTTTGTATCCTCAAAAGCAAGATTTTGTTTTTGAGAGAGGGTTTCTCTATGCAACAGCCCTGGCTGTCCTTGAACTAGCTCTATATACCAGGCTGGTCTGGAACTCGCAGAGATCCAATGCAAAATATTCTTGTTCTAGGATTTTTCCACTCCAAATTAGCTGGGGAATTCTTCATATAACACTGATAGAGGGATCTACCAAAAACATTTCTCTCTTACTCCCCTCACCTCCCCTCAGTGATTGAGGGGGTCGCCACTAAAATCTTCTTGCACTAGATGAACAGTTAAGCAACTGGAAAGGTACATTTACAATCCACCCACTGTATCAGCACATTTTATGCTAGGTCTCAAACATAATGGCACCCAGTAATTACATTCACTGACTTGTGACGGCTCTTCGTCTTTCAGACCCGGTTAGACCTAAGCCAGTAGCTGTGTGGTCACGTAAAAGCTGACGGTGTCTCTTGGAACACTGCACATTGCCCACGATCTCTGTGTCCAACCTCAATCAAAATGGCTGGACTGCCGTGCCTAATGCAGCACCATTGCAAAAGTTCATCAAATCATGTCATGGAATTCCAAAGAGTAATCTCTAAACATTGTGTGACAGGAAGACCTTCCGGAACCACAGATCTTAACAGACCCTGTTGATGGAAGAAAAGCTGCAGGCCTCTTCCTCCTGAGAAGAGCTCCCTCTGGTAGTTAATGAACACTCAATGTACTTGGTGCAGTGAGGTGCCTAGATCCATTTGTATGAGGCTGAACTCTCAGCATGTGCTCTGAGGGAAATGAGGTTGGTGAAGGGTAAAATTGTCAGATGATAGCAGCAGGGCAAGGGTAATGGTGACAGTGATGATAACCCCATTTTAAGTTAAAACTTTTCAACTAATTAACAGAAGAGAAACCAACTGCAAGTGGACAAGATCCTCACTTTTTAAATCTCAACTGAAAAGCAAAGCAGGTGTAGCCTCCTGAGAAATTCTTTCTAAATATCTCTGCCCTGCTTGGCTAACGGGTGCTTGTCATATGCTCCACCATTCTCATTTAGCTGCCTTCTTTTCCCACTGGTTTACCAACTCTATCACAACAAGGAGGACCACATCTTCCTTTTTCACCATTGTGTCATCCTCAGAGCCTGGTAGGAAGCCGATGCTCCACCAACATTAATTTAGAAAAAAAAAAAAAAATGAATAAATGGTTTCAGTGGGTTGAACAACATGCCCTTCAAATGCATGTCTACCTAAAACTCAGAATGTGGCCTTATTTGGAAATAGATATAAATAGAGTTCTTACAGATATAAGTAGTCAAAATGACATCAACAGGATTAGGGTGGGTCCTAAACCTAGTATGACTGGTGCTCTTCAAAGAGAGAGAGAGGTTCCACAAAGACAAGAAGATAGCCATGTGATGAAGAGGGCAGAGGTTGGTGTGAAGCCAAAGAACTGGAAGGAGTTTTGGCAACCACCCACAGCGGGAGA
This sequence comes from Onychomys torridus, assembly GCF_903995425.1. Taxonomy (NCBI): domain Eukaryota; kingdom Metazoa; phylum Chordata; class Mammalia; order Rodentia; family Cricetidae; genus Onychomys; species Onychomys torridus. The sequence continues at coordinate 33,106,593 of NC_050453.1, forward strand.
GAAGGAAGGAAGGATTCCTGCCTAGAGCCATCAGTGAGAGCATGACCTTGCCAGCATCTCCCACCTTCAGGACTGTGAAAATCAATTCCTGTCATTTAAAGCCACACAGTTGGTGATACCTAACTGCAGATGCCCCAGAAAAACCACTGAACAGTTGAATGTGCATTTGCAGGTAGTGTAGAAATCACACAACGTATCATTACATTAATTACTTGAATTGGTGTCTTAGAGGCATTAAACACATGTTTTACAAATTATTTTATAATGCAGCAGGCCTTATTTTCCTCCCTTGTGGACTATATTGATGTTTCTCTATAACTTATAATATTAACCGTCACTATTAAAACCTTCACCTGACTACTAATTGGATTCCAGGCTCATGCTGCTGATGCCTGCAAGGAAGCCCAGCCCTCAGCGGGCTTAAACATCACTTAAGCTCACTGGGGTCCTCAATGTGTTTCACACCAACACAATGCTATACTTTGTAAGGAAAGCTTTTATCCATAACATTTATTAAGGAGTATGGAAATAATATGTGAGGACCTCTTTTTTCTATCTTTGTTAGTCAGTGGGCATATTTTAAAATATTATCAAAGAGCCAGGCAATAGTGGCACATACCTTTAATCCCAGCACTCTGGAGGCAAAGGCAGCCTGGTCCACAGATGGAGTTCCAGGACAGGCTCCAAAGCTACACAAGGAAACCCTATCTCAAAAAAGCGAAACCAAAAATAAAAAATAAACAAACAAAAAATTTAAAATGTTATCAAAGACAAAGTTGTATAAATTAACCTATCTACGGGACACTTCAGAAATCTAAAAGAAATCAGTCACTCAGGTCATTTCAGTGTTCCCAATATTGTGAGCCAGACCACATGTTTCTTGTAGATATAATTTTCTGCCGTTCAACAGCCAAGTCTCTGGAGAACAGGAAAATGTGAATGAAAATCAATAAAAACTAAAATAGCATGGTCCATTGTAATCCTATAATTCTAGATTTTTCTTAAATAATAATGGCTTATTTATTTACTTTTTTATATGGATGTGCCTGCCTGAGTTTTTGTGCACCATGTGTGGGTGCCCACAGAGGCCAGACAAAGGTGTCAGATCCCCTAAAACTGGAGTCACTGATGGCTATGAGCCACTTGATATTGGTTCTGGAAGCCAAACGAAGTCCTCAGAATAGCACTAACACTCTTATCCACTAAGCCATCTCTCCAACCCTAAATTGTAGATTTCTTTGAACCACATTTAACCAGACACTGAACCTAATAACACTTCACAGCTTCATAAATTCTCCCTGTCTTCTTTTATTCTCTACTACAGCTGTAAATAACTCTTAACTAGAAATCTATGTTTAGAAGGAGAAGGAGGAGGAGGAGAAGGAGGAGGAGGAGGAGGAGGAGGAGGAGGAGGAGAAGGAGGAGAAGAAGAAGAAGAAGAAGAAGAAGAAGAAGAAGAAGAAGAAGAAGAAGAAGAAGAAGAAGAAACAGAACTCTTTCCAAGGTGGATTATTTTAATTCTCGAATTTACAATACAGAAATCAAGTCTATGAAGCTATGATTAATCTTAACATGGTATGTTTGCTGAGTTATGAGGTGGTTGAATGTCTGTGTTTATGTGCACACACCCACTACAAAGTGTGGCAGTGTGCTTATGTAAATATGTCCATGAATAGTAATAATAGTTTTGGCCTTAATGAAGCTCGGTATTCAAATAGGTGATCCTCCCAACTAAGTTCCAATTTCAAAAGTATTAAACTGACATACAGGGAATTTACTCAGGATGATGAAGTTAAAGGCCTGGAACAAGCCAGACTTCTGGTTCCCATTCACTGCATACTTCATTACACTTCAACACCTCTCCCTAAAGTCTAAGACAACCTTCCATACTTCTGCATAAAGAAGTATTTTTGCTCCTTCATTTGAAAAGCATCAAAACTAGCAAAGCACAGGATGTTAGAGATTCCAATTTCAAACTGACTCTTCTGTTTATTTCACCAATGACTATGGAGAGAGAAGCATGCTATATCACAGCTAGGGATTTAGTTCTCTTTATTTTCTGTTTATGTGTTAAATCAACAAAATAACACTGCTGTGGTTTTCTGACTCACATGATCACAAAGGATTAGTGCTGGTTTTCCATGAACACAAACACCCTGAAATGGGAAGACAGTGGCATGTTCTTTGAGAGTATAGGGCACAGAGGTAATTGCTACCAAAAGGAAAAGAATAAGCAAGGCCAGGTTGCTAGCCCCTTGGCAAGGCTGAGTCTGCTCAGTGCTCATAGCTTCAGGCAACGGTCAACAAAGATAAGTAGGGAGATCATATCCATAGGTTGGCTTGTGTTTGTGTCTATATGTGTACTGTATATAACATTTTTTTCAGCATAATTCCCACAATTCACATTAGTCTATTCTATTTTAAAGAGTTGGGTCTGAATACACATGAACCTAAATTGCTTGTTTAGAAAATACCATCACTGTGTGAACAAGAATAATATTGCCCAATAGTGCTCCTCCTCATCTATGTGAGTGAGCACTAGATTCCTGAGAATATGGCTTCATCTTAGATCAGCAGAGGTTACTAAATGAATTTGGTTAAAAAGGAGGGCAGGAGGGCATGGTTAGTTTTACTGTGGTGCCCCCTAGTGCCAGGTGAGATTAGGTTAATTTCTGTATTGTCAATCTAGATCCCATACAAGAAGGAAAATGTGGAGAATCATCAGTGTTTGTACCTGCCCCCTTTGGCATAAAACAGAAAAAATCAAGTTTCCTAGCATGGTTTCCAAGATCCTTTGCCATCCATGCCTGCCTAGATCTTCAGCGTCTACCTCCATCCTGTATGAACAATCAGCGTCAGTCCTGTGGAATGATTTGCTATTGTGTCTACCCTCCCCCACCCCTCCTGTCTGTCTTCCTTCTAACTTCAGTTGAATTGTGTTATCTCTTCCCTCCATTCCTCTGACTTCCCACACACATTCCCAGACATCTCAGGCAACTCCTCCTCTCTGCCCCTTCCCCCCACTCCCCACGTTGGCCCTTGAACAAGTGTCTGCCTCTGTTGTCTTTTGCCTCACCTCAAATCTTGACCATTAATCCAAAGAGGTTTTTTTTTTTAAAAGGAAAAACCTTCAATGCAGGTGTTTTTGTTTTTGTTTTTGTTTTCCATTCTAAAGGTTCAAACAGTGCGCGATACAAAAAAGCACTCAGAACGAATATAAGGATGCTTTACCTGATAAAAAGAATCCTAGTACAGGAGTCAAAATTGCCTAGTTAATTAAGTATATAGGTGACCATGAGCAGTTTACTTACCTTCTTTTGGCTTTTTTTTTTAAGACTGTGTCTAATATCTACTCAAAAAAGGTCTTTGGGCCATTCATTAATACACACCACCAGGGCCTCAAAATTCTTTATGATGAATTAATTAAACACTCCAGAGATCCTTTTTCTAATTCTCAAAGAGTTGCTCAGAAAAAGCAAGTTCTACTTTCATTTGAAGTTATTTTATGTATATGGTTGACTAATTTCTAAGAAAAAGACATGTTAGAGTACATGTAGCCACTTAAATTAAGCTAATTCTAGACAAAGAGTTAAGACAAATTCCTCTTTCCGGTATTTAACAATACAAAAATAAACTGTTGAAGTTATGATATGAAACATCACCAAGAAACTGAATTCTAATTCTGGCTCTCCTTCACACAGACCACTTCTGCTTTTCCCAGCAGAACAAGCAACAAGCAGGTGGGATTTGCTAAGGAAAAAAGTATTCAACTCTTTAAAAAAAGAAATCACGATAAAGATAACACAGAGCTTGAAAGACTTCAACAGCCCCAGAACATACAGATATAATTTACCAAAGCTCCTCACAGACTAGAGAGATAGTTCGGATGATAAAGTATTTACCTAGAAAATAGAAGAACCTAAATTCAATCCTCAGTCAGAACTCACATAAAGATGCCAGGCATAAGAGTGTGTGCTTGTAATCCTGGTGCTGGGAAGGCAATGCCAGGAGGATCCCTGGCTTCCACTCACCAGACAGTCTAGCCTAATTGGTGCACTCCAGACCAATGAGAGATGTTGTTAAGAGAGTGGGAGGCATTTCTGAGGGTAGCGTTTGAGTTCCTTCTCTGGCCTCCACATGCAATTGCCCATACACATACAGCCATGTACACAAACACAAGCACCCACACATAAACCTGTACATGTGCATACACACACATATACACACACACAGCCACAGACACCACATTAAGAACAAGAATCTTTCCTTCTGCCATTGCTTCCTAGTTAAAGTTCCAGGTAAGACTGAAGCCTGGCGCCTTAAAAGTAATGCCCAGTGTGCAGAGTCAGCAGCCGCAGCATTCGGTTTTTATAATTCAAGTGACTGATGTCCTAGAATTTTTGTGTCTTTCCTCAATCTACACAAGATGTTTTATGAAGTCAGAACAGGTTATTTCAATAACTACAGAGAGCATAAATTAAGCATAGAAAATATATGCAGGAAAATAGGTTTTCTTCCAGGCTAGTCTTAAGAGCCAAGAAAGCTGTACATTTAGGCACAAAAATCTGCTAATGCACCCTTTCTGTTCCTTCAGTCCTCAGGCCTGCTCTTTGCAATGACATGCTCATTAGCTGCTGAGCTGAAAGAGACCTCAGTGTCCATCTCTTACAACCATATCCTGTTACCAGTGGGAAAACCAAGAACTCTATAAGATGTAGGTAAGGGCTGTCTCTCTCTCTCTCTCTCTCTCTCTCTCTCTCTCTCTCTCTCTCTCTCTCTCTCTCTCTCTCTCTCTCTCTCTTGGCCAGGGGTGGAGAGTGCATTTCAAAGACAAAAACTGCTTTTCATATATGTGAATGAAATTTAACCCAGTAATTACTATTACTAAATAAACTTGAAGAGAAAGATGACTACCAGATAGAGTTTAGAAGCTGTAACTTTAGAATCTTGAATGTAGGAAATTAAGGCTAAAAAGTAAAGCTAAGAAATAAGGGGGGGAAAGGCAGGATTCTTTTTTTTTTTTTTTTTTTTTTTTTCAAAATACCTTGCTCCTACAACAGAAAAGCCCCTTTTCCTGAGTACAGAATAAGCTGAGCAGTTCGGTTTCCCCTGACACATCATCACTACAATGTGTGTCTCCCAGGAGAGGCTTAATTGCATCATGCCCCACCACCTGGCCCACCACGCCAAACCTCAGTATTTCAAAGTCTCACCAGTCCCTCGGTCAAGACGTTATCTTCTCCCCTCTCATCTCTTCCTCTGTCAACACAGTTCGAACAAGCTACAGGGAAAATGCTTTCCACCTATCCATGCTCTCCTCCCCTTAATAAGCAAGATTAAATATAATGATCCATAGCATTCCCCAGGTCCTAGAACAGTGTAAAAATTCTAAATAGCTAAGCCCCCAGATCATCTCTATCAAGAGCAAACAGGTTGCTTATTTCATCAGCAAACAAACAGTTTCAATGTCCAATGTACCTCTCCTACTTTTGATTCCATTTCTGAGCCAAGAGCATAGAAAACAAATTCCCTCCTAGACTGCAGCTTACCTCAAGGACCTTGAGATATGGCCTTAGTTTGATTCCCCACCTCTTCCACAGAGCTGCTGGGTGACTTGAAGAAAGGACACCTATACTTACCATGCCCTGGGTAAGACTCCACGGAGGCCCCAGACACCAGCAGTTTATGCCTGTGTTTCACTTTTTACTCTCCCTTGCCCGGTTCCTTTGTGTGCCTGGTTACCCTTGACTGGGGCCTTGTATCCTGTCTTCACCATGCCACAGAGTAAGGAAACACACAGCCCTGTGGTTTGAGAAGGCTCAAGACTCCCTGACCTATTCAACGCTGTTCTATTTTTGGTTGCTCTGTTTGCTTTCTTCTCAGAAGAGCCTAATTCCGGTCTGCATCTTAGGCATCCTACCACGGACACAGTACTCTACCCTGGCACCTTTTCCCCAAAGTGCCTTCTTGTCATCCAGAGTCCCGCAAGAGTCCTATGTGGAGTGGAGGAAAGAGGACCAATATGGTGGTACTCTGATGGCTAAGCACCACAGCAGCTATATTCCGGAGTTTGTAGACACAAGCAAAAAGCACTGTACACGCTTCAGCAGTCATGAACACACACACTCCCACCAGCTTCTATATACCAAAAATCTCACTTCCTGTAAACAGAGACAAGCCCAGGCATTTGCCAGGACAGTTTATCATATCCTGATTTAATTTGAGGTAGCTGTGTCTCTGACATGTCCCTTAAAAATAAGTTCCATTTTGTCTGTCATCCACCAGGGAAAGATTTCCTGACATAAAGCAACCACTGAGGAAACAAGAATTATGAGATCCAACAAGGGATTAAGGGGAGACTATAGAGAGTTATCTGCTACAATGAAGAACATTAAAAACAAAAAATGGGCTTTTAGAGTGGTTGTCAAAAAAGACTATGTGATTAAGTTATTGATGCAAGTGTGTGAGCACGTATGCAAACAAATGTGCACACACATGTTGCAGCCCTTCAGATACAAGGGTAGTGATGGGAAAGGACTTAATATTGACACCTGGGGATTTTTAAAAATCCAGGTCCCATTGAGTATCTGCAGATGCATATGATAGGAAGTAAATGGGTCTGTTGCTGTTACTCATCTTTTTATATTGATCCGTTGATCAGACACGGAGCCACCAGGATGAATAGACAAATCAATGACCCAAAGCTTCAGGGTGACAGCTCATCAAGACACATTGGGATTTTTGCATTACAAAGAAAAAGACAAAAAAAATATCTAGAGCAGGGTCTCTCTGCCCTTCAGTCTGCCCTAACACTGCTACTGTTGAAATGGGAAGGAAAGGAGACACCAAAGGGTGTTTGACCACACTTTACAGTCACCTGATGGCAGTGGCAGGGCCCTCAGCAGTTTCAGCATTCGATTATTTTCCAGGTGACTGCAGCTGTTGTAACTGCCATTCAGCAAGAGCTGGAGGAAAAGCAGCACCCATTGGTGCATCTTACCGGAGAAGGATAGAGGTGCAGGCAGATGTAGACCAGGCACAGGAGTAGCCCCACTCCCTGAATCCCAGAGACCACCATTGATAGCTTCTTCCACTTGAACCTTGGCCTTGATCCATTTTCCAGATTCTCATCCAGAGGTTGAACCCTTTCCCCTTCCATCTCCATGGTCCAGGTGCAGAAAAGATGCAGATGTGGCGAAGGGGAACCTGGGGAAGACTGGTCTTTACCACACAGAAGATAAGGGCAAAGCCAAGCCTGTGGGTCAGAAGATAGACAAAGGTCCCAGAACCTGAGACAAAAGGCAATTGAAGGAGTGGGCCAGACTCTCTCAGTTTTAACTCTGCAGATTTTGCAGGCGGGGGAACTTCTATGTGACTAATCTGAATTTCCCCTTTACTTTCTTTCTTTTTTTTTCCCTCTGGGCTAACAGGGAGTTGTTTTTGTGGCATTCCAGTTATGAATTGAGTGACTTCTAAATGACAGTCACAAACATGGGCTGTTAAGTTTTTTATTGCAGTTAAGTTTTTTATTGCACCAGTAAAGATAGATAAAGATCATCTTTTTTCCTTTCCTTTTTCTTTTTTCCTTTCTTCTTCTTCTTCTTCTTCTTCTTCTTCTTCTTCTTCTTCTTCTTCTTCTTCTTCTTCTTCTTCTTCTTTAAGCAATTCACTTATCAATCCCTCAAGACATCTTAAACCACAGAAGAGATTTGAGGAAAAAGCTGCCCTGATATCCTTGTCTTTATTATGCAATTACTCTCCCGGCCCATTTTACAGATTAAGAAAATAAAATCCATGCAGCTTGTTCTTGAGATGAAAAGGACTAAAAGAAAAATAGGAAAGTGGATTATGCAGATAGGTATAAAGGCAAGATCTTATAGTAACATAGTACATTACATTAAACCAAATAAATTAGTATGTATTGAGCAACTATTGTGTGTCGGACACTGTGTTAAATGACCTTGCAGCCATCATATTTATTCACTTCAGGAAAACTCAATAAACACATAATTAATTTTCTAACATTAGAAAAGAAGCAGAAGAAAATTCTGTTGTCCCCCCCCTACCCCTTCACTCCACTTTATATTTTCCCCACACATAATTTCTGCATGAGTAATTCAAGTAACCTTTGAGCGTTGCTATTTTCTTTGAAGTGCTGGCTGGACTCAGAACCTGCTAAGTAAAAATATCTTCCCAGGGCTGGAGAGATGACCCAGTGGTTAAGAGCACTGGCTGCCCTTCCTGAGGCCTGGGGTCCAATTCTCTGCTCTCACATGGTGGCTCACAAACCATCTGTAATTCTACTTCCAGAGGATCTGATGACCTTTTCTGACCTTTATGGGCACCAGGCATTCAAGTAGTACACATACATGCAAGCAGAACATCCATATATTGAAAAAGCAAAATAAAAACCTTTTATCCTTCCAATAGACATTGATTACCCTTTCTCACTGACATGCACAATGAAATGAAATAAATGTGAAATAATAATGTCAAGTCCAAAATGGCAGAATATTGAGTCTGTAATATGAAGTCAGTTCTATATAAGATAGCACAGGGATGCTGAACATAACTCTCTCTCTCTTTTATGGGAAAGTGTGTCTCATGGTTTCTCATGGAGACTTCAACAGACATTTAAAGAAAGAAGTGTGAGAAAAATATCCTGAATTCTAAAAAGATAAGAAGGTACATGAAACTTCATATTTTTCACAACTAAAAAAAATCCTGGATATGAGGTATATTCAAAAGAAAAACAAGTTGCAGGAAATGGAAAGTTCTTTGCCACAATAGTCAACAATTTAAATAAGTTGATGCCTTCATTGTAATAATGATGCTTTGCATTTGAAGAACATCCTGGGAGCTAAGGCATGCATACAAGATTTAAAGCCAAAAGTGGAACTCAGGTTCCACATAAGCTACTCTGCCACAGAGATTCCCTCAGCAAGCATGAGCGAGGCACAGTGTGAAGACAAAATGTGAAAGAAAAATCAGTGTGTAACTCCTGCCTTGCAAAATATACAATAGTTATATCCAGCAACATTTTACTCATCTATTTTCAAACAATGACTGGAAGAAATGACGGGGAAACAGCCTTAAACTCTAATAGAAACTAGACACAAGCTGAAAAAGTAGAAAGTGCATTCATGTTGAAAATCATAAGGAATAGTCTGGCTAGATGTAAGTGTGTGTGTGTGTGTGTGTGTGTGTGTGTGTGTGTGCAGGTATTTGCACATGGGGGCAGCATGTACCTGGGAGGGTGCAAGTGAGGGGGATGGAGAGGGCACATGCTTGGTGTAAAAATGTAGTGGTGGAGGTAGATGGACATCAGGTGTCTTCTTCAGTTGCCCTCCAACTTAGTTTCGGAGGAAAGGTCTCTTGCTGAACCAGAAGCTCTCATTTAGATTAGACTGGCAAGCATGCAAGGATTCTCCTGTTTTAACTTCCCTAGCGCTGGGGACTCCAACCAGCTTTTACATGGATGCTGGGGATCAAATTCAGGACCTCATGTTTGCATGGCAGGTTCTTTACTGATGAACCATTTCCCCCAAGTTTTGGGGATATTTTAAATGACTGCCAAAAGGACAAGTAAGTAAATAAACAAACATCTATGAACACAAACCTGTGCACCATGCATGTACTTTCCTTTATCATTATTATCATGCTCCTCTGAAGAAAAATTAACAAATACCTTTTTCTTATACATAGTGGGAACTGTAGAGCTGTTTGGTATCTTATGCCAAGAAAGCAGATGCAGCTAAGACAGCCCTGAAGCTGAACAGTCATGCTGTGTTTCTCCCTCTAGACCTCCTACTGCTATGATTTGCCTCTTGTGATCTTTACTGACGAGTAAGTGATATCTTACACTTGTTTCTTTTTTATTGACCACATTCTCTCAGCTTCTTCACGCCTTTGTGGAAGGGAGAACACATAAAAATGTACACACATGAGTGCACACACATAAATGCACAGAGAGAGAGAGAGAGAGAGAGAGAGAGAGAGAGAGAGAACTAGAAAACAAGCTGGGAAATCCGGATGAGATATTTTGATAGACTATGTGAGTGTGTCAAAGCCCATCATAGACTGCTCTATGAACACCACTGATTAAAAACCACTGTCAATTACATCATTGGTGGCATTTCAGTCCAGGGAAGATTGGACATGGATCTCCATCTTGTAAATGCATTTTAATAAAACATAGTTGAAATATTCATAAAGAACTTGAATGAATTACTAACTGTGTGGGCAGTGTGTTTTAAAACATCTTACAAAATAAATATGTCTGTAAGAATAAACTAGCTTTGAAATGGTAGTCTAGAAAGTAAAACAAACCAAAGTGATTAACTTCTCATGGACATTAACTTCCTATAGGAATAACCAAAACTATAGAGAAGTATGGAAAATAAAAATACTTCAAAACCTGACAGAACATCTCATGTTCAGAAAGTAGCAAAACTTTTGGGGGCTTTTTTTTTGGTTTGGGGATTTTGTTGTTGTTTTGGGGGTTTTGGTATTTGGGGCTTTTTGTTTGTTTGTTTGTCCACATGAAATATCTATGTACGTCATCATTTTCCACTCAGTAAGCCTGGACCAGGTGCCTTTATCCTGGTGCTGGGGAAAAACACATGACTAAAACACATCCTCAAGAAGAGTCACAGATAGGAAGGCAGGATAGCCACAGCCTGGAAGATGTTGGAACTGAGGTGTCACCAAAAGGAGGAAGGATGCAGCAGTAGGGTACCATTCTACACTAAAATTTAAATTTAAAAGGGAGTAGCTTCCATAAGATGAGTTGGGTAAATCTTAGAGAATCCTCAAGTCTGGTCTTCTAAGGAAGTAGAGACAGACATGGGGACAGAAGCAGCTTGTTAGACTCTGGGTAAACCTTGCTTGTGCCTTGTGTATTCAGGGAACTGCAGCTGGAGAGGTGGATGAATGGTGGGTGAGTGCCTGGGAAGCTTTCCTGAAATGAATTTTGTTACATGTCAAGAACTTTAGAATGTTCCTTGAAGGAGTTAGGAAAACCCTTACAGGCTAAGTAAAAGGTGATATGAAGTATATTTTAGACTTTTTTTTTTTTCATAAGGACTCTGGATAGATCCAATGCAAATGGCAGGGTAGGATTAAATGTCTCCCAAGTGGGAGATATTTCTAGGGTGTTCTATGCCAAGTAAAAATGTAAGCATGCTCAAAGTATCACCTCTGTTTCAGCTCTCTAAGCCCTTCCATCTTTTATCTTCCTACAATGGTATATCCTATTTCCCAAATATTGAGGGGCTGCATCCATGCAGATTAATACTCATTTTCTACTTCATGAACCCAGAGAGGTTGCCTTGTTCCAATTCACACAACTCTTTAAGTGAGAAATAATATCATTATAAACCAAAGTAAGGAGACTAGTGAATGCAGAGGTATTTGCAATGGCTCTTCATGCACTGAATACTTGGAACATTCACAAGAAGTTGCAACGAAGTATCTTGAGTGATTGAGTAAGATCTTCTATAGAAAGTGATGGAGTCAAATGCATTTTCAAATACTAGGTTTGCCCTAAGTATTTCCACCTGGTGTGGATCCTGATGTCCTGGGTTTGGCGGCCCAGGAAGCTCTGCATCTCAGAATTAGCACTGGCTTGTCTTTACCCTTGATCAGTCCAAATGTGCAGATCTGTCTGTCCCCAGCATGTGGTTCCTGGACTCATGTTGTCTTACGCAGTCCATCCCTACTGCTTTCGACCCAAATCTGTATTCCTTCTCAGTTGAACTCCTGAACTAAACTTTCAACCCCTCTCTACTTCCGTTCTCATTGATTCCCAAACCATTTGTTTCTTATGCTCAGTGAGATCATAATCATATGAAGAGTTGAAATTCTCTGGGCTCAGAGATGACTCAGCAGATAAAAGAAGTTACAACCAAGCCTGATGACCTGAGTTCAAACACATGCAAACACACACACACACACACACACACACACACACACACACACACACACACACACACACACACACACACACACACGGGGGGGGGGGGGGAGAGAGAGAGAGAGAGAGAGAGAGAGAGAGAGAGAGAGAAATTTAAAAACAAAAGAGCTGAAATTCTCTACCTCCACATTTAGTCTAAGTTCCCTCTCCAAACTCACCTTCCTCATTTTCTGACTGTTTCTGATATCCACTCGGCCTCAGATACCTTTATGTTTCATCTCTCACCACCAAAACCCTACACACTTCCCCAAGAGGGATACCTTATGACGTATGGGCCTTGAAGAATGACTTAAACAAAAACATTAGAAGATGGGGCCAGAGAGACAGCTCAGCAATTAAGAGGCTTCCTATTTTCTCAGAACATACCCAGTGACTCACAGCGCTTGTAACTCCAGCTCCAGGGAACCCAACACCCTCTCCTAACCTCCAAGGGTACCTGTACTCAAGAGCACATACTCACACATAAACACACATACATACATACAATTAAAAATATAACAAATCTTACAAATAAAAACTTTGGAAGAACACTGTGGAGGGAACTTGAGGTTTGAGTAGAGGGTTGTTACCACCCATGGCTCCCAAAGCCTAATTGGTCATCAGAGTCATTAGAAGAGCTTTACAAAGACTCACATCCCCCATTTCTTCCTAAAATTTCTGAACCAGAATACTCCGAGTGGGGTATGATAAACTGTATTCTTGAAAGATCCCATCAGAACCAGAACTGTGAGTCTCCCCAGAAGCAAATGGAGATTTAAGTGTCTGTGATAAGAACTCTTCACAAGCCAGGTGGTGGTGGCACATGCCTTTAATCCCAGCACTCGGGAGGCAGGGGCAGGTGGATCTTTGTAAGTTCGAGGCCAGCCTGGGCTACCAAGCAAGATCCAGGAAAGGCGCAAAGCTACACAGAGAAACCCTGTCTCGGAAAAACCAAAAAAAAAAAAAAAAAGAAAGAAAGAAAGAAAGAAAGAAAGAAAGAAAGAAAGAAAGAAAGAAAGAAAAGAAAAGAAAAGAAAAGAAGAACTCTTCCCAGGGCCCCACACTCTGTTGTTTCTCTTAAATTATTTCAGTCTTCCTCGTGATGTTGTATATTCCTGAGCTCAGGGATGTTGTACTGAATTCCCACAAGGCCCTAATAAGCTTTCTATAAAGATTTGCCAAATTAATTTGAGTTTCTTGCTTGTAGATCTGAAATGCAGTACTTACAGGAGCAGAGGAGGAGAGTATTGAAAATGGCACTGTTAAATATAGAAGCCTCCTGCTTGCTGGACTGTGATCTTAGATTTGGGGTTAACGCACCTGCGATGTATGCTGCTCATTGAAACCAGTCATACAGCATCAGTCCAAATGCAAATGTGAACTCACAGAATGACAGTCCACTTGGGTTTCGGAACCACTAGTCCCTTTTCTTCAGGGGCTAACCTTCCTTTTCTTTCTTCACGTTAGTTGATGCTTCTTTTTACAACCTGAATTGACCACTGGCAGCTATTTTAAGGCATAATGATACATTATAAAATTCAGTGGTACAAAACAGTCATAATCATTTGTCCCTGGATGGGACTAAGCCCATTGTATAGCCTCCCTGTATGGAAAACAACCAGCTAGATAAAACTCACAAAATCATGGTTTAAACTGTATATCCAAAATATGTGTGCAGTACCAAGAGAGTAGGAAAACTCTGAGTGTATTCACCAATAATACACATAGTTTTATTTTTAAAGAACTTTATCATACTGAAGTATAATTATGTAAAATAAATTCATCTAGTTAAGGCATACAATAAACAACTTTTTGGCAAGTCTATATAGCCACAATGTCACCAAAATAAGAACTTCAAAATATAACCTTCTTTAAATTTAACAAATGCAAAAGCAAGTCTACGTTGAGTTCATAAAAAAGCCGATAAACACTAGAAGACAGGTTTGTCCCCGAGAGATAATTTGACAATACTCAAGGCATTTCTGGTCATTCAGACTGAGCATAAAGTAGTACTGGTACAGAAGCTAGGGATGCTGCTAAACATACCACAAGGGATACACACACACACACACACACACACACACACACACACACACACTGCAAGATGATCAGCATAAAATATGACATGGTGAGAAACCATGGTGGAGATATGGAACCTGTCCATAACTTACCAGGAACCAAGCTTTGAAGCATTTACTCCAAGCCCGTGTGTGTTTATTGCTCTGTCTCTGTGATTGCTGTGACCATGATCACGTGAGCAGGCTGCCATGCTCACCTCGACAACTACGCACACGTTCTATGATGTCCTTAGAGTGCCGCAAACAGACTGACATCCGGAAATTATAACAATTGCACCAAAATAACATGATTTCTTGACTATACCTTCAGATATGTCCGCTCTATGAGAGGAAAAGCTTTATCCTGTCAGCTTCAACTTCCTTGTCAAAAACTCATTTCTTAAATGTTGTTCTTATTTTGAGGATAGAATGAAATCATCAACATAATAAACCAACCAACATGTCTGACTAGATCAGTCCCTAGGCGATTATGGCAGTGCTACTGGGTTTGGTGTTGGGTTTGTTGGTTTTGTTTTGTTTTCACCTGGAAGGCTCTTCAACGTTAACTCCCTGCACTGACTGTCCTAGGGAGTTGTCCTTGGGTCCAGTCATCAATCATTGCTACCCTTACGCAGATCATTGAATTGGACAATGAACCTTGATCACTTTTAGTTCCCACACTTTCAAATCGGAGAGGAGGATTTTCTTCTGAGGTGCTGCAGGATTCAATGTCTGTGCCATGTACGTAGAAGTGTATAAGGAGTGCAGTGAGTGTGGTCCATCCACCATCAGTGTCTGCTCACCCAGGACTTGTTAGAAAATGCAGAATCCCAGAGTCTGTGCTTCTTAGAAACAAGTATAACTATAAGAAATTTGAAAAGCACTAACCTCAAGTGGGGGGTGGGGGGCAGACAGAGAAATGAGTGAAGGCTCAGACAAATCCCTAACAGGCTGCTAGAAACTCCCAGAACAAAATCGTACATCTTACAACACACGTAGGGTTTGGCAAAACCCCACCTCCACCCCCATCATCAGGGACAGGGCTCCCCACTTCCTCGGGAATCTACCTTTATCTAGGCATCTTAACTTCATCTGAGTGGCAGAAAAGCCTTCCACTTACTCACCCAACATTTCTCTCTTTATTTTTTAATTATTATGTGTGTATATGCATATCTGTGTGTGTGTGTGTGTGTGTGTGTGTGTGTGTGTGTGTGTGTGTGTTGTTCATGTATATGGCTGCAGGTGCATGAGTTCCATGGCACATGAGGAGGTCAGAGGACACCATCAGGTGTTGGTCCTCACCTTCTACTTGCTTGAGACACAGTTCTTGTTATTTACCAGTGTGTTTGCCAGGCCCATAAACTGGCCCATCCCCAGAAGGCGTTCTCCTGTCTCTGCCTTCCACCTCACTGTAAGAGTGCTGGGAGATTATAGACAGCTGCACTACCACATCTGCCCTTATGTTGGCTCTTGGGATTTGAACTCAGGTCCTCAAACTTGTGTAGTAAGAGCTCTACCCACCGAACTATCTTCTCAGATCCTCATCAAACATTGTCTGCCCTTGCCCCTCCCAACACCTAAGGCCTGAGCTTTGAAATACTAAAGTTAGGGAAATCTTTCCCTCCCTGTTTTCTTGCACTTTCCTTCACCTAGAGATCAGATAACTAAGTTAGACAGGGACATGGGGGAGGGGAGTGGGGGATTATAACATGGGATAGCATAGCGGGGGGGGGGGCGGGAGGGGGGGCAGTGCACGGGGAGGAGCAGTAAATTACCAATTTTTAAATGTTGCTATAAGTCATCAAAAACAGCATGGAGTGACATCTTGACTGAGCCGGGTGAAAGGAAACAGAGAGAATAGAGAGTAATGAGCTATACTTTTCTTTCTCTTTGAAAATGATACTGCTTATCTCCCCACTCAACGCTATTCATTTCTGTCTCGTTCAGCTGTACCTAGAAATCTTCGGAATGTGACTTCTCTGCAAAACTCACGCACACTCATCAGTACCCGGCTGCTTTATGCAAATCGGCCTGGGGAATTGCAATGGGCTTTTCCTTTCGACTTTATGCTATAATCCTTTGGGGGGGTTTTTACCCTCCTATATTGACTCAAGGTTCCCAACTTGCCCTGGCAAAATTGGGAGAGATTTTGCTTCACTGACCCAGAAGTCCTGAAGGATACTCTGCTATTAAAAAAAAAAAAAAAAAAAAAATCCGTGTCCCAGTTCCCACAGCCCTGTGTCCGGTGTCTCACTTTGTTTCCTGCCTCAAAACCTTCCCTCGGCTGTAGGCTCAACCTGAGGGACATAGATGAAGTCACGATATTGTGTGTCAGAGCTGTGCCCATATGTGCCTGTCTGCCCTTGCTAAGGAACTCTAAACCCCATTCCTCTTCATATACCCTATGAATCCCTAGTACCAACCCACGGCCAAGCTCGATATCTGAATACAATTAGAGTATATCACAGGCCATAATTTCATTCTTGTCTAGTCAGTGCTTCTGTGTTCTGGCCTCTGCCCTCCCATCACCATGGCTACCAGCCCTTAACCCTACCTTACAGTTCTTGACACTTGGCAAAAGACAGTAGATCTGTGTGCAAATCGGTTCCACTGCTTTTCATTGGACAAACTAGCTGGCCTCTTAGCTTTCATTATGTACTATAAAAAGAAGGAAGGAAGGGAGAGAGGGAGGGAGGAAGGTAAGGAAGGATGGAAGAGGAGAGACATAAATTCAAATATGAGCCTGCCACTTATTAGAATTCAGTGATTGTCATACATCTCTTTATCTTAGCTTGAAGCTGACTATGCCAAGTATGTTTATAACATGGAAATCAGCAAAGGAACAAATGGGAATTGTTCTTTTCCAGAGAACTGCCCAGCAGCATAAGATGAGGGCCACATATCAAAGTGTTAAGAAGTGGAGTCTATTAAGGTAAGTGCAACATTATTAAATTAATTTTACTTTCTTCATTTTACTCTTTTATGTGACTGCTAAAAATCTTAAATCACATTGTAATATTTGTATTGGACAGTTCTGGTTTAATCCACATAGTAAGATGATCCCATCATACCCAGGGTAGTATGGTCCTTGGGTATTTATTTCTGGGCATCACAGGGAAGGCTTCTGGGCCCTACAGATCAGTCCAGGATAATGTTGGTCAGCTTCATCACAAGTTCTCTCTGGACCATTGTTCTTGGGTCCTCAGGCCCTTGCATGGTCTAACTGCCTTGGTATCCCACATTGATCTATTTATCTGTTCATATTTGTTGTGAATCAGGTCCCTTTCCCAGCTGCTGCAAATGGCATCTCAATAAGGGCAAACTGTGGGGTTTGAATTTTACAAAGTTAGCACATAAAATATTATTTCTTGCCATTTCCAATAATATTTTAGCCCTTTACTTATTGCTGAGAAGAAGAAAAGGGAATGAAAGCTAATTGGTTAGGTTTAGTACATATGGAGGAAAATGAACCATGCTACAATTTTAAACAGTAAGAAGCATTTAACAGACCAAATAGATTACAATCTAAACTGAGAGAGTGCCTGAGATGATTAATTAGACCATTTCTAACCTCGAATCACCTCCTATAAAAAGAAAAGAATTTGAGCTGTACCCTCTCTCTTGGGAGGAAGAGCTAGGTAGGGGATGGAAGCTGATGTTAGGTATGACATGTACATATCCACTATTGCTACAAAAAGGAACATGGTACAGGGGTGTCAATAAAATCCAGAGCCTAATAAGAAATATTCAATTATTTTATTATTTAAATTTCTGTGTATGGGTGTTTTGCCTGCATGTATGTTTGTGCACCATGTATGTATCAGGTGCCCAAGGAGGTCAAAAAATGGCATCAGATACACTAAAACTGGACTTACCAATGGTTGGTAGCCACATTAAAAAAGAGACATTAACACCAACCCAGCCACAAAACCTTTGAGCTACAACATGCCCTGCCCATTGCTGGGGCAATGGTGGTACAAAGCTTGTGGGAGTAACTAACCAATGTCTGATTTGACTTAGGGCCCACTCCATGAGATGGAAAGTATACCCAGCATTTTTTGGGTTACCAAGAATCAGAGACTATATAGTCCAGAGACTTCAGGTGAAACCAAGTGCTACTGGGAAAGAAAGAAAGAAAGAAAGAAAGAAAGAAAGAAAGAAAGAAAGAAAGAAAGAAAGAAAGAAAGAAGGAAGGAAGGAAGGAAGGAAAGAAAGAGAGGAAGGAAAGAAAGGGAGGAAGGAAAGAAAGGGAGGAAAGGAGGGAGGGAGGAAACAATACAATGACTTCGGATGATGTTCTGCTATACTCACAGATCAGTGCCTTACTCAGCCATCATCAAAGAAGCTTCCTCCTACAGCAGATGGCACCAAATACGGAGATGCACAGACAGACACTAAGCAGAGAAAGAGACCATGGAACACATAGTACTAATGGGATATCTCCATCAAATACTACCCATCAAAGCTCATAGAACCCTAAGGAAGAATAAGTGTAAAGAATGTAAGAGCCAGATGGGATGAAGGAGAGCAGGAGAACAAAGTCCTCTAAATCAGCTGAGCAAACCTCATATGAACTCACAGAGACTGAAGCAGCATGAGCAGGACCTACATTACACAGGTCTGTGCCAGGTCCTCTGCATATACATTATAGCTTTCATTTAGGTGTTTTTATGGGACTCCTGAGTATGTGAAAGATTGGGTCTCTGATTCTTGTGCCTTCTCTTGGGGCTCTTTTCCTTCTGTGGATTTGTCTTATCCAAATTTGATGTGATGGTTTTTGTTTTATCTTACTATACTTTATTTTGTCCTGTTTGGTTGTTATCTCTTAGAAGCCTATTCTTTTCTAATGAGAGACAGAAAGGGAGTGGATCCAGAGGGGAGGAAAGATGGGGAGGGACTGAGAGGAGTCAAGGGAAGGGAAACCATAATCAGGATGTAGTGTATGAGAAGAGAATCTCTTCTCAATAAAAAGGAGTCAGGGGATGCTTAAAGAAAAGAAAATGATACACCATATAAACAAACCCAAAGAAAAAAACCACATGATCATCTCACTAGACACAGAAAAGGCATTTGACAACATCCAACACCCCTTCATGATAAAGGTCTTGGAACGATCAGGAGGAATACAGGGAACATACCTAAACATAATAAAGGCAATCTACAGCAAGCCAACAGCCAACATCAAATTAAATGGAGAGAAACTCAAAGCAATACCACTAAAATCAGGAACAAGGCAAGGCTGTCCCCTCTCCCCATACTTATTCAATATAGTACTTGAAGTTCTAGCCAGAGCAATTAGACAACATAAGGAGATTAAGGGGATCCAAATTGGAAAGGAAGAAGTCAAGCTTTCCCTATTTGCAGATGACATGATAGTATACATGAGTGATCCCAAAAATTCAACCAAGGAACTGATACAGCATATAAACACCTTCAGCAACATAGCAGGATACAAGATGAACTCAAAAAAAATCAGTAGCCCTCCTATATACAATAGACAAACAGGCTGAGAAGGAAATCAAAGATACATCACCCTTTACAATAGTCACAAATGATATAAAATACCTTGGGATTACTCTAACTAAGCATGTGAAGGACCTATATGACAAGGACTTTAAGTCCCTGAAAAAAGAAATTGAAGAAGATGTCAGAAAATGGAAAGGGCTCCCATGCTCATGGATAGGCAGGATTAACATAGTAAAACTGGCGATCTTACCAAACGCTATCTACAGATTCAACACAATCCCCATCAAATTACCAACACAATTCTTCACAAACCTGGAAAGAATAATACTCAACTTCATATGGAAAAACAAAAAACTCAGGATAGCCAAAAGAATCCTGTACAATAAAACAACCTCTGGAGGCATCATGATCCCCAACCTCAAGCTCTACTATAGAGCCACCGTAATAAAAACAGCTTGGTACTGGCATAAAAACCGACATGTGGACCAATTGAATCAAATTGAAGACCCTGACATTAACCCACACACCTATGAACACATAATTTTTGACAAAGAAGCCAAAAATGTACAATGGAAAAAAGAAAGCATCTTCAACAAATGGTGTCAGCATAACTGGTTGTCAACATGTAGAAGGCTGAAAATAGATCCATATCTGTTACCGTGCACAAAACTTAAGTCCAAGTGGATCAAAGACCTCAACATAAATCCAGTTACTCTGAACCTGATAGAAGAGAAAGTAGGCAGTACTCTTGAACGCATTGGCACTGGAGATCACTTTCTAAATATAACACCAGTAGCACAGACACTGAGAGAAACAATCAATCAATGGGACCTGTTGAAACTGAGAAGCTTTTGTAGAGCAAAGGACACAGTCAACAAGACAAAGCAACAGCCTATAGAATGGGAAAAGGTCTTCACCAATCCCACATCTGACAGAGGGCTGATATCCAGAATATATAAAGAACTCAAGAAATTAGACATCAAAATGCCCAAAATCAAAATTAAGAAATGGGCTATAGAACTAAACAGAGAATTCTCCACAGAGGAAGTTCAAATGGCTGAAAAACATTTAAGGAATTGCTCAACATCCCTAATTATCCAGGAAATACAAATCAAAACAACTCTGAGATACCACCCTATACCTGTCAGAATGGCTAAGATCAAAAACACAGAAGACAGCCTATGCTGGAGAGGATGTGGAGCAAGGGGAACTCTCCTCCACAGCTGGTGGGAATGCAAGCTTGTACAGCCATTTTGGAAATCCATATGGCGCTTCCTTAGAAAATTGGGAATCCATCTCCCCCAAGACCCAGCTGTAGCACTCTTGGGCATGTACCCAAGGAATGCTCAATCATACCACAAGGGCATTTGCATTGTTTATAATAGCCAGAACCTGGGAACAACTTAGATGCCCTTCAACTGAAGAATGGATAAAGAAAATTTGGTACATATACACAATGGAGTACTACTCAGCAGAGAAAAACAATGACATCATGAGGTTTGCAGGCAAATGGATGGATCTAGAAAAAATCATCCTGAGTGAGGTAACCCAGACTCAGAAGGATGAACATGGTATGTACTCACTCATAATAGGATACTAGATGTAAAACAAAGATGACTAGACTGTTACACAACTCCAGGGAGGCTATCTAGAAAACAGGACCCTAGGAAAGACACAGGGATCACCCAGTGACAGAGAAATGGATGAGATCTACATGAACAACCTGGAGGACAGTGGAAGTAATGAAGGGCAAGTTTCAAGGGAACGAAAGTTTAGGGGAGCAGGAGATCCCAGCTGGATTAAGAACAGAAAGGGAGAACAAGGAATAACAGACCATGATAAATGATAACCACATGAGAACAGGAAGAGGCAGAGTGCTGGAGAGGTCCCCAGAAATCCACAATGATACATCCTCTGTAGACTGCTGGCAATGGTCGAGAGAAAGCCTGATCTGACCTAGTATGGTGATCGGATGACCAAACACCCTAACAGTCATGCTGGAACTCTCATCCAATAAGTGATGGAAATGGATGCAGAGATCCTTGGCCAGGCCCCAGGTGGAGCTCCAGGAGTCCAATTGTTGAGAAAGAGGAGGGACTATAAGAGTGTGAATTGTTGAGACCAAGATTGGAAAAGCACAGGGACAAATAGCCAAACAAATGGAAGCACATGAATTTTGAACCAAAGGCTGTGGAGACCCCAGCTGGAGCAGGCCCTCTGGATAAGGGAGACAATTAAATAGCTTAAACTGTTTGGGAGGCACCCAGGCAGTGGGACCCAGACCTGTCCTTAGTGCATGAGCTGGCTGTTTGGAACCTTGGGCGTACACAGGGACACTTTGCTCAGCCTGGAAGGAGGGGACTGGACCTGCCTGTACTGAATCCACCAGGTTTAAATGAATCCCCAGGGGAGTCTTGGCCCTGGAGGAGATGGGAAAGGTGGGGGCGGCGGCTGGAGGGGGGAGGACAGGGGAACCCATGGCTGATGTGTAAAACTAAAACACAAATATAATAAATTAAAAAAAGGAGAAAAAGAAAAGAAAATGACCACACACCGTAAAGGTAAACAGTGAGCATGACATGAGGTAACATCAGCAGCTAGGATGAGGAGGGCCTGTTTGTCACATATTTAATGGTAAATTGTTAGAAGCTTTCAAAGAAGGGGTGATTTCAGAACAGAATTGGCATCAGATTTGAGCTTTAGAAACTTAGTTGTTTGGATTGTGTGTGGCAGGTAGTCACAGTGAGGCAGGGGTTAAAACAGGAAGACAAGTGAGGAGTCTGTCATCATTCAAACAAGATGTGAAATGCCTTAACTTCTGGGGTGTGGCACTAGAGGACACAAACGACCAGGTTCAATAGACCATCTAGCTTGAGCAACAGGATCAACTGGATTGAACATGAAAAGCAAAGAAATCAAAGGTCATTTCTTATTGGCTGGGCTGAGTGACTGAGTTGGTACCACAGCCAAGGTTAGACAGCAGAGAGGCAGGCAAAGTAGTCAGTTGTTGCATCTCATTTAAGCACACCATGCTTTCCAAGAACCACTCTCCTTTGCTCAGTTCAGAAGCAAGGAAACAAAAGTGAAGAGTTGACACAACTGGCTGGGGTTGCTGGCACACTCAGCCCATGTGACATTTTCCTGTATAAAGTACCAGAAGGTTAGGATCACTAATTCTAACCTCAGGCACTGTTTACTGTCTCTATGACCTTTTTTCCCTAATTTCACTAGCCCTAATTTCTCTCCTTCTGAAAAATGAACATTTTTGTTGTTGTTGTTCAGGGTTTGCATGAAAGTTAAGTGGAACTGCATAGGCAATATGCAAATCATAGTATATAAGAAATGTTCAAGAGGAATTCATGAATATTCAGCATCTGTGATTACCTGCACAAGAGCTACACAAGATGCGGCCTGTGAACATTCCATCATGGATTTGGGGAGGGGCTTCTGAGCCATCACCCCTTCCCTGAGGTGCTATTAGCAGTTTTTGATGACATTTGCTTCAGTGGTAGAGTGACTATTAAGCTGCCCACGGTTTTTTGTTTGTTTTTTGTTGTTGTTTTGTTTTGTTTTTTCCAGTTTTTCAAGACAAGGCTTTTTGTGTAGTTCTTGATGTCCTGGAATTCCATCTGTAAGTCAGAGTGGCCTTGAACTCATGGCAATCTGCCTACCTCTCTCTACTGAGTGCTGGTATTAAAGGTGTGCACCACCTGGCACCCAAACTCTTCTAAATAAGCCCCAACCATGCTCAGGCAAGCAATTGTAATCAAACTCAATGGTCACAAGAAAAACAAAACAAAAGCATGAAAGCAAAAGAAGTTTCTGGGAAGAAGGGGCTTAGCAGGAATAGGAAGGTGATGAGAGAGGGAAATAGAGGGAGGTGAAACTCACACACACACACACACACACATACACACACACACATATAACATCAAAAAGTTTAAAGGTGTTTGCATTATAGCAGTTGTCTCCAAAGTTAAGACTATAATAACATTACCATCCTGGAATCACTCTAAAAAAAAATAAAAATAAAACAAAAAAACCAACCACCTAGATGTGTTTTCTCTATCCATTTGGCTTTAGCCTATGGTCCTTGGCTTATTTCTCATTGTTATGACTGCAGATCAATATGAGAATCTGATTGCCTGTGGTAAGTGGTCTCTCAGGGGTGGGGAAGGTACTGATTGAAACCTGAAATAAAGTCTGACTAAGCAGAGGAAACATAAAAAGCAAAAGACAAGATAGGAAAACTCCACCACACGGGTCTGAAATGAGCAAAGGGGAAAAGTCCCAACTGTACCCAGGGAAAGTTAGTTGCATCAGTGAAGAAAAAAAAAAAAAAAGCCACAGGCACTATAAATCATCGCTCATGTCATAAGAATCTTGAAACTGGAAATCCAAAAGGAAAGAGGAAACTTTTCCCTGAGCTCACACAGGTACAGCAGCCTCCTCCTCCAGCGGACCACAGGGCATCCTGACCTAAGGAAACTGCGTGTTCTCTTTCTCTTTCTCTGTTGTCATATTCTCTGTGGCAAGAGCAGTAAGGAGGACAAGCCCTCCAGTCAGCCACTCATCCCAGTGACATCTTTTCAATGACTTTTAAAGGTCAAATAAGAATGTAATGATTAAAATGGGCAGGGAAAGCAAAAGCTGGTTGTGGTGGTATGCACCTAGCATCCCAGAACTTAGGAGGCAAGCAGATGAAAGCCAGAGTTCAAGGTTAGCCTTAGCTACGTAGTGAGTTAAGGGCCAGCCTGGGCTGCATGAGACCCTATCGTCAAAGTGAAAGAACAAACAACTGATATAGAAAAGAATCAGAAGAAGCAGGGCAAAGGCAAGACTATGCAGACAGAAAGGGGGAGTTGTCTTGCTGAGCTTTTGGAAACATGAGGCCTCTTCTACCCTCTTGTGCCTTTTCCAGTCTCATCCGGCTTTCTCCTGGTTCCATCCAGACAAAGTCTCTGGTTGGAGCCTCTGGTTCGTTCAGTCTGTGAGGGATGCTGGCACAACAGGACTTCTTTGAATCCTGCCTTCCCATAGCTTTTCAGCCATAATGGAAGACTCATTGGAGGAACCGGATAAAATACTTATTAAATCCTTGGTTTTCTCATCAGTGAATGTGGAAAAGAGGATGACGACTCTCCTACCCAGGCCTCTTTTTTGTGTACAAAGGAAAAGCTTGGGAAGCCCCTCCCGGAAGCAAACCATGCTGGTAAATGGGCTTGCAGTTCTTTCCTCCAGACCCAGGAGAAAATTAATTTCCATCAGAGAGAGGAGGGTGGAGAGAGCAATTTCACATTTGGCCTGACTTCACAGAGTTGCTACTAAGGTGACAGTAGGACGATGCCTGTGAGTACCTGACACATTTACACTTGCTTGACACATTTACACTTGCTTCACAATCTGGAGTTTTCCTCTCACTGGAAATGGTTTGTTTTTGTTTGTTTGTTTGTTTTTTAGTGGGAATGAACCTTTAGAACGAAAAAAAAACTCAAGGTTGGAAAGGTGGCTCAGCAGTAACAAGCACAGGCTGTTCCTCCAGAGGACGTGGGTTCAATTCCCAGCACCCACAGGGCAGCTCACAACTGTCTGTAATTCCAGCTTCAGGGGATCTGATAGTTTCTTCTGGCCTTCTCAGGCACTGCATCCATGTGATACACACATGTGCTGGTTAGTTTTATGTCAGCTTGACACACACTAGAATTGCTGGAGAAGAAGTAATTGAGCATTTATGTAAAAAATCTAAAGAAAGTAATGAAGAAAGTTGTTTTACAGGGGATGGGGGGAGAGAGAGAATGTAAAAGTGGATTCAGAAATTCTCTGTGAAAGACAAATAATGAGGATTGGCTAAGAGAAGACAACCCCGACTTTAATTCAAATATGAGGGTCAGGATCACGTCAAATTGTGGTTTCCTCTTGTGTAGAACCTTTTTTTCTCCTTTTTACAGACATCTCTTAAAAACAGACAACCACATGTTGAGAAGAAGCAAGAAAAGAGGGAAGAACTCTATTGCATATGCATCTTGTCTCAGCGAGAGTCCCAGGGAAAGAGAGAAGCCCCAGGGGGAGGGAAAGGGGTAGCCAGCACCAAGAGCCATCAGTTGATCCCATAACACCTCAGCAGAGGAAGAGGACATGAAAGAGGGGTTTGCCTGAGGGGGACACCCAACAACTTAGCAGTGACTGCAAGGATATGACCCAACCCAACCTGGGGGTGATGTCCTCTACACTAAGAATCAGAGAGGACATGATACAGATGGAACATAATAAACTCAGAAGCCTCTAAAGCTACAACACATCATCATTTTTTAAAGATTTTTTTTCTATTTTTATTTTTTCGTGTGTGGTGTGTGTGTGTGTGTGTGTGTGTGTGTGTGTGTGTGTGTGAGAGAGAGAGAGAGAGAGAGAGAGAGAGAGAGAGAGGCAGACAGACAGACAGACAGGAAGCTAGAGTTGCAGGCAGTTGTGAGTCAATAAATGTGGGTACTAGAAATCAAACTCAGTTCCTCCAAGAGAGCCATAGGAGTCCTTAGCTACGGAGCCATCTCTCCACCTCGCCATTTCATCCTTTTTAACCCATGCTACCACCCTGGTCCCAACATTCATCCACTCATGGGTAGATCTTAGTGATGAGAGCTATTCTTAATGAGTTCTTTGAAAACCCCACTGAATACTTTGCATATAGTAGCTCATTGAGTCATCAAAAACATCAAAACAACGAGGAAACTGGGGTTCGTGAAAGCTGGATGACGTCTTCAGAGTCACACACTAGTGGGGCCAAAATTCAGACTCTGGTTCTCCCTGGCAACAGTACCAGAGTTGTCACACACAGGTTGTAGTAGAGAGTCATGACTACCCAGGGGTGTGCTTACTGTATGGTGCAGCAGCAGGTGGAGACAGGACCTGACCAGAAGACACCTTTCCCACCCAAACCTCAGCACTAGCCAGGCCTGTCCCCATGGCCACCTAAGTGCTCTGTCCACCAGGTTATTTGGCACCCCTTTGCAATAAAGTGACCCATTCTTCCATCATCTCCTGGTCCTCTCTTCCCATCTCTATATTAGTCCTCATTGCTATCAACTGGGCATTAACAGTGCCATTCTCTTTTCTATCTGTTCTCGCTGTAGTATTTCTTTGCATAGAACACCAAGCAGCTTTCTGAACAGTGTTTTTTCCTGTCCTTGTTATCCATAACAACTGGGAAGTGAAGGTCCCGCAGCGAAAGGTTAGCTAAATACCACTGGTTAGGTTCTTACAGCCATCTCCTTCCTCCACCCTCACAGTGAAAGAGGAATTAGCAATGAGAACAGAAGTCACTGCTGTAGGTGCACACACATCTCCTTTTCTTACTTTTCTTGACATCCAAATACCACCAACACTCGATTTTCATACGTTAACAGTGGAATGAAACTTGATCGAAAATGAAAAAAAAAAATCATAAATTACCCCCCAAATCTCCATAGAGATTTGTCTCTGGCAAGAAGGCACTCAGAAGAGTTGTAGTGGTCAGGCTGTTTGCTGCCCTAAGTTAGTCTATGCTGTGTGAAACTGGCCTTTAGGCTGTGCCTTGCCCTGGGTGACTTCATTTTACAAAGCAGAATTTAATATCATACAGTGCACGTAAATAACACTACCTGCCCAGCACCAACCAACAGGCACTTAAAAGTAAATGTGTGAAACTGGCCTTTAGGCTGTGCCTTGCCCTGAGTGACTTCATTTTACAAAGCAGAATTGGACATCTTGTTTTGTGTACATAACCACCATCCCCCGCCCAGCACCAACCAAGAGGCACTTAAAAGAAGTTACCACCTATAAACTTAAAGCAAATTGGAAACCATGTGGGCATATGGGAATATTAAAACCATACCAGAAAAACTAGGCTCAGGGACTTACTGAACATACCAGTGAGGAGCCCTCCCAAAAGTTCATATGTTGAACATTCAGTCCCCAACTGTTGGTGGTATTGAGGAGTGATTGGATCTTAGGGTGCTACCTTCATCAACTGGTTAACCCACTAAAGAGGTCATAATGATGGGCTATTGGCTGATAAGGCTTGACTGGAAGAAACATCACCAAGGATGTGTCCATGGGGGTATCTTTTGTTCCTGGATCCTTTTTATTCCTGATTCCTTGGTGACAGGAAGAGACCAGCTCTTCTCTGTCACCCCCTTCTGTCATGATGCTTCTGCTTTGACCCAGGCCTAAATGCGTAGAAACTATGAACCAAAATAAATGTTCCTCCTCTTAAATTGTATCTCTCAAATGTTCTACCACAGTGATTCAGACTCTCTCAGAAAGGCATCTACTGATGTAGTTGTTCCAAGCTCTGAATCTTACTTCTGGATCTAGCATAAATCAATTTGCATCTTTGGACTTTTCTTGGCCTCAGTCTCCAGATGTTCTGAATAGAAGACACTGGGTTAGACAGCATGTCAAGGTCCTATTGCTACAATAATAGGTAGCAAATAACCACCAAATCTCAGTCACACAATAGAAATAGGCAGTTGATTAACTCTGGCATTTGCATGTCAGCTAGGGACCACCTGGTTGAGGCTTGACACAACTGCATGATTCTGCCCAGTGTGTCTCCTACAGTATTCCAGAGAATAGGAGATGCTGGGGCAGTTTGTTGTCATAGCATTGACAGAGCAAAAGAGAAGCTACAAGCTTTAGAACAGCTGGTTCAAGAGCAGTTAAATGCTCAACACATTGAAGAATCTACCAGCCCTTGGAATTCTCCTGTATTTGTTATTTAAAAAAAGTCTGGTAATTGGAGAATGCTGACAGATCTGAGAGCTATTAATAAAGTAATTCAGCCAATGGGCTCCCTACAGACTGGGATGCCCTTGCCCTCTCTGCTACCCAAAGAATGGCCTATAATAGTTATTGACTTAAAAGACTGTTTCTTTACCATACCCTTACAAGAAAATGATAGAGAAAAATTTGCCTTCACAGTTCCTAATTATAACAATTCTCAACCACAGAAGTTGGGCAGTGGTGGTACACACCTTTAATCCCAGCACTTGGGAGGCAGAGCTAGCCAGATCTCTGAGTTCAGGGCCACTTTAGAAACAGCTAAGCATGGTGACCCATTCCTTTAATCCCAGGGAGTGGGGGCAGAAAGAAAAAGGTATATAAGGCATGAGGACCAGGAACTAAGAGAAAAAAGCATGTAGTTAGTTAAGCTTTGGAGCAACACAGTTCAGCTGAGATTCATGTGGAGGAGGACTCAGAAGCCTCCAGCCTGAGGAAACAGGATCACCTGAGGAACTAGCAAGGTGAGATAGCTGTGGCTTGTTCTGCTTCTCTGATCTTCCAGCATCCACCCCAATAACTGGCCTCGGGTTTGGTTTCATTAACAAGTACTTTTAAGATTCCTACTACAGTCAAGGTTCCGTGATAGGCTGCTACCATCAAATGCTTTTGACAACTAAGTTATGTGTAAATGCTGAATTTGTGTCTTACTGCTCTGGAGAATGGGAAGTTCAAAACCAATGCAATGACAGGTTCAATATTTGACAAAGGCTTAGCCACTGTTTTCAAGATGGTATCTTGAACATCACAGTCATGTGGCAAAGACTGTGGTTAAAGGAAAGAACTAGAGTCTTAAATGTAATATATAAACAGACCTCAATGAGAATGCTTCTAAAGTTTTCAGCTTTATGAAAGCATGAAAACCACGCACATCCAACAGGATGGGAACTCTTTGCAAAGTACATGTGACACCTTCCATAAAGATAGGCTCTTCTTTGCAGCTAGAACTGAGAAAAACAAGTTCAGGAGAAGGGTCTTGGGGAGAGTCTGGTATGGTCTCTGGCCACACAGATTACATAAAGGTCACCAGGCTAGGAAACACATCCACTCCAGCCTTCTGGGTGGAAAGCAGCTTTTGCATTCCTTCCCTTGAAGGAACAACCCTGTGTGCTTAACATTCCAGGTTCCTCCAGCACATTTCTGTGAGCACTAAGACCTCCATGCCCCTACAGAGTGGGTCCTTAAAAGATATGTATTATGATTTCATCTCAAATAGTCTAGCTGGAACCTAGAGTGTAATATATACCCTATTTTAAACTATAGAGCTGATGTATAAAATATGCCTAATTATTTTAAATTTTATAAAAATGTATATCACAAATCAAATTTCTTAGTTTACCTATGTCTAAAAATTAAAAGCAAGACTCTAAATCACACTTTTTAGCATTACTGAGCTTATTTTCTACCATAGTCCCAGTCACACTTTTTTGTCTCGTCTTTCCACATTTGTTGTATTTTCCATGGTTGTTGGCACTTTCTCACTTCAGTCACTCCTCTGACAAGGGTTCAAAAGTGTTCCCAGCATTCTGATGCATTGTTTTCATTTTTGTGTCTCCCTTATGTATGTACCTTCTTTTCAATTACTTCCTACAACATAATTTTAGGCTTAGAAGCCAAGAAAATTTTTAAAAGATCATGTAATTTAATAAGAAAGAAAAATTCCCTATTGCAGTTTAATTACTCATCTATTTATTAAATGTCTTAGTAAAGGGCTATTGTGACAGAAGTGAGGAGATATTTATAGCTGAAGAGATAAAAATATTCCACATTTCCGACTTTTTTCTTTTCTTTTTTCTTTTTCTTTTTTTGAGACAGGGTTTCTCTGTGTAACGTTGTGCCTTTCCTGGAACTCACTTGGTAGCCCAGGCTGGCCTCGAACTCACAGAGATCCGCCTGGCTCTGCCTCCCGAGTGCTGGCATTAAAGGTGTGCACCACCATCGCCCAGCCCGACTTTTTTTTCTAATTAAAAAGGAAGGTTTTTAACTTAACATGGTAAAATTATATACAGCAAAAACAGTTATTAAGAATTACAGTTATAATATCCAGTCCATTTATATTTGGCAAAATTAGAGAAAAATACTGTATTATTTACTTTATTTTTGTGAGTCTAAAGTTTTATACCTAATTTACCTTTTATCATAAATAAGGAAAATTTTAACTATGACTATCTAGTCTTCAACTTCATCAAATACTCCATAAGGGTGAAATGTTACCTAACAACAAAACATCTGGATGCCTGGACATCTGTAATGTTGAGGCATCCATCTTTTGCCTACAGGTCTAGAATATCTGACAGACATTTTTTTGTTTGTTTTGTTTTCTTTTGTTTTTTGAGAAAGGGTTCCCTGTGTTGTTTTGATGCCTGTCCTGGATCTCACTCTGTAGCCCAGGCTGTCCTCAAACTCACAGAGATCTGCCTGACTCTGCCTCACAAGTGCTGGGATTAAAGACTTGCACCATCACCATCCAGCTCTGACAGACCTTTTTGAGAAGCATGGAATTTTGAAGGACAGTCCTATCTTATCTTGGCAAAGTTTGGCAGTCACTTTGTTTTTCATGCTGCTGGTCCAGTTTGGACAGTATACTGTCAGAAATTGAAGCAAGGGCTTTTGTCATGAAGAAAGTAAACTCCATACAGAGTTTCTTTGATGCCCATCATCTGTTTTGAAGTAAATTGGTACTGCCAGGAGCAGATGTGTCTCACTGTCAAGAAAAGCCTTGTGTTATTAAAACATTTTAAATGCTATATTCTATAAGTCTTTGAAGTGTTTAAAGACCATCTGTCTATCTAAATATATGCTTATGACCTTAAAAACACACCTAGATGACTATAAGTTTGACTATTATAGATGACTATTAATCTGTATTTCTTAATTGTACATACATTTTTAAATGAGCTACACAAACACAATTCCTCAAACAAGAGTAGAAACATACATATAGTATGGCAAAAAAATAACTTTAAATTTGCATCAATAAACCAAAATCCATACCAATGTGAAATATTTGAGACTGGTAGTTTTTTTTTTTTTAAGTAGATTCAACAATCTACCTTTTTATCCTACCATTTTTATATCTCCCCTTCTTCTTTTAGAAAGAGATCTTTGAATTTGACTCCTTTGTTTAGCTTTTTTTTTTACTATGATCAATAACAACTTCTAACCAACACCCTAAACAATGACAAGCATCCATAATCTATTGAATAACCAAAACCCAATCTCTTGGGAATGTGGGCATCATTCTCTAGACCATTTCCTATTATTTGTAGGCACTGGTATCTTCAGGGAAACCTTGAGAAAAATCAGGATAATTGTTAGATCTTGGCTGGAGTAGTTTGTGAGATTGAACCATCTCAGCCAGCAGCCTTGGAGCTGTTCTGGATGCAGAACTCAGAGGAAACTGCAAGAGAGGTATTTTGAGATCCTGGATCACCTGAGTCACTTGTTTTCATTGGTGTCTGGTCCCCTGGCTCTGAAAATATATAACCTTTTAAAGGTAACATACATATCTGTATTAGTATAGTACAGATTGTGTGTTGTATACAAGCTAGCCAAAATGATTTTTGGTTTTATGTTTGAGTAGGTAAAATATAGGTTACCCATTTTGTAGTTTTTTTAGGTTTATTTCTTTATGTCTATAGTCAGAAATTTCAGAGGGTTTTCCTCAATCAAACCTGATCATCTTTAATCTGGAATGAATCTACAGCCTCTCATTTCCTGTGGAAATAAAAGCATAACCTCTCTCCCAAAGCAACACACCTTTTGACTCCCATTTTTAAAACTAGATATTTTAAAAATATATAGATTGGTTTTAATCCAGCAGTTTTCATAATCCAATGGGTCTTAGCAGCTGTTGTTCCTTCATTAGCAGTCAGAAAATCTAAAGACAACACAATAACATACGGGATTCAGACTCTCTGTGTATTTCCCATATTTATGTGGCTTTTTTCTTTTATATTACTTTATTTCCTTTTTAAGGACTTTATTATCTTAAAACTATATATATATATATATAAATTGTCTATACCCTTTTTCTTCTCTCTCCCAAGCTTTTGTACATTTTAAACACACTGTAACCCATTTAGAAGTTTTTTTTCCATCTGAATCTGTATTTACTGAGCATCTGTCTGCTTTTCTGTCTGCATGAGCAAAACCCCAAACCTGCCACGCAGTGTACTGGTGGAGCTTGCACTGGTAGCTCAAACCCTCAGGAAGCGGTTGGGAGATTCATCTCTGTACACAGTCAGCATGAGAAACATGAGACTAGGAAGCCATGTTTGGCTCTGTTTTTGTGTGTTCAGAAACTTTTTAAAGCTTTCTCAGGTCTAATGTGGATGTAAATGCCAGATGTTTGGGTGCCATATGTAGGCAGACTTTTCTGTCCTATCAGCCTGCTCCCCAATAACCATGAGACCTAATATTAATTATAAATGCTCAGCCAAATGCTCAGGATTATTACTAACTAGTCCTAACCATTTAAATTGACCCACTTCTATTTATCTATGTGCTGTTTGAGGCTTGCTTACATCATCTATAAATTTTTCATATTACTTCTTCTACATCTGGCTCAAGACTCCTTTGACTCCACCTTTCTTCCCAGTGTCCTTAGTCTGATTCTCCTTCCCAACCTTATCTGTTCAGCTATTGGCCAGTCAGTTTCTTTATTAAACCAGTCACAGAGACATATTCACACAGGGTAAAGGAATAGTGTGTGTGTGTGTGTGTATGTGTGTGTGTGTGTGTGTGTGTGTGTGTGTGTGTGTGTGTGTGTGTGTGTGTGTAAAGGTCATAGGACAACCCAAGAAGTCAGCCCTCTACTTCCGCCTTGCAGGTTTCAGGGCTTGTCAGGTTTGGTGGCAAATTCCTTTACCCGCTAAGCCATTTCATTGGCCCTATACCAGACATCATTTTAATATAGTAACAAACAGGAGGAAAAGACTACACAAAAGCCAACAAAACAAATAATGTAACAGGTAATTATAGGAGCTATGAGGAGATCCAAATACAGTAGGAAGCTAGGGAGTGAGTGAACAAATAGCTGGGTAATGTGGAGAGAGGGAGCATCAAGCATTACATTTCTGAGGCAGAAACAGCTAGTCAGCAATAGATCTATAATGGATACTCAGGTCTGTGGTGTGCAAGCTTGTGTCTTTCTGGCATGCCTCTAAAATTTCTATAACATTCAATACACTTCTATATAACAGACCGTAAAGATCTTTTAAAAACTTCAGCAGAGCCAAATTTGGGTTCCTCCTTACTGAAGACAGTAGTCTAGAAAATGAAGCTTCAACAGTTTGAAGAGAAGAAAACTTTCACAGAGTAGAATGTAGACAGTGCTTGTAGAAGTGTCTCAATGAGAGGAATTTCAAAATTTAGATTTATCTGTGTTCAAAAAAAAAAAAAATGTCTTCCATGGAGCCTGGAAAAATAACTCGGTGGTTAAGAGGGCTTGGTGCTCGTCCATAGGACCTGATTTTGATTCCCGGCACCACTGCTGGACAGCTTACGGCTCCTGTAACTCTAACTCCAAGAGATCTGACACCCTCTTCTGACCCTCCACATGCACACACACTCATATCACACACACACACACACACACACACACACACACACACACACACACATAGTTTAAAAAAAAAAATTTAGTAAAAAAAAAAAATGTGTCCCACTTGTCACTTTGAGACTTATTCTTTCGTGTTAAAAATTCATTTTCCCAGAAACTTGCCTATGGGGGTTACTCTTCTTATCTCTGTAGTCAAATGCCTGACAGCAATAATTTAGGGAAGAAAGCATTAAGTTTTAGGTCGAAATTTCATGGTGGAAAAGGCATGAACAAGAGCTGCTCCTGTCCATGACAATGGGATGGTAAGGTGGCTTGCTCACACCACAGCAGATGGGCAATCGGAGAGAAAACTTGGGCCAAGCTGTAGATCTCAATGCCTATTCCCTCCCTGACCCAGTGGCCCACTCTTTGCAGTTAGACTCCACCTCCTTAAGGTAGCACAACATCCTAAAACAGCTGGGGACTAGGTGTTCAAACACTTGAGCTTCCAGGGAACACTTCACACTCAAACCTTAGTGCTCTGCCCCTGGCTAACACCTAATCTTATAAAGTAAAATGCAGTCAGCTTGAAGAGTCCTTATAATCTCTTAGTTGAGAGTCTGTCTCTTGGTTGTGATCTGCTACAAAATAAAGTAAAGACAACTTCCAGTATACGATGGCATGGAGTAAACATTCCCATACCAAAAGGGAAGAATAGGGACGAAGAAAGAAAGGGTGAAAGCTAGACCAACATCCATCAAGGTGAAAAATCAAGTTGGCAGCTCCATGTTCAGCATGAGGAGCTTGTAGTGGCATCATCTGAGCTCCAACAGGCTTGGCTAGCCTCCTGCTACAGTTCTACTGCCTGAAGCATGAGTTCTGTCTTGGGACAGTCAGTACTGAAGCTAGCACAACTTGGCCCTTTGAGTGAGATCAAGTGTAGTCCCAGTACCTGAAGCTTTTGTCAGCAATGTTTCACAGTCCTGGGATTTGCAATAATCTGGTAATCCCACAGTGACTTATCCCTCATTCCCTCACACATATGCATTGGCTGCCCTCAGTGGCTTTCTGAGATCTTCTTGCAAGTCTCTATGAACCCATAACTCTTGCATTCTGTGTTCATACACTATGTGCACTTCCAGCAAAGTATGCTGGAATTGGTATCTTTTCAGGCACTCTCCTTTAAAATAAGCATTTTCCTAATGGGTTTTCAGTTTTACAGCATGGAGCCTTTGATGGATGGAGTCTTACCTTCGAAGCACCTACTCTCCTGTACTCCTACTCTCCCTGTGCATGGGAAGAAAAGTGTATGGTTTCTTTTTAAGGTCACTCACTCTTTAACAGTCACAAATACCTTGTTTGCATCTACCCTGCCCTCACTTTTACTGGCTTTGTGATCCTTTCCTTGAAAAATTGCACATTTTCACCTCTCTCTGCTCCTCTTACTGTTCTCTGTTGTAGAATATTATTTTAAGATGTGTTACATTTGTTTATGCTATGGACTATTGGTTTAATGATGCAAAGATGTGTTGCATTTGTTTAACTCTGTAAAGCTGTGTTACTGTGCCTGTCTAAAATACCTGATGGTCTAATAAAAAGCTGAACAGTCAATAGCAAATCAAGAGAAAGGATAGGCAGGGCTGGCAGACAGAGATAATAAATAGAAGGAGAAATCTGAGAGGAAAGAGAGAAGAAAGAGCAAGAGAATAAGAAGAGAGGTCACTAGGGGCTAGCCACATAGCCCCACAGCCAGCCACAGAGCCAGAATGAAAGTAAGATATATAGAAGTAAGAAAGGGAAAAAGCTCAGAGGCAAAAGATAGATGGGATAATTTAAAGTTAAGAAAAGCTGGCAAGAAATGAGCCAAGCTAGGGCCAGGCATTTATAATTAAGAATAAGCCTCCATATGTGATTTATTTGGAAGCTGGGTGGCGGCCCCCCAAAAGAGCAAAAACAAGGAACAACAGTTTTCTTCCATTGTGAATCTGGAAATGCAGTGAGCAAGCCACAGCCTGAATGCTGTGCTGAAATTTCCTCCCCCAAACAAATCAGTCAGTGGCTTTGGAATTCAGCTTTATTCTAATTATCAGGACATAGGCAGAATTAGATTGATTTTTTTCCAAAATATAACAGGAAAGCCTATAGTCCAGCTCCCCACAGAGTTCGTGTTCTCCCTGGAAACCTCATAAGCCTGACCTTTACTGTCTACATTTAATTGACTTTATGGCTTCCTGGATCCCACCAGAGTTGCCCACTAAGCTCTGTTTGCAGTGTTCTATAGATTCTCCAGCTTGCAGCAGCTCCAAACTCTTTCACCTTTTTCCCACAAATCAGCTCAGAAGGCCCAAGAGCCCCATGGTAAGATTTGACATTGCAACAGACCCACTTCCCTGTACCAATCTTCTGCATTGTTCTTATTTTCTCATTGGTGTGAAATACCTGTCAGAAGCAACTTAGGCAAGGAAGGATATATGCTTGCTCAGTTTATTGGTGGGGAAGGCAAGTAGTCATGGGAGTGAGTGCCTGTTTGTGGTATTGGGATGGTAGTTCAATCACATCTTAGCAAAATAGAAAGAACACTCAATGGGAGGGGCAGTCTATAAACCTCCAGGCCTGCCTCCAGGTTACCCAATTTCGTTAATGAAGCCTTACTTCCTAAAGACTCCAAGAGTCTCAAAACAGTATCACCAGCTCTAACACATGAGCTGGTAGAGACATTTCACAACTAAACTACAACATGTGTCTGTGGTGCATGCACATTTGTGTGGGGGTGTACCTACATCCATGATGGTGCCTATACACATGCATGCATACATCAGAAGTTGACATCAGATGTCTTCTGTCACTCTCCAGCTGCACTGGGGTTGCAGATGCATGGCCTGGATTTTACATGGGTTCTGGGAATCTAAATTCAGGCCCTCATGCTTACAAAGTAGGCACTTTACAACCTGAGCCATTATCCCACTCCAAACTTTAACACTTCTTTGTATAAAAGAATGCAAAAAGTAGAGTAATGTATTCCTTTTATTCCTTTTATCATTAATAAGAACAAGGATCTTAGATGGCCTTATTGTTCACTTTCACTTTTTTAATTTATTCTTTTGGAATCAGAGAGTCATATCATTGCAGGTTTATTCTATGATACATTTTATTAGATTCCATCACCATCCATCAACCCTACCTTTCTCCTGCTGCAAAGAGCCAGTTCAAACTCATGGCCAATTCAAACTCAAATCATCCAGTGTCTTCAGAATAGATCTGTTTAAGTCAAATACTTCTGTAACAGCTTTTCCAACAGCAAGTCTGAAAATCTAATAGCCAGCTTCTAGAAGGGTGGCAAACTGACCACTCCCCTTTCTGTAAGTCAACTTCTCTTCATAAATGAAGCCATTTTATTCCTTGCCTGCTCCCACTAAAACCTGGCCATGAAAGTTTCTATTGTGATCCTTTTGCAGCTCTCCCCTTGGCCTCTATGTGTCATGTAACCTTCCTTCCAGAAAGCGAATGACTTATTTCAGACTCACATCCTCTTTCCCATGTTTTCCTCCCACATTTTTTCTCTGGGTAAGAGCAATTTCTTCTCTCTGGGAATTTATATATCATCTACTTTTCCTGATGAAAAAAAAGGCCCTCAGATTTTTTTACATAGTAATTAAGCTGTCATGTCAGCCCAAAAAACAATCACAGGATAGGCCCAAATGGAAAATGAGATGGATAATAAGAGTCCACAGCCTTAAGACACAAAGACATAGGACAAATGCCCAGTGTCTGACAACACCTTAAAGGAAACAGAAGTCACATAAAATATAGAATGGTTTATTGAGGTTTTCAAGCACCACTAATATGTTTCTGTTTCTACTCAAGAGCAACTTCTTGCCTTTGTAACTAATTAGATTTAAAATCAGATATAATCCATATAGAGTTGATCACCCATCCAGGCATCTTTCCAAGCCCCATGTATATTTCATCACCTTTGACTGTTCCTACCAAGTGACCTCTGAGTCTCAGCTTCCATGAACCCAATGGCCAAGACTCATCATCTTCTTGGAGAACTGTGCTACCCCTGGGTTAATCTGTAAGAAACATCCTTACAGTGCTTCACACCCAGCCTCCAGCCCTTAGATTTTTAATGTTTGTAGATTGTGATGGCCTAGAAACTCCCAGTCATGAGTGTTTCCTGAAGATCTCTCTATGACACCACCAATATGTCCAAAACCAAGTAATACTACAGGCTCTCATGATGAAAGGAACCTGCAAGTGTTAGAAAAAGGAACATTAAGAGATATAGTAAGGAAGAAAAAAACCACTTGGTATTCTTTTTCATCATAAATAGATTAGTTATAGTCTGATTTTGAAAAGAGAGAGAGAGACATAGCATAGGATTCCATACACTCAGATTCCAGTCCCAGTTTTGGCATAACCTAGTACATAAAGTATGAAAATGATGACTTCAGTATCCTCATCTGAAAATGCAGTGTGGTGGTTTGAATGAGAATAGCCCCCACAGACTCATATGTTTGAATGATTGGCTCCCAACAAGTGGAACTGCTTGGGAAGAATTAGGAGGTGTGGCCTCATTGGAGAAGGTACATCACTGGGGGTGGCCTTTGGCATTTCAAAAGCCTAAGCCATGCCCTGTCTTGCATTTGGGCATTCTCTCTCTCTCTCTCTCTCTCTCTCTCTCAGACTTGCAGATCAGTTGTGAGCCCCCACCACTTCTCCAGCACCATGTCTGCCTTCTGCCACACTCACTGCCATGAAGATTATGGGCTAGCACTCTGAAACTGTAGGCAAGGCCCCAATAAAATGCTTTCTTCTATAAGTTGCTTTGGTCATGATCTCTTCACAGCAATAAAACAGTAACTAAGACATAGAGTATTTGAGGAGAGGAAGGGCACTAGATTTATAAGATCCTGTGGAAATACAGGACAAAATAATGAACTACAGCATCAGACACAACCCAGGCTCAATTCTGCCACTTTGTTTTAGGGACCAAGATTTCAGGAACCAAACATGAACCATGGAAAGTACTAGCTAGGCCAGAGAACAAGTCATAAGCCCACTGCCCTTCCCCAGAGCAGTAACACCTATTTGCTAAGCGGAGGCTCCCAAAGATAAGAACATTCCACAGTCAGGTGCCATGGCAACCAAATGTAAAGAGCATTCCATGGTCAGGTAGCCTAGCAACATAACAAGTGGCCCCTGACCAGTGACCTTAGCCGACTTCCTGCAGTTGCACAACCTGCATGTCTCCCATATTCTGCACGCCTTCCATGTCCCTTCCTCTTCCCTCCTTCCTGCCCCTTCCCCTCTTATGCTATATAAGCCATGTGGAGGAAAATAAAGATTGTCGTCTCTTGTGTCCTCTGTTCTTTCATTTGCTCCCACAGGTGGGTCACCCCCGTTGAAACCCCCACTGGCTGGGGCATTTCCCCCCAATTTAACAACTACTTATTTAACAACAATTTTCTGCATAATAATGTTTCAGTCAACAACAGATTGTCCACATGACAATATGTCCAATACTATTATATTATGGAGTGACATCGTAGCAATCAGCTTGTGTAAGTATACTCTATGATAGTCAGACAAGAATAAAGTAGTGCAAAGACATATTCCTCAGAAAGCACCTTCATCATTAAGCAGTGTTTGTATTTAAAGTTTAGCAAGCACAGAATAGCACAAACAGGATCATCTTTTTTCCTTTTACTATTTTTTTCTTTTAAAGATTTTTAAATTTTATATGCATGAGTGTTTTGCCTGCATGTATGTATGTATGCACAACTGTGTGAATGCCTTGTCCATAAAGGCAAGAAGAGGGCATTGTTTCCTTTGGAACTGGAGTTATAGAAAGTTGTGAGCTGCTGTGTGGATACTGAGAACCAAAGCCCTGTCCTGCAAGAGCATTCAGTGCTCTTAACTGCTCAGCCATCTCTCCAGCATCAAAGGAGGAACTTATTGTGAAATGATGAGCACAATATGTTATAAAAACTTAACATTTCAAGCACTGCTTTGACATCCTTGAGCCTCATTCATAGGACCCCAAAGGCCTGGCTGTGAGTCTCCATGTCTTTCTCATTTATGCCCTCTGCCTAGGTGAAAGGCTTTCCATTGATGAGTGACAGTATCATTTGTACCATTCAGACTTTGAAATGAAATTGAACTGTTGTGATAGGATAGCCCTACAGGGCTTTTATTATTCGATTTTAATGGCGTAAAAATGATAGTGGTCAAAACACTCATTTCATTCTGGAATCATCACTTGGTTAAACTTTTTAAGCCTCAGTTGTTCCTGCTTTGTCATCTACCTCTCAACTCCAAGAAACTGAGTCAGCCCTTAGATCCTGGACCATTCAGCTACCTGGAGACTCCCCTCTTTAGACAAGGCAGGAGAAAAGTAGACAATAGGAGGATATTGCTTGACAATGAATTTCCTCACAAGGAAATAGGGAAATAGTGAAACTAATCCTGTGAGTCTTCAAAGATGAACAATCTCTCCACATGGGGCTATAACTACAGAAGAATGTTGAGAAAGAGAAATGTGACATTGCTGGGTTTCAAGATGGAGGAAGGGCAGAAGCCAATGAACTTGGGCAGTCCTTAGCAGTTAAAACGGATAACTGTGGCCCAAGTCTCCAGAAGGAGACCCTGCAGACGCTTTGATGTAGCCCAGTAAGACTTGAGGCAAAGTTCCTACTTGGTGTTCTTTTTAAGTACTGGGTTTATGGTAAATTGTTGAAGCAACCATAGGACACTGAGACACATTCCTCGTTTTTTGGCAGTCCTGAACTAAATCAGCATCTATCCACCCCCAAGTCAAAACACGGAAAGCAAATCACAACTGCCTCCTAACAAAAATGTTCCTGAGTCCCTATTACTTGCTCCTCTTTATCACTGCCTTCTCCCACTGCTTTCTCACACCTCGCCCACCAGTTCACAGTGGTAGCTTGTCTCTCCTTTGATGACACATTCCAGGACACATCAAGACCTGCCCATTCTTTCCCTGTCCCTGTCTTCACCTTCGTCTAGGGAGGCTCCCTCATTCATGTCTCTTTTGATTTTCTCCTCTTCTACTTCTACTCACAACAGTTTTAATCATATCACTGAGAGTAAGCTCAGTTAAGTGAGTCTGGATAAATACTGGGAAATATGTCTTCCAGAAGTGGATGTGGTCACTTGCAACTTCCAATTTACATCAGTACACTAACATAAGTTTGGGATCTAGATAACACATTTTGTTTCTAAGAGCTTTATAAAAGTCACTTCTTCCTCTTTACTTATAAATGTTTACATAGCAATGAATTAAGAGGAAGCATTTAAAGCAGTCCAAATATGAGAACAACACATTTGCAAAAGAAAATTATCTGGCCCTTCAGAGCAATGATACGAGACTCAGACAAAACATTCTGAATGAAATGGATTCTTTATTATGTCTTAGAATTGAGTCTTGTGTCTGGTATGGCATGGTCAGAAGTGTTGGCTAGATGATGCTGCAGCTCATACACCCAGTTAATTATACTGAAGCAAGAGCTTTGAACCAGAGGTGACGGCCAGACATAAGCTCTAGAGTCAGTAAATCTACTAGGGAGCACCTAGAACTTTCCTAAGAGACCAGGTGACTCCAGCTTCCAGGTGGCATGAGGATATGTGTACACAATAAGTTACTTTACACTATGTAATACAGAATGTTGTGGAGTGGTGATGTTATATATAATTTTGTGGAGATACAAGGAAACATGAAGCAAGGTGTCTCAGTAGAATCAGGAATCCAGTAATTTCTCCCTGCTTCCAGATGTCAGAGGAACTGACTCCTTAGAAAGTATGCTAGAAGTTCATGCTGCTTCAATTTTTCAAATATGACTAAAACATCAGGAATTTATATCTTTTGGTATGTTAGGAGTCTAAATTGAAAAGTTTAGAAATGCTCCAGACTTAATGTCTAGTGCTTAAGCCAAGGATTCTAAAGTGCAATTCATCTGTGCCTATAGGTTTTTACATAGTAATACTAACCCCAGAGTGCTGATGAATTTTTCATTTTGGGGGCATGGAGCTTGAATTTTACCTTGTTTGGAGAAAGAGCATTTGTCACTATGTTACAGATGGCTCGTGGTTCTTTTATTGTCATATATAATATAATATAACACAATATAACAGTCCACAAAGTGGAGCGGGGGCGGCCTTTGGATTTCTTTTTTCAACTTAGTTCTCTTCATTCATTTGTGATGACTTTAGAGATATGTTCCAGGTGGATGAGTGAGTAGTAAGTCTGACGCATTGCTCTGTCAGTTTTTGACTAAGGGTTGAACATGTTGGCAGGGTAGGAGCACAGCAAGTTCAGGTTGGGACATATGAAAGTTCAGAGAGATTTTTGAGGCAAGAAGAAAATGTGTGAATGTGATCATTTGATCTAGATATCAAGAAAGAGGTCTTGATTACTTTCCTCTTATCAAAATGGGAGGTTGAGGGAAAGGTTGAAAAATAAAATGAATGTGGTGGGTATTGTGTTCCCTGAAATATTGTGTGTTCCCCAAAATAAACATATCTGGGGTCAGAGAACAGACAGCCACTAGAACAAAGCCAAAAATGGTGGCTAGAAAATAGGAAGAGTAAGCCCTAACAGAAGTTGGGCGGTGGTGGTACACACCTTTAATCCCAGCACTTGGGAGGCAGAGCCAGGTGGATCTCTGAGTTCAAGGCCACTTTAGAAACAGCTAAGCATGGTGACCCACACCTTTAATCCCAGAAACCCAACCTTTAATCCCAAGGAGTGGGGGCAGAAAGAGAAAAGTATATAAGGCGTGAGGACCAGGAATTAAAGAAGAAAAAAGCATGTGGTTAGTTAAGCATTTGGTTGGTTAAGTGTTCAGGCTTTGGAGCAACACAGATCAACTGAGAGCCATTAGGATGAGGACTCAGAAGCTTCCAGCCTGAGGAAACAGGATCACCTGAGGAACTAGCAAGGTGAGATACCTGTGGCTTGTTCTGTGTCTCTGATCTTCCAGCATTCACCCCAATAACTGGCCTCAGGTTTGATTTCATTAACAAGTACCTTTTAAGATTCCTACTACAAATGTCCACCAAAATATTTTTAATTACTTCTTTTTTGAGATTATAACATAATTACATCATTTCCCCCTTCCCTTTCCTCTCTCCAAAACTTCCCATATATGCCCATCCTTGCTTTGGGGGAACTATGCTCTTGGTGTCTTTAGTAGTACTACATGTCCTTTTTCTTGTAAAGCCATTGTTGCAGTATGCCACATCCTGCATGCCAGCGGGTGGGAGGACACAAAAGTCAGGGGGAGAACTTGAGCGGAGCACATGTGACTGCCAGGCTGTGACCTGAATCCACCCACTCATTTGGAAGTAAAACCCCACCCCCAAAGCACAAGCCTGTACACTGGGAAATCAAAACTTTCTGCCCTTCACAATAACACCACCAACTCATCACCAACACTGTAGTATTTAGCTTAAGCAAATTGGAAATAATAGCACTACTTGCTTAACAGATTCTGTGAGAAGTAAAAAATATTGCACGATTAACAATAGTCACAGCACTTCCTGTTTAGCCAGCACATTAAATATTAGTGATGGTGCTCAGGAGAAAGGTCACACTGATCACTCATAACCACAATATGATACTAAAACTCTTAAGAAATTAGATACACATATTTATTCCCAAAAGTTGAATACTGAGCATACATCATCATAGTTTAAACTTTTAAAAGTTGACCAATACATCCATATATGGCTACTACCTTGTATTTATGCAACCATATATGGATAGTTAGTAACTTTTCTCTGGATAACATCAAGCAGGTAGATTAAGATATTTCATTTCTGTCTGCTGAATGAGGGTTTCTATTGAGTTGTTCTACGAAACCTTTTAAATTATTTAACTAAGTCATAGCACATTAATACTGGGGATGCTATGAATGTGTTGCTCTGATTGATTGATAAATAAAACACGGATTGGCCAGTAGCCAGGCAGGAAGTATAGTATAGGTGGGATAAATAGAGAAGAGAATTCTGGAAGGTGGAAGGCTGAGTCAGGAGACACTGCCTTCCACCACGGTCTTGAGAAGCAAAATGTGGCACACACCTTTAATCCCAGCACTGGGAGGCAGAGCCAGGTGGATATCTGTGAGTTCAAGGCCAGCCTGGTCTACAGAGCGAGATCTAGGACAGGCACCAAAACTACACAGAGAAACCCTGCCTCAAAAAAAAAAAAAAGAAAGAAAGAAAGAGAGGGAGGGAGAGAGAGAGAGACAGAGAAAGAAGCAAAATGTAAGGATACCAGTAAGCCACAAACCACATAGCAAGGTATAGACTTATAGAAATGGGTTAATTTAAGATATAAGAACTAGAAAGCAAAAAGCCTGCCATGGCCATACAATTCATAAGTTGTGTGTGTGTGTGTGTGTGTGTGTGTGTGTGTGTGTGTGTGTTTATTTAGGTCTGAGCAGCTGCAGGGGCTGGGTGGACACAAGAAAACTCCAGCTACACATTAATAAAATTTAGGTGATATTTTAGTTTGATTTATAATGTAGCTTATCATCTTGAAATAAATTAGAGCATTATCATTTTTAATTACTAGATATATTGATAATATGAAGT
Source organism: Onychomys torridus (assembly GCF_903995425.1). Classification (NCBI taxonomy): domain Eukaryota; kingdom Metazoa; phylum Chordata; class Mammalia; order Rodentia; family Cricetidae; genus Onychomys; species Onychomys torridus. The sequence continues at coordinate 33,151,042 of NC_050453.1, forward strand.
AGAGGTTAAGAGCAGAAATTTGTCTTAGATACACAAAACCTCCAAGCATAAGGTTATTCATTTTAATATCTACAGTTTTTTAACAAATGTCTCAAAAAATATTTTTGAAAGAATAAAAAGTGTGAAAGTAGGGTGAGATCTTGGGCTTTAGGATAAAATTTCTGTAGACATGTTAAGCTTACTATGGACCCCACCAGAAAAAAATCATTTCATAACCAGGAAGGCTAAAAATATGCACATATGACCTGATAAGGGTTCTTGATATATAGTACCTACACCAGCTTTGTCCAGATAAAGAAGGAAGATGTCAGATGTGTAAATTCTGAGGCTCTACCCAAGATCCCTATAGAAACTGGTGGTCAGCATTGGAGCTCCACAGCCGATCCTAAAACACCTATGTTCTGAAAATCTTTGAGGAGGAAAGCAAAAATGGAGCCCAGAGTCTCATAGAGACTAGAAGTATTTAAAACATCAGAAGTTAGGCACATGCGGAATTGGTCAAGACACAATGACTCTGCTCCCAGAATTGTGCATTCACCTGAGGCATTTCCTGACATTTTACTGCATGTGCCTTGTACACTTCATAGTATCTACTTACTGGTTGCCCAACAAAGATCTGAAAGGAATTTGTTACAAGACAAAGTAAGGGAACTTGATCTGTTTAAGTCCTGAAGGCAGAGGGTGCTCTTATTTCTTCTTGAACCCCTCCCCCCTTTCCACTGATAGTACTCAAAGACTTTTCATCGGATAAATGGGACACAACTGGAAAGGGCTTGCTCAGATGGTCCCTTGAGCAATCTGATCGGAATGATGAAAAGATAATTTGAGTTTCAACGTCAGCCATGGCACCTTGCTCCAGCTAATCTCTTCTAAGCTTTATTTTCCTTGATAACAATTTCTATGCCACAGAACTACTCTGCGGATTAAAAGAGAAATACATGGAAAAACATAATGAAGTACCTGGAATATAACACCAGTATGATTATTACAGCAGTAGCACTTTTGAGGACGCAGTGTTTACGGCCTTGGTATCATTCAATCCATCTTATAAAGCCTACCACTGTGAAAAAAGGAACAAAACTGTCCCTACTGAAGTTCTTGCTTCAATAACAAAGTCCAGTATCTCGTGTTTAACTCTGAAAAATACCCATGTGTCCAGTTTCCACTCAGTGATAATTCCAGTTCTTAGTTCTTATGATAGAAAAAAGACAGGAAGGAAGCAAAGGGCGAATCTTCCTGAAGTTACTTTGTCTTAATTTTTTAAAGCACGTACGTTAGAGGAGAATGGGATTAAGACTTAACAGCTTCAATTCAAAATGAAAACACCTTCATACCTTAGTTATGTATGTGAAACCTCACCTGGAATTCAAAATTTATAATTGTTGTAATTATTGAATAAACACAGGTAGATACAGAGCCCTCCCGTAATTGGGTTTCTGATTTCCCTCTCCTTTGGAATAGCTGTTTGTAAGCTGCTTGCTGCTGCCTTGTCCTGAGTCCAGGTGAAGGGATGCTTGTTTAGTTAGCACAGGGTACTCACTATCTCCTCTATACTACAAGATAGCATGGGCTCCGGTTAGGAAAACAGCCCTTCCAAAGAGAGCAGCCTGTGTGCTTGATCACTGGAAGCAGTCCCCACCAAACCCTGATAGAAACAGCACTTGGGCATCAGGGGGAGAAGTGAGCAGCAGTGAGACCAAGGGAGATTCCTCTAAGCTTAGAAGAACTTGCAGCAGGCTAAGCTCCACCATAGAGCACTTGTCAAGCATGCTCAGGCCCTAAACTTGACCCCTCTCCTTCAAGGAGGAAAAAAAAAATGCAAGATATATTTCACAGAATACCATGGAGTCAGCAAATCTCCATGGATACTTCTGATACAAGTTCTAAGTATGCTGGGCGGTGGTGGTGCATGCCTTTAATCCCAGTACTGCAGGAGGCAGGCAGATCTCTGTAAGTTCCAGGCCAGCCTGGTCTACAAAATGAGTTCCAGGACCCTGGGACTGTCACAGGGAAACCCTGTTTTGAAAAAAAAAAAAGTTCTAATTACAATATATCTGAGAGGTCACAGACGAAAAGGCTACAAGCTTCCCAGTGGGGTAAATTTCAGAAGAGCTTTGAACATCTGTATTTCTTCTATCCATGGACTCAGCTGCAGGCAGCTATGAAAGATTCCATCCCTCTACTTCCATACATTTAGTACTGTTTCCAGTGTTTTTTCTTAAACCCATGTGTTCTGTCTTGTTTTGTTACTGTCAGCTCCTCGATTTTGATCAAAGTGTTTCCTTACCTTCCCTCACAGCCAGCAGCTACCAGGGGCTGGTTTTTTATTTGTTTGTTTGTTTGTTTTGTTTTGTTTTCTTCAAACTTTTCTTCAAATTCTATACCTGCATTGCAGTCACATCCATCCTAACCACAAGAGCTCAGCTCGGAAACCCAATGTTTAGGATGGAGGTCAAGAGCAAGGACCCTGAAACATCCGTGAATGAACTCACCTAGAAAGAATGGCATTGAATGAACTCATCTAGAAAGAATGGCATCAGCTAAGTGTGGCACCTCACATCTGCAATCTGCACTAGGCATGCTGTAGCAGGAGGCTTTCTAAGAGTTTGAAGCTATCCTGGACTACATAATGAATTTCGGGCAAACCTGGGCTATAGAGTGAGGCTCTCTCTCCAAAATAAACAAATACATTTTCCCCTTCACCAGAGATTCTGATTTTACTGTCCTGAGGAGGACAAAGAAAAGGGAGTAAGACTACTCTTGTGTTCTGTTCTTTTTTTTTTTTTTCATGCAACCAGTGTGTGTGTGTGTGTGTGTGTGTGTGTGTGTGTGTGTGTTTAATTGAGGTCAGCAGGTCTAATCCACATATAATTACAGTGCTACCTTATGCCTTCCTTCTAAAACTCTGCTGGCTATTAACACTTTCTTTTTTATTTCTCAGATTCTTTTAATGCTCCTCAACATAGTGAATAAACTTTGACAGAATAATGGGAGTAGGAGAATTGTAAGCAAAGCAAATTTTATAATATAAACTTAACTTACAGAAATATTATGCTGACGGCCTCTAGGAGGCGCTCGAGCCTCCTTCTACCCGCTTCCCTTCTTGGCAATCCCCTGGAGAAGCATTGCTTCATTTTCTGATGTTATTGCTTAGTTCCTATTCCATAGCACTGCATTGTTAAGTTTACAGTTGTCATAATGAGGATGTGGCCTTCTTTGGATTCTTGTGTTAATAAGTTCAGTAGAAAAGAGAGGGTAAGATGGCAAGTGGATTTTTGTTTGGAGACAAGTAGTTCATGGTATTGACTAATTAGACTCATTATCAATGGAGCAAAAAGTTCTTCCCAGAATCCACTGAGACTTCTTGGAGTTCTGTATTAGTTTAGTCCCTAACCTCATAGCTAAGAAACATATTTTCTTGGCTTTACCTTGTCACACATCATTGTCATCATCTGTCTGATTTTCCCCCTTCCCTCCTGACCACAGCTTCCCAGCATCTCCCTTCAAGCCTCCAAAGAACACATAGTGTGGGAATATAAGCCAGGAAGCTCCCTGATGAAATTCTGTTGGTTTCATTAAAAGAAAAAGAGAAAAGTGGAGATGAGAAAGAGAGGCTACTTCTCATAACTCATCTTTGAAAAGATGAAGGAAGTCCCAAATGCCAACACTGAACCTCTTAGTTTGAGTAGTAGAGTGATAACAGTGTAAAGAACTATTCTGTATGTGCAGAAAAGCAGGAGATTCCTTTTCTGCCTTCATGATGGGTGTTGTGGCTGGTACCTCTATTACAAAAGGCAAATTAACAAGAGAAAGGCATAGCAAATTTATTCAACCATAGTTTTACTTGACAAAGGAAACGAAGCTGAAGGCCTGTAGGATTGGGATGAACGGCCCATTTTATGAATAAGCTAATGAGATATGGCCAACCATGTGGACGTGGGAGATGCCTAGACAAAGGGGATGTAACGATGGCAGGCAAGGTCCCTCTGTTCCAATTCTTCATGACTTCTTCCTGGAGTAGTTCTTCCTTTGGGTACAGAGCAGGTCCTTTGGGGAATGTGGGAGATGGATGATGTGCAATCACATAAGGCAGCTCTGAAGTTTTCTTTACTGCCAATCCTTCCACAGAAAGGTAGGAGCAAAACTGTGTCATAATTTAGGGGAACAGGATTGCAAGTTTCCCTGTCCTGCTTTGGGGAAAAAAAACTCTACTTCTATATCTTTTCAGAGAGAGAGAGAGAGAGAGAGAGAGAGAGAGAGAGAGAGAGAGAGAGGAAAATCTCAGAGAAAAACTTTGCTCCCAAGTCCTCTTCACACACTTTCACTTTGGGTTGTCACTTTATGTCAACACCTCCAAAAACAGATAAAAATGTCAACCTAAACTATTAGTAAGCTATTACCAGATTCTTGCCAAAACAGCAGTGGCCAGACTTCAATCTGTTTGAGATTCTAAAGTGAAATGCGACTAGCTTAAGAACAGAAATGTAGCTGGGTATAATGGATCACACCTATAATCCCAGCAAAGTCCATGAGGCTGGAGTGTGATATATAACTCCAGAACAACCCAGGGTACAGTATAAGACTTTGTCTCAAATTTATAAAAGGAATAGAAATTTATTTTCACAGCTCCAGACACTGTGGGCAAATCTAAGATCAAAGTGCCACCAAATTATCTAATTTCCATCCTGGGCCCTCTTCCAGACTTGTAGGTGCCTTCTTTCTGTGTTCTGACACTGCACATGACTGTCGATCAGGAAGGCACTAATCCCATTATGAAGGCTACACCTTGACCTCTTCTTCTAAATCCAATTATCTCCCAAAGGACCCATCTCAGAATACTGACAGTCCCCATCACATTGAGGGTCAGGACTTCAGCGCATGAATTTTGTGTGTGAGTGGAGAGATACAGCTCAACCTATTCCAATAATCAGAAGTCTAGACTCAGGGAAACAAGAGTAAACTTGGATAAAAAGAGACTAGAATGAGGCCTCCGCTTATCTCTTCTTATGATCTATTTGTCTCTTCTTATCTTACACTTATCCCGTTACTTCACCTTAGAAGCATGACTTACAACAACCAAGAAAACTATTATAGATCTTCAAGGCAGCCAGGCCACCTCTTCTGCTCCATCTTTTAGCCACACAGTTAGCTCAAAACAGCTCTCAAGCATATCCCTTCATCTTAAGTTCATAACCTTCCAAAGAAGACTGTCAATATGATTTAAATATATTAACAGATTCCAAATGCTATAATTGGGTCACATTAAAACTTTTGGTTGCTGAGCAGAAGGAATAAAATGTCCTTAGCTGTCCACTACCTTTCTATGGTTAATTAAACTCATTGCCCCCATGGCTGTGGTGGGTTCTTAAATTCTAATCTCATTGAGGAGATGCCATCCAACATCTCTAATTCAAAACCCTGAGAAGAAAATTCTGCAGCTCAACAGTTAATGTAGCCTCATTGTTTCAGAGAATCCCTATGTACTTCAGACTAGTCCTCAAAGCTATAGGTTCCATATGGTGGGGATTCTGATATTAATCTTGTTCTGCTTGACCTACCCCCATTCTCAGCATCATTGTGGCTTTCGACACAGTGTGTGAACAGAAAGGAAAAGAATTTAGATGATACTCCATCAATATGCTTAAATAAACCAATTGGACATCAACTACCCTCAGCTGGGCCAAACTTCTCAAGTTAAAACACAGCCCTGTAGGCACCATCTGCAAGTCAGTTGTGGAGGCTATTCTTACTCTGACTAACCAACAGAAAACTCCAGGAGGGCCATTTTTTACCATCCCTACAGGATGGATAATTTACTAGAATACGTGACAGCACTATATTAATCATTACAATATTTATGACCAAATTAAAGAGAGAAATGCACATGATGTGGAATATTAGTTTAAGATGTGTCACATTCATTTATGCTGTGGAATATTTAGTGATGCAGTGGTGTGTTGCATTCTTTTATGTTGCATTTATTTAATTCTGTGAAACTTCGTCACTTTGCATGCCTAGAACACCTGATTGGTCTAATAAAGAGCTGAACAGCCAATAGTGAGGCAGTGGAAAGGATAGGCAGAGCTGCCAGTCAGAGAGAATAAATAGAAGAGGAGAGAAAAGGATGGAGGAGCAAGAAAAGGAGGACACCAGGCCATGGGCCAGCCACACAGCCAGCAATCGAGTAAGAAGGGAAAAAAGATATATAGAATAAAGAAAGGTAAAAAGCCCAGAAGCAAAATGTAGACAAAGAGAAATGGCTTAATTTAAGTTAGAAAAACTGGCTAGAAACAAGCCAAGCTAAGGCCAGGAATTCATAAGTAAGAATAAGTCTCCATGTATTTATTTGGAAGCTGGGTGGCAGGTCCCCCAAAGAGTGAAAAAAAAAACAACTATATACACAAGGTAAGTTCTGGGAGGATTCCAGATTTGAAGCCTCTACTGTTCTCTCTCCCACATACTTGTCATTATTCTCCTGCCCTTTCATGTGTGATGGCATGCAGAGAAGCACCAATTAGTGAAGCCCATCCATGTGCCATGCTCCAGAGTTTTACTGTAATTTCAATACATGAGCAACACTGATAGGAATACTGCCCAGTCCACGTGTTTGAACTCAACTCCCTCCATTGCTTTCCAGAGGCCAGGTAAATATATATCATTGTGGTTCAAAGCCCCAATCCCTCTAATTATGTGGTTGGCTTTCCTGAGTGACCAGATCCATATCCTGAGTCATTTCACTAATGCTAACTACCAAATGTCCCACCATGAGTCATTCTGTTAAACTCTCAGGGTCTATGATGAATCACAAAGAGACGGTCCTTATCACTCAGGAAATTCCAAGACAGAAATATTATACACAAAGAAGACAAATTCTTATCTGGTCTGTTTAGTGGCTAGTCCTGCAAGGAGGAAATGTACCTCTTTCATGATGGAAGAAGCCAACTAAAATAAACTTTATGGCAGCTAATGGGTCTCAGCTGCTGACAAAGTGGCTCAACAGCCATGTGTCAACCTCGGAGCTCAGAAGTCAGGTTGCTGAATTCATGGATAATCTCTATTCTTCTGTAAAAACCACTTTGCTCATGAGGTCATTGGGTGACAGCAAAGAGTGCTTGGGGAAAAAGACTAACTGGTACCCAAAGGATGAGCCTTCCCATATACTCAATTGCTAAATTCTCTTCCGTTGAAGTAACCCTTGTGTGAACATTTACATGAGACACATATTTTCATGCTTCCCCCATTTGCGAAAGCCTACTCACACTCTGAATTTCCAACCATCTAGTCCTGTTCATCCCAGTTGCTGTCCTCCCAGTGACACTATAAGCTACAGCCCACAAATTGGTGTGGACTCATTTGGTTGGCCACTAGTTCTCCAAAGTAAAGTGAACAAGAAGTTATACTGCTCAAATTTCTGCCTGCTGAGATTTCCTTTCACTGTTATTCTTCAGATCTACCCCTACAAATGACTGTAACACACCACATCCACTTGCAGACAGCATCTCTAAAATGGGCCAAGTCTTTTCTTACCCTGTCAGTTTATCAGAGGGCATTCCCCTAGGAGACCAGGGTAAAGGTGGAAGAGATATATTGTAACACTACAGACTGTGGGCATTTGAGCAGCTTAATCTTTGCAGCTGAAGTTATGGCTGAGGGGGGAGTGGTTATTAGCAGGAAGCTAATAACACTAAGTTCACAATGGGATACTCAAGTTGTGTGGTTATTTGGTGACCTGTGGTTAACCATTACTCTCTTCTGAGGCTAAATATAAAGCCAAGAACTACTTCTCGGAGGCCTCTTTTGTCTGAAGAGAATGCCATAGTCTTATTCCAAAATCCTCAGCATCTGGGATGTAATTTATCCACAGGGACTTGACGAAGGATTTGAACCTGCCAGTGGTACATCAAGTACCAAAGGATCTGCTACTTGATATGGCTACAAAACAGAACCTCCACAGCAGCCTAAAATTTTACAGTACTTGCTTTTATTCTGTGCATCATTCAAAACTAGCGGTATTTAAGGGGTAGGGAGGATTAAGTGAATGAGAATAACACAACCAATTGAGGATTATATCACATCTAAGATCTAAAGGAGACCAATAGACACTCTGGGTTATTTATTGGCTGTAGGAGATACCACTTACAGCAACATTCCTTCGTTGTGGAAAGGGTATCTGTTTTTTGAGTACATTAGTCTCTTTATTATTTTTATTACATTAGTACTCACATATCTGATGAGCAGATATTGCTACCTAAGCCCAAATAAAAGTTACACTGAAACCAATGCCAATCCATAGTGAGAAAATTAAGGTCCTGAAAATAAGATCAAGTGCAATTCTCTGGGGTATTGTGCCAATTCAGTGAGTTGTGAAATTTTGACATCATCCTTAGAGACTATAAATTTACTCTTAAGGATTATTTTCTTTTGTAAAAATATCTTTGTCAGTATTTATTTATATGTTAAATATTTAAATATTTAAAATAAATGTTATTCTCTCCTTGGAGAAGTTCATACAACATGTTTTGAACATATTCACCCCTTCTCCCCTAACTCCTCCAGGTCCAAAACCTCTTTCCTACCTACCCAATATTGTTTCCCTTTAAAAAAAAAAAAAACTATCAAGTCCAATTGGAGCTCCCCATATATTCTTGGGTATGTGGCCTTCCACTAGTGTGTGGTCAACTTACCAGGGGCTACACTCTTGAGAAAATGGACTCTCCTTCTTCCTGAAGCTACGAATTGCCAATAGCTCCTTGACTAAAGGACGGGACTTCACACCCACCTCTATTTTCCGTGCTGGTATTTGGTCTGGCTTGGGCTTTCACAGGTTTTCTACACACTGTCATAACTACCACGAGTTCACATGTACCAATGTGCTGTGGAATGTCATTCTGTATGCTGTGAATATGTGTTGCTCTGATTGGTTGATAAATAAAATGTTGATTGACCAGTAGCCAGGCACAAAGTATAGGTGGGGTGAGCAGACAAGGAGACTTCTGGGAAGAGGAAGAGCTGAGCCAGGAGTCACCAGCCAGACACAGAGGAAGCAAGATGACAAGGCAGAACTGAGAAAAGGTACCAAGTCACATGGCTAAACATAAATAAGAATTATGGGTTAAATTAAGAGTAAGAGCTAGTCAGTAATAAGCCTGAGATCATGGCCAAGCAGTTATAATTAATATAAGCCTCTGTGTTTTCTTGGGGGATGTGAGTGGGAGAGATTTGTCCCGACTGTTGGCCAGGAAAACTTCCAACTACACCATCGCACTGCTGTGTTCAGTACACACTGTCTCATTGTAGTTATCCCCTGTCTCTGGCTTGCTCTTTCTGTCCTTCCTTCTGCAACGATCCCTGAGCCTTGGGAGTAGAGGTGTTACATTTGGGGCTGACCATTCTTCAGTTTCTTATTCTCTGTAACTTGGCCAGTTGTTGGCCTCTGTGTTAACCACCATTTACTGCAAATAGAGCTTTTCTGATGAGGATTGAGATACACATTAATCTATGGGTATAATGATAAATCATTAGAAATTAGTTTAATACTATGTCCATTTAGCAGAATAAAGTTCTGGGTTTTACCCTAGTGCCTATGATCTATCAAAAAGCTTTTAGTCTGATGATGATGCCTGGTATGGGTTTAATTTTGTTGAGTGGGACTTGAATCCAATCAAAAATGTTTGGTTACTAATGCTCATGACACATTGCCCCAGTGGGTATGGGCATATCTTAGCCAGCTAGTCATTATTGTAGCTTGCAGGATTCACTGATAGATTAGAATGATTATAACTTTTCTCTTCCAGTACCATGCAAACACATTCCAAAACTATAAAAATTATCCAGGAGGGTTAAAGCTTCCAGGTCAATATCAGCTTGATATTTCCATATTCTATGACTCAAGGGTACAATGCCTTCAGCAATAGGGTCTTACCAAAAAATTCTAGATGGTAACCAAGAGCATATACCATTTGAGGGTCTATAGGACCTCACTGGCCAACAACTCTAGAAACAGTAACCCATTCCATATATATCAACTGTGAAAGAAAATATTAGTAGGTAAAAACCAAAAGTCTTTTGGATATAAGAAGCATGAGAAAAAACTTAGGAGAAATTAAATAGAAATATGCTTTCAAGGAGAAAAAGAAACGATGTAAAATTTCCAATCACAAAGCAAATACTTGAGTATTTTAAACAATGGGTGACAGTAAAAATAAACTCGGAGAGTTTCTGACCCAACCATCAACTATTTACAAAAGTAAAATAGATAGATAGATGATAGATACACATTATATATAATAAAAATTGGCATTTTAAACTAAAAGATACATATAAAGATACATATATATCTTTAAACTAAAGGATATAATGGATATATCCATATATGTGTATAAATACATATATATTATTCTACAGTAGTAGGTTTCCATGTGATTTTTTAAAAAGGAATTTTGTGTTATTTATCCCTCCCTAGATTATTTTCTCTCCCACTGCATTTAACCCTTTCTAGAGATAAAATTATAAGAAAGGAATCATTTTCCTTTCCTTAGATACTATATTTTGCCAAACAAATATGTCAAATTACCCACTCTAAAGTTAAATTTAGATGATTGCAAGTTTTCTATAGAATGTGGCAAGCATCCCTAGTTGGAGCAGTGGTCGCCATCCTCTGTCTTTACACCCCTTTAAAGGAACTAAAAAAAAATAACCTCTCATCAAAAAGATTTAATTCTATAATCAAAGCTTTCCTCAGTTAAAACTTGGTGATCTAGGTTCATTTCTGTTGCTGTAATGAACCAACTGAAAGCAACTTGGAGGGAAGGGGCTTATTTGGATTGCACTCTGGTCACAGTCAGCCATTGAGAGCAGCAAGGGAGGGAAATTAAAGGCAGGACTACTTGCTGTTCTCCAGATTACCTCTTGCCAAGGAACTTTGGAGGAATGCTGTTGGACGGCTCACTGAACCGTGCTTAGCTAGTTTTCTTATACAGACCAGGACACCGGCTCATGGAATGATGCTGCCCACAGTGGTGGGCTGGGCCCTCCTACATCAACTGATAGTCAAGATCATTCCCCACAAATATACTCACAGACTAATCTTATCTGGGCAATCACTCAACTTCAACTCCTTTCTCAGGTGACTGCAGGCTCTGTCCAGTTGGCAATCAACTAAGACAATTGGAAATTATGTAAATCCAACTGCATTATAAATATTGACAATTTAAACTCAAGCTGCAACTGTTACCTTTGTGGGTCAGAAACTCTCCAAGTTTACTTTTACTGTCACCCATTGTTTAAAATACATGAGTATTTGCTTTGTGATTGGAAATTTTACATCATTTCTTTTTCTCCTTGAAAGCATATTTCCATTCAATTTCCCCTAAGGTTTTTTTTTTTTCTAATGCTTTTTATATCCAAAACACTTTTGGTTTTTACTCACTCATATTTCCTTTCACTATTGACTACAATATCTTTTCTATTTATTTCCTGTAACTATAGTACTCTAGCTACTTCTTATATTTGTAGTCCTGGATTACAAGCCTGGAGAAATTGCTTTGCAGTGTAGAGCCTTTACTACTACTTTTACAGACAGATGACCCACATTTGGTTCCCAGTGCCTGTAACTCCAGCTCCAGGTGGTCTGAACCCTCTTCTGGTCTCCATTGACTCCTATACACATAGGCACATACCCACACACAGACACTGCCCATAGACACACTTAAAACTAAAATAAATCTTTTGAAATAGATTTGTTCTGAATTGTATGCAATTCCTTCAGTAATATATAAAAAATTTATTGTAATTATACAACTCAGATTGTATGATGGTTAATTTATATTGGAATTCATTGAAGAATACATAAAATACAATTTTATGAAAAAGGTTTATATGTTTATTGTTTATTTATTTATTTATTTTTAAACAAGTTTTTTTTTTTCATTTTACATACCAATCCCAGTTCTCCAGCCCCCCATCTCCTCCCCATACCACCCCCCATCCACTCCTCGGAGAGGGTAAGGCCTCTTTTGGGGAGTCAAGAAAATCTGGCATACTAAGTTAAGGCAGGACCAAGCCCTTCTTCACTGTGTCAAGGCTGAGCAAGGCATCCCACCCTAGGGAATGTGTTCCAAAAAGCCATTTCATGCACCTGGGATATGTCCTGGTCCCGCTGCCAGGGGCTCCCCAAACAGATCTAGCCACATAACTGTCACCCACATTCAGAGGGCCTAGTTCAGTCCCATGCATGTCCCCCAGCTGACATGACCATGTGGAAGGAGAGACAATAAAAGAGATATCTTGGTAGAGGGAACTGTTAGGGGGTTAGGGAGCAACCTGGTGCTAGGGAAATCCCCAGGAATCCACAAGGATGACACCAGCTAAAACTCCTAGCAATAATGGAAAAGGTACATAAAATATAATTTTATTGTAATTGCATGACTCAGATAGTATAGTGATTAATTTGGATTGTCGTTAATGATGCATACTTTCTTGTGTGTCTGTGAGGGTGTTTCCAGAGAAGATTAACTAAGGAGGAAAGACCCGTGTTAGATCTGAGAAGCAAAACCCCATGGGCTAAAGTCCCAAACTGAACAAAAGGAGAAAGCACGATGGGCACCAGCATTCATTTCTCTGTGCTTCCTGACCATGGATGCCATGTGGTCACCTGCTTCACACTCCTGCCAACCTGTGCTCTGCCAGGATGGACTCTGTCTCCTTACACTGTAAGCCTAATAAATCCTCACTTCCCTAAGTTCCTTCTCTAAAGTATTTTGGTCACAGCAGTGAAGAAGGTAACTAATACAGTAGATAGAAACGTTTTAAAGGTACTTCATTTACTCTTCGATGAATAGTATTTTATGGTAAGATGAGACAAGCTTCATCATGAATTTTATTCCAATTTTAAATTTCATGTTAAACTGAATGTCATCATCAGAAATTCTTTTTAAGATCTATCACATGAAAACTCGGTTTGATGCTCCTGAATTTTGTTGGAAGCAAAAACTCGACAACTACCTAACCTGCTCAAAAGAATTACAGTTATTTATTTTTTTAAATTTCTCAGGAAATAACCCCCAAAAGGCTTTCAACAATACTTAACCAATGCTCATTAGTTGTAGCTGTTACTCTTTTGTGAAGAGTCATTTCCTTTAGTATGAGACCAAGATGTTTCTAATGGGCTTGTATACTCTCAACATGGAACAACACTGAATATAGACTGATCTAAGGACTGTAGCCTTGGAGATGATGGCTCCATCAGCAGAGGGTAATCCATAGACAGACTGAACTCTAGGGCTCCCACTGTTCTAGACAACTTTGTTTCAAAGGCCCTGAAGAGAAAATGTATGACACACTATTCACATATTTAAATATAGACATTTAAGGCAAATCAACCTAAATAGACACTTCCCAAAAGAACATACAACTGAATGGGGCTGGAGAGATGGCTTGATGGTTAAGAGCACTGACTGCTCTGCCAGAGGACCTGGATTCAATTCCAAGCACCCACATGGCGGCTCACAACTGTCTGTTACTCCACTTCCAGGGTATCTGACCCCTTCACTCCAATGCACAGAAAAAAAAATTAAATACATTTTATTTTAAAAAGACATAAAACTGGCCAGCAGGGATATGAAACATGCTCTACATAACTGATAACAATTCAAACACAATTAGTTACCACTTCACTCCAGCAGGAATGGCCATTATCAAAAAGACAAATGATCACAAGTGCTGGTCAGACGCTTAGAAAAGGGAACACTTACGCACTCTATCTGTGGGAATGTAAATTAGTTATTGGAGAAAACAGTATGGTAGGGTTCTCAAAAATTAAAAGCAAGAGTTTGTGTGATGCAGCAGTCTCATTACCAGGTCCATAACCAGGAGAAATGAAACCAGTGTGTTGAAGAAACACCTGTATTACCATGTTTATCATAGCACTATTCACAAGAATAATAAATGGAAACAACTTGAATGTTCATCTACGTAAAGATAGTGTGGTACACAGACATTAAGAATATTGTTCAAATAAAATAATAGAAGTGTGCCACTTGGAGAAAGGATTATTCATTCCATTATTCTATTTAACCATATGGCAAGTATAGTAGTTATAACGTACTGTGTGTTTCAAAAGAGGATCTAGAAGGAGGGTTTGGGATGTTTGTACCACTAAGAAATGGCAAATATTTGAAATTGTGAATATTTGATTCTTAGCCTGTTTTAAAACTTCACACAGCACCCCGGAAGTGTGTAGAATTCTTATGTATTAGTTAAATAAGTATTCTAAGGGAGTTCTAAAAATAAATACAAATAAGCAATCATTCTTAAATACTTCATTTAATTGTAACATTTTCATATATTTTCCTCCTAATGTTGATGTTTCAGATTAGGCAGAGGCTATTTATAGAAAACGTCTTCCCTGTAATTGAACAAAGCAAGCCGACATTGCTAACCCCATCAGTCAAATCAAACACGGCGCTGTCATACTTTTTTTCCACTTAACAAAAAAAGTCATGTCAGTACTCGTGCCTGTAATAACCAGCTCACTTCTGAGTTACATTTCTCAGAAAGAGCAAGAACGGGACTCAAACCACAGCCACCGATTTATTGCTAAATACACAAGATCAAAGTGCCTTCTAGATTTCTTCCAAGCTGTGTGTGTCCTCATGTGACTCTCTCCAGGAGTGTCTGCAGTCAGCAATGTTAGTTGTGGGTGGAAAATATGATAAGGTTATTAAGTAACAAAATGTCGGGATTAAAAAAGAACACTTCTGCAACATACTTTGCTCTTAATGGAAATAAAAAGAAAACAAAGGATGTTTGAAAAGAAATCAGTGTCTATCGATCATCAGAGGCTTTCCTAATCATCCCTTTGTCCTGAACTCTCAGGAATGTTTACATCCCAGGCAAAGTATTACAATAACATTCAGAATGAATGAGAGGTTTTGACTTCACTCTTAAAAAAAAAAAAGAAGAAGAAGAAGAAAGAAAAGGAGAATGAGAAAGAAATCCTAGACTATTCCTAGATCCTGATGATGAAATGTTACAGGTTAATTTTAAGAAAAAAAAAATCATTTAAAAGTTGAGGATTCAAAAAAGTCTGTCGTGGAAAGTCCTTGTGACAATCCCCAGAAAAGGCCTTGGTCATCTTCTGAAGAGGGACACCTTGGCTTCAGACTGTATGGATCTGGAAGGAGAATCAGTGGTGATCAGCAGCACTAACAGGAGTTAGGTGCTGTGCTGACAAGCTCTGTGTTTTACGACCACAGCTGAGACCAGAGATGAGGCTCTTGGACAAGGTGTGCCAGCGGCCTCATGAGTGTGAGCAGTGTTTGCATAGATAAGTGCTACAGCTTTGGTCCTTTTCTTCTCTCCACTTATATTTTTGGTTGTGAGCTAGCCTTTAACAGCTGAGCCATCTCTCCAGCCCCTTCTCTCCACTTGAATTACTCCAACCATGCACACCATCTATGCACATGTTTTCAGTTCTCCAAGAACAGCTGAAAATCCAATCATGCGGCTTCCTTTGTTATCGCTGGATTTTCTCTTCCTGTCACCTGGGAATGAAATGCTTTTCCACTAAATTTTCTGGCTGGCTGGCTTTGTTCCAACTCAGTATTTTAATCTGGCCCCTGGTAACACCCTTCTACTGCCTCTATACCACCTCCTCTACTCCATTTTCCCTGTTATAAAAGTCGCATTTTCTAGACGGCAAGCTCAATCTTCAAGCACCCTTCCTCTGGACTTTGGTATAATAGAAAAGCTGCTCAGCCTTCAAGGCCCCCCTCTGCTAACAATTCTGGCTTCATCCCTCCTAGGTTTTCCTCTCCTCTCCCATTTTCTGTTTCTATACTGAACCAAGTTTGCTTTCCCAGGGCTCAGTGGCCATTCACATCTCGGGCCTTTGCACACACTTCTGGTCTTCCTCCAGGTAAATTCTTAATCCCACCTTAAGAATCAGTGCAAGTTATTTTCTACCTAAATCCCTCTCAATATATCCTACCACAAAACTGGCCTCATTCAGATTGCTTCTGCCAAAATACATGTTTGTTTCTGCTGTTTAACTAGGGAATCTTAAGAGTAGTGACCATACTGGATTGTTTCATAGTCTTCGTACTTGGCCCATAATAGGTTTTTGTGAAAATGTGAAAAACACATAATCACATTATAATGAAGACATATTCACACTGGTTCATGTTTTCGAACATTTCAGGCTTTGGCCCCATTGCTCATGTGCCTGTGGTGAGGCACCACATGGTGGGGGCCTATGGCCAAGGAAACTAAGCCCTGTGGCAGCAGAAGACAAAAAAATAGAGAGGTGACAGGGTCCCAGTGTCTTCCTTAGGTCCGATCTCCTGAAGATACCACCACCTCCCCATAGTGCTACAGGCTGTATACCAGTCCCTCAAGATAGGAGTTGTAGGGGAAAGGTGTTCAAAGCCCCAACTATAACAGTGTTAATGATTTAATTATTGGCTGGTTTGGAAGTTGGGGGGAGTTGTTTAATTTTTTGTTTAGTTAGTTTGGGGTTTTGTTGTTGTTGTTTTACTGTTTTTGTTTTTTGTCTCATTCTGTAGCCCTAGTTGTCCTGGAACTTAATGTGTAGACAGGACTGACCTCAAACTGTGGTAGTCAGTCTTCCTGACTTGCCTTCCAAACACTAGGATGACAGGCATGAACCAAAACTCCTGGCTATCTTTTGAATCAATAATGTGATTTATTATTATTATTATTATTATTATTATTATTATTATTATATTAATTATAAATTGATAACATGATAATAACAGATAATAAAACAAGATAACCTTAAGAAGACATAGGCTAAAACTATGTTGAAGCACATGCACAAAGACAATAATTAACAAGTAAAGTCAATACTTCTAAAACAAGCTTGTACAGGGTGAGCATTTGAAAAACAGACATGAGTTGGTTCAATAGTTGATAAATAAGAGTATGGATGATAACATAAATAAATTCTGAAAAAAATGCAGTCAGAGGAAACAGAGAAAACCAGAAACTACCACAACTAGAATATGCACATGCATGTGTATACCAAGAAAAAGTATAGCCCAATTTTGTAGAAAAATGGGATAGCCTCCCACAAAGTAAGAGTCCCCTTCAAAATCAGGGGAATGTACACTTACTTGTCTGGTTTCTAAAGTATATGGACACAAATTAGGACACACTCGATAACAGACTTCATTGACACCAGTCAGATTCTACTCAGGTATCATTGCTGCAATAAGCCTTCCTTCTATCCAGCCACACTGCAACAGGTACCTTTCTTCATGTTCTCTTAAATCCCCCAGCACAGCAACGCCTATATGATGTTCACAAGATTCATTTACCTGCCTGTCTCCCTTTCTAGAATGTAATCTCCTTCAAAGACACATTTGCTTATGTTTCCCTAGAATCCGTAATAGTATTTTTTGGATAGCAGGGTATTTGGAGAGCACTGAAAAGCAATATATATTTTAAAATAATATAAAAGACTGGCAAGATGGATCAGCAGGCAGAGGCACCTGGCACCAAGCCTGAGAATCTGAGTTTGATCCTCGAAGTCCACATTTTAAGGAAGAACTAACTTACTCTTGCAAGTTGTCCTTTGACCTCCATACATGCACCATGATGCATGTGAAACACACATATTCACACAAACTAAAAAAAATGTGAAAATGAAATAATAATTGACATTTATTGTCTTCCATGTTTCAGGTGAGTGTTATCCAAATTTAAGGGAATCCAGGAATTATTTGGAAGTTCAAACTATATGAATCAAAGAACTAGTCATCACTATCGTTCTCAGCTCCACGCTGTCATCAAGAAAATAAATAAAACTCTTACCTAAAACTCATATAAGCAACTTTCCCCTTAATACCTAGTATTCACAATTTGGACAGGGCTTACTCTGTACTCACATGCTGTCTTTACATGATACTGTTTTATAGGTGAATACTGTCATCCAGTGGGATCCACAATTTCCATTATTACTTTTAATCATATATTAAAATCATAAGACATATTACTGATCAGATATGTGAAAAACTAAGATGTGAAATAGAATTTATAGTCAAAATGCAAACATGGTGAGCATTTTGAAGTTAGGTATCAAAATTTTATTTGCTATATTTAAAGTCTGTGAAATCATTAGTAACCAAATAAAATATATTTTTTCTTAGAACATAGAATTTTTGTGGTGAGCAAAAGAAAAAGCTTATGCCCCTTTCTCTCAAATACGTAGGGTAATATGGTAAATTCTGATCCCTATTCTGCATCTGATCATAAAGATAAAACTAGCCAGGCCTAGAAACAGGCCTGTAATTCTAACTACTTAGAAGCCTGAGACAATAAAGGACTAGAGATCTAGACATAGATCATTGCTAGAGCATTTGTCTGGCATGTATAAAGCTCGAGAATCAATCCTCAGTTTCATAGAGAGGGTATGTTTGTAAAGGAATTCATCACCTATCATTGCATAGTAAATTACCTCCAAACTTAGGGATTTCAAAGAAGATAAATTTGTAAGCCAACATTTTCTGTGAGTCAGTAACTGTCTTGTGGTTCTGGCTCAAGGACTCTAGGGAAATTTTATTCATTCTTTTCCCCCATGCTACTGTCATCTGAAGGCTTGACTGAGACTAGAGGATCACTCATCGTCAGAACAATAAGATCTAATTTTCAAATGATAGGTAAAGAGTAGTAGGAAAGGAAAGGAAGAATTCCTATAAGGGAAAAACCAATTTGAGTGGCAGATTTTTCTTATGAAACCATGAAGACCAGAAAAAGTCTCGGGGAAAAAAGACTTGGGGAAAGGAACCCAAAATCCCACATCCAACAAAGCTGTCCTGCAAGAATGAAGTAGACACAAATACATCTTCAGATTAAGGAAAATTCTGAGAATTTGTTTCTAATAGACCTTCCTCTAATTAATAGATTGAAAACAATCCAAATCAAAATAAGTAAATAAATAAATGATAACGAAGGCTGCCTCTATGAGGCAGGAATAAAGAGCAAATGAAGAGCAAAAGTACCAGGAAACACAACAGACCATGTTTCAGTTATCACATTACATGATTGATACAAAGTTATAGTATTTTCTGATGTAGCGCTCAATATAGCATAGGAAATTACAAGACTATTGAAAATACACAAAAGAGACTTAACAGCAAAAGTTGTTAGAAATTCAGTAGTGGTAGTAGATTTCCCCAAATACAAAACAATATGAAAGTGTACTGAAAAGTTATAATATACTAAAAGAAAAATAGAATGACAGCAATGCTAGATGACCGAGTTACCACGAGATCAGAATTGAATATTTAGAAACAGATATATGTATCTACCATATTATAAAAGTGACATTTCTAAGCATTAGAGGTGGCTATTTAAGAAATATTGTTGGGATGATGCCTAACCAGCTGAAAAAAAAGTATAGAGAGTTAGAGCCTCATTTCACACCATACCCTAAAATAAATTTCATAAGAACTAAATTTTTAAATATTAAATAAATAGTAATATTCCTGGGGAAAATATTCATGAATAGATGTACAATGTTATTTAGGATGGTGGGTTACTAGGGATTCCACAGACAGAGCCAAAAGGATAGATAGAAATACACACAGACCTAGACATACGAAAGGAGATTTACCAGGAAATTTAGCTCACATGATTATGGAGGCTAAGTTCCATGATGGGCCTTCTGAGGGCTGGAAATTCTGAGGTGCAAATATAATTTATTAGTCTAACTCTGAAAGCCTTCCAAAGAAGAAGCAGATTTAAAATTCAATCCAAAACCAAAGGTCTGAGAACTCAGAGTTCCACCTAAGATATATAAGTCCTGCAGTCTGAAGCCCTAATGCCCAAGGGCCAGAGTCCCACTGAGCCAAGAAGAGACCCAGTTGAAACCCTTAGCCCAAGAAAAGACTAATTTTAACCCATTATGCCTCCAAAGAGAGCCCATGCACTCCTTTCCTAGATTTCTGACCTGCAGAAACACACACTTGACATTACTTTGAGTCACTAGATTTACCATAATGTTATAACAGCAATAGAAATTAAGAATTTGACAAACCCAGGCAGAAGGCGCTAGCTGCCCCAGGACCCAGGCAGGCTTCCCTCAGCATTAGTCAGAGAAGCTTCTGCTTGTGATGGGCAGTTCTCAATGCAGAAACACACAGCAAGTCAAATGCTCAGAAGAATGTGTCTGTGAGTATTCAGCTCTAAATGAAACATCATTATCAATCTCCAGACTTACCCCTTTAACCCCTCCCCACAGCAAGGCCCAGGAAATATCGCAGAAGAAAGAATGTATGAATGGCAGAATGGGAAGGATTGTTGTGAAATGTTGTCCTCTGAACATGGCGTGGCTCTCACACTTATATCAGCTGGGGTTACCTTCACAAGATTAAGCCTGCTGAAATTCTGGCATGGAAAAGGCGGGTGCTCTTCAGACACCATCCCTTTCTCAGGAGTTTTTGGCATTGATAGCTGCTGGAAGAGAGAGAATCATTCTCTTTTGAGAGGGTGGCCACTGGTAGGTTTCCCATGTGCTAATGGATAACCCAAACTCACTCATGCCAACAAAACAGAAGACATAAAGTTATAGCCACGTTGGAGAAAATATGAGGAGAATCGTAAGATGGCAGTGGGGTGAATTGTAGTGGGTAGCCATTCTAACTTTGACCTGGAAGTTCCAAACCCCATTGAGGCTTTGGTAAAGGTCACGCCTACAAGGTGGGGCTGAGAGAGCCCCAGCATCCAGAACTTGGGTCTTCAACGTCCAGGTCAAAGCTAGAATGGCTACCCACTACAGTGGATATGATCATATTTCTCAAAGAATAAAAAGTCAAGCCAATCACGTGCCTTTAATCCCAGTACTTGGGAGGTAGAGACAGGTGGATCTCTGGGAGTTCAAGGCCAGCCTGGGCTACAGAGTGAGTTCCAAGGAAGATACCAAAGCTACACAGAGAAACCCTGTCTCAAAAAATAAAAATCAAAATAATCTCACAATAATGTACAGTATACTTATATTCTTCCTTTTTTACCAGCTCAACTTTTTTTCTAAAAATTTATTTATTTATTTTGTATACAGTGTTCTGTCTGCACATATCCCTGCAGGCCAGAAGAGGGCCACCATGTGGTTGCTGGGAATTGAACTTAGGACCTGTGGAAGAGCAAGCAGTGCTCTTATCCTCTGAGCCATCTCTTCAGCCCCCAGCTCAACTTTTTAATTGAGTAAATTTGATAATTTAGAAAGTAGCTGATTTTATATTTTATTTCTAAATAAAATAAAATTGAGTATTTTCCCATATATCTTGAGGTTTCCCTGTTTTAAGTTGTCTTTTTATAGACTTTGACCATTTCACAGTTGAGTCATTGGTCCACTTTCTATTATATATATATATATATATATATATATATATATATATATATATATATATATATTTATTTATTTGTATGGGGGTGTGGAGGGTGTTGGGGTGGTGGTGGTGGTGGTGGTGGTGTGTGTGTGTGTGTGTGTGTGTGTGTGTGTGTGTGTGTGTGTGTGCTTATGTATATGTGTGTGTTCACACATTCATGCTCATGTGTACCAAAGCATGCTTGTTGAGGTCAGAGAATAACTTGTGGGAACTGGTTCTCTTCTCTCACCATGCACATCCTTATTTTCAAGCTTGGTGGCAGCACCTTGACCTACTTACCCACCCTACTGGTCCTGTATTGCTCCAACTCTTCTCAAAGACTTAAGCTCTTGTTTGTTTTTTGTTTTTGTTTTTAAGGAACTGCATAGGTGTTAGGTCTCCATGGTACCCTTTTCAAAGTCAGAAAATAAACAAGCCTGAATGGATGTAGACTGCTTTTACTAATGGCAGGGCAGGAAGTACATGCTCCATGGGCACATATGTCCCCTTGCCCTATGCAGAATGAGAAAGTGATTCTGCATTGGTAAATCCATATCCCATCCCAGCAGAGGAACACTGAGCCTAGGAAACTTTCAATATTTTGAGAAGCTGTGACCTGGACTAGTAGGTCATTTTTCAGTGACAGGAGCCTAAGTGGGAGGTGGCCAGGAGAGGAGATGATAAAGAAGATAGGAAAGTTTGCCATCAGGAGGGCTTGCATAAGTTGATGACTCATGCAAACAAGTTTATTAGGAAGTGTAGCACCTTATATACTATTTGTTGGGGAAAGATAGGACCGAGTCATTAGAAAGCTGTCATACAATGGGATGACATCAGCAGGAAGCTAAATAAGCAATGTTGCATAAAGGTAACACAGGATATCTCAAGCACAAACAAAGCACCCAAGGACCTTAGGACTGATAACCATAGCCTCACACCATGGAAGAGCTGGTTCTCAGCATCTGAAGCCAAAGCTCCCCGCAAGGGCCTGGCTCCAGGCCATTGCCAGCTCAGCCAAGTGTATTCCTGGTTTTAGAGAATTAACTGTGTTCCTTGTCCATACATTAGGGCCTCAGGGGAAAGCTTCCAAGGCCCTTGCCCAAGGCTATTACTGGCTCTGCCAGGCATATCCCTGGTTTTAGGAACTATGTTCTTTTTCCACACATCAGGGCCTCAGAGAAAGCATTGGATCAGCCCATCCCTCAATGAGGCTGCAAGAAAACTTGCCCTAAATTTGCTCCACAGAGAGGCCATGAAGGTCATGGCCATCCAGGTCATCAAGCAAACAGAGAGGGAAAGAGAGTCTGTCTTTAGCTTCCACACCTATGTGCCATACAAATGTTCTGAAAAGGTGGTTTGAAACTAAAACTACCATTAGATGTATTGGGGAAAAGAACACTGGAAAATGGCCCCTGGACAATCCATTTCCTGTTTCCTCATCCCTAGGAATACAACATTGATGGCCATTCAAATTTGTCTGACTGACACACACTGTCAGAGACCAGATCTGTTCAGCCGGCAAACACCTGCAGACCCTGTATGTCACCTGTGTTGGTTTGTTGTGTCTTGTGTGTGCTTGTTTGTTTGTTTGTTTGTTTTTTCAAGGAGAAGCAAGTTAAAGTCTTGTTTTCACATGAGAATTGTAATCCAAGGAAAAATATAATTGGAGAAAAAGTGTTCACCATTGTGGAGGAACCCTTTCTGTTGGAAAATACATCTGTCCTAGGCATAAGTTGACAACGACTCCTAAGTTCAATTCCAAGAGTGTAAAGATGATTCATTATCTCTCATTTATTAAGATGCCATTCTCTACCCAATATAATAATAATGTCTAACATTATAATATTACTTAAGCTTACACACTTACCCCATTAAACTGTTATAACAGTATAGTTTGTACTAATAGCATATTAAGAAAAACAAAGTGTTTTAACCAGTTGTCAAAAGAAAAAAAAACTTTTTAAAAAAACCTTGATTTAAAAGAACTCTTTAGATAGTCATAATACATGTTTCCTTAACATGAAAAAGAATAGCAATTTCAAGCTAACAATCAATACAATACCTACAAATGAAAAGACAAGGAAAGTTGTGTGCATTTCAGGGCTTCTCCTGAAGAGAAGTGAACAAAAGTCTATGCACTCTAGATAAGGTACCAACCACAGCCCAAAGAAATGATCCTGCCCAAGTCTGCCTTAGCGAGTTTATTGAGGTTACTTACAGAAGTGTGGATGGAGGGTTACAGAGTGACTCAAAGATGGCTCTATCACCAAAAACTCCATCTAAGCATAGGTGACAACTCATGAAATCTGCGTCTTCAGAACTCCCCACCCAACTCTGAACATTGGATCACTATGCCACAGCAATAGTCACTGTTTCCAGCAATTTAACCAGTTATGATTCAATAGCTACTAAGCATGAAGAAGGGGAGCGGTTCCGCCTGAGGCAGATAGCAGCAGTAATCTATAGGCTTAAACATAAATGCTTAGAAGGTAACAAGCATACCACATCTGTTCAACACGAAGATGTCGGTTGCTTCCCCCCTGGGTCTATGACTGCCCCAGCCATGGAGTAAACAGCTTCAGAACACTGTACCAAAGAGAAAGGCAACAGGGGATGCGGTGGCGTGCTTTAATTTATGGTGGTGGTGGTGGTGGTGGTGGCAGCGGCTGGCTGTGGTGGTTTTGTTATTATTGATGCTTACTTTTTTATTTTGTTTTGATGTTTGAGACAAGGTCTCTCACTACATAGCTCAGCCTAGCCTTGAGCTCTCAACCCTTCTGTATCAGCCTCCTCAGCATTGGGTTGTAGGTATGTGCCACCAAGCCTGGACTGACTAGTGATATAGAGAGAGATGAATAGATAAATATAGATACTTTTTAATTCTCAATACAAGTCTCTTGAAAGATTAATATAAATCTACCCAGCTTCTAAATGGAATATGCCCATAGGAAGGCACTCCCCAAGCTGCAGACCCCAGACTTCTTGTGTTATGTTTTTCCTCCCAGTTTCATGGCTCCCATGAGGAGCTTCACAGCATCCATGGTTAACTCCAAATTCCCAGAACTGAGAACAACTCCTGATCACTGTGTCAGTCCAGTCACTCATCAACTTGTCCAAAGGAAAAACATATCAAAGTGGAAGTGGGCAAGTCTTCCCCAGAAGCAGCAGAGAAGACTGGCAAAGTCAGGGATCTGGAAGCCTGAGGTAGAGGAAAGGAGCTGTCTATGACCCTCCAGCACCTCGGGCTCACTCTTGTGACCATCATTAATTTATGGACTCAAGCATGGTGGAGACTCCCTATTTTACACTTCATATTTGCAAATTGAATTGAATATTCTTGAGAAAAGTACCATTTATCCAAATTTTGGGGGAAGAGATTAATCTAGGCCAGTAGAAAATCAGAAGCCAAGTCAGAACTTTATGGCTCTGCCCCTTTCAATCCAAGAATCAGGCACTTCAACCCCAGCAGTGGGCTCAATGTTGATGCTTTTTTTTCTGTAGTTAACTGTGAAATCTAAGAGTAATGCTGTGTTAGAACCTTCACAACCAACCGAAGCAGACCTCACTCTTACAAGGACTCATGATTACAGCTTGACTCATGAAACACACTTAGAATCCTGGCTTCTCAGGAGGCAGGATGATCATGTGAACCTAGGAGTCTGATACCAGATGAAGCAACTGAATGAGATATCCTGCCTCTAAAATAGAACAACAACAAAGACACGACAAGGTCCTAAAATAAGAAGAGCTCTGGTTCTTCAGAACATGTCTGCTAAAATGGTGCCTCAAAGGTTCCAGATTTCTGTTAAGCCATCAGAGTGAAACTTTCTTTGAACTTGTTCAACCAGAGTGAAACTCTGCCTGTGGTAAAAAGAAAACTACACACGGTTTCATGGTGCTCACTCTGCCACCTTCCATGGGTGAGGGACAGAAACCTATCTGGGGTGAAGACCAGGGGGAAACTGAAGGCACTTGACACCTTTCATGAACGTAACCGCTATGGCATCTGTGCTATTCAACCAGTCACTGAGGTTTTCTCCAAAAAAAAAAAAAAAAACAAGGGAAGGGTAAAACCTGAAAGTCGGGAGTCTGAGATATGGTAGACCTATGGTGTCTCATGTAATCATTTTGATTTTATCTAGCTTTCCTAGATAACTTTACAATTAAAATCTTTCTATAGTCTCCCATTATACGCATCTAGAGATCTTGTCTATCTCATCAGCTGTTGCATTGGTACAACCTTGCACAATGCTTGCCACAAAATATTTAATGCACTCTCCAGTAAAAATGTTTATCCACTTACATTCTTCCTCTAACCCTTGAAAATGATACATTTCTATTTATCTTTCACCTCCCTAAGAGGCAAGAAATTGTTGTTTTTCTTCCCATAAGCACATTTGTTTCCTTTCCAGTCGGCATGGAGTGCCTGAACAGCATGTTTGTTTGTCTCTGTTAAGTGACTTTACCACCATTACTTCTGTGCACCATGTCCAGAAGCAGCAGGAAAAAGCTTTGCATCTGTAAGCAGAGTTCAGTGAAACTTCACTGGAAGATAAACTCTTCCAAACAAAACCCACACTAGACATCTTAATAAATCAAATACGATCAGCAAGTCACAGTCAGCATACAAACAATTTCCCCAGAGAAAAAGATGACAGTCCCAGGGCACATATTCCAGCTACCAGAAATAGTTTCATAATAAATTGATACGATGATAAGAGTTAAGGGGGATGGCAGGGCAAAAGCTGCCCAGAAATGCACTGACAAGTGACATTTGAGTGTAAGACCAGCCACCATGATTGTAGGAAAGTGGATCAAGCTGCCTGTCTGCCAAGAAATCCCAAAGAAAATCCCGAGAAATTCATATAGTCCTCAAGAAATAGTAGCTGTCTTCTTCATCCAACAAACATAAATTGCTACAGCCTAAAGATCCCCTGTCCTGACTGCTGACTTGAATGTTAGCCAACTAGTTTCCACAATGAACAGTAGGTCAAATCACAACTTGGAATCCATATGAAGACATTGTGGTCACCAAGGGCACTGTCACTAAAATTCATATGGATCTGGATATCTATGTCTGTCTTTATGGCAGTTAATGCTGTTGTTCACTTCTATTGGTCTGAGGTTATACTTCTGGTTTTGGGTCTTTGGATACTCAGTTTCCTTCACTTTTTTTTTCCTCAGCTGTCATGATACTCACAGTTTTATTGCAGGTCCTCTTTCTCATCCAAGGCTTCAATTCTATCATTTGTTGTTAAAACCCAAATTTAAATGTGTAGCCTTCATCTATTTCATGAGCTCTAGCTTTACATCCAGTGCCTCTGGGCAGCTCTCAAGGAGGAAATCAACAGGCAACTCAAATGCAATTGGCCCAAAACTGAACTCACAGTAGCTTTATTCTGTTCTGTTCCTATGTGTTCCCTAGCAATGGTTATAAAGATAGTACCAGCCACACAATCATCCAGATCAGAAACTTGTCAATCATCCTAAACTTCTACATTCCAACAAATTAGCGTAAAGCACAGAATTTCTATTCTCAACTCTATGTATTTCTCATTTTCCATCACTAATAACATTTTTCCAGGGACCTGTTTCTCACCCCCTTGATTCTAGTCTGTTCAGTACCAATAATGAATCTTTTAGAAAATAAATATAAAATAATAACATTCAAAACTGTTTATTCTTCATTTACTTAGGATAAGTTACAAAACGTTCTCCTGTGAATGTAAGCCCTCCTGTAAACTTCTTTGCCTTAACTCTTATCAACTTTCTTGTACTTCTCAGAAAATACATTGCTTTTTCATTCTGAAACCCCTTTTATTCTTAAGTCTTAGCTAGAGAACCCTACTATGACTCCTCTCTGCATACTACGTTTCTGCCTATTCTACTAAATTTAAACTGGCCACACCTTTCTGCACACACAATCCTCCTACCGTTCCCCTCACTGTGACCTAAACACCACCCTCTACCGTTCCTACTCTCCTTTGGCCCTCAAGGCAGGCTACAGACCACTCTCCTTTTTACCACTTTACTAATTACTTTACATACAGTTCATATTCCTCTAGAGTTATCAGTGATTTGGCTTCCTCCTCCTTCAGATTATAAGTGAATATTGGAGTTCTGAGTGCTGTGTTTCCATGTGTCCATCTCTAACTAGTATTTGTCAGACAGTAGGTATTCAATATACTTCAGATGAATGCATGGATGGATAGGTGGATGGGTGGATGGATGAATGGATGAATGGATGGATGACACAAGGGTTCTAGAATCTTCTGATTCTGATTATATAGCAATTATACTCTGAAGGACCCTTTGCTATACATTAACCAGGCCCTGAACAAACCAGACTTTTGAGTGTATTTCTAGTATATCTTTGAAGGTTCCAACCAACAACTCCTTCTTTCACCCTCATTCCTCTGAAAGGGTGAGCTGAAATCAGTAAATCATGGAAACCATTAAATAATCAGAAAAAGGCAAGATCAGCTACACACGGCTCTGATCAGCCTTGAGAAACTAATCACCAAGGTAGTTCATCTAAATTGGAGATTTCTACAGTAAGCCAGAGACCTAGAAGGATGTGAAAATTTCAGGAGTTTGGTATGGATTACCTGCTTGATGAAATAAGAAACTAGAAATCATCTCTAGAAGCTCCCATCTGTGGCCTCGAGGTGCTCACAAATTAATCTCCACCAACTAGGAGCTCCAAAAGAAACCGCCTCATTTCTTAGATAGCAAAAAGTACCCCGGGCCAGGCAGGTGGTGCACACCTTTAATTCCAGCACTCAGGAGGCAGAGCCAGGTGGATCTCTGTGAGTTCGAGGCCAGCCTGGTCTACAGAGTGAGATACAGGACAGGCACCAAAACTACACAGAGAAACCCTGTCTCAAAAGAAAGTACCCCAACTGATTGGAAAACCCACAAATTTAGTGAACACAATTACCTAAAATTCTGGAAATAGCTGATTATATAACATAGAATACATATGAAATGCCTCTTTATAGCAGTGGGATCACAATGCGCAATAAATCTAAAAAAATGCAGATAAGCATAGATAATAGGACTTAGAAGCAAAAGGTACAATCATTGGAGTTTATAAAAATAGAGGGAAAAGGCAGATAATCTGTAAAAGAATACAATTAGATTAAAATGATAGTTCATTTCCCAACATCAACAATTCAAACAAGTTAAGAACTAATTGAAAACTCCATAATTATAGACATCACAACTACCTTTCGAAACTAAAGGCAAAATAAAGTCATTTGTAGATCATTTAAAACTAGCAGTTGCTACCAACAAAACAAAATCGCTACAGTGAAGTAACAGATTTTTTTAGACTGTGAGAAAACACTCCCTGAAAGAAGCCTAGGATGTTGGGTTGAGGGGATGATGAATAAGAACAGCAGTCAGCCTGTAAATTTCATTTCTAAGTACAGCTTTCAATGTTAAAAAAAAGATCATAATGAAGGTATGACAATAATGGCATATTTTCAAGAGGAAATTGTAGAATTAAAATATTCCAGATACTTTTACTGTTCAGGAAATATGGAATTTGATACATATAATGAAGCAACCGAAAAAAAGTCAATGAAAAGATGAAGAATGACATGAGAAGTAGAACAAATGCAAAGAGAAGTAAAGTGGGAGGGAAATGTCTGTATCCAGAGTAACTTTGTAATGTATGAAGCACTAAAGCCAGCAGTCACAGTTAAATGGTTTTTGTTTAATAATTTTTAGAACATCATACATGAGCACTGCATCTACATCCCTTGTGACCCTCCCTCTCCCTTCTCCAATTCCTCCCATGTCCCTCCTCCAAAATCCATGATCTCTTCTTTAATCATTATGGTTAAACACACACACACACACACACACACACACACACACACACACACACACAAACGTATATGTAACCTACTGAGTCCAGTTAGCTTTGTTCACACACACATGTGTGTGTCCAGTCCAGGGCTGACCACTTGGGACTGAACAACCTGTGTGGGAGTTTGTCCCTGGAAAAGACTGCGTCTACCTCTGTCAGCAGACAGTGAAACTTGTAGCTCTTCATCTAGAGGTGCAACCATGTGGAATTTCCCCTGACCACACTGACAGGTCAACTGATTCTGTCATTATATTGTTCTTGTTCATGTAACAATGTTGTTCAGAGTCCATGCGTCCAGCTGTCCTGTCGTAGGTAGAAGACACTGTCTCACAGCAGAGGTATTCTTTTTCCCTCCTCCATCCCTCTCCCTCAGTGTTTGCTCCCTTCCCCTCCCCAGACAGAGTCCCCACATTTTCTCCATTTCCTCTTCGTAGCATCTGTATCCTGCTATCTGCTTCTCTTTAGCTCCTCCTTCCCACCACCCAACACACTATGGTCCCTTTTTACTTTCCTGGTTTCTGCAGTTACTCCAGGTTCTATCCTCCTATCTGAAGATTTAGAGCTAGAAACAGCAAATATGAGGGAAGGTGCAGCCTTTGTTTTCCTAGAACTGGGCCATCCCACTCAATAATATGTTCCAGTTCTATCCATTTACCTGCAACTTTAATGATTTTATCTTTTTACAGATGGATAGAATCCCATTGTTCATATGTACCACATTTTCATTAGCCATTCACCAATAGGAGGACATTTAGGTTGTTTCCATTTCCTAGCTCTGGAAGATAGAGTGATAATGAACATGGCTGAGCAAGTATCTGTAGAATAGGAGGTCCAGTCCTTTGGGCATATGCCAAGGAATGGAATAGCAGGGTCATATGGTAGATTTATTTTTAGCTTTTTAGAATTTTCTACACTGATTTCCAGGGTGATTGCACCAGTTTGTAATCCCACTAACAGGGGTTTCCCCATAATGTTGCCAGCATTGGCCGTCAGTTGTTTTCTTGATCTTGGCATTCTGACTTTGCCATTCTGATAAAATCCCAAAGTAGTATTAACCTACACTTCCTTAATTGCTAAGGATGTTGATCATTTTTGATATATTTCTTAACCATTTTTATTACTTCTTTTGAGATTACTTTTCATCTTGTGGTGTCTTCTTCAATGTCTTAAAGTTATTATTTACAAGTCTTTAATTGCTGAGTTAGAGTTAAGACAAGATTTTTTGTTGTTGAGGCTGTTGTAGAAGGTGTTGTGTCTCTGATTTCTTTCTCAGGAGTTTGTCATTTATATATAGGAAGGGCACTTATTTTTATGTGTTAATTTTATATCCTGATATTTTGATGAAACTGTTTACCAACTTAAGAAACTTTGATGAAAGTATTTACCAGCTTAAGAAGTATCCTGATGAAGTCTTTAGGGTATTTTACGTTTCTCTCCATTTAGAATTATGTTGGCTGTGTGCATGTGGGTGCTAGGAATTGAACTTGGGTCCTCTGGAAGAGCAACAAGTCTCTTAACTGCTCATCTGTCTCTCCAACTCTATAACCAATTGGGTCATTTTTTTCCTGAGTCTTTGTTCATTTTTTGTTTTGTTTTTTTGAGTTCTTAATGTATTGTGGATATTAATATTCTATCAGACATGTAGCTGGCAAAGATTTCCTCATTTGGGTGTGTCCTTTTTACTAGGTTGATTGTTCACTTTGCTGTATAGAAATTTAGGTTTCTGAGGTCCTGTTTGTCAACTGTTAACCTTAACTCCCAAATGAGTAGACCTTTCCTCACAAAGTCCTTGCACATGCCTGTATCAGGGTGTTGCCCATGTTTTCTTCTAGCAGTTTCAATGCTTCAAGTTTCACACCAAAATCTGGAGTTGATTTTTGTGCAGAGTGATAGATATGGGTCTAATTATATTCTTCTACATGTGGACATCTCACTTTCCTAGTACCATTTGAAGATGCTATCATCTGGTGTGTATTTTCAGCATCTTTGTCAGTATCAGAGGGCTGTCATAACATGTACTCATATTTGTGTCTTCTATTTTGGCCCATTGATCTGCATGTCCGTTACCATGCTTTTTTGATTTTGCTTTTGCTTTTGCTTTTAAAAAAAACTACTATCTCTGTAATATAGCTTGTAATACCTCCAGTATTGTTCTTCTCATCCAGGTTTGTGTTGGCTCAGTGGGGTTTTTTATGATTCCATTTGAATTTCAGGATTTTTTTTTCTATTTCTGTGGTAAATGTCATGGGGTTTTTTACTGAAATTGCATTGAATCTGCAAATTGGCCTTGGTAAGGTGGCCACCTTGATCACATTAATTGTACCAATCCATGATCATAGGAAGTCTTCCATCTTCTAATGTCTCCCTCAGCCTTTCTTCAGAGATTCAAAGTTGTGATTGACAATTTTGCATCTCAAGAGGATAAATTATATGCTATTTATAAGAGAAATACTTATGACTTAACAAACTAGAACCTGGAGGTTGAAGTAGTTTTACTGTTTCTATAAATATGTAGTATTAGAACAAAGAAATGCCATTTGTTTACCTACTAACTCTGCAACAGCAAAACTGACTAATAGTAACAGAGATAATAGTCACTCTGTCACTTTATCAGAATAGGCTTGCTTGCTGACTCCTGATCTACAATCAAAAGACATGGAAAAGTTAAACTTTTCTACACCAAGCCAAGTAGGTTTCAAAAACAGTAAAACATGCTGAGAGAAAAACTAAAGACATGATTTAACAGAAGAGCATACTCACAGATTATAAAAACTCAATGTTGTGAAGATATCATGTCACTTGAAATTATTCTCTATGTTCAGTTGAATCACAATTTAAACTTTCAACAGAGGTTTGTTTGGTTTAGTTTTGTAAACCCTTATGTCAGTTCTAAAATTATATATTTTTTAAAAAGGCTGACATTGAGAACATTGATGAGCAGCTGAAACCTTCAGC
This sequence comes from Onychomys torridus, assembly GCF_903995425.1. Classification (NCBI taxonomy): domain Eukaryota; kingdom Metazoa; phylum Chordata; class Mammalia; order Rodentia; family Cricetidae; genus Onychomys; species Onychomys torridus. The sequence goes on from NC_050453.1 coordinate 33,183,256, forward strand.
TTAAAAGAAATATTGAGAATTAAAAGGACAAACAAAGAAGAATTGGAAATCATAAAAGAGAAGAACATATGTAAGCAGAAAAGACACAAAATAGTGTATTAATAAAGCTAAGTTTGTTTTATGGAAAGACTAATAGGAACAGCCTCCTAACAATTCAATACTGTAGCCTTTAGTCACATGTGGCTCTTTAAATTTAAATGCAGGCGAGTGAAAAATCTAATGCAGTTATTGTGGTTCCTCTTTCACAGTAACTACATTTCAAGTGCTCAGAAACCACATCTGGCTTGAGGTCACCTCACTGGACAGGGAAGAAGGGCATATTTCAACCATCATGGAACAACAACACTCACAATCCAGTAAACCTAATCACAAAAGAGAAGGTATATATGACCTTTCTAAACCCACATCTTACCCAAGCAATCAGAATATGATAAAATTGTGTTGTATTTCTGTGATAAGTGAGAGTAAAAGGCTGCCTGCTATGGGCAACCAACTCACATTTGCATTACCCTGGGGAGCTCTTTAGAGGCAGGGATTTTGAGGTAAGTGTGAGCTAACCACACAGAGCTAGGAAGCCAACATGCTTGAAGAGAAATCCTAACCCCTTGGAGGCAAAAGGTCATGGTGACAAGCTCATCCAACTACCCTATCCTGAATGTTTGGCTATATGACTTTTGACCTACCAGACAAATATGTTTTAAAGTCCTAGTGTAGACAGCATTATGTCGTAAATACTAGAGTGAGATAAAAGAAAAGGGTTGAGATGAGCCATGTCTTCAAAGAGCTGGCATTGTGTTACAGAGATGGAGTGTAAACACACACACACACACACACACACACACACACACACACACACACACTTTTCAGTGATCTAAATCAACCTTGAAAGCCACTTGAACCACACACTAGAGAAGGAATATTCACGTACGCTATCTAAGGTGTGGTGGCTTGGTTAGGCTGTAAGAGGCAGTACAGGGCAGAATCATCTTTGGCTATGAGCAACTCCACGTGTCTGTGGGCGAAAACTTTGCCTAACATGATTCCAGAACAACAAGGAGGATGGGATGGATGAATTAAAGTAGCAGAGAGTCAAAAATTGATCAGCCAACTTCCCCTCAGCGCTGCATCTCAATGAGGCACAGACCCCTGGGTACATGGTGCCCCCCCAAAAGCAGGTGCTACCACTTCTCTTTCCTCTCAGAAAACTGGTGAGAGGGAAAAGCCCACTTTCCAAAGCCTACATAGAGAATGAATACGCAGTAACAGTTCTAGTCCAGGTTCTGGAGACACAATAATGAGCAAGAAAAGTCTAGTCCTTGTGGTATCTGTTAGGAGAGAACAACTCAGAAGATATAGTTGCAGGGAGGCTTAATATGATACTTAAGAGCATGAAGAGGTTCTCCAGCCTCCTTATGGAGGCTCAGAACATATCCATAAGCAAAAATGCTTCCATTATATTCATGTACTATTTAGTGACGTGCTATACCTTGCTTCCTTTAAGAAATCTTAGGAGCAGTGAGGAGACAGTTGCTCAGCTACATGAAAAATAAATCATTGGTATAGAGGCTGCATTTCTCAGGGATCAAATAGAGTTATATTTCCTAACCACTGCGTGTCTTGTAATAAAACTAATGGGCAAGGATGTGAATGCTAGAATCACACAATCCACATATTTGGAAATAAAAGAAACTTTGAATCAGACTTGAAATCCATCTATCCTTCTGGTTTATTGGAATGATCCCAGCCAAATACCAATACTCAGAGATGGAGGTCAAGTATAGAACAAAAAAAAAAAAAAAAAGTATGGCTACCAAGGAGTGACTAATTGAGGCTAAGGTTAGAGTTATCTAGATGTGTGTCCCATGCAGGAAGGCTATAAGGAAGATCATTGAGCATGCAGTGTAGCCCAGTAGGCTTCTTTTCCAGAAGAGAAGTAAACAGGTGAGTGAATGGATGACAGAGGGTATGTAAATTTCAAATGGAAAAATAAAGGACTATGAGTAGAGTGTAGAACAGAAACCCTCTGGTGTTAGAGAAATTCAGTCTCAGTGGCAATCAACTGCCAAATAAATAGCCTCCAACTCAGAGGAAACCATCCCATTACACTTCCCTGGGACTGACAAAGAATTTTCTCCAGTTTTTTAATCAAAACCAAGGTCATGGCATCAAAGTTGAGGAGTTTGAGGACTCAGAGGAAACGTTTCTGAGGCTGCAAGTAGGGTCTGGAGAAATCCACACCAGCTCTACTCTGGCCCAAAGGATGCTAACTGCTATTCGGGACCGGGACTGAGAGAGGCTGATACTGCCAATGATGAAGAATAAGACAGAAACAACCACAACCACAACAAAAAGAGAATGCAAACACAGAGACACTTACAAAATAATGGTGCTCACTTTCGAATGAGTCACAGTGGTGCCAGGGAGGGGATCAATCTAAGAGTTAGGCCAGAGCCCCCAGAACTAGGTAAATAAAGTTGGTTTTCCTTTCCTCCAGATTCTGTGGCTTCTCTTCACCTGGGGGAAGGACCGGTGGTAAATAATGTTGGGTTTTGTTGTTGTTGTTGTTGTTGTTGTTGTTGTTGTTTTGACATGTGTGAATGTGTGTCATTGTCTTTTTTGTGCTTCATCTGTTTCATTTTGAATTCACCTTGGTCAAGTGGGCCTTGCTAGTAATGGTGAAGCAGAAACAGTCTCTGGCACTGGGGGAAAATTCTACCGTTCACACCAACTCCTGTTTTGACAATCCCCTGCCCATTTCCCTCTGTTTGCACCACCCATGCTTCCCTCTGCCCTACCTTCAAGTTCTGGAAGCTCCTCATGCTGAGGTTCTAGCTAACCACAGGTAGAACTGCTCTAGGCTGGCATTTTTTTAAAGGCCTTGCCATGTATCTTTCGTTACTGAACTCCGGGAAAGATCCATTTAAAATGTTATCATGGCTAATTTACTAATGGGAAAATGAGATGGCAATGTTCTGGTGATGATCCAGGCAGGTCTTTACCCCAAGTCTCAGAGTTTTTGAAGCAGATCACATGGATAAACACAAGAGGCTATGGAGAATACAATTCGTATAGAAATCTAGTAGCTAGGTAGCAAGTAGAAGCTACACAGTTTGTACAGGTGCTTCCTTCTAAACTAGCAACTGTACACGACGTATCTTTCTTTTGCTGAAATATTCCACTCATATATGAGAATGTTTTTTAAAGAGACACGGGGAAAATAGCAGGATTCTGTTGTCTCTTACTTAATACTTGGGTGTTGTCATGGATACAATGGCATGTCACCTAGATCCCTGCACTCAAGATAAGCACTCATTACCTCACCCCAGAACTTTTGGAGTATTAGCAGCAGCTAGCATACTTAAGCTGAGCTATGGTTTAAAAACTTCCCTCCTTCAGCCTATGAAATCTGCCCAAAGTCATGTCTTACTCCCAGAACCAACCTGGATCCTATGGCCAGCAAGTGAAGAAGAAAGGCTGGATTCTCTTTCCTGAGGTGGGAAGATTCTGAAGAGGCATCTATCAGATCTTATTATGCCTTTACCATTACCGTTTCCCATCTCTACTATTCCTTTGCCTACCTTTATTTTCCCTCAGATGTGGTTCTCGCCTGAACACAAACCTGAGTTCTACACTGATTTTTTTTCCCCCAGTGGTACTCTATCAAGACAAGCAGAAACAGTGAGACAGGCACCATGACCTGCCTTTATTTGCTTATTTATTGTTGGAAATAGATTCTTCCCTCATACAATACATCCCAGTCACAGCTCCCCTCCCTCCACTCCTTTAAGCTTCCCCTCCCACCTGCTCTCTCTCCCAGATCCACTCTTCCTTCATTTCCTCATCAGAAAAGAGCAGGCCTCCAAGAGACAACAGCCAGACCGGACAGAACAAGCTACAATGCAACAAGGTAAAAGCTCTCATATGGAAGCCGGACAAGCCAATCCAATAGGAAGAAAAGGGTCTCAAGAGCAGGAAGAGTCAGATATACACCCGTTCTCACTGTTAGGAGTCCCATACAAACACCAAAGTAACAGCCATAATGCATAGGCAGAAACTTCATGCAGACCCATGAAAGCCCTGTGCTGGGTTCTTCAGTCCCTGCTGAGTTGATTCTGTGGTCCATGTTCTCCCACTTTCCTCCATCCCTTCTGACTTCTACAATCTTTCCTTCCCTTTTTCCTCAGGGCTCCCTGATCTCCAAGGGGAGGGGCCCAATGGAGACCTCCAATTTAACTCTCTCCAATGTCTGGCTGTGCGTCTCTGCACATGCTCTCGTCTGCTGTGGAGGAAGCCTCTCTGATGATGACTGGACAAGGCATCGATCTATGAACATAGCAGAATATCATTAGGAATCGTTTCATTGATTTTTCTTTTTTGTTTGTTGGTTTTGTTTTGTTTGTTTTGCCAGTCTGGTTTGCTTCTACCCTAGGTCTCTGGACTATCCAGTCTCTGGTTCCTGGTCATCCAGGCAGTGTACATGAGCTGCCTTTCAAGACTGCCTGGGTGATAAGCTGCAAAGAAGTGAAGGGTGGTTATAGACCCTAGCAGAAGGTCTACAGTGCAGAGAAAGAAACTGAGAAAGAACTGTAATAGGGCTAAATTCAAGTCATAGAAAACAGCATATTGCCAAAATTTTTGTTATGTACTATAGATAGCTTTGGTCTTTGTTTGTAACACTGACTGTTAATTAGATTAATGAAAAATTAATATTTCCTATGACTTCAGAGAACTAAGCTTTCTTCCTACATATTTCAAGACATTTTCTACTGCTTTAGAATAGCAAAGTTCAAATTCAGGATGTATTTTATCAAAAGGCCCACAGCAGGTAGCCTATATATGCCTCTCATGTTGACTATTTGATTTAGGAGCCAGAGATTAATTAGTGATTTTTTTTCCTGAGATAATGCATAACAGGGGTTTTTTCAGAAATGATAGAAATTTATAATCCTAAATGTAGAATCCATCTGTTTCACATACTGTAATAATAACTAGAAAATGAGTATTCCAGCATGACAAAAATGTGGTGTTTGAAGGTGACATAGAGACACAGGAAGTGTGGGAGGGCATTGCCTTGTCAGGAATAGGCTGCAGGATCCTTAGCTACAGGGCTTATGTCAAGTAATCATTTTTAGATCTGTCTATTCCATTCCCTGGAATATCCCATATTCCCAATATGTTTTACTGATTTTTTTAAAGTAACTTTTAAACTTTTATTTATGGGAGGGACATTTGTGTGTGTGTATGTGCATGTGGAGGCCAGAAAAGGGCATCCAATCCCTCAGAGGTGAAGTGAAGTTATAGGCATTTATTTGATGCTCAGCTTATTATATGGGTGCTAGGATCCAAATTCTGGTCTTCATGATTGTGCAGCAAACACTCTCAGCTACTGAGCCATCTCTCCAGACCCTAATTTTTTTCAGAGCTTAATAAGCTTCTAGGTTATAGTGATTATTTGACAACTATTAATTTTAAGCTTTACTTCTTCCAAGATGGGTAGATGAGAAAAAAAGGAAGGAAGGAAGGAAGGGAGGGAGGGAGGAAGGAAGGAAGAGAAATAATGGTGAAATTACAGCCAAAGCTGGTCTTTAAATCCCCTGGGAAATGCTGAGAAGCCTCAAAGCCCTTACCTTCAGGTCTGCACCCCCACCCCATGCTGGGGGTTTCTCCAGCCAAGAAGTTCTGTGAGGGAGAGGATAGAATAGCTGAGACAGAAATCCTCAGTCATTCAGAGAAAACACGAAAGATGGTGTCTGCCATGGATGCCAAGGTTGCACCTTGTCAGTTCATAGAATCTCCGAGGTCCCTGGGGCACTTTGTTGTCATAAAAGGAGTTTCTTAGTTTAGGGGTTTCCCCCAAGAGTCTCTGTTACAGTTTCATCTTTGAGCTGTCGGGAGCCCACTAACTCTCTCACTATCCAAATGGAGCTGCTCTTTACTGGCCATCGAATGTCTGATGCTGTCGGCATTCACAGAAGCTGATTACAAACGTTTTTCTACATTTTCCCTCCAATGAACTCCTTGAGGTAGAAGTTGACATTCTCAGACAGAAGTGCCAAAGAAGATCGAACTGAGATTGCCTCCATGGAAGAGTTTCATGAGAGGAGATACATTGTAGGATACTTTCTATATTATTCACATCTGAATTTTTAAAAAAATCCAAAATGGGGAGATGTCTCAGTGCGTAAAAACACCGACAGGCCTGACACCCAAGTATGAGCCCCAGGACCCCATGTAAAAAGCTAGGTGGTGGCATACATCTATAATCCCTGCACTTCTATGGGTAGGAGGGAGGTGGACACAGGAGAATCACCCTCCCTGTAAGCAGCAGAGAAACGCTCCAACAGGTGGAAGACAAGAACAGCCTCCTGAGAGTTGTCCTCTGGCTCCACATGGACAGCATGATATGCACACATCTGCACACACACACACACACACACACACACACACACACACACACACACTAAATAAATACAATTTAAGTGGAAAGCATATCCTCTTACAGTTTAAAAACTATAACACATTTATAAGGATCAAGAATCACAGAAACCAAGAATATTAAAGTAATACATACCCTTCTGTCTTCACACAGATTCTCAGATCCTCCTGGAAAGATGGGAGGTCTGATCCCAAGGTTTAGTCACATCTTGAAACCATCTTCAAAGGCACATGAAGGCACACTTACAGTGTTCTCTGGCCATTTTTCCTTCAAGTGTTCAAGGTCGGTGATATAGAGCAAAATTTTTCTTGTCAACAGCCACGGACTGGATAAATACATCAAATAACTTTTTAAAGAACAGTAACATTCTCAGAATGAATACATGTCACTCCATCAGTAGCTTTCTATTTTTGTGTCCAGTTTCAGCTGCCCGTGGGGGTTTCATTATTCCAACTCTCTAGCTATGAAAATAGTCACTTCTTTCTATCTTGGAGGCTTTGGTCATTTAGTCCACTAAGTCTATGTGTGGGAGAAAATCATAAAGTAGTCATTTCTAGAACAAAGTCTCTAGGTAATGGTTCTTGTGAAAAATAAAATATGGCATGGGATTCAAGGTAAATATTATTCTGTAGCCACAGAACATATGACTGCAATCACACATCGTGGCAGTTCTAAGATGTCTTATAACCTAGTTAATCTAATTTTGTCAAAATTCCTGAAGCCAGATGAGTAAAGAGGCTTACTTAGCTGACAAATCTAGTGGCTGGAAATTTCCAGTAACATGGCATCTGTTGAGGACCTCCTGACTGCATCTCAACACAGTGACCTGAGGGAAGGGGGGAAGCCACATGCAGAAGGGTCCAGTGGCTCACTTTCTCCAAAACTAATTAATTCATCATGAGGAACTAGCCTTATCCCATTCATGAGGATGAGGACCCTTGTCTATTACTTTCCAATAGGCCCCACCTCCTAAAGATTCCTGCAGTGCCAGACTGTAACCTAAACTTCCAGCATACAAACATCTTGGAGTTACATTTAAAAGGTTTCCAAGCTATAGTACCAGATAAAGGAGTTCAGATGTCATCCCAGGAGCAATGGGAATAGGTGAGATGTGAACTGATTTTTTTTTTAACTGAAAGAAAACAGGATCAGATAAATAATACAGGAAAAACTCACTGAATAAGACAATGGTTTAGAAAAGGGGAAATTTCAGAGCAGAACATTCTGCTTGCTCATGAAGGGAAAGTCCTTTAAATATTCAGCATCATTAGGGGAGAATCACCTGGGGCCTTCACCATTGCTGGTAGAAGCACAAAAAGCAATTCTGGTCCTTCCTTCTAAAATGTTCTTTGCTCCAAAGAAACAAACCTCCACTTCTGCTCACCAAAATGACTTCATTTCATGGTTACTGACAATATTCCCAGTCCCTTACACAGACTTGGGGGTTACTTAAATGTTCTCATGACATGGAAACTAGTTTCTCCCAGTGCAAGATATTGAGGAATGAGGTTAAGGAGGAAGCCACGCATCTCCTAACCTAGTCTCAGAAGCCGCACACTATTACTTCCACCATATTATTTTCAGTAGAAGCTAATAATTCATTTGGTCCATGTCACACTCGAAGGGAGAGACAGTGTCATCTCTTGAATAGGCACATTCCTCAGCACATTTTAAATTACGCTTATTTACTGGGTGGGGACATTCAGGCCATGTGTACATATGGAAGGGACAACTTGTGAGATGTAGTTGTCTCCTTCCATCATGGGTATTGTTGGGGACAATTTAATTTCGAAGGCAAGCAGAACCTTTCCCTGCTGAGCCATCTCACCGGTCCTGTGGTCACATTTCAAAACATGGTGGTCTATTTTAAGTTCACAATGATGCTCACAAGATAGAAAAGATAAGTTTCTGTAAGAAGTAGCTCTACAGAAATTCATGAAAGCAACAAGGAACTCCTCAGAGATTCCTGAGGCACAGACCTTTAGGGGGAAGCTCTCTGTTTATCTCCATATCTGAGAGGCAAAGGAACCAGATGGGATTTTCATTATACTGCTGCTTACACATGCTATCAAGCATGCTTATGAGGACAAGAGATGTACAAAATTCAAAGAGAGTTAACTTTTGCAGGGGAAAGACTTTTCTGTTAGTCATCACAAATTGTGGGTATCCCCTAACTACTTTAGTATTTCTACATATCCCAATTTTTACTTCTAACCAAGAAAGTATGGTATTGGGCCTTTCTGAACAACTTAGATGCTTGTCGATTGGAGAAGGGGAGACTTCAAATAAGCCCTGGAGCAGCTTCCTTCCTTTCTGTCCTGGCATTTGAGAGAAGCAGGTTTGACTCCAGTTACTTGATCCCCTGACTGGGGGATCACAGTTCCTACCCACTTATTGAACGATGTCATCGTAGGATACCAATAAGAATCAGCTCTGTTTTTATAGTCAATGTGTTCCTTTAAAACATCTGTATTAATTTATTTTCTCTACCCGGAGGAAATTTCAGGCAAATCATACTGTTTTTCCATCCATTCTCAGGAAAGAAAAATAGTTCAGCTGTTCTGAGGAGAATATAATTTTCTGTTTTAACACACCCTCTTTTGAAGTCTAAGCCCTATTTAGCATCTTGCAATCATAAGTAAATTTCTTTTCATTTTTATGACATATAAAAATAATGAAGCATCATATAAAATAGCACTTATACTAAATGAAATGTGGTGATCTCTTTCTGTGGGTATTAAAAATTGTAGTCAAGTATAGAAATTAAAAATATTCTCATTAAATTGGAATTGGCATAAAATCCAAGGAAGCCAGAGTAATAAAAAGCCATAACTAGCTCTTGTTACACTTTCCCTTCACTCCCTGGGTGGGACCTTCCAAGGTCTGAAGCATGTGAAGAAAGATGAATAAGTGAAGTCATTCTCCTCCAGCACTTATACTCTGCTGCAGGTATCTTCTCTGCCATGAATGTTCTAAATGTCAATTTTTTTCCTGGAGTGGTTTTGTGGTTTTTTTTCAAAGATGACTTCCATCCTGGGTATTTTTTGCTTACAGTTCCTCCTCCAAATGACCACTTCCAACTTCCCCTATCTTGTGACCCACCAGAAATTAAATATAATTACCTCCTGTTGGACCTTTAGGAGCTCATTCAAATTCAGGCAACCATTCTTCCAAATACTAGAAGTTATGATGGATTCCAACAGACCCACCTTCCCTCACTCTACTCTATCAGCAAATGTCAGGCCGCTGCTTATACGGCATTTGTATAGGAGACTAAGACTAAATACGCAGAAAATGGACAAAGCCCACAGGTTTTAAGGGTCCTTCATCCTCAGATTTTAAAGGAATAAGGCAAATTCCAGTCCATTAATCCTTCCAACTCCGGAGAGAATACCAAAACCTGTCTGAATGACTCAGAACTATCCTTGAATTTGAGAACACTACTCGTTAATGTCTTCTTGGAATTATCAGTCTTAGGCAATTTCACTTCTGTGTCTGACTTTATCATCAACTTTAGACAAACATGTTTATAAATGAAATATGAGGATTTTATGTTTTGGTTGTTAAATCAATTCATTCCTTTATTTTGCCTCACAATACTGTTAACATCCATTAACATATAACCTAAAACTAACCGGGAGGAACTAGCAGTCACTCCCAGGTTCGGGGACAGCATACAAAATAACTGGTCTATATTCTCCCAGTGTGTCAGTGACTTGGATGACAATGAAAGGTTAAGGGACTGTTTCCAAATTGATGAGATGATAGATGGAAATATAAATAAGCACAATGCGTGAGCATGTACTGGATCTTGGATTGGGAGAAAAATTCTACTAAGGACAATTGAAAACACAAATAAATCCATGTTAAGTTTTTCAATTTGATAACATACAGCAGTTATATAGAAGAGTGTGATTTGCTCTTAAGAAATATTAAAATATTTAAGTCTAAAAGGACACAATTCCTAAGAGTTTCAAGTGCTTCAGCAAATACATAAAGAGATGAGATTCTGGATCCTATGAGAAAGACAAACAGAAGACAGAGGGAGGAGGGAGGGAGAAAAGGGGAGGGAGGGAGAGGGAGGAACAAATTCAACAAAATGGTAGCACTCGGCTAATCAGACCAGGGTACACAAACTCTTCTGTAAGGTTAAAATTACTTCAAAACAAAAGTTAAGTGATTTCTCATATTCTTTACAAACCTGAAGGTACGTCTGATTGTGCCCATTTTATAAAAAGGTACTAAGGCTCAGAGATAACTGTAAAATTGTGTCTAAGCAACTTTATCCCCCAACTGTTCATTGGCACAGCCTAAGCTTACTCTTCTCATCAAACCATATTGTCTCTCCACGGTATAAGAAAAAGTCAGAGCAGATCCAGAAGCTTTCTGGTGAGAATAATTGCTATGATTCACCTCGATGGGTAAACCATGAAGGCTAGAATGAAAAAGACACGCAGATTAGTTAACTTAAAAGACCCTTTGAAATGACTTGCTTTTATTTCACTCCTAAATTCCACAGTAAACTGCTTATCTGGTGTTTGTGTAGAAGACTAAGTCTAAATACGTAGAGAGTAGACTGAGTCCACAGGTTTTAGGGCCAAGACGAGGAAGTGGTCTATGCATGGACCAGGGAGATAGAAACATTAGCTTGCTGTTATTGAATGGAAATATAAGAACACCCTTTCCTGTGTTTCACCAAAATCTGATTGTTACTAGACTTCAAATGACAAAATACTTATGTTTGGTTTTCATGAAGCTTTCCCTTCCTGATTTATTCTTCCTAACATTGTATTAAATGCATTCATGTTGTTAAAAATAGCATTCATTCACTCCCATTCATTGTTGCCTAATGTCAATTCTATATGAATACCAAAATGCATTCATTCTAGCAATGATGAATATTTGAATGGTTTTCTGCTGTTTAGGACTGTCACGTCGTTACAATCAGTCTTTCTCATATTCAATGAAACATAAGAACTCAATTTTTCACAAAATAAACTCCCAAAATGACAAGTGCTGGGCCACAGGTACCACATATTCTGTTAGAAGAGACCTACTAGTCTCCATTCTAATCGTACACTCTGATAAACTGTGTATGCTATTGCTTGTGGTGCCTCATTCTTCCCGAAATTTAGAACTGTCTATATCTTCAACTTCAACTCCAGTCATTATAATGAGTATGAAATGTCACCTAACTGTGTTTTTTATTTAAATTCTCTTGATAGCAAGTAAGTTTGGCCACATGCTATATATTTCTGAACTTTGGATAGCCATTTTAATTAAATGTGATGTTCGAACTTCTTGTGCATTTTGAATTACGTTGCCTTTTTCTTGTAGATTATGAGTTCTTTGTTTTCTGGATCTGAGCCCATTGTCAGTTTTATATCTATATTACAGATACTTTCTACCAACCTTTTAACTTTTCAGTGAATTATTTTACTAAGCAGAAGTTCTTTGAGCGTAGTCAAAATTATCATCCCTTCTTCTTCTCTCCCTCCAGCTCACCTCATCCTCCCTCACGACCACCACCCCTTTCTGTACACATGCATGCAAATCTTATTAAGAACTTTTCCCAACATCAAATCTAGAGTCTTTACTACTTTCTCACACTTATATCAAGAGTCTCCTGGGAATTGATGTCTGTATATGGCCGGGGGGGTAGTAGTCAATTATTACTTTTCCATATAGACACACAGTTCTAATTTTTTAAAAGGTAATGTTGCTGCCCCTAGTGCTCTGTACCATCTCTGTGTAAATCAAATATACTTAGTTGTAAGTCTGTTTCTGAGAGCAAGCCAGTAAGCAAAAGTTCTCTGTGGTCTCTGCTTCAGTTCCTGCCTCTAGGTTCCTGCCTTGAGTTCCTGCCTTGAGTTCCCTTGATGATGGACTGTAAAGTGTAAACTACTATAAACCTTTTACTCTGAAAATTGGTTATTGTGTTTTATCACAGCATCAGAAAAATAACTAAGACAGTGTCTCATGCCTATAATCCCTTCAGTAGTGAGGCTGAGGAAGGAGGATTACTATAGGGTCAAAGTTGGCATAGGCTACATTGTGAAATTCAGGCCAGCCTTGGCTACAAAGGCAAACCCTATCTCTGAAACAAAATAAAACAGGGATGGAGAGTTGGTTGAGTAGTTAAGAGCACATGCTGCCTCCCAAAGGACTGGGGTTTGGTTCCCAACACCCACATAACAGTTAACAACTGTTTGTAACTCCAGTTCCAGAGGAACCAACACCCTCTTCTGACCTCTGTGAGCATATGTGAAGGCAAAGAAATCCATATACATAAAAAATAAAATAAATAAAAATTCCAAAAATATTTGAAAATAACAAAATGTTTTCCAGATAAATTTTCATTCTTATCACTAAATGTTAGTACTAAATTTTAATTAATAAATAGCATTAATAACAAGGTTTGTAATATATTATTGTGTCATCTTATTAATACTAACTTAATATAACTACAGCTTCACAGACTTTTCATTTACTCTTTACAAAATAAGGTTGATATTATTATTGACGTTTACAAATGAGAAGACTGAGGCTCAAAAAACTACGTAATTGACAGACAGTCCACCTCCTAGAAAAGGCCATTTGTGGACATACAAAAGAGGCTGGTCTTGTCAACTCCACAAGTCATGCCCTGTGCTTCCCCCTCATTGCCTCCCTGAGAGACCACAGCTCCTAGAACACACAAATCAGGCACCAAGAGACCCTCATTCAATATTAGATAATTTTAGCTTTAGTTGACAATGCAGCTCCAAAACTGTGAATTTAAAATCTGTTACATGAGCATAGCTGAACAGGATTTCAAAGAAGAAATGCATCTCGATAGGAAATTGTGTATTTTAAATTTAGTTAAAAATCTCAAGTTTAAGTAGCATCTTTGCCCCTTCTCAACAAACTTTAGTTCTTTCCCTTTGGAGGTGAACTTAAGGAAATGTTCTTCCTCTCTTCTTCAGTCACAGAAAAGAAAGTAATTATTCGTAGTCCCAGAAGTCCCATGCCTTTCAAATGTATGCCAATACATCTAGTTTCCTGAGCTGGTCTCAATTACAGCAAACTTCTCTTTTTGAAGGAAGTATTGTGTCTTGATTTTCTTGGGAAATATTACCAGAAATGTTGTTGTGACAATGACAAATATCTAAGAGAAAATTTGTTTTAGTAGCATCTTTCCCTTTATTGTGAATATTTGGGGGGAAAGTCACAATCAAAATTTTTAAATGCACATCAAAAAAGAAATGTAAACATTTTTGCCTTAAAGTAACTATAAGAAATCTCAATTAGTTAAAATTTTAAAAATGGAATATAAGGGGCCAGCAAGATAACTCAGTGGCTAAGAGACCACATTTCCTTGAGAACCCTAGAAAACCCTTAAAATTCACATTAATAGTATTATCCCTCCCAGCCTTCTCCAAAGGTACCTATTGTCTTCTTTCACAGTAATTGTGCACTAGGAAAAAAGAAATAACCAGATGTCCCAGGACTCTGGGACACCAGCTTTATACCAGAAGTGATGCCATATTTGCCTGCCAGTCATAGAAAGACTCTTTGGAGGTCAGATGATCAATGAAGTTCTAGCTTCCCACACTGGGCCGCATTCATGAAAATTACCCATTTATAAATAAATAAATAATGTCTACCTCAGAGATGGAATGGTGCCAACAAATCAGAGACTGACACACAAGCAAGTCAGGTTTGGTGAGTAATACGCATACCAAGAGTTCCTTAGAGGGTGCTGGATGGTTTATGGGCAGCTGTACTCACCAAAGACATCATCAGCACCCACTCACCCCCCTACCTCCCACTCCCCCCATCTCCCCACGCCCTACTTCCCACTCTTCCATCCTCCACTCCCCTACCTTTTCACCCTCCACCTCCCAATCCCCCATTCCCCACCCCCAACATAAAACATTCACTAAAGTAGTAGGACACAAAATCAACATTAAAAAAAAAAAGTCATTGTCCTAAATACAAGAAACTTCCCAGGAATTAAATCAGGAAAAGAAAATCCCATTCAAAATTACTTTTTTAAATAATTACCTAACCAATACTTAACCAAGATGTACACCCTACATAATAAAGACTTTAACACACACACAAAGAAACTGGAGTAGGCCAGGCGATGGTGGCGCCCGTTTATCCACCATTCAGTGCCAAATAGGTCAAGAACTCGTTTTCTCAACAGATAAACACTTAAGAGATGTTCAAAATATGGATGAAGACAAGTCCTCTGTCTGTATAGGTCTCAGTTTCATGGCTGTGTCTCACATCCCTCAGCTAGAACACTAGCTAGCATAGGGGGCACAACCTGGAGAGTCTAAGAAAAAGAGAACCTGCCGATCTCACAAAGTAAAGAACTAAATGTAGCCATTAGAGGTCCCTGGTGCACAAATCTGAGAAACCACTAACGTGCAGACATCTCTGGAGGCCGCTGTGGACATGTACCAGAGAAGGCCTAAAGCCGCAGAAACCACAGGGAAGACAAGAGTCAGTGATTTCAACCAACCTGTCACATTCCCACCTGAAACTGCAACAGCCAGACTACAGGTTTCAAGGACGTAGAAGAGGAAGCTGAAACAACAGGCCGCCATCTTTCTATTTCTTCTTTCTTTCCTTGGGTTTGTCTGTTGTCTTCTACCCCTGTGCTTCTCTCTTTGACTTTTAGTAAAACACCAACAGTATTTTCACTTCGTCATATTTTTAAATATTTAAACTTTATTTCTTTATCCCCCTTCATACACATAAATACTTAATTTTACTTCAACATTTTTCTTCATTACGGTGCAACCTTGTATTCTTTTCTTCTTTTTCTTTTAGACTGCCTTCCCTTTTCTGTTCTGTCTACTGTAACTATAATTGTATCTTGATCTTGTAACTCATGATTCATTTTTTTTATTCCTTATTTACATTTGTCTAATTTTTATTTCAATTTTTTCCTCAGCACTCGGGGGGAATCTGTTTTCTTTTTTGTGTTTCTTTTTAAGATTTTTTTCTGACTTCTTGATATTTTCTATTCCCCACCATGATATTCTTCTCTTCATTTTCTTTTCATTCATTTAACCTGCTTTTCTTCTATTTTTCCTTGCCTTCCCCATTGCATTTGTTTACTAATTTCACACTTAGAGTAATTAATGTGTAAACCACATTATGCTTTAATTTTCACATTTTCTATTGTTTGATGATCATTGCTAATGTATTAGTAGGCTTTGTATTTCTAAATTTTTCTTTTCTTTTTAAAAAGATTCATTTCATTTTTAATTATATGTATGTGTGCATGTGAGTATATATACATGAATGCAAGTGTCCTAGGAATCTAGGTGCCTTGTAGAAACCCCTAGAGCCAGAGCTGCAGACAGTTGTAAGCCATGGGACATGGTACTGACAACCAAACTTAGTTCTTCTGGAAGAGCAGAATGTGTTCCTAACCACTCAACTCTCTCTTCAACCCAGTTTTCCTTTTGAAGAATTTCAGTATTTGGTTTTCTGATTCAATATGATTAAAAGAAAGAAACAGGTTTTTGTGGTCAATCAATAATAAAACTGAATACCAGTATCAGTTAACATGGAGAGTGAAGTGAAAAGGTGAGTAGCTTATATAAAACAGATTCTAGAGAGGAGATTATCCCAGTCTTGAGACTGAGTAAGATTTAGATTCACTTCATTTACTGACTCTGACTTTCTGTATCCTAGACACCACAAGAGTAATGTAACAAATCATATTAGTGTACCACTGCAAACCACATCAAAACCCCGAAAAGCAGTTTTGAATGTCAAAAATATTCACTTCCTTAAAAAATAACTTTCCTATCTGGGTGTGATATAAATCCACACAGTAATTCCAGAACACTGGAGGCAAAGGCCAGAAGCTTGAATTCTAGACCTCGGCTATGGAGTAAGACACTGTCTCAAGGGGACACACACACACACACACACACACACACACACACACACACACACACACTTCTTTATTGATGTTTGAATGTAGTATTTCTTTTACATACATATACATATATACAAGCATAATGAAAATGTTTAAGATGTCTATAATACACTCAAGAGATCAACTATAAGAATTCTTAGTGTAGTAGGAGATGCATAAAAACTAAAGGCATAAAGAAATATTCAATAACACAGCAGAATTTTTTCCAAATTAAGAGAAAGAAATATATACGAAAACACAAGGGGTATTTAGAACTCTGAAATGCGATCACTGGAGAAGAACGTCTCCATGACATATTATAGTTAAAACAAGAAGGACAGAAGCAACATTAAAAGCAGTAAAGGAGAAAACACGAACTCACTTACAAAAGCAAACAAACAACTCATTAGACTTAGAAGACAAGAAAAGCAAAGAACAATGCATTTCAAACCTAAAAAGTAAACAACTGCAAACAAGATTACTATATCCAGCAAAGCTCTTTTTAAGCTTCAATTTTCTTATTTTTAAATTCTTTACACAACATATTTTGATCATATTCTTTCCCGTAATTTCTCCCCAACCCCATTCCCTGCTCACCTTACTTTATTGCTCTCTCTCTCTCGCTCTCTCTCGCTCTCTCTCGCTCTCTCTCGCTCTCTCGCTCTCTCACTCTCTCACTCTCTCGCTCTCTCTCTGAAAAAAAAAGCACACTCAGAATCTATTTTGTGTTGGCCAGCCACTCCTGAATGTGAGGCCTGCCCTGGAGAGTGGTTGATATACCCAGTAACACTCCATGAGGTAAGCTGAAAACTGATGGAGAAATAAGGACATTTCAAGCACAAACTAAGACATTTCATGACCTTCAAGCTTAACACTGCAGAAAATACTTCAAGGAATACTATACACAGAGAAAGAAGAAAGCCAGTCTTAACAGCACAGGAAAAAAATAAATTTGACAAGAAGACTAAATGAACAACAACAAAAAAAAAAAAGACCTGAAAAATAATCTATCATATCCAACTTAGTAAATCAGCAAGATTTTGATATTAATAGGGCAAAAGTTTAAAAAAAAAACTGTAACCAACCATAAACACAACCATCAAAATTACAGGAATTTGTAAGCATATCTTAAGATTATCTTAAATACAAATAAATTCAATTCACCAATAAAAATATGAAACACTCTGTTATCCCCAAGAAACAATACTCACTGGCAAAGACATCCACAGACTGAGATTCAAATCCCAAGAACTCACATGAAGATCAGACCCAGTAACAGATGCCAGTAATTCTAGCACCCTTACAATGAGACACCAGGCAAAGACAGGACTATCAACCCATAGCAAATCATGGGCCAGCCAGCCTGGCAGCCACAGTGGTGAAAAACAAGAGACTCTGCCTCAAACAAGGTGGAAGAGAAGGAGCAATACCTGAGATTGTCCTCTGACCTCCACATGCACCATGGCAAGCATGTGCCCACACTTACCCACAGGAACATGTACATGTATAAACTAATGATTGGACATAACAGCAGTATTATGAAACAAAATGAAGACATAATAAGCTTTATTGAATAAAGGCTTTTAATCCATCGATTAAGGTGATTGTATGATTTCTGCCATTAAATCTATGAGTTGCTACATTTACTGATTTTCATAGGTCGAACCAATCTCACATGTCTGGAACGAACAAAACTTGGACATGCTATGCGATCTTCTTACAATGTTCTTGAATTTGATTTATAAGTATTTTATTGAGAGGTTGTTTTTTTTTTAATCCATGATCCTCAGAGAAATCCATCTGGTTTTTACTGTATTGTGTCCTTATTGCTATTAGAGTGGTACCAGATTCATAGAATGAGTTAGTTGTGTGGCTCCCACTTGTTTTTTGTGGGAGAGTTTGAAAAGAACTATTGTTAGCTCTTCCTTAAACGTTTGGTAGAATTTGGCAGTAAGTCCATCCACGCCTGGGCTTCCCTTCGTGGGGAAACTGCTGACTGTTGCTTCAAACTTGTTAATTGTTATGGATCTTAAGTTTTTAGATCTTCTGGATATAAATTTGGAAATACATATGTGCCTAAGAATTTATTGATTTCTTCTGCATTTTCCAGCGTTTTAGAACACAAGTTATTGAAGTATCCCCAATGCTCCTGTGAATATTATGGGAATCTGCTCTAACACTCCTTTTCTCTCTCTAATTTTATTAAGTTAAGGCTTTTCTTTCTCCCTCTTTCTTTGGCTTAAATTTATGTTTGTTATTCTTGTTTATATTTTCAAAAAACAACCTTTTATTGAATTTACATATTGTTCTCTTAGTCTACATTTCACTAATCTCTGCCCTAATTTTTGTGATTTTTTTTTCTTACTGTCTACTGCTTCTAAGTTTGGCTTGATTTTGTTTTCCTAAGACTTTGAGTTACAGCATTGTACTAACTGGTTTTGTGTGTCAACTTGACACAAGCTAGAGTATCAGAGAGGAAGGAGCCTCAGTTAAGGAAATGCCTCCGTGAGATCCATTTGTAAGGCATTTTCTCAATTAATGATCAGTGGTGGAGGGCTCAGTCCATTGTCAGTGGTTCCATCCCTGGGCTGGTGATGGTTCTGGGTTCTATAAGAAAGCAGGCTGAGGAAGCCATTAAGCAGCTCTCCTCCATGGCCTCTGCATCAGCTTCTCCCTCCAGGATCTTGCCCTGTTTGAGTTACTATGCTGACTTCCTTTGGTGATAAACAGCAATGTTCCTCCACAACTTGCTTTTGGGTCATGGTGTTTCATCAAAGCAATAGAAACCCTAACTAAGGCAATCATTAAGTTATTTGATATATATTTTTTCAATATCAAAGCTCAAATTTTCTTCTTAAAACTACATTATCTGTAGCTGAAAGGCCTTGGTAAGCTGTATTTCATTTTCATTTGATTCCAGTGACTCAAATTTACACATACACTTCCCTCTTTAATGAACACTAGTAATTCAAAAGAAGAATTGAAGCCTCCAAATATTTGTGCCATTTCTGTAGTTTATCTTGCTGTTGATTTCCAATTTCATTCCACCATGATCTGACAAAATAAATTATTTTCACTCTTTTATATCTGTTAAGATTTCTTTGTCACCTAGAATGTGATCTATTTTAGAAATGTCTCCATAGAGAACATGAGAATATGAATTCTGTATCCGTAAGCTGAAATACTAATATATACATTAAGTCCTTTTAACCTACAATGTAGTTCAGCTCTCAGGATTTTTGTTGATTTTTTTCTCAATTTAGTTGACCCACCTAAAGATGACAGCAGGGAATTGAAGCCACCCACTACTGTTGTATCATGACCTGTCTGACCTGCTGTTCCCATTTGTTTTTATGTTAAGAGAATGGGAGTTATAACATTTGGTGTACATATAATTACAGCTGTTATGTCTTAATAAATGTGCTCTGTATGTAATGTGCTTCTTTATTTCTCCTGACTTACTTTGGCTTGAATTCTACTTCATCAGAATAACAGAATAACTATGTCAGCATGGTTTGGGCCCCTATTTTCTTGATAGGCTAAACTTCCATCCTTTGACTTACACTCTGTGAGTGTCTTTTCTAGTTAGGTTAGTTTTCTAGAACAAGTAGACAACTGGATCTTGCTTTTGAGGCCAGTCATCTAGTCCATATGTCTTTATAGCTGAGTTGAAGCCATTTACATTTGAGGTTATTATTGAGAAAGGCTTACTGATTTCTGTCGTCTTGTTGGTGGTTTTTATGGTTACTTAGATCGTATTTGTTCTTTTGTCTCCCTATCAGTGTTGGTGTTTTGCTCATTTACTGTGTTTGACATGATAAATTCCTTCCCAGCTCTTGTGTGTTTATCTATTCCTCTCATCAAATTTCACTGCTTCCTGTGCTCTTTGGGTTAAAACTGTATTGTTTCCTTCTCTGAGCATACCATTCCTTTGAGAATCTTCTGCAGTGCTGGCATGAACTGGCTTAATTTGTGTTGTCTTTAACTGCTCTCTAAATATTTAGGTTTATAACCCTAGATCTGTGGCACTCTCTGCCCTTGTCAGAAAAGCATTTTTTTTGTTATTGGGAAGCAGTCAATTAGATACTCACAACTAGTAAATAATGGTAAGAGTAGTTGACTGTGAGTGTTCTGTCCTAAGTGGGACACTTGAATCAGCACCCTCCACACCTGCCTAGGCTCAGGGAACATCACTGAAAAGAAAGCAGAAATAATGTAAGAACTATAGGATAGGGAGTTGCTGTTAAATGCTTTCTATTGGATATGACATGGCTGTTGCACTCAAACACACAGCAGCTGTGGTCCCCTGCACAAGATCGGAATAAGATCAAGCCAATGAAATTCTAGCATCAATAGAAGGGGAAATCATGAGACCCCCCCATCTCAAGCTTAGAAGCTATTGGTAAGTGATGACTTGTAGGGGAGAGAACGCCATTTTCCTGAGGGTTTGTCCACTGGTAAGTAGGTTACCAATGTTCTAGTGGATGCCCTCCAAACCATGGGCATTAAGTCAGCACTATTGGACTCACCAAAATATAAAATAGAAGGAAGAGGAAGAAAAGAAGGAGGAAGAAGAGAAGGAAAATTGAAGTTGGGAGCATGTGTTGGAAGGATAGAGGGGATAAAAAGGGAGAAATGGGGAGGAGTTGATATAATCAGATATCTTGTATACATTTTTTTTTAATTCTCAAAGAATAAATAAAATATTGCATTTAAAAGTTAAAAAAAGAAATTTCCTTGTTTCTCCTCAATTTTAAGAGATAGATTTCTGGATATTGTCATCTTGATTGGCAGTTATTTACCTTCTGGGCTTGAAATATATGTTCATATCTTCCTGGCTTTTAGAGTTGATGGTGAGAGATATGTTCTACCATGTTTGATTTTGTAGGTGATTTGGTGCTTTTCCCTACAGGTTTTCATACCACTTCTTTGCTTTGTATTTTTTTTAATCATGACTATAATACATTACAGACTATAATAGTTATATTATATATAATAAGAACATAGATATGTTCTTATCTGGTCATGACAATTGGGGTTTCAATTGCCCTTTATGTTTGGGTATTTCTTTCCTAGATTTAGAGGATTTTTGCTATAATTTCTTGGACATGGAGTCCATCTTCCTCCCAAATATTTATGTTTATACTCATAGATTAGTGCTTTTCTCCTCTTTGGTTAGAAAATCTTTTTGCAGTAGGCAGTGGTTAATGCAGACACTCACAACTGCTCCAAATCCTGAGAACAAATGACTTTTGAGGGCTGAACCCTAAATGAGACATCTACCTAACCCCTTTGAAGGCTCATGGAATGTCCAGGAAGACAGGGCAGAAAGGATGTAAAAGCTAGAGAGCAGGGAAGGGTGCTGTTGTGAAAGACTTCTGAGCATGGCACTACTGCTGCTCTCCTGGGCTCACAGTAGCATAGTTACCTGCGCATGCTGCAGAAGACGGGACCCATCAACACTCCATCATGGATGAGGAAGGGTTCATGAGGAATTAATTACCCTTCCCTGGCAATCTATTGGCAGCTAATGGTTGCTAGGGGAAGGGGGAGCCACTAATAAGTTGTCCACACTCCAGTAAATAATCTTTCACCCATGCTCATGCAAACAATATTTTATTTGTTTATTTGTTCATTTATTTATTCTTTGAGAATTTCATACAGTAAATGTTTATCATATTATTTCCCATCCCCCAACTCTTTCCAGATCTCCCTACCTCCCTACCCACCCAACCTCATGTTCTTTCTCTCCCTTAAAAGGAAAAGAAAAGGAAAGGGGGAAAAATGCTGGTAGTCATGGATCAAATTTGTGTTAGCCAACTTCTTGTGAGCATGGGCCCGGCCCTGGAGTGTGGTTGATATATTCAATGTCACTCCATTGAAGAAAAGTTATTTTCCTCTCCTGGCAGCTGTGATTTGTGAATATCTTCTTGGCTGGTGGTGGGACTCTGTGCTCACTTCTCCCTCTCCCCCATTGGGATTTCATCATGCTGGAAGTTGTGCAGGTTTTGTACACGCTGTCCTAGTCTCTGTGAGTTCATACGTGCATCCACCCTGCATATCTGGAAAACACTATTTCCTTAAAGTCACCCATCACTTCTAGCTCTTACAATCTTCCCACAGGATTGAGTGATTCACTGTTCTATGGTTATAGCAATGAATCATTAGAAGACATTTTATTGCTATGTTAATTAGCTGTATGATAGCACTAGGTTTTCCCTTAGAGCCCATGACTATCTAGTGTCAGGTTCTTGGCCTCATTATAACAGTGTCAGATACATGTTCCATCTCATGGAGTGGGACTTAGGTCCAATCACAATGTAGTCATTACCCCCATATTGTTTGTGCCCCTATTGTATCAGTGAACATATCTTACAGGCAGGTCATTATTATAGCGTGCAGTGCTTGTAACTGGCTGAGACTGATGATTACTTTTCTCTCCAGTAGCATGTATAGCACCTGCTAGCACTATGAACACTGGTGGCTAATGGTGATGCTTCCAGCTGAGAATCTTCTGGACTTCCCTATGTTCTATGGGGTAATTACATAGTGCCTTCAACAATGGGGTCTTACCATCAAGTTATAGAGGATAACCATTAACATAGGCAGTAGCCTGTAATGTTAGGGGGTCTATGAGACCTCTTTTGCCAATGACTCAAAGAGGCAAGATCCATTCCTGAAACTAGGGCTCTTATTTAGTATCATATAATATCTAGTTAGGGCATTATATCCACCATTGTATGGTAATTCCATCTAAATTCCTTCTATATGTGTATATATTTTAGGAAGCTTCTACAGGTGTGGATTTTCAAATGGCTTTTCAATAATCCCTCCCTACATTCACTCCTCTACTGTGATTTCCATTTCCCCAATCCCTTTAATCCTCCTGTTCTGATTTCTCCTTTGTCCCTTTCTAACATTATATTTTATATCATTCAGAAAATTTTAACTAAACTCAGTGGGTCACTCACATATGCAAAAAAAAAGACATGAGAATGGGATGAGAGCTTATTAGGAAGAAACGATTCAACAGGAATGGAAGAATCTCAAGAAAGGGCAAAGGGGGATGAGTATGATCAAAATACATGGTATACATGAATGAAATTGTCAAACAAATTTTTAATATTTTTAAAAGAATAGTAAACCTCACCAACATTTAATTCTTTTCTGCCTTTTAAAATGCTTGTCATAAACATAGTTTCCAGGCTTCAGAATTAGAGGAATATATTATAAATGAATTAAGAACTGCAATCAAAATTTGTAGGGAAAGACATGTAAGTACTAGGAGATTGTCAGGGAAGAGAATGGGGCTCAGAGGAGGGAGTAACATGGAGGGAGGGGAGGTGAATATGATCATATGACCCACCTATGTGCAACTGCCACAGTAAAGGCCATTATTTTGCATAATAAATATATGCTAGGGAGAAGAGGTGGAATAGATCAATAAAAAAGCTTCTTAAATTGTGATTTGTCATGTTACCTACTTTAGTATTTGTGTGTGTGTGTGTGTGTGTGTGTGTGTGTGTGTGTGAGAGAGAGAGAGAGAGAGAGAGAGAGAGAGAGAGAGAGAGAGATGTGTGCATGTGTGGTCTGGTGTGTGTGTGTGTCTGGTTGTGTGTGTGTGTGTGTGTGTGTGTGTGTGTGTGTGTGTGTGTGTGTGTATGTGGGTCTGGGGTGTGTGTGTCTGTGTGTCTGTGTGTCTGTGTCTGGGGGGGGGTGTCTGGGGTGTGTGTGTGTGTGTGTGTGTGTGTGTCAGAGAGAAAGAGAGAGAGAAGAGAGAGAGAGAGAGAGAGAGAGAGAGAGAGAGAGAGAGAGAGAGAAAGGAAGGAAGGAAGGAAGAAAGAAAGAAAGAAAGAAAGAAAGAAAGAAAGAAAGAAAGAAAGAAAGAAAGAAAGAAAGAAAGAAAGAAAGAAAGCCGACAGAGACCAGAAGATGTCAGATCCCTTGGAGCTAGAGTTACAGCTGGTTATGGGTCCTGGGAACCAACTTCAGATCCTCTGAAAGAGCAGCAAGTGCTCAACCACTGAGCCACCACTCTGTCCCTCCCTGCCCCCAAAAGAGCCTTGCTCTGACCCATTTCCCTTTCAACTCCATGCACATTTCACTGAACATGCTTCCTACTGTTGAGAAAGTGAACGTATGATAGGGTGAGGTGTTCCCTTCTTTGACCTGCCATAAGCAAAACCCCTTCCTCACTCTGTAACACAGTGAACTTGCTTGCTGAATACCTGTGTTGTTGTGTGAACTGGGATATAGATTAGACTCCACTGTCCCAGAGAATCTGCAGAAGATATGCTGCAAAGTCATAGTTCCCATCTCTAAATGCCCAGTGGGTTTGGCAGTGAACTCGGCTCTATGATGATGTCGAGGGTGAGACCTAAAGACATTTCCATTCAAAGTTGAGATTTATCACTAAACTGGTCAAAGAAAACAAACATTATAACTTATCAACCACAAGGCCTTAATCTCCAAGTTTAAAGTAAACAAAATAATTTTAGCTCTGTACATTTTCTACAGAAAACAAAGACAAGCTTGCACGATAGTAAATACTCAGTGCAAGAGATGGATGCCTAGCCTTTCAGAGCAAGGCAGCTCATGCAGGGCACTGCTGTTAGCATCTCTGCCAAGAATTTCCAATGAGGAGCTCAGATCTTGGAAAAATCATCTTTTCTGGCCTGTGGTTATGATATAAAGCAACCCCAAGTTCCACCTTGACGAGAAAAGCTATGAAGATGAGAAGAGAAGATTAAATCTTCTATGGAAAATCTTACAATTCAAAAATAGAGTTAAAAGAGTCAGGTTCCGCACATGCACATCCAGGCAGAAGCTGATTGGGTACAACTGATTTAATAGAAAACTGCTCTTTCATTTTTCATAATGCCTTCCAGAAATCACATGTCATAAACACAGTATTTTTTTTTTTGGTCTAGCACCTAACTTTGATCCTTGTAAGGAACTCAAGTCCAGCTGTGTGCTTTGTACACGACACTCCTTCAAGTGCAATGAAGTTCACATCCTGTCACACATACCCTCAGCAATACGTTTCACATTTCTGGTCATGTCTGTTTGAAACTTATTTTTAAGAGTGTTTTTCTAATTATGGACCCAAAGGTAAATAATATTGTATTATGTGCAAAATGAATTTTCTAATGCTGGCTGCACAAAGGTCCTCATACTCACGGATAGCTTGAGAAAATTGAGGGTTGTATTTTCAAGGAAAAATATATATAACCTGTTTTTCCACCCAAAAGCCTGGGAATAGAGGTGGCTATTAGGCTAATAACCTGGTGAGTTACATTTTTGGAAAGGGCCAGGCCATACCATGATCCCACAAGTTGGACCAAAGGTGGCTAATAATCTAGGTGGCCTTTGCATTATCTGTATAGACAGGGGCTCCCCCAAGCTCCCACAACCAGGACCTGAAGTGACGAATATCTTAAATAGCCTCTGCACTATCTGTATGACTAAAACCACACCAGATTGTGCCCTGGCCCTTAAGATAATACAGGTAGCCAGCCTATTTCTAGAGCCCATCTTCTTGGAAGAAGCAACTTGTACTTTGAGTTGAGTTTTGATGTGATTATGCCTCCTTGTGCACAGGGGATAGTATTACACCAGGAAACTTTTTTCCAAATTGGACTATGCTTAAATGTGCTTACAATAAACTCCTCAGGATCAGACTCTAGAAGTCTGAACCAGCATTGGTAAGTCGTGCCAAACCAGATATCCTTCTTGTTTCTCATGGATCATTTCTCTGCTGGTCATAGCGTCTGCAGGGACTCCCACATTCCACTACAATTAAATTAAAGATTTTTGATATGGGGAAAGTTCCCAGATTCTTCTGTCAAACCCAGCGTCATCGCAGGGATCCTTGTGAAGGAAAAGTAGGATGGCTGGTACCGGAAAAGGGTCTTAGATGATGGAAGTGAAAGTTAAAATGATATAGGATTGGGAACTAAAGAATGTGGGTGCACTCCCTAACACTAAAAAAAAAAAGACAAAATAATAGATCCTGCTTAGACCCACAAGACACCGTGTAGGCTTGCTGACACCCTGATTTTAGTCCCATGAAACTGATTTTGGACTTCTGTCCTTCAGAACCATAGGATAATATATTTATGCTGTGTGAAGCCTCCAAATTTGTTGTAACAATGCATATAAGTTGTTAGGGAGCAGTAAGAAAGTTCTGTAATGTTCCTCTTGCATTGTTTTAAGCAAGGATTCAACTCAAGAAGGGAACAGGAGCCAGCAAGATAGCTCAGAGGGTAAGGGCACTTCCTGCTGAGCCTGAGTCCCATCCCCAGCACCTACATGATGAAACAAGAGAACCAACTCCTGCAAATTGTCTTCTGGCCTACACACACACATGTGCACAGACAGACAGACAGACATATAATAGATAGATAGATAGATAGATAGATAGATAGATAGATAGATAGATAGATAGATGATAGATAGATAGATAGATGATATGCAGGTAGATAGATGATAGATAGATAGATAGATAGATAGATAGATAGATAGATAGATAGATAGATATAAATGAGAGGAACAGTATCAGATCTCACATAAGCTTTGTTTCTATAACATTATGAATTACTGAGTGGCCTTTATTCTTAAAAGTTCATGGCCTTTCATTCTACATACTAGTTTCTAAGAAAATCTTGACTTTCCCTAGCGTATACTTACTCTTTAATATCATACTGGACTACCTATAGACGAAGGGAAAAGAAGACAGTATAACAAGACAGAAGTTGTTTTCTCAACGACTGCTATGGCAGCTCCATCAAGCCAGCATGAGTTTCCTTTGTCATCCTCAGCATGTGTCTCCTGTGTGGTAGTTGAAGATGGCTGCTCAGTTTCCAGACACCACATCCTCACTGAAACCAGTAGGAAGGAGAACAGAAATGTAAGGCCATGTCTTATCCCCAGTAAACACTGTATGCAGCAGTGGCACATATTGATTACATTTCATTTGTCCAGTTTGGCCACAAAGCATGTTTGAAGATATAGTCTTTAACTGAGAATACTGGTTACAGCCCTTTCCTTTATAAACACAGGGCTTCTATTCCTAAGATATCAGAATTTTTTGTTAATAATTTTATAATTATTCATGTTATAGGCCATTAGAAGACACAGCTGCATAACTGAGCAATAGGGTCTATGTTAGAAGCTTCCTGGGGGGACCCGTGTAGGACATGTACTCCTTATTTCGCCTGACAAGGACATCTTACAGATGAGTCTCTTTCGGAGCATTGCCCATTTTGTCATTGGAATCAAGTTCTTTCAACCATACTAACATACAAACCACTAGTTACTGGATCTTTTATTTGTGATGCTATTGGCTTATTCCGTTCGGGGCTGCAAGTCCACAACTGTGCTTGATCCATCAGCTCATGGCAATAACAGAACAAAACTATAAAATGCTACAATAAGTTTCTACAAAAATAATACTTTGAGGTGCATTATGTGTGACTTTGCCTAGCCTTCAACTCCTGGAGTTTTATATTTAAACCTCCTACCAGCCCTTTCCTGAGCACACTTTCTGGTCCTCTCCTGGATTTGCTCTCCCATCCCACTTACCGGGCAAAACACAATCCATCTTCCAAATGTCTACTAAACTACAGTGTTTACATCTTCCAGGTGTCTACTAAACTACAGTGTAGTACCACAGGAACAGCTGAAATGCAAAGATAAAAATTAAGTGTTCAAGGAAGTGGAACAACCTGAACTCTCACACACTCATGCCAAGGGATAAATTAGTACAACCACAATGGTGGCTACTTCATTGTTAACTTGACTGGTTTGAGAATCACCCGGGGGCATACTTCTAAGCATGTCTGTGAGGATATTTCTGGAGGAGTTTAACTGAGGAAGGAAAAACCTCCTGAATGAATGTAAGCAACACCAGCTATGGGATCCCAGATTGAATAAAAGGGGAGGGGAGGTCAGGGAGGAATCCAGTGGAGCACGAGCACTCATCTCTCTCTGCTCCCTGACTGCAGACAATGTGACCAGCTGCCTCATGTTCCAACCACCATACCTGCCATCCCTGATAGACTACACCCTCCTAACTCAGAAGCCAAATGAAGCCTTCCTGCTTAAGATGATTTATTGGATGTTTTGTAACAGCAACGAGAAGAATAACTAAACCACTGTCACTTTTGAAAACTGTGATTATCTAAATCTGAATGTGGCATAAAATAAGACATCACATCTGTGTGTGTGTGTGTGTGTGTGTGTGTGTGTGTGTGTGTGTGTACATCTATCTGTTTAGTATATACTGAGGAATATGAGATGTACATATATATGTATATGCTGAGGAATACACACACACACACACACACACACACACACACTTTTTAAGCATATGTGTAGGATTGTGGGTATAGATCAGGGGTATACTAGCTTACCTAGCTTATATAAGACATTGAGTTCAATCCCTGAGCCACAAAAAAAAGAGAAAGAGAAAATTTAATGGCAGCACTATCTTTAGTAGGCAAAGACTAGAAATAACATCAAATAGTAATGCAAATGAATGGAGGAGTTAATGAATGCTCACAGTGGTATATCATACAGAAATAAAACTAAATGATTCTTACTTTATACCCAACAATTAAGTGACTCTCAACACATATTTGTCTAAAGAAATGAGACACAAAAGACTTCCTATTGAATGGTTCCTCTTATAAAAAGAATTATTTGTAGCCATGACTACACTGTGCTATTTAAAGTCAGACAGATGTTACTTTAAGGACATAGTAGCTGAAAAGAAAATCAAAGCATGTTTCTGAGGTACAGGTTTAGATCGTACATTCAATTCATCAATTTCACCAGGCTGTACATTAATTATGCAGCTGCTTCTCAGCTCACAATAGAAGTATGTCCTCATAGGCACATCATAAACTCAAAACATTATGAGTTGAAAGTGCATTTGATATCCTCAAGCTTTTATACCACCTTAAACTAAAAACTCAGAAATCTAATCATTATACATTAAAGGATGTTTTTAGAAAAATTATGAATACAAAAGTAGGTGTGAATGAAGTTTTTGTGCACAAAAAAAGAAGCCCCCAAAATAGTTCAACAAATCTTGCAAATAAAATAATCACACAATGCAGAAAAGGAGCATAATTATTATTAACCGATTCATTTTTTCTTTTTTAAATTATTTCTTTTTACCCCCAACTACCATTTTCCCTTCCACCTCTCCTCAAGATCCTCCCCCACCTCCCCTCTGCACTTCCCCCCCCCATCCACTCCTCCTCCATTTCTATTTGAAAAGGGCAAGCCTCCCATGGATATCATGGCATATCAAATTACAGTAAGTCTAGGCACCTCTCCTCATATTAAGACTAGACAAGGCAACCCAGCATAATGAAAAGGGTCCCAAAAGCAGGCAAAAGAGTCAGAGACAACCCCTGCTCCCACTGTTATGATAACCATAAGAACAAGCTACACAACTGTTACATATATGCAGAGGACCTAGGTCAGACATATGCAGGCTCCCTGGGTATAGTTCAGTCTCTGTGAGCCCTTGTGAGCCCACGTTAGTTGGTTCTGTGAGTTTTCTTGTGGTGTACTTGATCCTACAGTCTCCTACAATCCTTCCTCCCCCTTTCACAGAATTCCCTGAGCTCCACCTGATGTTTGTCTGTGGGTCTCTGCATCTATTTCCATCAGTTGCTGGATGAAGCCTCTCTGATGACAATTGGGCTAGGCACCAATATATGAGTACAGCAGAATATTATTAGGAATCATTCACTGACCTTTTTTTCCAGCAGTTATGTTTGGTTCTATCCTAGGTCCCTGGGCTATCCAGCCTCTGGGTCCTGGAGTTCCAGGCAGTGTCAAGAGTGGGCTATCCCTCATGGCATGGATCTCAAGCTGGTCTAGTCATTGGTTGGGCACTCCACAATTTCTGTACCTCCTTTACACCAGCACATCTTGTAGGCAGGACAAATTGTATATCTGTATATTGAAAGGTATGTGGCTGGATTGGTGTCCCAATACCTCCACGGGAAGTCTTGCCTGGTTATAGGAGATGGCCAGTTCAAGCTCTGTATCCCCCATTGCTAGGAGTCTTAGCTAGGGTCATCTTCATAGATTTCTGGGAGTTTCCATTGCACTAGGTTTCTAGCTCATCCCAGAGATGCCCCCAATTCCAGTGTCTCTCCCAGTACTCTATCCCTCCATCTTCTCACCACCTGATCCCTCCTGTTCTCATCCCCCCACCCCTCCACCCACAATGTTTTTTCTATTTCTCCTTCCCAGAGAGATTCATAGTCCCCTGCTGGGGCCCTCCTTGTTACTTAGCTTCTTTGGATCTGTGGATTGTAGCATGGCTATCCTTTACAGTTAATATCCATTTATAAGTGAATACACATCATGTTTGTCTTTCTGAGTGTGGGTTACCTCACTCAGAATGATTTTTTTTTCTAGGTCATCCATTTGCCGGCAAGTTTCATAATGTCATTGTTTTTAACCTCTGAGTAATACTCCATTGTGTAAATGTACATTTTCTTTACCCCTTCTCTGGTTGAGGGACATCTAGGTTGTTTCCAGGTTCTAGCTATTATGAATAAAGCTACTACAAACGTAGTTGAGCAAGTGTCTTTGTGGTATGATGAAGTGTCCTTTGGGTATATGCCCAGGAGTAGTATAACTGTGTCTTGAGGTAGATCAATTTCCAATTTTCTGAAAAACCACTATATTGATTTCCAAAGTGGTTGTACAAGTTTGTACTCCCATCCACAGTGGAGGAGTGTTCCCCTTGCTCCACATCCTAGGCAGCATGAGGCAAGCATGTCACTTGTGTTTTTGATCTGACATTACACCATTCTGACAGGTATAAAATGGAATATCAAAGTCATTTTGATTATATATCCCTGATGGCTTAGGGTGTTGAACATTTTTTTAAGTGTTTCTCAGTCAACTGAGATTCCTTTGTTGAGAATTCTGTGTAGATCTGTACTCCACTTTTTAAATATATTTATTTATTTTACATACCAGTCACAGATTCCCCTCTTCCCTCCTCCTGCCCCTCCAGGATTCCCCCACAACCCCCCCCCCATTCCCTCCTACAACAAGGTAAGGCCTCCCATGGAGAGTCAGCAGAGCCTGGTACATTCAGCAAAGGCAGGCTCAAGCCCCTCCCCTGTCATAAGGCTGTGTGAGGTCCCACCATAGGTAGTGGGCTACAAAAAGCCAGCTCATGAACCAGGGATGGATCCTGATCCTACTGCCAGGGGGTCCCTTAAGCAGATCAAGCTACACAACTGTCTCACTTATGCAGAGGGCCTAGTTCAGTCCCATGGAGGCTCCACTGCTGTTGGTTTAAATTTCATAAGTTCCAACTAGTTTGGTTTGGTTGTCTCTGTAGGTTTCCCTATCATGATCTTGATGCACTTGCTCATAGAATCCCTCTTCTCTCTCTTAGGCTGGACTCCTGGAGCTCAGCCTGGTGTTTGGCTGTGAATCTCTATATCTACTTCCATCAGTTACTGAAGAAAGGCTCTATGATGACAGGGTATTCACCAATCTGATTCCTGGGGTACCTCTCCACTATTGCTAGTAGTCTAATCTGGGGTCATCCTTGTGGATTCCCAAGAACTTCCCTAGCACCTGGTTTCTCCCTATCCCCATGATGTCTCCCTCTATCATGGTATCTCTTTTATTGCTTTCCCACTCCATTCCTGTTCCAGCTCGACCATCCTGTTCCCTTATGTTCTCATCTCCCAGCCCCTGCCCTCCATTGCCCACCCAAGCCCAGTTTATTCCTGGGGATCTCATCTATTTCCCCTTCCCAGGGCAATCCATGCGTCCCTCTTAGGGTCCTTCTTGTTAGCTAGCTTCTCTGGAGCTGTGGGTTGTAGTCTGGTTATCCTTTGCTGTACATCTAGTATCCACTTATGAGTGAGTATATACCATGTTTGTCCTTCTGAGTCTAGGTTGCTTCACTCAGGATGATATTTTCTAGTTTCACCCATTTGCCTGCAAATTTCATGATGTCATTGTATTTTACTGCTGAGTAGTACTCCATTGTGTATATATACCACATTTTCTTAAGCCATTCTTTGATTGAGGGGCATCTACATTGTTTCCAGTTCTGGCTATTATGAATAATGCTGCTATGAAAATAGTTGAGCATGTGTCCTTGTGGTATGGTTGAGCATTCTTTGGGTATATGCCCAAGAGTGGTATAGCTGGGTCTTAAGGTAGATTGATTCCCAATTTTCTGACAAACTGCCATACTGTGTGTCACATTGTCAGTTTCAGTTTATTTCTATCTGCTAATCTTTTGTGTAAAATAAGCAAGAAATTTGTTTTCAATGTGTTGGTAGGTTTAATTCCTCTTCACTAATTTAATTATCAAACAAGTTGAAAGATGATTACTTCTTCTATTTAAACATATATTTTCCTCCTAATGAAATAACCATTTGAGATATGATCTCACTGATGTTTCACAGGGAACCTCCAAACTTTGTCAGTTCATCAAATACACTATGTATTATAATATACTAACATGCATAAAATATCAGCTTCATACATAAATATACTCCTGACTTGCATACTGTTTATGTGTCCTATAAATACTAAAGGTCTAACAAATTTGATGTCACATACTTCCTCTGAAAAGAATGGAAGTCATATATCTGTGTATTCTGCCATGTAAATATATGCTTAACAAGACAGAAATTCTGCTTTGTGGACTTCTTATTATATCGAGACTACTAAGGACTCCTGCCAATAGGTATGCAGGATTGTTTTTTGTTGGATTTGGGAAAGTGAGGTGATTCCAGCACCAGGGTTTAAGAACACTGTATCTGCCCCATCCTGACTGCCCCCGGGTCTTTCCTCTCTTCCTATTGGATAGCCTTAGCAATAGTCAGTTTTGAAATTTTGACAACTTCTACTGCAGTGGCTTGCAGGGGCATGGGGGTGGCGAGAAAAGCAACTTCACCATCTTCGCAAGTTTTCTTCACTTTGGAAAGTATTTAAAAGTAAAGGCAAAATTCAACTGCAAAATCTTCAAACTTTTCAGCAATATCCAAAAACTGACATTTTCATTAAACTCCCTAGTGAATATACCCTGAAGGACACTTGCTTTCTTTTGGTGATTTAAAATATTTTTGTAAATGAAAGATTTTTTTTACATTAGAACATGGCTCCCCCATGCAGACCTAATCTGCAGCATGAGAAATGAAAACATTGGTTATTCTGGTAGGATGCAGAGGGGAAACGATAAGTAAGACATTGGTCTAGGAGCTTCTATAGTTCTGGCTTTATCTGCTTCCTAATCTCAGGGCAAAGTTAACAGGTGCATATTCTTTATATACACATAAACCTTCAAGCTGGATGTTTAACATTTATACCCTTTTCTATGGGCACCTTATACTTCAGTTAAAAAAAAAAAAAAAAAAAAAAAAGATGGTAGTGTTTTGATGTCTTATTCTCTAACACCCACAGATCAACAGTGAATCATCAAGTTAACCTAGAGAGAAACTGTGGTTCAACAGGAATTTAAAGGAGAAGTTTTTTTGTTTTGGTTTTTTTTTGGGGGGGGGGGGTTGGTTTTTTTTGTTGTTGTTTTTTGTTGGGTTTTTTTGTTTTTGTTTTTGGTTTTTTGGTTTTTCGAGACAGGATTTTCTCTGTGTAGTTTTGGCTCCTGCCCTGGGTCTTGCTCTATAGACCAGGCTGGCCTGGAACTCACAGAGATCCACCTGCCTCTGCCTCCCGAGTGCTGGGATTAAAGGCGTGCACCACCACCTGGCAAACAGTTTTCCTTTTTTTGTTTTTGTTTTTGTTTTGCCAGAGCTGAGGACCGAACCCAGGGCCTTGCTCTTGCTAGGTTTAAAGGAGAAGTTCACAGAGGCCAGAATAGTAAAACACACACACACACACACACACACACACACACACACACACACACAAAAAAAAAAAAGCAAAAACAGTGCTCCATGTAATTTTGTCACGCAAAAATGGTAAGTGACTATCAAGACATAAGTGTGCCATCTCATTATTAGTCTTCCTTTAAAAGTGTGGGAAAACATTCAAAAGATGTATGTCGTGGGGGAGATTTGGTTATTATAACAATTCCAATAATGCTAAGAGTTATGACCATGTCTACAAGAGCTTCCATGGTCTGGTACCTAAGTGATGTTGGTTGTATCAAAGGATACAGGTGAAAACACATCTACTCTGCTGGATGGAACAGCAGGAATGTCCTACTTACAATAACTCCATTCTAAGAGTAATCAATCATTTTCCTCCTCAACAAGGGTAATTTTCACCGAGAAATTCCAACCTTTTCTGTCAGAAAAAAAAAAAAAAAACACTGAATGAATCTGCAGGCGTGTGGACCCCCTGCTCCCTAGGTGGAACTCTTCCCCACCTCCTCTCAGTGCTTTTCACCCTTGAACTTGGTGGCCTTATGGGCTCAGATTGGACTTGGAGGAGACTCTGTCTTACTGGTTGTGTCAGTGCTCACAATGGGGTTCACTTTGTGACCCCAACACCTTCATGGAAGTCAACTGTCCCCTACTAACAGCTTGTGTGATGGGTATCAGAGAGCTAACCTGGTACAGGATGTCATTGACATCACTGGCCACACCCAGCTGCTCTTCTGCACTGATAGCTGCCTGGATCAGCCTTGTCTATTAATTCCATCAAACTGTATACCAAGTCTCTTGTCTTGTAAAGGCAAGAGCCCATATTTATGCCTGCCATATCATCTGGGTGAACTGCCCCAGAGATGTACAAAATTGAGTGCCACCTGTAATACGGGCATACATATATGCTGAACAAATATATGAATGATGTAATCAAGAAGAATGGCAATGAAATAAAGGAAGAAGTGACCTACTGCAAATGGCTGGTCTGTAATCCCAGAAATACCCCACACCATGTGTAAAAGGCTAACCAGGTTATCCGTGTCATCTGTGTTTTCAGCCATCCATCAAGAACACAGGTGATATTCAGCTAACTCATTACCCTCAGCACGAGGTCAACGGGAAGTCAGACATCTGTGTGTGCATGACATCCTATGCACACAATATGGCCACATGAGGCACACTGCCATCCTATCAGGAGCAGCATGGTAGAGATTGGAAAACTGGAGGAGGAGGCTGAGCCTCCATTGAAGTGGCCTGGACAGGTTGGTTAGAAGTTTGTGACTGGAAGTTGTCTGAGCACACTGATAATGGTACTAAGATGCATGTTTCCTTTACTGGTCCTATGATGCCAGCACACACTTGCAGACATCTGCAATGACATCAAAGGGGTTTGCAGATTCCTAGCTGACTTAGCCTTTGATTTTGAGAACATGACACCCAAATAGAATGTCTTTGAAGGTGGTGAGTGAAAGCTCCTCCAGCCCCTGCTGCCCTCTGCCTGACCTGTCTATTCTCCTCTAAAGCTGAGGAGGCATCCTGCTGGGCTCCTCTGCCTCCAGTATCTGCTGCCTCCTCCACCACCACATTCCCACCGTCCACCTCACTTGACTCAGCGACCAAATCCTTACTTATCCTTGCCACTCTTACTCCACTCTCAGTGGCCTTTAAAGATACAAACTCCTCTCTCTTTCATGTTGGAGAGAAGGGTCCCTACCAACACAAAGCTATGTTCAACACACACACACACACACACACACACACACACACACACACACACACATTGTATCCTAATTTATTCATTTTGGCTCACCTAGCCCTCTGGTATTTCTTGGGGCTATAAAGTGAGCTGTCCCAGACCTAACAGAGTGCAATAAGGGGTTGGTATGGTCCCTTGGAAGGTGGTCTGTTTTTATCCCTTGTCTCTGTGTTCATGTTTCCTGGTACTTGGCAGAGAGAAAAACAAAATGTGAGCAGGACAGACATTGGGAAAATGGACGTGAACCCCAGGGTTCCCACCTCATACCTTTCTTTGGTGGTGTAAAAATCCTTGTCTTACAAAGTGTCCCCTGTCACAGCCTCTGGCATATTTTACAAGAAAAAAAAAAAAAAAACTTGCAGCAAAACTTGAAAGGTGGGGGATGGGGAAGTACTTTTTCCGTTTGTCCTCACTAGGAGGTTTTATACAGCTGAGCAATGTTAATATGTAATATTACATATAATGTGTTAATAGATGAGGCATAAAAGGAGCTAGAACAATGGAAATGCCCTATGAAGGAGACATGATAGAAATAGCAGTTGGTATCGTTATGATCCCCTGGGTGAACCATGGCTTTGACTTTACACTCTCAACTCTGTGTTGTTTTGCTCACTCTGTATACACTGTGAAGGACATAATAACTACCATCCCATTTTACAGACAAGAAAACCAAGGGCTCAAAAGGCAAACTGTAACAGCAAGAGAATGGAATTATTAAGTGGCAAAACAGTGTCAAAGTTAAACCCAGATCCATCAGAGTGCAGGCTCAAACAAGTTCTCAGACTGTTGCTTGCAATCACTCTTCAGGCTTGATGAACAGCAGATTCCCAGCCTTGTGCCAAAAGCTACAAGAGCAATTCTTACCCAGCCTAGAATCACACCACCCATCTGAATTTAGTAACCACTGCCAAAGTGCTGTCTCCTTCTTACAGTGAGGGGACTTTCAAAGATATAAACCGTGTATAAAGACTTGGTCACTATGGAGACCTGAGGATGAATTAACAGACACCTACATGGAACCAGTGCTCACAGTCTCCCCATGTCACTGATCTCTAGGTCCTTCCAAATGGCTGCCACTTCCCACCTGGTGCCAGTGAGAACACCCAGATGCTCCTTGACCTGAGCCTAAGTCTGGGACTTGGTAGTGTGTATCCAGTTTTTAATGCCAGCTTCCCCAAAGTGACTCTGGGTTTTGGTGTAAAACCTGATAGTTCTTGAGGTGATGTTTTGTTGGGAGGGGGGGTATTTTTGTTTTGATTTTTGTTTGTCCTTCATGAAGATCTCTCATGTTTCTTTTAACAGGAAGAACTGGAGAAGTCCCTCTGATTTTTCCCCTTCTGACATTGGGCTGGTTTGACCCTTGGCCAATGTGGCCTTTCTGAACCCTCTGCCACCACAGACCAGGATATTTCACTTTGCCCAGAGTCAAAAGAAGAGACAAAAACCTCCACCTACCTGAGGCAAGCGTAGTCTGCCTACAGCCTGAGGAGAGACAAGTGCCATCCCTCACCACTTCCCCTCGGTCTCATCTGTCCCCTTCCCTGGTAGTTAGAGCAGAGATCACTCCAGAAGACCCGGGTTTACCTGTACCCACGGTTGAGCTGTGGGGCATACCAGCCGGGCGCTGACACGCAAATTATTGATCACTTTGGTTTCCTTTTTTAAAGATCTCTTTTATTTTATTTACATGTATGTGTGTACCTGTGTGTATGCCACATGCATGAGGTGGTCGCAGAGGCCATAAGGAGTTTGGATGCCCTGGAGTATAAGCTGGAGTGTGGTTGTGAACCACCTGACATAGGTGCTGAGAACCAAAGCTGGGTTCTCTCCAAGAGCAGCAGGTGTTCTTCCTGACCGAGCATTGTCTGCAGCAGCATCTTGCCTTGGTTTCTACTTGGTGCACTACTAAAGGGTCTTTTAAAATAATTTCCGAACTCCTGTAGAATTGAGTCATAAGAATGAGCATCCAGTAAGTACTTGACCAAAAGACACTGAAATGAATCTTCCCAGAGGTTAACTGCCTAATGACACATCCTCTTAGGCAGCCTCTGATCGGCGAGTACCCGGGAAGCTCTCACTTGCCTTGCTATGGCCATGGCCCACCTCAAAGCTAGACCTGCAAATCTTTCTGCATTATGACTCCGTTTCTTTTCTCTATTATGTTTTCGTTATTTCTTTGATCTGTGCACACACATGCAATCCACAGTGCAAGTGTAGAAGTCAGAAAACAACTTTCAGGAGTCAGTTCTCTGCTTCTACCACAGGGGACCCAGGGATTGAACTCAAGTCCTCAGGCTTGGCAGTATGCACCTTTTTAACCTGCTGGTCCATCTTGCTGGTCCTTTGCCTCCATTTCTGACTCAATCTCACCACCTCAAAAATCTCTAATGCAACAGAAAGAAGGAGCCATATGTCCCTCTCTCAAAAGTCATTAACTGGCTCTTGATCTAAATGACCAAAGATTTTGAAAATAGAACTACTTACAAATGTTACCTAAGACTATGTATGATGACACACACCTTCCATCTCAGCACTCAGGAGGAAAAAGCAGTCAGATCTCTGAGTTCAAGCCCAGCCTGGTCTACATAGCAAGTTCTAGGCCAAGCAGGACCTAGAGAAACAAGGCCCATGTTAGGCCCTCAGGGAGGATTAGGAGGTGTTTCTGGAAGAAGAGGAGACAAATGGTCTAAAGCAGATAAACGACTGATTTCCTACAGAAAAAAGAGAGATGCAGACAGAAAGATGCAGCGCATCATTGCTGGCTTTCATTTCAGGTTCACCTATAGCTGAGGCTCCACTTCCTTTTTCAGACTCTGAAAGATTTCCCTGAATCTATCAGGGAACTTACCTTTGAGCTGACTGTCAGCTGTCCTGGAAGTCCCCTGGGAGGCAGAATCAGTTCCCACTCTCAGTGCTGGAAATACTGACTGCTCCCCACTTCCCTGCCTGCTCTGCAGTGTGGATACAGATGGGCAGCCAGGCTCTGCCAAGGAGCTGGCATTGTTCCAGAGTCTTGAGGACCACAGGAGTAACTGTGTGGGATAATCCAATCCAACGGTGCTGATACCAACAGCTCCCAGTATCACAAGAGAAAAGGACAGAAAGGTGACCATCAGTGTGGCCCGCAGGCCTCATGCACCATTCTTTGATATTTGACCCTTTGGGACAGCTATGGAGTCTTCAGTCTGAATCTGGACTTCCTGACAATCCTGCTTCTTATTCTATATAGATTCAGTGTTCTGTTTGAGCCTAAATTAACCAGAGTTCATTTGTGTGCTTGAACTAGACACTCTGGCTGGTAACAGCACTGCTCTAGCTTAGCTCTTGAATGTCCCCACAAAGATCTATGTGCTAAGTCTTGCTCACCATCTTGAAGCTCTGGAGATGGGGTAAACATTAAGTGAGGTCTTAGGTCATTGAGGTCATGCTCTGAGACTGCTCCTTCCTTTTCCTTCCCTTTCTCCTTCCTGGCAACACCATGGATATTCTAGCTACTCTTAGCCATTAAACAAAAAGATCTTTGTCTTGGCCTTCAACAGACCGCCAACTGATTGCCAAGCCCTCTCCCTGGTCACCTCTACACTTCTCATATTCAGTCCCAAGGAGGAGGGCACAAACGATGTCACTATTCTCCCTGCTACATTTCCTTAGCCAGCTGCAAGTCCTCAAGCCTCAAGTTTGAGAAAGAAGAAATCTGAGCAAAGACACAATGCTCGTGGACCTTACTGTCTTGACAGTGACTGTCCTCTGGCGTGCTCTAGCTCATATTGCAGATAGAGTTCATGGACACCAGAGGGCAGCAAAGGCTCGTTTCTTTGCCAGAAGACTCTACTAGCTGTTTGTCATGGCCACATTTCCTTAGGCTAGAGTAAAATATACTTTCTCTCACTTCAAAACAAAACAAAGAAAATAAGCACCTAAGCCACAAACATGCCAACTTCAGTTAAAATCCATCTTCCTCTAGCCTAGACTCAGACACTTTTTTCCAATGGTTTCTTGTATAGCAAATTGCCATTTAAAGACCTTCATTAATAATATAATGTTGTGGATATGCTAAGCCAGAAACAGATAGGCATGCTTGTGTCTTTCCAAAATATATGAATTTATTGAATAAAATAGATAGATGCCTGTTGGCAAATCCGTGCTCTTTAATTTTGATCTTGATGTCTAATATTAACTCTCAAATCACACATTACACAATTCAGTGTGTGTGTGTGTGTGTGTGTGTGTGTGTGTGTGTGTGTGTGTGTGTGTGTATGTTTTACAGGATGACTACAAAAAGGTTAAAGAGTCCAGAGTACAAGGCATTCAGTGGTCTTGCTGGAGGCAGAAGCAAAGGATTGGCATGGGTACAGAGAATCACTGCAAGGGTAGATGTTTATAAACCCAGTTGCACAGCTTCTGGAGGCTTAAAGAGCCAGGTGGCAGGGTTTCAAGGGTGAACCCAGTCTCAGTGTCGGCTCAGTTGCAAAGGCACAGAATAGCATAAGTAAGGTGCAGAATCAGAGACAGACAGATTGACAGAGTCATAGTGGGTGACAGCAAGCAGTGGGGTCTGAGCTGGCTGAACTCTGAGATAGCTGAGAGTTATCTGCTTGTCCCTCCTGCATATGCACATTAGGTGGTCAGACTTAATGGGGGCATCATCAGTGTGCTGTGTTTTCTTCTTGGGCTCCAGGTGAGGGTGTTGTACCCTTCATTGGTCTGATGTTTTGATAATGTCTCTTCTGACACTGTTTTAATGTTCCCAGGCACTCATATGTCCTCATCTACTTTTGTAAGTTTATGGATGGTAGTTTTTTATTTTGGGGAATAAATTTTTGATCTGTGCCTCAGGGTTGGTGGTGGACAGGGACTTGTGTCTATGTGCATGAGGTGCAGTATCATTCTGCATCTGAACTCAAGCTGGAGCCAAATGCTGCTTTGTAAAAGGAGTCACCCAGGGCAAGGCACAGCCTGAGAGCCACTGTTTCATGCAATATGGGGAATGGACCAGGCTGTAGTCTGATCACCACAATACTAATGTGTAGTAATATTCTAGTATTAATTTTTTCAGACTAATTATTAGTGTTGTTGTAATAAAATTCATTGGTTATTCTAAATACAAGTTAAAAACTGTATAGTGGTACTAAATGTGATACTACTTTATTACCACAACATCCCTAACAAGTTAATTCAACTTATCATCAACACTCCATTTAGGAGATCTGGGGAAAGCATAGAGTGGCTGGTTAAATTTCAATTTCAATATGCAACAAATAATAGTTTAATGTATAGCTTATGTAACATTCGGAACACACTATGTGGAACTTAAATACATTTACACTAAAAATTTTTCACCACAACTCAAATTTAGCTGGGCTAAACTGGACAAGCAGACCAGTATTTTCTGTAGAAGGAAACTGATCGTCTGGGGGAAAAAAAAACAAGTAACTTAACCTAAGTGGCAGCTGGGAAGCAGCTTCCTGAGCTCCAAACCCCAGATGCCTGGAAACACCCTCCCTCTCTATCGTGCCGCCAGCTCCTTGCTGTCCTGGGAGTTCCTATCAGTCAGCTGTTCCCATGGCAGGTAAAATAACCCTGCCACGGTTCCCAGCTTAGTAGAAAAACAATTCTTCCTGGCCGAGGACTCACCGAGTGGTATACTCCCGTAACGCTTTCCTCCTTGCTAGCTTCTGTTTATTCAGAAACACAGTAGAAACCTCCTTCAACATTCATTTTTATTTTCTACACTGATAATTCATGTTTCCATAACTTCACTTCAGGCTAACTCTAGTAAACTGAGATTTAAACACAATAGTCCTTAATGACTTGGTCCCGTGGCTTAAATGATGTGAGACTCAATAAAGTAATTTAAAGAGAACATAAAGAGAAAACAAAATAAAACTGTTGTGTTTCAGCGCTGTAAGGGTATTGGATACGTAGCAGACTTTATAGTTGTATCAGCCAACTTGGACTTTGTTAAAGGATTTAGTGCACTAAGGAGGGACTGTAGGAGGGTAGTCTGCCCTTCTCCCTAGGTTAAAGTTAGTCCCCAGGGTGGAGGTTCTCAACCTGTGGGTTGCAACACCTTAGAGGGTGGGGTTATACAGTTATAGGGGCCACATATCAAACATCCTATATATCAAATATTTATATTATGATTCAGAACAGTAACAAAATTACAGTTATGAAGTGGCAATAAAATAATCTTATGGTTGGGGGTCACCACAACTTGAGGAACTGTATTAAAGGGTTGAGACATTAGGAAGGTTGAGAATCAGTGCCATAGCAAGGGAAAAAAATGACAGTGAGGGAACATTGAAAATGTTGTATACAAGTAAAACAGCGTCTGTCGATGTGAGTTACTGCTACGGCTTTTACTAACACCTGGGAACATGCTGTAATATCTGGAAGGATCTTCCTACCTGACAACCCATAAATAGTGCAGAATGGAGAGTTGGGTCCCAGAGATAAAAAGATAAGACTGGGAGAAGATGGAGAGAGTCTACTTGTTCATTCAGCAATCACACCATGAGTAAATACTATCTACCAGTTTTGAAAGTCTGAGGATTCTAATATGATGTGATAATTCGATGAGAGAGAGAGTGCATACTACACAGGGAAATAAGTAAATCTAAGGCAGTCTAGGAAGCCAAAATCAGTCAGAGAGATATTCCTACTGATGCTCACTGAGCTGGTAATTTTTG
The DNA here is from genome assembly GCF_903995425.1 of Onychomys torridus. Classification (NCBI taxonomy): domain Eukaryota; kingdom Metazoa; phylum Chordata; class Mammalia; order Rodentia; family Cricetidae; genus Onychomys; species Onychomys torridus. The sequence goes on from NC_050453.1 coordinate 33,225,956, forward strand.
ACCAGGCTAAAATGGTACCTCCAGGTAGAAGAGACGCTTAAACACACCAGTACAGGTACAAGACACCGCAGAGTGTGTGGAGGAAGTGGAAAGGACTCATTAGCCCTCTCTTGGAAACCCAAGACTGAGCAAGCTACAGTTCCAGTCATAATGGAGCATCATCTGTGGCACCCTGCAGAAGGAAGACCAAAGGGAAAAGCTCTTCCATCTCCAGCAGACAAGAAGGTGGTACCACAAGGGACTTGGTAACTCAGAGAAAAGAGATCTGTGTATGCTGACCACGGAAGACGATGTTTCATGTTACATTCTAATTAACTTCAGTGGCATTGTTGCATGAAGAGTTCTAGCCAATCTATGGACCTTCACATGGTCTTTATAACTGCCCTATCACACAGGTCTCACTATCCGTGTTATGTATGAGGAAACTGATTACAAAGCGATTGAACGATTTTTCTCAAGAAGCCATATCCAGTAACAAGAAACACAAGAATCAACATTTTTGTCACGAATTGTTTTATCCTCCCTTCCTTCCTGCCTCTTTAATCAAAACAAACCTTTTATCTCATTTTTTTTTATTAAATCAATACCCTGAATTCCATACTTATGCAAAGCTTTTCTAAGCCTCCTCCATAGCACAAGATATGGAGTCTTTGATCTACAAGGCACTCAGTGGCCCCTTGACAATAGGTAATGACAATCAGTTATCAACCTGAGTGGACACCTGCATCTACAGCATAAAGGAGTTACAGTCATCTAGACCCATAAGGAAGAGCTCTGGGAAAGACTGGACATTGATCCAGGTCTGGAAGAAATTGGCAGCCTTTAATTGATGGAAACATGGATTAGGAAAGAAAACTATTTCATGCATGGTAGAGATAGGCCTGGTCACCTTTCTCCCATGTCTTCAGCTTTAAATCAGGTACGTGTCACTGAATGACAGGATATGCTCTGAGAACTTTATTATTGGGTAATTCTCTTGTGCAAATATCACACATTGTACTTTCTTAAATCTTGATGATACAGAGCACCAATTGACACAGCCTCTTGATGCAGTCAAGAGAAGTGATAAACATGGGATATACAAGGCTGCTGCCATTGTAACATGTACATTGTTTCCTAATAAACCTTACTTTATAGGTAGGTGTAAATTCTAAAATTACAATAAAAGTATAGTATAGTAAATATATAATCCAGTAACAAGATTTGGCATCACTGTGGAGTACTATATACTATACATAATTACATTGCAATACTTTTACCAGTCAGCACAATGAGTTATTTAAACTACAGTTATCAAAGACACATGACCAATGTACTTCAGCTCTGACATTATGATAGCTACTATTAAAGGATATTTTCAGCACCACTATAATCTTATGGGACAATTGTGGTATGTGTGATCCATCATTGCCCAAAACATTGACACATGGTATATGGCAACACCATTATGGCAAACATCATTTATACAGTGTTTAGTCCATTTGTGCCACTAAAGCAAAAATATCAAAGACTAGGAAATTTACAGACAATAGAAATTTATTTACCTTTTGGGGGACTTACAAGGACCCAAGATACAGACACTAGCAGATGTGATGGCTGCTGTCTTCACAAAGAAGAAAAGAAGAACAGAACAAATTTACTCCCACAAATCCTGGTCTAGGATCTCTAGTCTGATCTGTGAGAACTCCAAACTCATGGCATGATCCCCCTCCCACCCAGTACTAAGAAGGTTTATCTCACATAATGAAGTAAGATTGGACACACTCAAGGTGGTATGGTAATAAATGTGCCTACTTCTTAACATTTTCACATTGGTGACTAAATCTAAACATAGTAATTTGAGGAAACAGATTCTGACTCTGGCTTACTTCTATTTTGTGCTACACATATGTTTTCAATGTCTGCCATTAACAAGGCTTTTGGGGAGGCACAACATGAATGGGCTGAAGTTCCTATACTCACTTGGAGAGGATGAGCATACACAAGTATCAAGAATGAAAGGGATGAATTGGAAACATCCATGAACAGTGGATACAGTGCTCCTGGCAGCTAGTAGACAAACGCAAACAGTGAGAATCTTTGACAGCTTTCTGGAAGCTATAGTGTTGTTTCCAGGCTTCCTGGGATGAGATTTTTCAAGGATCAAGATGGATTCCAGGCCATTCCAGGCAGTGAGAACCAAGGATAAAAAAGACTAGTTTTGGGAAAGTTCAAGATCCAGCCAAGAGTGGGGAGTTAGGTTTTATTAAAACACTGAGATAGAAAGAAAAGGGTTGAAAATGGAGTTTGTAACATGGATGATGGTAATTGTCCTGTGGAAAGACTACAGAACTTTGGGTTCTAGAAGACTGATTCCACCACTGACTTCCTAGGGTGCTTTGGATAATTAACTTAACCATGAGCCCCAGTTGTCTCTGCCAAAACATAAGATCACACAGTCGATCATTGGGTATACAGAAAGTGGTGCCCCTTCAGTCAGATGCCCAAATATTTATTCAACGGTTTTGAAAGAAGGGGAAAAAATGAGCACTACCTCAGGTGGCAATTCCCAGGCTTTCTTACACTAGTTCAAGCAAGGTCAGTATCCTCCCAACTGAACCTTACCCTGCAGTCAATCTAGTAATCTGAGTGTACCCCTTTCTTTGTACTTGGCACAGACCCTTCAACATGGACTTACGTTATATTTCATTACTAACCATGTCTTGTTTCATCTGTATGCTGTGACACTGAATTTCTGGCTGCTGGCCCCTTGAATTAGCTTAGCATACAATGATTACAAGGATTACGTGCTCAGACCATCCTGTTAAAATTACTGTATTACCATTGACACTGGAGCCATGGAGGCTGAGTAGCCGTAATTTGGGAAGACTATTTCATAATCCAAGCAAGGGTTTAGGGTTCTAAGATAAAAGAATGGCTCTGGGAACAGGGAAGAAAGGATAGATTCTTAAAGTGTACATGGAAACAGGATCCCCGTGCTATGCAAGAAGGAACAGAGGGACTGGACTCTGCCTCTTGGAAGGTGATAAGGCCATTAACACACTAACTGGTGAAGAGGAGAGGAGCAGGTTTGAAAGGGAAGCCGGTTGTTCCATCTGGGTCACATTCAGTTTGAAGGGCCAGTAACAGTGCAACTAGGCAGAAAAAGACACCAGGTGCTTTATAATTTCAATCTATTCAAGAGAGAATGAGTACACATGCAGCCTTGGTGTCCCCAGTGACTCTATGAACTGGTCTTCAGGAGGCCAAGTCTGGGCACTGTGAACAAACTGAAGTATGATTAGAAGATGGAAAAATGAGGGGACTGGGGAGGAAAAGAGGCCTGGGATTATTCAGAGGTCCGGTTTGCCTGTCAGGCTGACAGTCGGGAAACTTCAGACACCACTAATAAAGTCAAAATTGCCTACAGAGACAGTATGTGTGTTCCTAAAGACACCTCAAGGAGAATGTTAAAGACAGTAAATGAACTGTGCTCACTTGGGAGCAAATGATTTATAACCCTGAATTTGGCATTTCTCTCTCAGCCCTACACCTAAAACATGCCCCTTATAAATCCGTATCACTTGGGTATGTCCTTTAACAAACTCCTATACTGTTTCATACTGGCTCAAACCTGAAATCCTTTTATTTATTTGTTTGTTTGCTTATTTACTTACTTATTTTAGTGGTGAAGCCAAGATCCTGCTTTTGCCTGGATGGAGACTCCTGAAGAGGAAGGGAATACTTCAGGCTGCAGATGCTTGGAGCATCTATCCCTGCTGTGGCTGATGAAATCAGGAGCTAGTCCCCCACTATACCCTATCGTTAAATCAGTCTATGAATCCCTAAAGTTCCCACGCTCTTTGACTTTTACTTATTTGAGTATGGTAAGCAGAATACTTAAAAGACAAAAGACACCCACATCCTAACCCTGCAACTTATGAATGCTCTGTTACATCCCCCTGACTATTGGGAACAAGACCCCAAAGAGAAACATCCTCAAAAGATCCACATTCACTACCGAGCACAGGTACCACATCCAGTAGCTGTGGGGAAGATCAACCATGCCTTTCCCTGGGCATCAGAGCACCTCACACTGTGTCTGACACTTAGTACAACATAATATCTGAGAAATGAAGGAGGGAGTAAACTCTGTGGGCTTTCATTTTTTATTGCCATACATGAAATATTTTGTAGAATTTTTCTAAGAACCTCTAACCCTCCTTATATTTTTCCTGAAGAAGAAACCTTCTCATTTAAGAAGGTTGTTGCCAGGGAACCTAACATGCAGCATTGAGAAAGAACAGCCATGCAATGTTTCAGTGATCTATATTTACCCCAACAGGCACTAATGTGCCCGTGTGTGTGTGTGTGTGTGTGTGTGTGTGTGTGTGTGTGTCTGTCTGTCTGTCTGTCTGTCTGTTTGTGTAGCTTTGCAAGGTTGAGTTGCAGAATTCAAGGCTGCTTTGTTAGCTGAATCTGGTGGCTCATGGATTTTTTTTCTTAAATTTTGGTGTTGAATGTAAATAACTTTTACAAACCCTTTCGATTTCTCTGCAGCAAATGTGGATTCTGTACTTGCTAACCTAATTGTGAGGAATATTAAATAGCCTTATAGGCTCAGAGGGGTCATGACGGAAAATGTCAGCAAAGATGAGAAAGCAGTACAAGGAAGAAAGCCTTGGGTTTCGCTGTGTCTTGATTTCTTCCTCTTGCTGTCCTCAGCTTGTTAGAAGAATCAGCTTGGTGTTTCCATTCCCTAGCAAGTCCTTTGAAAATGCCTGCACATGGAAAGCAAGATCCTATTGAAATGGATGCACTAGAGTGAAGAGACTATGGAGTTGGAATCCACTGCAGGAATCAGGCCTACACTGCATGCACACATAACTGTGGTAGTGTGAGGAGTTTGCCAGGAATAGGCAGTGAGACAAGAGGTAGGAGGGAAAAAAGATCATGTCCCCACATGCCAAATGCAGCCATCTACAGAATGTGGCCAAACCACAGACATCTGCCTTTGTTATCTCCGCCAAAGATCATCAGGGCAGAGAAGACGAAGTAGTGAGGGAGGGGAGGAGGGGACTAAGGAAGAACAAAGGGAGATCAAAGAGAGGAGAGCATAGGAACTTAATACATCCAGCCAAGAGACAACTTGGCAGTCAACCCGATCTGAAGACCCCATGCATCCTGAGGGGTGTCTTCTGGTGGCTTCAACAAATACCTAATTACCTACTTTCACTTACTATAAGTCCTCACTTGTCCAGGTGTTCTAGGTGTCCAATTCTTTGTTTGATGTAGGAAAGAACCCAAACCTCTAGACAGCCAACCCTTCACTCAGGCCTTCATTACTTCTGTGGAAGCTGGTCTGGGATTTGAACACACACATGGCTGCTATACCTGGCTGAGAATCAGGATGCAAGAATCAGGAACTATTTATTCCCCCATGTCCAGACACTCCTTGCCAGCCAAGGGAAATCCTCAATCACATTTAGCATGGGTGAGTCCCCAACCAGCCCTGTTTTCTATATTATGAGTCAGGAAGTATAGGAAAGGGGCCCAAAACACAAGGCAACCCAATCTCATACAGCTAAACAGAGAGATTCCCCCACCCCACCCCAGCCGCTATAATATCGGGAACCAGGGCAGGAATTTATACTGCTAAGCCAAGAGACAGGACTCTGAGATTCTAAGGAGGACTTGGTGTGGCCAAATCTCAAGGACTCGTCATGGCCTCAGGTCAATGGACAGAGGTCTTCACTCATCATGTCTGGACATATCCCCTGCCCCTGAACAGAATGGGAACACATCTCTACCCCTGCCTGGGATAGAACTCTGAGTCAGGCCCTCCTACTACTCATCTGTAAGCTAGCCCCTAAATCTTATATCTCAGTCCCTTTTTTGACTCATTGAGTCCCTTTTATCAGGCCTTGCTTTTCGTGACAGATAGCTACCACTTGGGAGACCACTCACAGACATTGTTCTATGTTTTATTTAGCAAATGTGTCCACAGGAACTGAGACTTAGGAAGGATTTAAATGTCATGGTTACCAAGTCCTGGTAGACACCCATCAAATGTATCTGGGCATGTTTGACTCCCAAGAAAGACCATGGAACTGTGGCCATTTCTTTTCTTGTATGAACACACAACACTTGGTGAGTGTTTACTCACTCCCTTGAGATTCCCCTTCTCTTTTCACAGCCTTTTGCCTCCTTCTCAACCGCTATATGCAGGAAACCAAGGAGCAAATACACTCTTCTGAAGAATGACAATTTCACAGAAACCCAGGATATCAGCAGAGGCGCGCGCGGGGGGGGGGGGGGGGGGAATTACAGAGCACCTATACTCACCCAACCTTCTACAGGCTTGAAGGAAGAGAAATGTGCTCTTCTCAATCAGTTTAGACAGGGGAGAAAATGAAAGGAAGGGAAAACATTGCCAAGCCATGAATGAACATACATAAATTCTACTTCATGGACTACATGACCACACATTCCAATACCTGCACTCAATTCTGAGCCTCCAAATTAATGTCCCTGAAGTCCTGTATTCCAACCTTACCCTGGGGAACCAGGAGATCTCCCACTCCAGGTCCCCAAAGTACTCCATTGCCTCCACCTTTAGGGTGTCTCCTCTCAAAGAAATGATGGGGCAATTTGTGGCCTTTTCTGTCCACCAGCCTTTCTACTCAAAGGTATTAAAAGGAAATTAGACAGTTTCACTGAAAACCCTGATCAATAAGTACAGGTCTCAGCGGGATAATGTGTTTTATTCTGCATCAAGCCTTGACCTCCATAGCAAAACAGAGGGTAAATGAACAGGAGGTCAACACTAGCAATGATAATTTCATAGCGTACTTACAGGTCCCTCACTCTTTCTGCCTCTATATGACAATAAGCAATGGTCTCTCTCAGACTGAGGGCTTAATTGGGACTATAGGAAACAGATAAGGACATGAGAATGCAATCATTTCACATACTGTATTTTTAAAGGGTCAAAATAAAATCCCCCAATTAGGCTCAACTAGCTACTGTAATTCAGGGGGACCATGAGCCTCCCATCATTTTTCTTAGAGACTGAAGGAGGCGATATGAAAACATATTAAGTAACTCCAAACTCCATGGCCAATTGGCATCAGACATTTGTAGAACATTACAGAAGCTGCTTAGTGACTTGGGCAAGAATTTAGAGCACTTGGCCAGTCTATTACAGTCAAGACATGACAAGGAAAAGGACCAAAGGATAAGAGACACCATGAAATCCTAGCTCCAGTGGAGTGATTTAGGGAGGAGCCATCCCGACAAGTCCTTCCAGGGCATACTTTCTCTGTGGACAAAAGGGACATTTCAAGAAGGAATACCCCAATTTAAAGAAAGCCATGCCTGGGCCCCCATCTAGACCCTACCCTAACTACCAAGGCAACCACTGGAAAGCAAGATGCCCCATAGGTCCAAAAGACCCCAGACCATCTCCTCCTGGAGAATATTGATGAGTCCTGCAGCCATCCCTAAAGGCTCCCATGATACCAGCCCAACTGAGAAGCTCCATATAACCTTACAGGTGACACAACCTTGCATTCTTAATTCTCCAGGATTCCCTTCTCTCCAGGGCCTAGATCAAATCACACAGCTATCTTTAGGATCTCATCAGCCCAGCTACTAAGAAGATATTTCACTAAGCCTCTTGTGTGCTTATGGGAGACCCTTTCTTCTATCACTCTTTCCTTACAGTACCAGAGACATCAAACTTTCTATTGGGAAGGGAAACCCTTTCCTGTTGCCAGGTAGATTTTATCCAGTTTATCCGGGAGAAAGCCTGTTTACCTATAATAGAGACTAATATAGACCCTGTGATTTAGATAGATGGGGAAATGGTGGACTGAGCTAAACTGTGGCACTGGTTATAATACTTGAATGACCTCACGTATTTTCCCCACCAGAAACCATGCTTGTTTGATCCTAAAACAATAGAGAGACCCAAACCCATTATTCTGGCCCTTCAAAGACAGGGACTCTTGAGAAAATGTTCCAGCTCCTATAACTCATTTATCCTGGGAGTTCAGAAAGGACCTAGTAAATGGAGATTGGTACAATACTTCCAACTAACCAGTAAAGCTATGTTTCCCCTTCATCCCTTGGTATCCAATATTTATACAATCTTCTGAGACAACTTACTATCCCATCCCAGACATAAAAGATGACTTCTTTTGTAGCCATTATCCCCCAATAATCAACCCCTCTTTGCCTTTGAAGATCCAACTTATGAGGCCAGACAAGTCACTTGGACTGTTTCATCCCAAGGATTTAGAGATTGCCCCCATTTATTTGGACTGGCCTTGGCCCAGGTTCTCATTGGCTGGTGAAGCTTACACACCACTGTCCTCCAATATGTAGAAGATTTATGGGTGGGTGAATAGAAAAGGAAGTCTCCCAGGGAACTAAATCCCTTCTTAACTTCTAACCATAAGGGGATGGATATAAGGTGTCTTTTGAAAAAAGCAATGGTGCCAACCTCAAGTCACATGTCTAGAGATGGTATTAGACCAAGGAAAATACAGCCTGATTGCTAAATGTGTCCAGCCTATTCTGACCTACTCTCTCTTTCTCTCAGACTGTGAAGCAATTGAGGGCCCTTCTCAGGGTAAGGGGCTTCTATAGGATTTGTACTCATGGATTTGCAAAGCCCGTTATCCACTGCGAAGCTCTTCAGAGAAGCTCGGGTATGCTCTTTGCCTTCTCCGGTATGGGTTCCCAACTCCTGTCACTCTTTCCAACAACTCAAGGAGCTGCTCACTTAGGCCCCTGCTTTGAAATCGCCTTCTCAGCCCCGATTTTCCCTGCATGTGATTGAAGGAGAGCGCTTTGAGGGTCCTGACCTAACTGCTGGGACCTGTACCTCAGCCAGTGGGACACACTTTAGTAAAGAACAAGACTCTCCAGGATGCTTAAAGGCAATCACGACTGTAGGACTCCTGGTTACACTAGGTGATGTGCAGAACTCCAACAATTATATAATTTGAGTTATGTATATCCAATGTAACTCAGCAACTACATTTTAATCCTAGGAAAAATCTAAGTTAAGATACTTGCTCAGCACCTAAAGGTCCCTGAAGCACCCCCTACTTCTCAGTTCTCTACTTCTACTTCTGGGATCAAGATAATTGGTATTCAAGTCTAGCCTTGTCCAAAAGATTTTTGTAAAATAAAGAATCAATTTATAGTGTAAAAGTAATTCCAAGGAGGCAAATTTGAATTTTGAATTTTCTTAATATGTTAGCATTTCTTAGAACATGATTCAGCCACTAATTACTAGGTTGGGTTTTTTTGTTTTGTTTTGTTTTTCAGTTTTTCAATTTTTCAGTTTTTCCCATATCTACCTTTCAAAGACATGAGTACATTATTCCTATTTCTAAATTAACATTTTGTTTTTACAATCATATAATGAGTGAATCGATGTAGTTAAGTCTCCTGTTCTCTTTGGAAAATATCATCCAAGACAATCATATCTTTAAGAAAATGTGTCCTTTTCCTTAAATAATAACCATAAGGTTGAGTTTTCAATTTGAAAGTACTAAAGTTTCTTCCAAAAAGACCTTAAAAACCTTTGCTGCCCATTCTTTAAAATGTTGCTGGGCAGTGGCCTGTGCTTTGAGCTCACTGGGCAGCTTTTAGTAACATTGCTTAAAAGGGGAGCTCCTGCCCAGGAAAGAAACAATGCTTCTTGTGTCTTCTCTGGGCCTCAGCTAAAGGAGCACATTCATCTGCCTAGAGGAGTTGGCCTCCTATTTGGAATTGCCTACCCAGCCCCGGTTTTCCCTGATTGACTGAAAGGAAGGGGATTACTTTGAGGGTCCTAAACATATAGCTTTAGATATAGATAGATGATAGAAGATAGATAGATAGATAGATAGATAGATAGATAGATAGATAGATGATGGACGGATGGATGGATGAATGGATGGATGGGTGGGTGGATGGATGGATGGATGGATGGATAGATAGATAGATAGATAGATAGATAGATAGATAGATAGATAGGTAGATAGATAGATAATGGATAGGTAGCTGATAGATGATAGATTGATGGGTAGATACATAGATACATAGATAGATAGATAGATAGATAGATAGATAGATAGATAGATGATAAATAGATATAGATGATAGATAGATGATAGATAGATAGATGTAAAGATAGATTGATAGATATATACATTTTGTGGCAATATTAAGTAAATACATAACTGGTTCTGGTAATGTGTCATTTCTCCACATTTAATTTATTCCATATGAGACTTGTTTTGTTGAATTCTACTTAGGTTTGTTTGTTTTTTAATCTCTTCTCACTATTTCCAAGGTTGCCAATCAATTCAATATCATCTTTTGAATCATATTTTCTTCATTTCAATCATATGCTAGATTCTCACATATACTAAGTTTCACTCTGTCTCTCCCATCTACATACTCCATCTGGAACCATCCTTGCTCATGTGTGGCTTTATAATACAAATTAACATTCCACTGTATACAGTTTTCCTACCTCTTGCTTCTATTTCAATCTTCTTGACTTTGGTTCCTATGTCTCCCATCATGAAATTTTATACAACCCAAGAAAACACTTAACTCAGAACATAAAAAGAAAAGTTTAAATCACTTTGTCAGTGTACTTGGAAATACATTAAACAAAAATTGATTTGGGGAAATTTTGCTTAAAATAAATTTGTTTAAAACCAAATTTTCTACACAGGAACATGGTATGTCCCCCAGCCTAAAAAGAAAAACAAACATTTTGAAAGTTTATAGTCTTCATATAGGTCCAGCTAAGCTCAAGGAAATAAACAATTTTTTACCTCCAGAAAACTTTGATTTCTGCCAGCATCCTATAACATTGAGTATTACCTCACCCCACCCCCCACAATTAATCTGAGCAGGTACAAAGTATCTCTGTGACTTTTAGATGCTCTTCTTTGCTGTTGAGTAATGAATATTGCCAAGCATGTTTACCCAGATACTTGCATTCCTTTCCTTGTGAATGTACCTTTTGCATATTTTCTTTGTTAAGAGTATCCCACCACAGCTGAGGATGAGTGATTAAGAATGCTTGTTGCACAATCTTAAGGGCCAGAGTTTGGATTCCAGCGTCCACATAGCAACCCAGCTATTCCACAAACATATAATTTACCTCCAAGGAATCAGACTCCCTTTTCTGGCTTCTTTGTGCATACTCACATGTGTGCACGCATGCATAAACACCCATGGGTGCACATATACTCACATAGACATGCACACATAAATAAATACAATAAATATTGAAAAAATAATCATACAGTTTTGGTATGGTGGCACACACCTTTAATCCCGGCACTTGGGAGCAGAGACAGGTGAATGGATCTCTGTGAGTCTGAGGCCAGTCTGGTGGAATTTTCAGGTCACCTAGGGCTTCACAGTGAGATTCTGTCCAACACAAAAAGAGTAACATTTTACTATAGACATATTTTGCTTCATATATTATTTGTATCTTAATTTTATTTGTTTTCTGATATGCAGATTTTAATTTTTTCCATACTTTCAAATTTGATCATTGTGGTTTCTTCAATGATCTTTATACTTAGACAGGCTACCAATTCAAACATCATATAATATTTGAATGTACTTCCTTCTACTGATTTGTGTTCTTCTATTTGTTTTATATCTCACATTCAATCTTAATTCCCTAATCCCCGTGGGATTTGTGTTGGTTTATTGTCTAAAGAGTTGGATTTGTTTCTGATGTTAAAGGTTGTCTGATTTGTCTCTCTGTTGAACCCTGGCCACCCATTTGGAGTTGTTTCTATGCCAAAATCATTTGGTTTACTAAGCAACTTCTTGGCACATCCTGTTCAGTAGAATCACAGAATGTTCTCATTCTGAAAGAACTTTAAGTAATTACAGTTAAAGATCTCTTACCAGTTGCTATAGTTCAGATCCAGAATGTCCTTTAAAGGCCCATGTGATAAGGCTTGTTCAACAGCTTGGCACTATTGGGAGAAGTAAAATCTTTAAGAGGTAAGATCTAAGGAGAAATTTTAGGCCCATGAAAATATGCTCTCAAGGATGCTGCACTCTTCCCCTCTCTCTTTTGTGCCAAGACAGGTGAACAATTTGTTTATTCCACACACACCTGCTGTGATATGCTGCCTCATCACACACCCAAAGCTACATGGTCAGTCAGTTGGTTATGGGCTGAAATCTCCAAGACTAAAACTGTTCTTTTTATAAGTCAGCACACTAGTGTACCAGACAAAACACATTTTAGTTTAAAGGATAATAAATACCTCAATCTGCTAATGATGTTTGTGAGTCTGCAAAAGTCTAAAGAGAGTTAAACATGCTCTTTTACACAGCACCATTGTAAAAGTGTGTTGTTACAATCCATGTAGATGGATCAATTCCCCAAAAGCACGAAGTCACAAGTTTCACATTCTTACCAGAAAGTTGCTCAAGCTGAAAGAAATATGAAACTCTGATAATTCCAAAGTGTTTGGCATACTGATGCAAGATTTCTAGCCCCATGCTGGCCATGTCTAAGGAGCAGGGGAAATGGCTCCCAGAATTGATTGTGGTATAAAGCACTCTGATGTCCTTGCTCCGTTACCAGTGGTTTGACTTCAACTAAACCATTTTCTGAGTTTTAGTTAGCTTTCTTACACAGTGAGTAATTTAATAGGACTTTTGTAAGAAGTAAGAGAGGAAATCTGTATAAATATACTGTGGAAGCTATGAAACACTATTCAAATATTGATTAGCAATTAATTAGGTGTGTGTGTGTGTGTGTGTGTGTGTGTGTGTAACATAATATTCTACTTCCCTTGTTCAGAAGGAGACTTTACCAGCTGTCCTTGCCTAGAAAAACACTATCAAGACCCTCTCTCTCTCTCTTCCCCCCCTCAATTAAATCCATTAAAAAAAAGAATTGAGCATTGACCGGAAGAGGGAAGAGGAACAACACTATTTGAGTCACCATGTATCATATGCTGAAAAGTTATGATACTTAATAGAAATGAGTGAGGATGGGCCCTGTCACTTTTTTATCATAATCTTCTGCTTATACTATCATCATGAAGTCTGTGATAAAACAGCTTTCAGCAGAGACCAGCAAAGTGTGGAAGTGTTAACTGCATTTCTACCCTTGGGCAGAGTTAAGCCAGGGGGTGGGGGAGGATATTGCATGTAATTGAGTGGAGTCAATGAGAGCCTTGCACAATGATTCAAAGGTTTCACTGACTCGAAGATCTGTTTGTGCAATCTATCAGATGTTCCCACTCCTTAGATGACAAAAAAAAAAAAAATGTGTTTGTCTCTTTTTGTTCTCCTGGGATGGCTTTTCATCTCGCCTTCATTTCTGTCAGGCTTTATCCTTCTAACCTTTAAATCTAGACATCTCCACAGATCATTTTTTTAAACTGATGTGTAATAGTTGTATATATTTTCAGGGTATAGTGTGATAATTCAATAGATGCATATACTTCGTAATGATCAAATTGGGGTCATTAGCATTTCAATATTTTTAAACATTTAGTATTTGTGTTGAGAACTTTTAACCCCTTCTAATTCCAGATAGGGCATCCTAAGAAACAGGAAACTATCAATGAACATGAGCAACTCCTGAAAAATCTAGAACTTCACCAATAATTAACAAAACACACTTTTTCCTAATTTAGAACAAAAATGTAAATAGCAACAGCTAAGGATGCTTCATCATCCCTACACTGGTTGCTATACGTTGGATCTTAAGTATCTTCCAAATGACCACTTGTTAAAGGCTTGAACCCCATTTTGGTGCTCCTTGGAGCTGATGATAACTTTCAGAGTGGAGCTGGGGAAGCTGTTTGGGTTATTGGGAGTATGTTATCAAAGAGAATTGTGAGAACCGGTTTCTCTTGTCTCTTTGGCTCTTGCTTCCCAACCATGAAGTGAGTCATTTTGTTTTGCCAGGAGCTTTTCGGCATTGCCATCTGTCATCAAGAGGCCTGATACTAGTGGACCTGCCTGATCATGGAGTCAAACCTCCAAAACTATGAGCCAAAAATACATACCCTTTCTCTCTACAAGTTGGTTGTGTCAGGTATGTGTTACTGTAGCGGAAAGCTAGTATACACACCCAGCATTGCAAAGGGGCTAATTTACCTTCCTAATAGTTGCTCAAAGACTTGAGACTAAAATTTGGTTGATTCAGGCTTTAGTCCAAAATTCTCAACAAGTACTTAAGATCAAAGCTAACCTGACATTTCATGATGTCTCTACCCAGTTCATGATAAAGTCAAAAGTCAAAACACAGGCTGGAGAGATGGCTCAGAGGTTAAGAGCACTGACTGCTCTTCCAGAAGTCCTGAGTTCAATTCCCAGCAACCACATGGTGGCTCACAACCATCTGTAATGAGATCTGGTGCCCTCTTCTGGCCTGCAGTCATGTATACTGTATACATAATAATAATAAATAAATAAATCTTTAAAAAGAAAAAGAAAAGTGTTTTTTTAAAAAAGTCGAAACACAGTGTATAGATGGCAGTGAGGATGAATGATCAGAATGCACTCTTTAAAAGATTATTCTGGGTGTGTGCTGGAAGAAGAAGCAGGCACATCTAGGCAGTGGCATATTGTCACCAGCTTGTCAGAGTATCAGAAGGTCAATTTGTAAATCTTTCTGATGCCATGTTTAGGAACATTGAGTTGTCCAAGGTGTGCATATTGATACCAAGGAAACGTGCAAGAGCTACAAGTTAGGCCTTCCGCAACACCATCACCATGAGGTTTTTACCAGCACATTGCTGCGTAGTTTCCCCAGTGTCCTGGGCAAGGGGCACAATGGTTTGATCTAGGGTGACAACTGTGGGGTTAAAATTAGTGAATGGACTTACAAAGGTATTTGAAATTGGTACCGGTAGGTTCTGTTGACTGGGTATGAAGTCGGATGTTTAGGTAGATGGGAGAGATAAGGCTATCTCCCAAGTTTTGATGAGAAAATTAAATGTTTGAAGGTAGTATTTTGACTTTGAAACTGAAACAGTGAGGTGATCATGAAATCCACACTCCACAGCTTTCCGTCTTGGCTCAGTCTGCCCCTCCCAGCTCACCTGAACCACTGTTCTCTCCAGGGTAGCTACCTTTTCAGTTCTCTACTAGAAGACTCCTTGAGCCCCAGGGCCTTCCCACACAAAGTTCTTATCTCAGATCTCTGCACCGCTGGCTTTTCTCCCTCAGGTGCATGCTACTGGAAGCCTCAAACCTCCCAAAGCAAGTCTCCCACCTACTTCATCTTCTCCTACATCTGATCTGCATCCATCCTATCCCTTATCACAACTCACAATCGGTCTACTTCCTTTGTGGTCTATCTCTTTAATCAGTTGAAACTTTTTAAAAAATAACAATAGTCTCTGATTCCCTCACATCTAACATAATTCTCTGGAAAAATAAATATGCAAAAAAGTAGCTAGCAGGGGTCGGGACTCCATGGCCTCTGCAGTACCGATCTCTAAAGGCCCGTCATAAAAATCTGAGGAAAACAGGCAAGACTCCGCAAGTAGCTCCTGTTCAGAACAGAATGGTGACATAAGCAGAGGCAGGTCCAGGCTTGGCCCCTAGTCACACTGGGCTCTCTCCTGACCCCAAGTCTGACCCAGCTAAAGAATGGGGAAGTTCATTGTACAAGTGACAAGGGCATAAACATCTTGGGGGTGTATTATTACATTTCTATAGCAGTTACAGCTCACAGAAGATGGTTTACATTCTCTGTGAACTCTTAAACTGACCCAATAAAGAGAAGAGATTGCTCACTATTGTCTGGGTGGATATGAGGAAGTTGAAAGGTCAGAGCTTTGTTCAAGTTCATGGGCTTAACAAGTATAAAACTGAATTAAAGTCTTGGTCACCCGCCTCCAAGTTCACAGTTCTTTGCACTGTGTGGTTCCATTTAGTATGTAAACATGTGCCAGGCCTCCATCAGGGTCTGTTCTCAGCGCTGCAAGAACATAAAGCCCATCACAAATGACCCACTTAGCCTGTGTTTTTGTGCAAACAAATACAGATTTCAAAAGAAATATAAAGCATATTCCTTGACCTAACACAGACAAGTACACCCACAAAATGGTTTGAGCCTGCCCCAGCCCATCAAATGTGTAACTTGTAAGCCATGAAATTAGCCCTCCTCCTGGGTAAGGAACACAGTATGTCTGTTCTTGATTCCATCTTGCTTGAAGATGATGTTGCCCTTCAGGACTACAAGAGACAACACTGTCCAACAGCAAAATCTTCCAACAGAGCACAGTCGTCTTCCTCATAGACCACCGGGCCTTGTTCCCTTCCTTCTGTAAGTAAGAACCAAGCATTTTGTTCAGAGATCTTTAATAAACAATACACATACTTCCTGCTGAAATGAAACTTCTCTTTTAATCTGTTTATATCTTGTGCTTTTCATATCAAGTCCCAAGAAGACTGAAAACAAACTCATCTTTTTTAAAACATTGCCTTCAAGTGAAGCCTACAAACACTGTGAAGTGTAGCATTCTCAAATGGGTTTCTGAAACAGTTAACACAGGCTAGGAAGAAAGCTTACTTGGCAGAGTGTTCGCCTCACATGAACAAAGCCCTGGGTTCGATCCCCAGTGCTGCAAAAAACGGCTTGTTTCACATGACATTAATCCCAGCATTCAGAAGGTAGAGACAGGAGGATCACACATCCAAAGTCATCCTTGGATGTATATCAAGATTGATATAATAATAATAATAATAATAATAATAATAATAGTAATAATAAATCTGATTTTAAGTCTACCAAAGCAAAATACAGGCTCTGTTTATATAATCTAATATAAATCACTAAATCTTCAAGTATAAATAATTGTGTCAAAGGTGAAGATGTTCACAATCCCATGAGAAAATTCACTGATTACCAAAAACAAACAGCAAAAATGAAAAATAAAAAACTAAAAGGAACTATTCAGAACTGCCAATTACCTGGAGTGCTGACTGGAGCAGAGGTGACCCCCATCTCCTGCCCTTTGCCCAAGAAAACCCAGAGGAATTCCAGCCACTGTATCACTCCTGTCCCCAACAGGCTCCTTACTGCTCATTCCACACTGCAGATGTTTTTTTTCCCCTTGGGTGTTTCCCTTATTTCTAATCCTTTTCCTCTTTCTCGTCCCTTTTCCTCTCCCCCCTCTCATCTTTCCCATTCTTCATTTCTGCTCATTCCCTCCACTGCTTTCTGCCAAAACTTTTTATCTTTCCCAAGTTCCTCCTATGAAGCAGTCTGAGGTGTACTTAATGTCTCATCTGTGTCCTTCTCCGTGGTTGCTTTCTCCTTTGATCCACAATTCTTGGCTCTGATTCAGCACCAAAGGCTGAAATACAAAAGCACTAGCTTGGAAAGAAAACTAGAAAAGTCAATATTATTCGTTCATGCAGAGTATGCCCACCTGACCACTTAAATACCCAGCCTAGTTTCTTGAGTTTCCCTCATTAGTATCAGTAAACATTAGGAGAGCACAACAGATCATGTGGAACCAAGAAAAGAGATTACGTGATAAGAAGCTATGAGAACTACAAAGCCTGGGTCCTCCAGGGCTCAACAGTCTGTTCTAACTTAACAATCAGCACACAGCTTTGCATTTTCACTGATTGGCCTTGCTGGAGAAGATCTAAGCTATTTTCTGTTGGATGACACAATTCCATGTTACTAGACTTCTCAGGCACTCTGTTGGAATGGTAACTGGACAGAGATAATCCCTAAAACTAAGGTTGTTTGGGGGGAATAAAAGCAGACTTTGGAAGAGCAGACTGTGAGAACTTTGCGTCCAACACTATGGAATGAGTCTGAGTAGGAAGCCTAGCGTTGCTTGTGTTATCCCCACCCCTCCAACTGTCCGCCTTCGGCTGACATACCCAGCCAGCCTAGCAGGTTTTGTTAGTGGTGAAAGTAAAGTGCAGACACATACCCTATCTTTTTCACAAAGACTACTCAAAATCTGAACCTTCCTGATTTGGGTCATCTAAACTAAATAGACAAATACTCGGATATGGTAAAGAAAGGAAGAAAGGAAGGAAGGAAGGAAGGAAGGAAGGAAGGAAGGAAGGAAGGAAGGAAGGCAGGCTTTAAAAGGAAGGAAAGGCAAAGAATGGAAAGATAGAAAGGAGTAAAAAAGAAAAGAGCATTTAGCTAAAAGTTTGGTGAAACCTCATACCAGTGTTTCATGTACTTGGGTAAGCTGATTATTGGATGGATAGATAGATGAATTGGTAAATAATGTATATGAATAATTTAGCTTTGTATAAAGTTTCAATATCAAATAATTCAGGAACTCTGATGAAATAGTAAGTAAATCTAGCTGTATATAAGTCAATACTACTGACATTCCCTCTTAGACCCTTAAATAGAAGCATGTACTTCCGGTTGTCTATCCTCCAATAGAAATGTTTGTCTGTGAACCAGACACCTACCCTACCCTACCCAGTTACCTTTCTGCAAGGATACTGATCACAGAGACGGGCCTGTCATCCAACAGGGCAAAATTCACAAGTGTGCATGAGGCCTGCACCTTTGGTTTGGTTTTCAGAACCCAGGGTTTTTTTCTTCTCAACTAGGATGAGATGCAGATGAAGATGAGGTGCTTGCTGATGAGAACCGACTGCACACTTAGGTACACAAAAGTAGAACCTAACAAGAGAAAGATTAAATTCTGAGCTTTCGATCCACCAGTCAAATTTTTACAAAGAATTTGTATTGTGAAATAACTCTACCTGTTCAGGGGACTCTTGGGATGGAGAACAGCTGATGGATAGCAAATGTAAATACTCTGTTTACACAATTCTAATTGTTTATCCCTCTGTAAAAATAAGAAAATTTGTGCTCACAGTGCCTAAGTTCAGTAGTCAGGACCTAGGACAAACCCACACTCTGGCTCAGAACAGTAGCTAGATCCCAGGCATTTGTGAAGGATGCCTCAGCACTCAGAACACTGAGAGCAAATCTCAGAGATAAAGAGACTGCCTGTGCCAAATGACCTATTTCTTCTACCCAAGACTTTCAGAACACTGAAGTACCAGCGATGCAGCCAGAAAGCTACAAGTGTTTAACTTGCTATTGGCAATACAAGGACAACAGTCACCATGGATATGTGTCATTAAAAATGAATTCTTCTATTTAAGAGTCTTAACATTACCTGTCAAAACTAAGTACAGGACAAACTTAAGTACATTCTTAAACAAAAACCATTGTGTTTAAGAATCTGGAGCCTGCTTATCTTGGACCACACTCCCCTGCAGGGCAGGCAAGTAACTCCTTGGAGAAGACAAACTGGGGATCTGAACTCAGCATCAGAGCAACACTTGGTGGGGCTTGAGCCTCATGGTGTGTTTAGTGAAAACAGGAAGGCTTGGGAATTGCTTTGGAGAAAAGTATGCAATCTCATTTTTTTGTGAGGTACTTGCTCCAGGCTCCTCAGAGAAAGACAAGCTTCCTCCACTGTCAGGGAAGACTCAGGGATTCAAGGTTGTCAGTTCAATTTCAGTCCAACTATATGTCCCTATTTTAAGTTTGATGTTCCTCTTTTCAGGATCAAAGGCTTAACTTTCATACAAGAAAGCTGGCCAAGCTGTGATTTCCTATGATTTGTAATCTGGCAGCTAGACAATTAAACTTTGACTTTTAACAGTATCAAATCTGTGGAAGTAAAAAAAAAAAAAAAGCATGTGAGGATTGCCTGTAAACATTCCATTCCAATCAGAAATGTCCCATCTCCCACAATGGTCCTTACCATGACCATTGCTGCCTTCAGAGTCAAGAGCAGCAGCTGCTTGGGCTCACAAGCCCATGCCTCCATTGGCATTTCATCACAAGCAACCCTTTGTGATCATTTGATTTTGATGCCGCTGAGTGCCATGGATTACAAGTCGTATGTTTTCCATTAACAATGGGCTCAGGCCCAACTAATAAATATGTGTCTCTCCCAGGACTATTCCTAGTATGAACTTTGTCAGTCAGGATCCAGGCAAGAGACAGAAACCACAGTCATTAAAATAACAAAACTGCAACTCTAAGGAACTGTTAACCTTGTAAAAGAGTAGTTTACTGCTAAGAAAGGAAATTTTTTAAAGTATGATAAAAAGGTAGCAGTCATCACAAACTATGGACATCACTTCTTAGACTAAGGAAGCAGTAAACGGAGGTATACACTTAAGAATGTAGAAAAGGACTACAACAAACAAGATTCAGGCCTCTTAGGAAGTGGTTCAATCGCTTTAAAATGTCACCAACCACTGGGGTGAAGTCACCACCTCCACATCCCTTGCTGGAGTCATGGGAACAATCTACTGCCTAGAGAACATTAACAGGGTCACACCCACATGAGTGTTCTTTATCTCTGTTCTGATGGAAATTACAAATAGGCAAGAAGTAACTCCTTTAATGTTGGAGTGCGATGTCCCAGGGCTTTTCAACTCAGAGGTGTATAGCTCTAGGCCTTGAGAGTCAGAGACTTGTGGCCCTAGGCATTGAAGGCCTGAGGTTGATTGCTCTGAGTTTTCTGAGACTAAGGCTTTGGCAGTAAGTCTTGAGAACCAGAGGCTTAGGGCCCTGGGCTTTCAAATCAGAGGCTTAATTCTCTGGGCTTTAAGTGAAGTGACCTCTTACCCAAAAGTTAGTGTTCTAACTCCAAGCTTTCTCTGTCAGGGCCCTCAGCACTCAGCCTTCTGTAGCTCTCTAGAACTTTCCCGGGGGAGGGGGCGGGGGCGCTATCCCTCCACTTGGCTCTTTGCAGTCTTTTGTCTTCTGCCTTCTCGGCTCTTCTCGAACTTTTCCCTTTCAGCACTTCGGCAGTTGGAGTTTCCTCCAGTCCTGCTTGGGCCCACAGCTGCTCAGACCCAAGTAAACACACAGAGACTTATATTACTTATAAGCTGTATAGCCATGGCAGGCTTCTTGCTATCTAGTTCTTATATCTTAAATTAACCCATTTCTATTCATCTACAAGTTGCCACATGGCTTGTGGCTTACCTGTACTTTACATCTTGCTTCTCATGGTGGCAGCGGCAGCAAGCGCCATCTCCTGACTCGGCCTTCCACTTCCCAGCATCCTCCTCTCTGCTTATCTTGCCTATACTACACTTCCTGCCTAGCTACTAGCCAATCAGCATTTTGTTTGTCAACCAATCAGAGCAACACACTCACAGCATACAGAAAGACACCCCCAGCACACGTCTACAGTCATTCATAGTCTCAGTCCCCAACTGTTTGCTGAAACAACTGAGGAAGCCAAGAACATACAGCCTCGGGAGCTTCCCAGGGCCTGCAGACTTGGAAATCACTCTGCAACCATCACCTTGCAACATTACTAAGTGTCTGGAAGTCCCAGGGTTCTGTCTGCTCTAAGTGCAACCAGCTCAGCTACTCCACCTGTCATAATGACAAGCCAGCAATAAAGAGCATTTGTTGGGGCCTTCTGTTACAAGTTGGCCTATAGATGGGAAGCCTCAAAGAATGATCTGAGGAGAGAAGCAAGGAGTATATTTGGCCAGAAAAGGGGCATGATATGCTTGTATCCAGCTTCCAGTTCTACCAACTCTAAGCTTTTCATATACAGTTTCCGGTCTGCCAATTGCAGCCTTTGTGCTGAGTCCTCAGGGAAATCTCCTCTTCCACTGGCCTGAATAAGAATAGCTGAAAGATGGGTGGGGCTCATTCAGAACAAGCGCAATAAGAACATGGTCAAAGAGAATCTCTAGGGGTTGTTAGGTGTTGTCTAGAGCAGCTATGACTGGAGCAAGTCCCCTCAAGCAGATGTGATGGCTTCTGATGGCACTGGTTTTCATCTCTGGTGTGGATTTTTTCTCAGGGCATCCATGAGGGGTTCTAAGCAACCATGAGGACCATATGGATGGTTATCAAATAAAAAGGTCTTCTTGATTGACAGGCTACCACTTAAGGTGGCTGGGCACAAGGAAAAGATTTGACAACTATCAACCAAAAAGTCAAAGGACTCACTCTTGACAGTGTATTCAAAAACTGCTAGCATTGAAGACCTACCATGACATTAATGCTCTGAACAATATTTAACAGTGTTTAACTCCCAGTCAAATAACCCCAGGGGAAAGCTGAGTCCTCGTGATCGGTCTCTCCAAGGCCAGCTGTGGGCTGATCTGCTTGTTCTCTGTCATGTGAAAGGGGAAAGCATAACAGGAAAAAGATAAGTCCCTTCTCTCTCCAGTCTTGATAATCCCTTTGAGCACATCCTGTGCTCCAGTGGACAGACCCTAACAAACAGCTGTCTATCAGAGAGGAGATGTGATTTGCACAGTTCCAACCCCACAACTAGGACAATGAAAGGCATGTGTGCAGCTAAGAGGGGGTGACTAAAGAGTATACATCAGTAAAGAGGCTAAGGACAAGACAAAGGTCAAGTGTTCTGAGATACGCTTTGCAGCAAAAGTCACTCATAAAAAGGAGTCACCACTGACACAGAATATGTCAAATAAGTTTGTGGCAGGGGCCAGCAAAGATTAAGAATTACATATTGGGCATATGTCAAATGAGCAGATGTATATACAAATTCTGAGCTTTTCTCAAGATAAAAAAATGGGCATTTTCAGCATATAGATGTTTTAAAGACACAGGACTAGATAAATCACCTACAGAAAACTATACAAACTTTTTTTTAAAAAGAATGTGCTCTGGGAAGAATCAACACTTGGGAAGAAGGGAAAGAAGAACGAACTGCCCTTAAGAAAAGTGGGAAAGCAGGAGGGTTTGGTGTTGTGGAAGCCAGCAAGAAGCAGTTCCAAATATAATACCAATAATAAAGTAGTTATTAACTCCATCCAATATATAGAAAGTGAAGAAAAAGCACTCACTGGATTTAACATGATATATTTCAAGATGGGAAAGAGAAAGAGAGAGGAACAGAAAGGTGAGAGCAAGAAGAAATGTTAAAATCAGGAAGAACTTTTTTTTTTTTCCGAGACAGGGTCTCTCTGTGTAGTTTTACTGCCTGTCCTGGAACTCACTCTGTAGACCAGGCAGGCCTTGAACTCACAGAGATCCTCCTGGCTCTGGCTCCAAGTGCTAGAATTAAAGGCATGTGCCACCATCACTTGGCAGGAAGAACTTTTTAAAAGATAAAAAATGAGTTGTTTACAGGTGGCTGTTGCACCCTCAGAATGCAAAACACTCCTTTCCTGCGTTCACTCCCTTCTGCCCTTCTCTTTGTACCCAGCACCAGCCCACACATCCACACACTGACTTCTGACCACTCTCTTTCTGGCTCCCTTTATACCTCAGGTAACAGAGGACACATGTCCTCTTCTTCAAGTCTGAGAGATTCAACCACATTGCTGTATGAGTTGTGGGGGCTCCATTCTACTTGCTGTTCAGTAAGCATGGCTTTCCTCTATAACGTGAATGGGTGAAGTGAATGGTTATTTTATTCCTATGACATTGCTCTAGTATAATCTTTCGGTAAACAAACCTACACATTAAACCAATATTTTTTTGAGTGTTTTTCATTAGCATACCAAGTGTTGGATTTCATTATATACTTTGCTCTTGTTCATCTTCTCCCCTACCCATCTTTCTCGTCCCCCATCTTCGATCCAGATGGCCCCCTTCCTCTTCCAAATAGGCCCCTTCTGCTTTCATGTGCACAGACCAGAGAGAGGGTTGGGGGAGAAAGATAGAGGGAGGGAGGGAGGGAGGGAGAGAGCGAGGGAGAGAATACAACCATTATCAACCCCTTTACCCTTTCTTGAATCTTTTAGAAGCAGTGAGAATGGGTAGACCATGTGGATCAGACAGTAGACCACTGGAAAGCCCTACCCCCCCCCCCCCCGCCAGGAGATAACTCTAAGGACCTCAGCATTCCCTCCAACCATTGGGTTGCTTGAAAGCATTTCCCCCCTGATACCGGAACCTTCCAGCCTTCAAATGCTTCCCCCAACCTGGTTCTTCCTTTTCCACATTCTGGCCTCTCCCACAGCACTTCCTTTCCTACTGAACTTCTCATTAGCCCTTAAAAAAATGGTCTTACATGTCCTCCTGGGACTCCCTTGTTCCATAGCTATAAGTCAAGGTCAAACTCACTTACCTACAAGGGGCAAACAACACTGTGTTCTTCCAACTTTATTCACATACTAAATACATGGGAACATTCTTTGTTTACAAAAACATACAATATCAGGTTTTTGCCTTGGATAAAATAACCTTCATTTTTCATACTCACAATATGACAAACAGAAAGGAGAAAAATAATAAAGAAGAAAAGAAAGTCGAGCATGAAAAGAAAAGAAAGCTACTCTCTAGCCAATTTCCAAGTAGACCATAGCCTATTATTGCTAGATATTCTGACTTTTTAGAAGACGGAAACTCCAGTGTTTTGTGGGTGGGAAACGTGTGTTGTTAAAAATGTTAATCTCTACCTTTAAAGAATTTTAATTTTTGCTAAGACTAAAGCAGTTTGCTGGATCATCAGCAGCATGCTACTTCTGGCACTGTAAATTAGAATAGGTGTTTATCTTATTTACAACTATTGGCTGTGTAACTGTGCCTTTGATTACGATCAGTCATTTGTTTCTGCACTCATTCACTGTATATCTGATTTTTAGCCCATCTTTGCGACATGTTGCTCATAGTGCCTTAAAGTCAAGCTACTTTGCTTCCCCTACTATGAAAACAGAAAAAGTTAAGATATGTGCTTTCAAAACAGAAGGGTGGAGTCAAGCTAGAGATTAAATTATCTTAGCTTTAAAGTTTTTGCCAGTAACCTCGATGTGAGTCTGAGTACAATGAAGTAGGTAAGTATGATCAGCACGAGTGTAGACACAAAGACAGCGCACATTACTATGACGAAAGCGCAGGTCACAGTGACTCACTACACCCAGCACAGCTACAAAGTGCCTTCAGATCTGCTAAGTCTGTTCCAGAGGATTCCTCAAGCTGAATCCCAACCGTTTGCAGCTTCCCTATCCATGTTACTTTACTTTATGTCATAATTGCATGTAATTCACTTTTCCTGTAAGAGCTGAGACAATCTCTCACATCAGGCCTAGCACAGTATCTAGCTAGCAATAAGGAAAGAGTTATTACATGAATCATTATCATCATCTAAATAATAGCTACCACTTCCAGAGCGCCTGCCATGTGCTGAGCAGTTTACCCATTATATATCATCCTGCAGGCTTTCCCAGACTGGAGCACACAGTCTGAAGCCAACCTCCAGGCATCCTTGCTTAACTCACACAAGCTTACTTTTGTTTCTCCAACTAGGGCTTGGGACTTTCTAATATATTCTTCCCCAACCCACCTAGGACAAACTGAATCTAGGGCAAGGTTCTCAACCATTCTAGGTTCCTTCAACAGTTCCTCATTTTGTGGTGACCCCGAGCCATAAAAGTATTCCATTGCTATTTCACAACTGCAATTTTGCTACTGTTATGAATCATAATGTAAATTATCTGATATTCGATCCAAGGGGGTTACGGCCCACAGATTGAGAACCACTGACCTGGGCCCTCCCATATTCTAGGAAAGCATTCTACCACAAAGTTGCTTCCCCAACGTCCTCTTCACTTTTTTTTTTTTTTTTAAATTTTGAGACAGACTCTTAAGTTTCCCAGGTTGGCCTTGAACTTCCTCTGTTCATACCTCGGAACTTAACTATCCTTCTTTCTCCAGAATAGCTCGGGTTTCCGGCTTACATATCCAGGACGAGTTTCTAACAGATTTTGGTTTCTTTGCAGACAGATGTCTGCCATCTGTCGCTAATAAAACAGACATCTTTTCTACTTTGGGCTTGGGAAACAGGAAGTAAGTGGATCAAAACCTCCCACTTCCCCAGGTGAAAATTGACTTGCATTCATTCAATCTCAGGAAGTACATTGTGAAACTTGTATTTAAACCTTAGGATCAATGTGTTGAGTATTTGTATAGTTCACGAGGAACTCCAGGGGTGGGGAGGCTTATTTCCAGTGTCCTCTTACCGACATTGGTACAGAATTTTTGTTGCAATAAGAAAACCACTTCCTCTGACTTTCATCCCCGCACACATCTGGGTCTTGCCACATCCTGAGAAACCTCTGAAGCCTAGGTTGGCTCAGTAGTCAGCGCTACTAATGCTCACAGTGAAAGAGGGGTGTACCACCAGACCCCTCAATTGGAAATCTGATAGGAGTGGGGTATGGGAGGGTCTGCGCTGATCGCCTAGAGCATCTTCGCTGAGCCGCCAGACCCTATAGTGCCCCGCAATTTTCAGCCTTGTGCTCCCTTCCTATTGCACGTGGCCTCCTTTCGCCCCTGAATCCTCCTCTCCCTGCAGGCTCCACGCGAAGGACTGCAGCCGCTCGACTCGCGATCGCCCCGCCCCTCCCCGCCCCCGGGCCCGCCCACTCGGCCAGCGCTGATCTAGCTTCACCGGAGCCCGCCGGCTGCTCGCTGCTGCGGCTGCGCCTCCTGCTTCCCCCGCGTCACTGCTGCCGCCATGCCCGGAGGGCTGCTTCTCGGGGACGAAGCCCCCAACTTCGAGGCCAATACCACCATCGGCCGCATCCGCTTCCACGATTTCCTGGGAGACTCGTAAGTGGCCACCGCGTCTCCCTGCCAGATGGCGGGTCCCCAGAACTGCCCTCCCCGCTTCTGTTTTCCGCGCTGCGCTCGGCCCCGGCGCGCCGCTGCCTTAGCCCCTCACCGGTTCCCGCACGTGCCCGCTGCCGGGGTCCCGCCGAGCATCACCGGGCGTTGCTGGGGACCTACGACCTCTGGCCCGGCCTGCGCTGATCACCGGATCCTTCCCTGACCCTAGGTGTCTGGGCTGGCATGGGGGAGGGCGTCCTTGCCTTGGACTGTTTGTTGTGCTTTTAACCTGGCTTTGTAAACAGTGCTCCACTGTAACGCGGTGGGAGGTGAGGCAGGGATGTGCCGTGTTGGAGGTCACTTCCCGGGACACTTGCCCAGGGTCGCACTCACTGCCCGCCCTCCCGCCGCTCTAGAATTTGCACCCCGGGGAAGGTGGTTGCCGAGGGCCATAGTCAGAGTACACAGTCACAAATTAGGAGGGTGGCCCTGCGTTATCTGAAGTCCTGCTTAACTTCGGGGAGTGGTAGTTTCGAAGTTCCGAAATTTTTTTAAACTACCCTGTGCCAAACCAGGCTTTTTGTCCAGAGCCTATGTCAGTGCTCAAAATAAGATTTTTGTGTAACAGCTTTGGGAGGAACCAGGAACACTTTTTGTGTGGGTGTGGCCGTCATTCCAGAATAAGCAACAGTTTGATGGAAGGGTTTGTTCAGCGCCTGCGACCGTTTTGCCACCATAGGCCATTCCAAGGCTAGGACACGTGTACCTCACCACTTTGAGACTCTTTTGTTTCCCAGGGGTCCCCTCCCCCTCTGCCTTGCATCCAGCGCCTGGCCTTGCTGCTGATAGCCACAGTGGTGGCCATTAATGGTGAAGAGTACACCAGTGTTGCCTTAGTCTTACCGCTCCTGAATGCACAGATTGCAAGATGCTTAGTTTCAGTCGGCATTTTGCATACGTGTCAGATTACGTTGTAGCTCTGGGGTTTTAGTACCCCTACTACGCTCTATGAACAGACTTGGGTTTGTGTCCTTTTTATATCCACTATTCAGGTGTATGATGTGGGAAGACAGAGCAGTTTATGAAACTAATCGGTGATCAGGCGGGGAAGCATTAGAGAACCAGGTGAGGATTCTTGGCTGGCATCCGTTTTCCACCTGCTGACTGTGTGGGAAAGCAGAGCTTTGCAAAGAAAAAGTAGCAAATGAAACTCTCAGACCCTGCAGGAGAAGACTAGAGATAAGCAAGACTGCCAGTCTTATTCTAAGAACCTAGTTGTTAATATTTATCCAAGACTGCAAAGGATTTACACTGTGTTCCTTCCCGCAACCCACACCCCCATGAACTTCGAGATCATGCTGGAACTCTTCTTCATCTATATGGATTACAGATAAATATGAATCTAAAGCATGAGGGGCAGGATCTTTGTGATTGTTTATTGACCTAAATCTCATCTAGATTTGATTAATAATGTTAGGTTTCCCAGCTACATCCAGATGTGTAGGCCTTTTATTCCATCCAGCTGCTTGGCAGGAAGACCCTAAATTCAAGACCAACCTGGGCAATCATTGAGGCTCTATCTCTAAATAAAACCTCAGTAAGTAGCTGGGCTGGTGGTGGTCGGGCATGCCTTTAATTCCAGCACTCAGGGACAGAGGCAGGCAGATTTCTGTGAGTTCGAGGCCAGCCTGGTCTAAAAAGCAAGTTTCAGGACAGCCAGGACTGTTAAACAAGAAACCCTGTCTCCAAAAACAAACAAACAAACAAACTAAATAAGTAAATGAAATGCCATCTTCTAAAGATAAAAAGATAAGGTAAACTTGTAAGCATAAAGTGGGCTTAGAGTGAAGCATGATATTCTTGTCATACTGGAGAAAGACTTTTCCACTCTATATATCAATACAATTCATGGAATTTGCCGATTTTTTTCCAAATTCCATTCTGTAGATAATCTCAAATCAAACTGCCAATTATGGACTCAGATATTCTTTGGAGAAAAGAGAAAAAAAAAAGGACTTTAAATATTACAGGTGTGTGCTCTACCTCTGACAATTAGAAACAAGGATTTGGGTGCTGTGTGGGTTTGCTTAGCTTTGTCTGGCATCTCTAGTATGTCTCAGGGTTCCTCACTAACCAAAACACCTATACCAGAGGTTTTCTGGTAGAAGTGGAGACCCTTCTCTTAGAAGGACGGAACTTTTTGTCTTTAGAAAATTAGGGGAAAAATGGGATAATGTAGTTGAATTTCTCCAAAGAGCACGGCAAGCAGGCCAGGCGAGACATTCTTGGAATACCCTGAGATATACTGGAGCCTGTCAGGTGGCATGTCAGTACCCCAGCATGACTCAGCAAAAACACATTTGTCTCACAATTAAAAAAAAAAACAGACTTCTAATTCATCACACCTAAATAATACATAAAGAAATTGCCCTGTTCCTTTTTTTTTCCCTGAATCTTCTAGAACCTTTCACTAAGTCACATCTGAACCTTACATAGGTCCTTTTTCATAAAATCTGAGGCCTAAATGTTACAGCAGCTTGATGCAGTCTCGAAATCCTACTGCCCCACATTAAGAACTAAAGACCACCAGTCTTCCAAGTATCACCCCACTCATCCTTAGGGCCTTCTATCCTTTTAAGAAGAAGGCCTTGCCTTCCCCTGGAGCTGAGTGACAGGTGTCGGTGGAAAGCAGTAGCTCTGTCCGCCTTGTTCTTCGTGCTCAGGGAAACTTGCCAAACCCTGAGCATCTAGGCCAGATTGAGTAATCTGCTGGTTTGAGACCTTGCCCCTGGGTGGCTCAAGCAGTTGGAGTGTGCAGAACCGAGCACTGTGTTTTCCTTTTCGCTTGAAAGAATGGTTTTTGTTGCCAAGGAGAAGGAAATAGCACTTACTCCCAAGTTTCTTGGGAGCTTAAGTCATCCTCAGGATCTGTACACCTTTAACCTGAGACATTAATTTGGTTGTAATCTTTACCTAAGACTTGTAGGTGTGGAAATCTACACTGTGTATTTTCTGCCTGTTTGGTCTAAAGTAAAAAAAAAACTGCACCTGTTAAAGTATTCTTTTGGTGTGGTGCAAATATGGGCACCTTGTTTAACGGGTTAGATCAGTCAAGTGGCTTTATGAAAGATTTTATATCTAGGTGCTTCCAGAAAGCCAAATGCCAACCTGAATTTTACCTACAAATGGGGGATAGAGTCCTATCTGTTCTAGATTATATAATCTGTTTATTATTGTAGCCAGGCATCTGTTTGGATTTGGGGCATAGTAGATGCTGAATATCAAAGTTTGTGCTAGAAAACAAACAAAAGGCCTAAGAAATATCTCAATAGGGTACTTGGCTTGAAGAGCACACATTTTATTGACTGAAAAGGAGTCATGGTAACTCCACAGTTAGGAAAGGAGTGATGGCTGGATGTGGTAGCACACACCTTTAATCCCAGTCCTCAGAAGGCAGAGGCAGCCCCACTCTCTGAGTTCAAGGCCAACCTGGTCTACAGATCAAGTTCCAGGACAGCCAGGGCTACACAGAAGCGCTGTCTCAAAAGAAAAAGGAAAAGGAACATCTTAAAATGAGTCCTTCTGAACCATTTATCTTGATTTTTATATATTTGATATATAAAATTGTATATATTGATAAATACTTGCTGTCAGCTTGGGCTTCTCTGGAGGCAAGGTCGGAACTAACAAATTTAAATCTCTTCATTTAAGCAGGCGTTGGAAGAAAGCAAGCCTGTTTTCAATGCGGATACTGAGTGTTTTCATTCTGCATAATGATGGTAACTGTCCATTGAGCTGTAACCTTCTTCTTCATTCCAGATGGGGCATTCTCTTTTCCCACCCACGGGACTTTACCCCAGTGTGCACCACAGAGCTTGGCAGAGCTGCAAAGCTGGCACCAGAGTTTGCCAAGAGGAATATTAAGTTGATTGCTCTTTCGATAGACAGTGTTGAGGACCATCTTGCCTGGAGCAAGGTATAGTTCTATCTATAATTTAAGGCATAGATATATAGCTATATAGAGAGATATATATTCCTCCTTTCCTATTGCCTCCCACGCAGTTCCTAATAGCCTTAATACCTTCCAAAAGGCACTGTCTTCATATGTGCTAATGAGTTGACTGATGGCCACAGACCCCTGCACAGCTCTGAACAGAACCAGATAGGATTAGGGACTGAGACTTGAATCCCTACCCAGTCTATCGGGAGAAATACCTGTATACTTGGTGACCAGCGATGTCACCAAGTCTTTGTGTTCCTTAGTAAGATAGTAGACACTTTGCTCTCTCCTCCTCTCTGTCGAAAGTATTGATTGGCATGCGCTTTGATTCTGAGGTTATTATATCTTAGTTACATAGAGTGTAACTTGGTTTCTGAGATAAAAGTGTACATAAACCTCTGGGGTTCAGAGTTCATTGGTTCACTGAAAGTCATACCTCAACTTCATAGGGATCTCTGTGTTGCTGTGTCCAATGGTGGATTCTCAGTCACCATCTTCCCTGGTTTACCACTAGCATTCAGCTCACCTGATCTCTCTAAACCTTACCCCTGTTTTCCTGGCATTCAGGATGCTGCCTCCAGCTGTCCATGCTTAGAATTATTCTCCACTGTCTCCCAGTTCCTACTTTGTATTGAAGTTGGCCAGGGTTTATTTCATGGACCACTTCTCTTTTCTATCTGTGCTTTCGCCCTTAGTGGGCTCTTACATGCACATCTTCAGATAACATCCATGAATTGTTCTCAGAGTCCCATCTCAGTCAGGACTCTCCTGGCCTCCAGGTCAGTAAAACCAGGCTTTGCGGCATCTCCCATGAATGTCTAGACACTGTGAACTTAGCATAACTAAAATTGGACCCCATTATTCATTCCATGCCTGGTTTATTCACACACTCACAGGGACTAAATACACCCATCTGCCTTGCCTGTACTGCTTTGGTGTTTCACCTCAAATGCACCTCATTAAAAACCCTCCTTTTGCCCTTATCAAAAATTATGATGCCTGATGACACTCTGTATCACCTCCTAAGCCCTTGTTACTGTCTAACTCTCTGCATGTTGCTTATCTAGAGTCACTATGTTT
This sequence comes from Onychomys torridus, assembly GCF_903995425.1. Classification (NCBI taxonomy): domain Eukaryota; kingdom Metazoa; phylum Chordata; class Mammalia; order Rodentia; family Cricetidae; genus Onychomys; species Onychomys torridus. The sequence continues at coordinate 33,257,599 of NC_050453.1, forward strand.
TTCCTACTTGGGAGTATAGGGCCCAGCTAGGGTAGACTCTAGTTCACCGCTACAAGAGTATTTGGAATAGGGGACAGTCAGTATTTGTTGAATGGATGAATTGAAGTCGGCTGCTTTGGGCAGAAGTGTTTCCACGTATTTGGACAGGATGTTTTAATCGACTTTGCTACAATATACCATGTAATACCTACAGTGTGTGTGTGTGTGTGTGTGTGTGTGTGTGTGTGTGTGTGTGTGTACTGGGCACTGCCAATCACATGCAACTGAATAAAAGATGGTATTTTGGTGTGTGAGTTGGGCTACATCTTATGACCATTTCACACCAATTATCCCAAATATCTAGGGTCAAAAGGGTGATGAATAGGAAGGATAAAGATGTTTGTCATCTTCTCTGAGGTAGATTTTCTTTCATTGCACACACCTTGGCAGTGAATGGTAACTGGCATTTCCACAGCAAAGCCCTTTACCATAAGCCATTTTTGTAAATGAATATTAGGGTGACTTACTCAAGCTCACCCAGTTGAAAAGCAGGATGCCAGTGTGATCTGAACCTCAACCAACGTTCTTTCGGTGCTAGACAGCAAAGGGTGAAATTGTCCTGCTTCAGGATAAAACTAAAGACAAAATAATGTGGGCCTTTCGTGTCTGTGAGTGTGATGTGACATCAGTTAAACAAGTGACAGGGGCAAGAATTAATGAGTATCAATATTAAATCACAGATTGCCGAAAGCAGAGTTCAGAGCTCATCCTCACACAGCACCTCTGATGTACATATCCTGGTTCATTTACTCTGCCTTAGACGTTTCCAAAATTGTGATTGTCTGGCATAGAAAATAAATCCAAACTTCCAAAAGCAGTGCCAGCCTTGGCATGTAACAGATCACACAGGAAAGCTCTAGGTGTGCAGGCAGGAAACCATATTGGTTATCGTTCAGCTGGCGACTAAACAGTGGGCAGCCAGTGACCAATGGCCAAAGGCAGCTTCAGGTAATGATATGAATGAATACGTTCAAGTCTGTTGCTACCCATTTCAGAGTTTTAATGTCACTTTTATCTCCTCTCATCTCTGAAGAAACGCAAAAAGATTTCAGATCTGCCCGTGGGCTTCACATGAATAATAAACACCCTTTTCTACTTTTAAATCCACTTTCTTGTCACTTCCTAAAATCTCCTAGTTAGCTCCTTCACTTTCCTACAGCGGTTTATGATGAACTACTTGCCTACATGTCTCCTTAATATTGCTTTCCCCAAAATGCCTTGCTTTCCCCAGTGAAAAGCCTTATCTGTCTTCGAAACCCCAGATCTTGCAACCTTCCCTCACCCCCTGGGTCCTATACATTTAAAGAGTTCAGTGTGGAAAGGGCTTTGGCCTGTGTATGCCATACTCTGCTAATATTCCTGTCCGTGAATAATGGTGATGAGAAGTGTCTGTTCATGCATCTTACTAAACCTTCTTAGAAAGCGTTATTACGTTGATTCCTCAGCTTGCAAAGTGATGATTCTTAGCTGATGAAATGCAGTGAGAACTGTGTTGGTTTAAAATTCTCTTTTCCCTCTCTCCTCCATTTCAGGACATCAATGCTTACAATGGTGATGAACCCACACAAAAGTTACCGTTTCCCATCATTGATGACAAGGACAGGGACCTTGCCATCCTTTTGGGCATGTTGGATCCAGCAGAGAAGGATGAAAAGGGCATGCCTGTGACAGCTCGTGTGGTGAGTCCTAACAAGCCCATGTAAGTGTTTGAACCAACTCAAGGAAATAGAGAAGGAGTATTCACCATCATGAAACATCTGTGTTTCATAACACAATTCATAACAGTAGCAAAATTATAGCTATGTAGTTGAGTAACTAAATAATTGTCATTATAATAAATAATAGCAACTAAAGAATGTTATGGTTGGGGGTTCACCATAACATGAGAAACTGTATTAAAAGGTCACACACAGCCTTGGGAAGGTTGAGAACCACTATGTCAGAGGAAGGGTGGACAGACTAGGAGTCTTTATCTCCCTGATTTGGCTACCCTGTAATGAAGTCCATTTTCCTTTGCTAATTCTGTTTTCTAACTCCTTTGGAATCGGGGGAACTGAGGCAGCGAGCTCATGACCCTGAGTGCCCAGCAATGGCTTTACTGTCAGATATACTAAAGCACTGCCGTGTGTCTGTACTTTGCAGGTGTTTATTTTCGGGCCTGACAAGAAACTGAAGCTGTCCATCCTCTACCCAGCCACCACTGGCAGGAATTTTGATGAGATTCTCAGAGTAATTAAGTCTCTCCAGCTGACAGCAACTAAACGGGTCGCTACCCCGGCTGACTGGAAGGTAAAGCTGTTTAAGAAGTGGGTGCCCAGCTTGCCTGAAAGGTCGGAAGGACGGTCTAGTGGCCACCTTCAGGATCTGGGTTTCCTGGGGTGTGTCTCTGGTCCCGGTCTGGTATACCAGGAGGATTTGTTTGAAAGATCATGTACACTGTGTGCATAAAACACAAAACGTTATGGGTTTTTCTGTTGTATAATTCCACGTCATTGGTCACAATGGCCTTTTTTTGTCTAGAAGTTAAACATCACCAATCCAAAAATCCTAGACCCACAATGCTCCAAAATCCAAAATTTCTGGATGCATTCCATCTCATTTCAACTAGAATGTGCACATATTCCATATCTAAAAATGTCCAAATATGAAACACTTCCTCTTTAAATACAGGATACTCAACATGTACAAAAATCCTTTCATCTAACTGTTACCTGATAATCAGAACCCTGTTGGAGCTAGACGCAGTGAAACTTGTGATCCTTGCACTCTAGAGGCAGGGACTGGAGGATCACAAGTTCAAGCTCACCCTAGGCTACATAGCAAGGTCCTGTCTCAAGTCAGGAAGGACTGATTCACATCTGTCATGGTTGGTCCATAACTGTTGGTGTACCGATGGTACAGCATTTCTTTTCTCTTAAACTCCAACCTTTTAAACATAGATAGTCTGAGAGCATGTGTGTGTGTGAGCATTTAAGATAAAGTCTCATGGCCTCCTGTAGCCCAGGCTGGCTTTAAAGCTCATCATGTTGCCAAGAATGGCCTTGAGTTTCTTGCTTCTTCCTCTCAAGTGCTAGGACTTTAAGCCTGTGCCCCCATGCCCAGTTTTATATGGTCCTGGGGACTGAACCCAAGGCATCATGCATGCCAGGCAAGCACTCTGCAAGTGAATTCATCCCTGCCCCCACCCCTTTTAAAATTGGATCTCCATGTCTATCATAGTCTGGCCTTGGACTCTTAATCTCCTGCCTCAGGCTTCCATGTGCTGAGGTTTCAGGCTTGCACTCCCACACCCAAATTGTTCATAAACTTTTAATACCTAAGAAAATCTCCGCAGGTAAATAGAATAAGGGAATACCCCAAGAGTGTCTTAGTGTTGCTTCCTGATCTGTGTGCTAACCTGAGTACCGGGTTTAATTTTTCTCACAGGCCAGTCATCTACATTTTCAGTACTTAGAGTGGGGGTTGGGGGTGAGAGGGAGTCTAGCCTATCAAATCCTGTAAACCAAGGGGTAGGTTTAGAATTAAAGAATTTTAAGGTGTGACAGCTGAAAGGAAAAGTGTATTGGCTCAGGACCCCAAAACCAAGTTCTCAGCACAAAGAAGATTTGCCCCAGAGGGGCAAAGGGCAGGGAATAAGAGGTAAAAACAGGAGGGTGAGGGAGAAGGGGAAGGGATAGTTGGACACGGGTAGGGACAAAGGACTGACTGCCTCTGGATAGAGAGGACACAGACATGGCACATAGGAAAATGGCAGTTTATAAAGGGGAAGGGGAAAACCCCATGTCAGGATGAGGTGTTTGATTTTAATCGGCCATGTTGATTAGGTGAGCCAAAGGGGGCTTTCAATTGCCAGACTTTAATACTTTGATAGCTGAACCTGGGGAGTCAGCCTCGGGAGGAGGAAGTGGCCAAATAAGGGCAGAGACCTTGATGGCTCGCTTTAGGAATGTACCTAACAGTTGTTAGCAAGGCAGAGGGAATGGGGGAGAAGGGCAGGGCCTGCCAGAGCCATGTTTGTCAGGCCCAGACTAGCTAGAGTCCCTTCAATGGCCAGCTAGGATGGAGTTTAAAACTGGGCTGTTTCCACTTAAGATGGAGATGTACTCCTAACAAACTTGTCAGAAATCAACTGGCAAGCCAGTAAGTTCCTCAAAGAGGGGAGGGTAAAGAATGCTAGCTTACCTCGTTGCCACTTTTCATTGACTGCTCTCCTGGAGTTAACTCCTAAGGACCTTTCACCATTGCTGCGGGATTGAATTGCACCATCTCCCAACAGGAAGGTGACAGCGTCATGGTCCTTCCCACCATCCCTGAAGAGGAAGCCAAACAGCTTTTCCCCAAAGGAGTCTTCACCAAAGAGCTCCCATCTGGCAAGAAATACCTCCGTTATACCCCTCAGCCTTAAGTCTTTGTGGGAGCTGGGGCTGCAGCTGTTCCGGCGTGGTGGCCCCGAGGATGCCAGCTGACAGTCGCGTGTCCTTGCACAGTTCCATAAACATCCTGGCGTGATCACAGCCAAAGTCACTATACTCCTGGCTCATTAAATGAAAATGGCACCAAAACTTTCTTGGGATTTTTTTGCTCTGTGCCTTCACCAGCATTCTGCCCCACTGTCCATCTCAGGGCTCTGCTGACTGGCTTTCTCTGAAATACGTTCTGTATTGGAGACTCAGATCTTGTCAGGTCTCTGCAGGGTTTGTGATCAGCAAGCTAGAGTGTAGCGTGGTAGAGGAAGCTCACTCGGCTCCCTCATAGAACGATTATCACCTCCTGTAGCTGCTTTCCTAACTGAATTTTTTTTTTTCTGTTACCCATTGTGGAGAATAGTAAAATGAGGGGAAACTTTCAGTTCTGTACTTTTGGGAAATAACAAACTTGGGACAGCACAGGGCAAGTTCTGTTTCGATATAAGAAATCTAGTGAGTTTCTATCAAAAGGGGGGCTCAGAAGAGGTTTCCTTTGCCCTGCAAAGGAAGGAGGCGCACCCAAGGGTGTGAGCAAGACAGCGCATGTCCCTCCTGGCGTTTCCTGTCAATCTGTCCTGATACGTGCTCATGAACACACCTTGTAAAGACAGATGGTAACAGATTGCTTTGCCACTAAACTGTCCTAACAGTAGGTTGCCATTTTCTGAGTTCTGCTTTTTGGGGGCTCAACAAATAAAATCCTTTGTTGAAACTGGATCAGAAAATTGTGTTGTCACATTTTGAAGTACTAACTTAGACAACTCACACCCTATGGGACAGAAGCAGGCTTCTTTCTTGCTAGGACTGACATGGATATTTTCCTCCAAGGACAGATAAGCAGGAGCCACTGAAGGATAGGATTCTCACACATGTATTGGGCCATTTTGCTGTTTCCTGTTTTCCTAGAGTCTTGGGAGTGGGTATGTAGATTACAACCTTAACCTAATATCTTAGCAGTATAGCAAGACTGAAGAAAGCTTTGAGGAGCTGGAGAGATGGCTCAGCTGTGAAGCACACTGGCTGTTCTTCCAGAGATTCTGAATTCAATTCCCAGCAACCACATGGTGTCTCACAAACACCTCTTATGGGATCCGATGCCCCCTTCTGGCATAAAGGCATGCAAGCAGATAGGGCATCCATACATAAAATAACTCTTAAGAAAAAAAATTTTAATTAAAAAAAAAAAAAAAGAGCTTTGAGATGGTGGTATATTTTATTTTTTTCTACTCCAAGCTGAATGGTTTCTCTCAGGCTTACACAATGCTACTAGATCAGGGTAGAAAGGCATTTGTGGGTCTTAGTCTGGGTTATTGTAACAAAAATGCCATGGAGTAGGTGGCTTGAGCAGTGGGTGTTTATTTCTAGGTGTCAAGCCTGGGAGTCTTAAGATGGAAGCAATGGTGGATCCTGGGTCTGGTGAGGGGCCACTTCCTGTGTTGTAGACATGACCGAGAGAGAGATCATGTCCTGACTTGCTTGCCTCTGTCTCCTGTCATTTGCTTACCTACCAGCTACCTCACTGCTGGCTCTCTCCCTTAAACTATGTGTTTGTTTTATTCTTTCCATGGGAAGTCTGGCTTCAATTTCCTGTTGAGGTTTTTGCTTTTTGTTTGTGATACTATCTTGCTTTGAAGCCCAGGCTGGACTTGAAGTCCTGCTGCCATGGCTTCCCAGGAGCCAGGATTTGCAAAGTGCATCATCTTTTCCCTCATCCTCATCAACTTGTTACCCTAGCTCAGGCTTCTAAATCTTGGTATTTTGACTGTTCTGCCCATGTTGGACAGACATTTCCAGGGCAGGAGTGATCCTGAACAAGATTTTAAATTTGTTGTTGGATGAGGAGGGTAAATTTTGGCCTGAATTTTTTTTTTCATATAATGAATTTCGTTACCTATGTGAAGATTTGTTTCTTGAAACTGAATGTGGCTACAGGAAATTATTTTGCCACGTGGCTGTGGCATTACTGGTCTGCTGGCATCCTGTTCCTTGGGTGGCTGAATGGTGTCTCCCCGACCCCACCATTCTTCTCCCTCCATCTCTTGGATTTCCCGCCTGACTATAACCTGTCCTGCCATAGGCCAGAGCAGCTTCTTTTATTAACCAATGGTAGCAACATGTATTCGCAGCACACAGAAAGACCGTCCCATAGCAAATGACTATGTCTAAATGGCCAAGTCAAGCTGTCAGTTCCTACATGCAGCATCCTGGCATGGTCTTCCTCATTGTTCCTACATGCAAGCTGAGGAAATAGAATTTTGACTAGTTTGAGGGCATGTTAACTGGTCTTAAAAAAAAAAAAAAAATTATTACCAGGGACCTGGGGAGATATTTAATTGGTGAAATGCTGTGCCAGGTATGGTATAGGGCATGCTTGTAATCCCAGCACTGAGGAGGTAGAGACAGGTGTATCTTGGGCTCCTTGTGCAACCAACCTAAGCTAATGTGCAAGCCCCAGTTCCATGAGACACAAATAGACGGTTCCTAGGGTTTTCTAGAATCAATCAATCTTTCTCTGTCTCTCTCTCTGTCTCTCTCTCTCTGTCTCTCTCTCTCTCTCTCTCTCTCTCTCTCTCTCTCTCTCTCTCTTTCTCTCTCTCTCTCAGACAATATTGTATAGGTAAGGCTGGCCTTGAATTCTTGGTCTTTCTGCTTTTTCCTCCCATGTGCTAGGATTCTCAATGTGAGCCACCATGCCAGGCTTCTAAAATAATTCTTTGGCTAAAGAGTAACTTGAAGGGGTTTGGGTTTTTTTGGGGTTTTTTTTTGGTTTTTGTCTCCTACTGGATGTGATCAAGAAAACATGCAGCCACAGAACAAGGCTGAACAGGTAACAGTAGAGAGAAAAAATAAACTAGTCTGATAATTTCTACCTTTTGAGAAACCTGTCCTACTCTTCGTTTATGTGATGCTAATAAATGTCTTTAGTGTTTACACCTTTTGAGTTGTTTTCTAATCTTCTGAAGCACAAAGTACTCTGTATACACAGAATAAGGTACCATTTTCTAGTTGGTACTTCAATATACAGGTTTCAAATACAGGCTAATATACCTCCTAAGCAAAACTGTAAAGCTTACACCTTTTCTAGTGCACCTGTACCACCTACACTTGACTGTGAGCTTCAATATGCACTATATATACTAGCAGTGTGTTAAGATGAAGAGCCCAGAGCTTGAGAACATAGAGCCATTTACAGTCCAGGTACCAGTGACAGGCGAAGCAACACTGTTGTTGCTCGTAAATGTTTCCCTCTCGGGGCCGATGGACATCCTGACTGGTCAGAGTAGCAGGGGGAGGTGCCAGCTCATCTCAGGGTGACAAGTGTGTGGCCATAAGACAGCTCTGGCCCAGGAAGTGGTCCCTTAACTGAAGAAAGACAAAGCCATTTGTTCTCATTTTGATCCTGTAGTGATAAATCATCCTGGCCAAAAGGAACAGAGAGAGAAGGGTTTATTTCACTTCCGGTTCTAGGACATAATCCATCATTTGGGGGAAGACCAAGCAAGAACTGGTCACGTCGCATCCACATAATCCATCATTTGGGGGAAGACCAAGCAAGAACTGGTCACGTCGCATCCACAATCGAGAGCAAAAAGAATAAATTCATCTTTGCTTGGTTGATGCTTATATTTTTTTTCACTCTTAAACAGTTCAGGGCCCAGCCCATAAAATGGTACCATCCCCAACAGGCTAGTGATCTTCCGACATCAATTAATAGTCAAGACAATCCCCACCACAAACATGCCCATAGGTCCACCTGATCTAGGTAATCCTCAACTGAAGCTCCTCAGATACATTGAGGCAAACTGACTATTAAAACTAGGCAGCCTTCCATCTAGAATGGAAGATCTTTACAGGTGTTTCTAACAAGAGAGGACAAGGACAAGGGTGAAGGAGTGGGACACTAGAAGGGACTTGGCCCATGACACTCGAGTGGCAGCACCAGCCTGCTCTACCTCTTTGCAGACATGTTACATCAGAAAAATGAACCTCTGTGGTCAAGTGCACTCAGGTTTCTGTAGTGTACAGTCATTCCTGGCATTTCCTGACATAGTGAAGGCCACTCAGGACCTGCCCTGAGGTTTGAAAGGTCAACTTTTTCTACCACACTTTTGTTGTTGTTGTTGTTACCTCTATTATGATTTTCCCAAAACTATCCTATTCTCAGTCTGGTTGAAATGATAAAGAATAATGGGTTCTCAAAAGTTGTTCATTGACCATAACATTAAACTTTATTTGGCTTTTAAAAATAAAATAGAAAGTTATGTCAAACAGGACTATGAAATGTAAGAATGTTGATTTCTCCTAGACTTTGCTTTCAGTAACCAAGACACCGGAACATTTTCCCATTTTTCAGCACATACTAAATTAGAGAAGGTAGATACAAAGTGTCCGAGGTGCATTAATTACAGCAGTTTCACAAGTATTCTGCTTTGGACTTCCACATTAACTGCACATCTCACTTGCCAACTTAACTTTGCCACCACTTGTGTTAAGTCAGGGGAAGGGGTCCTTCCCTCGGCGTTAAAGAATTTCATAGTATCCTGAAGACTTTTTGAGTATCTCAAGTATAATGCAACTACTAAAAGTCTGAAGTGTTGGTAGCCATCCACTAATTGGTTCTAAAATAACTGCAGCAGGAAACAGTTTGAGCAGTTCCTAAGTCAACATTAGTGCACGGGTGTCAGCTCCACCTTTACCTGACTCCACACACCATAGCTGTCTTGCTAATACGTCTTTCTAAAGAGATGTCCACTTTCCACCTGCAAAAGAAAGTCAAAAATATTAGACTATGAATGCTTCAGGAAAGATTCTTGCCAATTAAATGGAGTCCAAAATTACTGGAAGCTTTCTATTTTACTGTCTATTTTCCCTTAAAAGAACTTACACACTAAAGGCTCTGAGTTACAATATGCAATTAACATGTGTATTTATAATTTTTATTTACTTGTTTATTTTTCTTGCCTTCATGTATGTGTTGCTTTTCCTTCAGCAGAGAGCCTAGCTTTAATCTGCCACTTTTCAGCCAGTAATTGCAGTTCTGCTGTTGCTGGCCTGCTTCTCTAGCAGCGGCCCAGCCACTTAGGCCATGGCCTAATAGGAATTCTGTTCCCACAGGCACCAGTTCTGTTGCTGCCACCAAATACAGCTTTTAATTAAATCTCTATCATCCTATTTACCAATAAGACTTGGGAGTCAGAGGCTGGGGTGAAAACCTGCTAGCTCAGAGAGGTTGAGTAGCAACTAGCTGACCTCTGTTTGCGGGTGTCTCCTAAAGGAAGTGTCCTTCCCTCTGCCAAACCAAAAAACCCCATGCCACTCAAAGCCCCTCCCCACTACTTCCTGTGTGTCTCTCTATCATCTTCCAGATACCCTCTGACAATATATGATTACTCTCTGCCAACTAGTTGCTAACTCAACCTCCTGACTCAAGGCTGATTTTAATTAACGCAAATGAAAACTCAGAATTCACAATGTGATTGAATATCCCACAACATATATTGCTTTTGTACACAGGTTTAATAAAATGCTGATTGGCCAGTAGCCAAGCAGGAAGTATAGGTGGGGTGAGCAGACTAGAGGAATGCTGGGAAGAGGAAGAGCAGAGTCAGGATACACCATCCAGGGAGCAGTATGTAATGACGCACAGGTAAAACCATGGAAAATGTGGCAACATATAGATTAACAGAAATGGGCTGAGCTTAAGTGTAATAGCTAGTCAGTAGTAAACCTGAGCCAATGGCTGAGCAGTTTTAATTAATGTAAACCTCTGTGTGTTTACTTGGGCCTGAGCAGCTGCAACCAGGAAGGACACAGGAAAACTTCAACTACAATGTATATATGTGCACTATGTGTGTGCCTCATGCCTATAGAACCTGGATCCCCTGAAACTGGAGTTACAGATGGTTGTGAGCCACCATGTGGGTTCTGAAAACCAAACTTGGTCCTCTGCAAGAGCATCAAGTGCTTGTAACCACTGAGCCATCTCTCCAGCTCCACATGTATATTTCTATACTGTAAAGAGATATTGCATTAATTGAATTAGCAATTGATACTACATTAATTCAACTGCCAAAGATGTGCTTAAGGAAAGAGAGAAGTGTCACGAAATTTAAATTCTAGTTAACTTTATGACTGATTACAGAGTAACTGGAAACTTTTCCTATAAATTGTGGAAGTGAAAACTTTTTAGAAAATAATGGGGCCTATGGGTGCTCTGCTCCCAGCTGGTACACTGGTACTAGCATGCTTTGAGGCTCTAGGTTTATTCAGTTTCCCAGCCCTACAAATAATAGTGATAATGATGACGCCTGGAAGAATGAATAGTAAGTGAGGAGCCCAGCTGTTTGATTCTCAGGATCACCACCTATGAAATGACCTTCCTTTAAAGGTAAGGAAACGGGCTGGAGAGATGGCTCAGAGGTTAAGAGCACTGACTGCTCTTCCAGAGGTCCTGAGTTCAATTCCCAGCAACCACATGGTGGCTCACAACCATTTGTAATGAGATCTAGCACCCTTTTCTGTATACATAATAAATAAATAAATCTTTTTTTTTTTTAAAGTTTCTAAAGGTAAGGGAAGGATGACCCTAGAAGAGCTACCTAGAAAGAGCTGAGTTGGTCTTTTTTTAAAAGAACTATTACCCGTGACCTTGATTGGGGCAGCTGCCATTTCTTCTGACAAGAGCACCTGCATCTCACCTTGATAGTAAATGTAGGTGGCAAGACTAAATCTTCTCTTAGAAGAACCTCAGCACGGACATCTCCTTGAGGACGGTGTGTGTGTGTGTGTGTGTGTGTGTGTGTGTGTGTGTGTGTGTGTGTGTGTGCGCGCGCGCACGCGCGTGCGCTTTTGCTTAGAGGACAGGCTTTTTTTAGGGTTACTTGGTATCTGGCCATTAGAAATCAAAATAAGGGAGGTTACTGAAGGCCTGTCCTCTGCACCTATCACTCCTATACCCAGTCACCCTGTGAGACCTATCTGCCCACGCACCCCACCCAGGGGTGGGCATTGCTTCAAAAGAGCTACTGAAGGACTGAACAGAGAGACCCTGTCATCATGAGCAAGCAGAGAGCTCCACCACCTGGGCTTAACTCTGTTCTGACCCAGGGTAACAAGTCCCTTGCCTCCACAAATCTAGGCATGGCTTCTAGCGCTGCTCAGATTCCTCCACATCAGCTCTCGCAGCTGGAGAGATCAAGAAAAGTGAAAGCAAAACTACACCAGGCTTTAAAAACATGTTTCAAAATATCTGGTTTTTACTGTGATTTCTGTGAACCTCAGCAGTGATCAGCACCGAAGGGTGTCCCTAAAAGTGTCATCATGGCATTTATGTGTCGGTTGCAACTAGCAGCTATCCAATTGTGTTTAAGGTCCACTTGACAGGAGGGAACACATGCCTGATGATGTAAACCTAGTCAACTCCATGTGGCTAGTGAGGTCAGAGATCTCAGAGGAGGAGCTACTACTGCTAGTTTCTTAAACCAGTATAATGGCTAGCTACATTCTAAGGACTTATCCTTAGCCCCACAGATAAGAGTAGCTCTTTCTTCCCTCCACCAGAGAAGCTTCTTCTACAGCAGACAGAGACCATTACCGAAAGCCACTAGTCAAAAATGCAGAGAACGACTGATGGAGGGTGGGTGTGTATGTGTAGATGTGTCCCCATTGGATACATCTACAATGCAATCCTTTTAGCTAAGGCTCAGGGAACATCACAGAAGATGGTGTACAAAGACTGTTAGGACCAGAAGAACAGGAGGTGTGCTGCAAGACTGTGTCCTCCATCCATGAAATCTCAACAATCTGGCTGTTTAAACAAGACCTGAACCATCGTTGACACGCCAATGTGGGTTGGAGAAAACACCCCTGGATGAAGGACTGTAGGCAATTACAAACTGCTGACTGAGGGAGAATTGGCCTTCCCTGGAGATGAATACCCTAAATGGTCATCTCATCCCAAGTGGCCATCCCCCTCAAAAAAATACACATATAAGCAACACTAATGAACTCTGCAGGTTGCAGAGCCTGGGACAGTTTTCAAACTGGCTGGCCAATGAGCCCCACAGTCTGCCTACACTCTCTACCCACAAGCCACAGCTCAAGTGTGCTGCCATACCTGCCTTTTATGTGAAGACTGGGGATCCAAACTTAGGTCCTCAGCCTTGTAGAGGAAGCACACTGGCCATTGAGCCATTTTCCAAGTCTTTAAAATTATGCAATTCAAAACTATGTTCCCTGATTTTAGCTTTCTGTTGTTGTTTTTTTAGATTTATTTATTTATTTATTATGTATACAGTGTTCTGCCGGCATGTATGCTTGCATGCCATAAGAGGGCATCAGATCTCATTATAGATGGTTGTGATTTTAGTTCTTAAGTAACACAGATTAGCTTTGTCTCAACTAGTCCAATTTAGTGAGTTGCAACAAGGTGTCTTTTCTCACTACCTACATTTTGCTCCTTCATCTCACTATGTATTTAGATATTTATTTAAAGACAGGGTCTCATACAGCTTGGGCTGCCCTCAATCTCACTAGGTAGCTAAGAATGACCTTAAATTCCAAGTCCTCCAGCTCCCCCCTCCCAAGCGTTGAGATTATAGGTGAAGGGACTCTGGCCAGCTGGACTGTGGCTGACATAGCTCTCTCTGGCAGCCTTAATCTTCTCCCTGTTCCCTTTGCCTTGTTAACAACTGTCAGGTTCCATCCCTAACACTAGCCACCAAGGTCCGGTCCCTTATTTGGTGACTTCCTCCTCCCAAGGCTGACTACCAAGGTCTAGCTATCAAAGTATTGAAGTCTAGCAATCAAACACCCCCTTTGGCTGCCCTAATTAACATGCTTAATTAAAATCAAACACCTCATCCTAACCTGGGGTTTCTCTTTTACCTTTATAAACTGCCATTTGTCTGTGGAGTATGTCTGTCTCCTCTCTATCCAGAGGCAATCCTTTGTCCTTCCAGGACAAATACCCTCCCCCATCTCTCCATTGTTCCCTTCCCCTTCTCCCTCCTCCTCTATCTCCTGCCTTTGTCCCTTATTCCCGCCCTCTGTTGCTCTGAGGCAAATAAATCTCCTTTGTGAAGAAAACTTGGTTTTAGGGGTCCTGAGCCAATACTTGTCCTTTCAATAGGTGTATGCCACCATGCCTGGTTTGTGCAATTTATTTCAACTATGTAGATTAATATTCACAATAAGAAAAATCTGTTCCAAGTGCCCAATTTATTACCTCTTCTTTCCTCTTCCAGTTATAGTCTTTCTTGGTCGTTCGAAGACCAGTGTTGACTGAGGTGAGGGGAAAAAAAAAGAATTCCGAGTATTTGAGTATCAGACTGTTCTCTCCACATAAGTCTTCCCTTCCCCTTCCCATTTCCAAACAGGCTCTTTACTTTCATCCCTTGGAGCTTTGGAATACGTTCCTAAAAGTCTAACATACAGACTCACAAGCAGGTCCCACAAACAAAGCAGGCTGTATACAGGCAAGATGGTACAGTGTGGACTGCAAAGGCAGGCACCTGCTCCCATTGCACAAATCAGTCACTATCTCCCTGACTGTTGCCACATATGGGAATGAGGGCTTCATACTGGTAGACCTCATTTTTTTTTTAATGAAAATCTCAAAAATCTACATTTGTAAATGTGAAACTTTTATTTGTTTTTCCATGGCAACTCATTGAAAATTTTCAAAGCAAAATATGTGTCAGGGTCCAAACTCAAGGAACTGGATGGAGACCTGATCTTAACCATTTGTGAGCTGTGTCTCAAGCCCACTGGAGAATACTAATGGCTGTGCTCCCCTCTGTCTAGTATCTTTCCAAAGGGCCTGAGGTAGGAGAGGTCTCCTCTCAAAATAGCAACTCATTAAGAATTGCATGATCTCACAGTTACATTTCAAGGCTGACTCTGTATGCAAGCTGGGCCAGGTGGGATGGTGTTGACATGGAGCCCGGCAAGGCAAGGACAATGAGCATAGAATGAAGTCCTTGGGTGTGTTTTCACCAGAACAAAGTCTTCCTACCTACTCTTCCCTGTGTAATCAGTGCTCAGCAACAGGATTGAGAATTGCATCTAGTGACTTCAATTACTTAAGTATAACTAGAGCAAACCATTGGACTTGTGGCTGTGACTACAGTCTGTAATACTCAAAGAAGGTGGGTTGGGTTTCATATTCCCTTCAGTTGCAGGGAACAGACCAGTTCCCCACTCTTGACTCCACTGTGGGAGTCTCTCCTCTCCCCATTTCAGTAGCGCCCCAACAGCACTTTGCTGGTCCACCCTACCAGGGCTGGTGGTTTGTTGATGAAGTGTCTGGAGGGAGGGACAGAGGAGAGGCAAGAGCCTCATGGATTTCAGTGCCTATGTTAGATAACCTCCCAAAAGCAAAGGGGAAAGCCAGTGTGGGCCCTAGAGTGAAGACCACACCCAATCACTTTTCAGAATTAACAGAATTTTACATTTGTCAAAATGCTTCACAGTGATTTTTCTCACCACTAAAAGGCTATCCATCCCTTACCCATGGCATGGGAGGTCTCATCATTTGTGACAGGCTCAGATGTTGGGATGAGCAGAAGCTTGCTTACATCTGAAATTCCCTGGATCTAAAAGCAAAAGAAATAAAAATTAGTCAAAAGAACACACATCAGTCCTGAAGTGGCTGCTTCCCAACTTTCTTTGTGAAGAATGTAAGAAACAAGCTAAAACTTAGCACTAGGTCTCCAGCCTAAGCTGTGGTGTGTGTGTGTGTGTGTGTGTGTGTGTGTGTGTGTGTGTGTGTGTGTGTGTGTTACATTGCCTCCCTGTCTGTCTGTCTGATTATGTAGCCCAGACTGGCCTCCAACTCACTAGTGTCTCTCCCCACCAAACTGCTGGGACTCCGACACTCACCACACAAACCCAAGCAAGATTTATCCTTTTACTTTGAAATCCCCTTTCATGTTGTTTCAAAGAAATCTTAAGCCAGAAAAAAATTGTCTTTTGCATATTTATGGAAGCCAAAATAAAAATGTCTACTCCTTACTTGTAACTGGACTAGAGTACTTCATTTAGAAAGAAGGGAATGGGGGCTGGAGGGATGGTGCAGAGGTTAAGAGCACTGGCTGCTCTTCCAGAGGTCCTGAGTTCAGTTCCCAGCAACCACATGGTGGCTCACAACCATCCATAGTGAGATCTGGTGCCCTCTTCTGGCGTGCAGGCATGTTTGCAGACAGTATTCTGTCTGCATAATAAATAAATCTTTGAGAGAGAGAGAGAGAGAGAGAGAGAGAGAGAGAGAGAGAGAGAGAGAGAGAAGGGAATGGTCAGTAAGCTATAGATTACTTTTACATCTACACTGAAGATCAATGATTCAAGGCCAGACTTCCCATTGACTTCCCAGAATGCTCAGAGCAGAACAGAGATTAAGCCAAGGTCTCTAAATTCTGAATTATGTCAACTAGTCCTCACACTAGCCTAACAACATGGCTGCTGCCATTACATTACATTACATTACATTACCCTCATTACATTAAGTAGCAAACCAAAGGTCAAAACAATTGAGCAGCTTGCTTGGTTCCTATATCCAGTAGGCACCATCCACTGTTAAATCCTAACTCCAAACTTTGCTCCCATAATGAGCAATTTTAAGCACACAATTAACTGTTGTCATCTCAGTTTTAAAGCTTATGGAACACCACGACAAGCAAACAGCTCTTTAGAAATTGTACACCTTACCTGCTCACAGGACTTAGGAATAATGCTGGGTGCAACATGTGATTCTTTCGTTTTGTTATCAATTACATGGCCGTACACAAGAATAACGAGTTTCGTGGTCACATGATTAAGAGTCATTTCATTATAGCTTGACAGAGTCTCCACATATGCGTGATTGGATGTCACACACTTACGAAAGTTTAAATCCTACAAGAAAATTACATTTTTCTATAAATCAAACAAACAGATACATGATATCAAGAAGGAAACAGACACACTGGTCTGAGTTTGTTGAGGCAGTCAGAATGCACGTACATCCTAGAATCGACTATTTAGAGTTTAGCATGGCTTCCACAAATGACCCTGAATTTGGTTACCCTGTCTGATGATGAATGAGCCATCAGCTGCATCATATGATCAGATCAGCCATGTGCTACTGGATTTCTAGGCTTCATCAGGCATAAGACTTATAGGTTTCTTCTAGCAGTAAGCAAATGTCCCACTTGACAATTGAATAGGCAATAATAACAAAAACCTGAAATGGAGGTAAGCAAGGCACCACATCTGGGCCATACCTGAAGGCTCAGAACTTTGGAACTGAAGGGCAGCTGTTGTGTGTGGAATTGAGTCCACTCCCCCAAAGGTTTAGATGAAGTACTAACCCTCAGTGTCTAAATAGAACTTTATTTGGAAGTAGGGCCTCCACAGTTAGGTAAGATGAGTCTATATGTAGGAGTCAGGGAACTTTGTAGACACATTTGAACACAGGGAAAATGCTGTGTGAAGATAACAGTGCCCAAGTACAACCCAAGGAGAGAAGCCTGAACCAGATGTTCCCTGCTGGCAGAAACTGGCATTGCTTTCAGGGTAGCCTTTGGTTGTCAGTTACCAACAGGCAAGTGGAGTGCCTATTTTCTGGGGCATCAGCACAGCCAGGGCACAAAAAACATAAGAAAATTAGCAAACGTTTTATCTAAAATTTTGCAACAAGGGGGGGAAAACCTAGCAGTGTGGTATTGGGGTTTGAAAATGCATGTATATTTTGACATCAAGGAGAACTGAAGAGGGCATTATCTAATGAATGTCTGGAGTGCTAAAAAGTCTTAACTGATTAACTCTTTGGTGGAGTATTCAGAAGGCAATAATCCCTACAGTCTTCTCATAACTGCTCTCTCTTTTTGTTGTTGTTGCTGTTGGTGTTTTAAAACAAACCCTAGCTTTCCTCTCATTTTAGCTTTTCACACCTAAAACTATTTGTGTTTGTTTTATTTTTGGCTTTGTTTTAAGACAGTCTCAGTCTGTAGTTGAGGTTGGCCTGTTGCTCTTGGTCCTCAGGCCTCTACCTCCCTTCCCTAAGCTGAAAATGAGGTTCTTAAAGCCTTGCTTCTATAGCCATGATGTCATTAAAGAGTTAATAATTATGAACTCCTTAGTATCATCTAATAGTCAGGACACAATCAAGTTTCTCAAATTGAGTAAAATATGATTTAATACCCAAAGTACTAAATTTGTTTTACTCTATTTACATTATTTGATCCAGAACAGTCTCTCTTTCCCCTTCTTCAAGTCATTGGGTTATTGAAAAAATGAAATGAGTTTTTGCTAGGCAGAATAAATTAGATTCTGAACTTATCTGGTGGGATGGGGAGATCTAATAGATATTCCCCAAGAGGTAACACTGGAAAAGGAATGGTTAGTCATGTCAATTTGAAAGAATCTATAATCACCCAGGAGGTGGCCCTCTGGAGGTGCCCATGAGGGATTATTTTGATTAATGTAGAAAGATCCGTCTTCATTGTGGGCAGAGGATTCTGAACTGGTACCAACAGGGAAGGAAGGCTGAACACTAATTTGCATTCATCCTTCTCTACTTCCTGACTGTGGGTGTGATGTGACAGCTGCATCTAGCACCTGCGACCTTGACTTGCTGCCTTGATGGACTGTGCCCTTGAATGGTAACCTCAATAAACCCATGGGCATAATTAAGTGAATTGTGGGTAAATATTATTGTCCTTGACATTTTATCTTTGAACTTTCTCACTTTCATCATGAATTTGTATGGTTTGTGAATCAAAGCATAATTATAAAGGACAGTTGCTCTGCTATTGAGAAAGTCCAACACCCGGGTCTTAACGTTCCTCTCTGGGGGTTCTTTCTAGATGAGCAATTGTCTTATTCCTCATGGAGAGGCAATATAAAAAGAAAGGAATCTTGGTCACCTTACCCTTCCACCAAGATTTTTCTGAACGTTATTATTGTCATAGTGGAAATGAAACCTGACTGGCTTGCAGGATGTACTGCTTTGAACCCAAGGTTTACAGTTAATCAGCGAAAATTGTTGAGCTGTGGGTCTGTCACCTCCTCAACTTCTGAGTCACAGTAGGGGTGAAAATAAATACTAAGTAACTCACAAATACAAGACTGCAAATTATGCTGGTCCAGGACAGACTTGAACCAACTACTCTTTGGAGGCAAAGTTCACAGACAGGACTTGTTCATAAAGTTCTTCCAATTAATGGTATGCTAAGCTTTGGGAGGATCTGCCTATTTAATAGTTTCTAATTCTGTTCTTTAAAAGGGTCTTTCAGGTAGCCTGGAAAATTTACTGTGACAAGAGGATTAATGGCCCACAGGGATTTAGAATGAGATAGTAGTAAAAATTCATTTTAAAGACTCAGACACCACCTTCCCTTTTATCTTTGTCTGAAAAATATGGGATGTACTTTATTAGAAATAATTTAGTACTTACAAATTTATTTACATTTTTTCATATAACTTACCTCACCAGCAACATTTGATTCAAAATACTGATTCGCAATATTAAGAGCAAGCTTGAGCCATATTTTATATTCCAGAGATGGCCAGAAGACATCAAAACCTTCATATATATCCTCCAAGGGGATGAAGAAGGCCTAAAATAACAAGGTACCAGGACACAGGCATCTAAATTATAATTGGTCATTAAACAAGATGGTCACCATCTTCTCAGACACCCAACAACCAACTCTATGAGACTCTAGCATCAATATGATACTCTAATATTTAAAAGAATTAGCATTGTGGAAAGAGTATATAAGATGATAAAATGTGTGGTCCAGGGAAAGATATATACTTTAAAAGTAGCCCAGAGGGGCTATAGAGATGGCTCAGCAGTTAAGAGCCCTGGCTTTTCTCAAGGTTTGGGTCCCAGCACCCATGTCAGGTGGCTCACAATCATCTGTAACTCCAGCTCCTGGGGATCCCATGCCTCTGGCCTCTACTGGCACCTGTACTCACATATACATACCTACATGCACACATGTACATAACTAAAAATAAAAAACAAATCATATATATATATATATATATATATATATATATATATATATATATATATATATATACCCAGACATTCATCACTCAATAGTTACATTGAAATTTTGGCTCATGAGCCTGAGATTCAGGACCTGAGCTCTCACAGCAGTTAATCCACAGTGCTCTCTACTTACAGAGTCCCTTTCCAGAGGCAAACTCCTTATACTCTGTCAGAATTCAGGATAAATGAATTGTTGTGAGTTCATTCAGACTATGACTAAATACGTCCCTTCTCCCTTCTTCGGGAAACAGCATGGTATAATCTGATGAAGTACCATTTCTTTCTGCTGCTCTACATCTCCTAAGACTCTGTTCCTTCCATCAGCCTCAAAAATTGAGAACAATTGTAATAGGAATTTTAGATCCTTTTAATTGGATTATCCGCACCAAATGGGATTTTAGGTCACTTATTGGTTGAACAAATTGGCAAACGTAAACAAAAGAAAGAGAGTTCGAAAACAAATGAATATTCTTTCAGAATGCTGCTTTCAGAATGGTGACAATTTACATAGTATAACACTGCAGACAAGTTTCTAATCTCCATAACAGCAGAGGACAGGCATCCTCTCTACTTGACTAATACAGAAATCAAGACTCAATGAGGTTAAATAACTCATCCACAGGCAACATGTGGCAGAGCTCAGCAGAGTCTCATATGTGAGAGAAGTGGCCTGTCTACTCTGAGCTAGTCTATACTGCTGGCAAGCGCTGATCAAGTGATCAAATAAAATATCAGACCTCAACCAAAGAAAAGATTCCTTATTAAGGATTAACTAATAATCTACAACCGAACTATTTTGTACCTGCAAAGTAGTTTCACAGATGGCAGTATAATCAACTTCGCGCTTAAGCAAACAGCTTAGTTCACCAAGAACATCCCCACTGGTACAGTACTCTGTGTACATAGACTTGAACTGTCTGTCAGTCCTCTGGCTTGCTTCTATCCCAAAGGTGGGAGATGAGCTATGCAACTGTTGGGGCGAGGTTATGAAAAGGGAAATAAAAATGTTAAGTTCTTGGAGTATACCAATGGCTTCCACTCTCTATACAATTGTTCTAGAGCAAGTCAAAGATTCTTTAATGAGATGTGCCAACAATGAATTGTGGAAGAATAGACTTCCACAAAAAGTCATGGTTTATTTTGTATTTCAACCTCTCAAGGCAAAGGTTTTCCTCAAACAAAGATGAAAGTTGTTGGGCTAGGGATGTAGCACTTGCCTAACACGCTTGAGACCTCAAGTTCAGTCCTTAGCACTGAAAAACAAAATAAAAACAAACAAAAAGAAAAAAGATTCTTATAAGGATTAAATAACAAAACATATTGCCTTTCTTGATTACTTTTATAAAAGTTAAAATAAACCTCTTCCTATATGCATCTCTTTTTAACATTCTACTTGTTGGAGAGCACTAGTCTAAGTTAGCTAAAATGCCAAATGCTTCTGAGGGCTGAAATAACACCACTGATGGAAAGTTCTACACTCGATCTTATATAACAGATCACAGTCAAAATGTAGGCACAATACAAATATTGTATAAAATTGCCTTTAAGGTATATATAAGGCTTAGAAGAAACAAAAATGAATTTAATGGTTAGACTTGAATATTACTCCAAAGAGAGCTCATTATAAATATGTCAAAAATCTGATTCCAAACATCAGAAGGACACTCTGATGACTGTAACAGGGAGCTAGAAATTGGAATTTCCATGCTGAGAATAGGATGAGCCGCCCACAGAATCCCTGGTGTCAGAAGAAAGACTCATTTCCCAGGGGGAAAAACCTACTATCATGTATATTTCCTGGCTTTTCTTTACATTCTGTAAATTTTTATGAGAAATGTCCAGACAGGTTGAGAATTTTCCTCTCCCCAGTTATGGACAAAGCTGTAAACAAATTAATGTTCCCATTCTTTATGCTATGTTGTTTTCTTCATAGGCAGTGAGAGACACTAACACTGTGAAGGGCAAGAAGGGAGAGGAGGAAGAGGAGGAGGAGGAGGAGGAGGAGGAGGAGGAGGAGGAGGAGGAGAAGAAGAAGAAGAAGAAGAAGAAGAAGAAGAAGAAGAAGAAGAAGAAGAAGAAGAAGAAGAAAGAGAGAGAAAGAGAGAGAGAGAGGGAGGATGGCGGCACATTCCTATAATCCCAGCACTCAGGAGGCAAAAAAAAAAACAGGTGGCTCTTTGGGTTCAAGTCAAGTCTGTTCTACAGAGTGAGTTCCAGGACAACCAGCTCTATACATAGAAACTCCACCTCAAAAAACAAAAACAAAAACAAAAACAAAAACCATAAATTTCTCAAGACCAGATAGCTACTGGTAAGATTCTGGGAGTGCCATATCCAAAAGACTCAAGATATTGTCCCTTAATGGCCACTAGTTTTGTTACCAGAAACGTACACACACACACACACACACACACACACACAAAAAAAAAAAAAAAAAAAAAAAAAAAAAGCTCTCATAACCTAGAATCATCTGAGACAAGACTCAGTTGAGGAGTTATCTAAACTATCTAAACCAGGCTCTTCTGTAAGGGATTATTTTGATTGTTTATTGACCCAGCCACTGTGGGTAGCACCATTCCCTAGGCAGAACCCTGGACCACACAAGAGTGAAAAGGATGGTTGAACATCGGCAAGCAATGATGAGTTTGTCACTCTTTGCATCAGAGGTCCTATAGGTAGGATGTCTTCATCCCAGAATGAAACTTTCCTAGGGAAATCCTAATTCCTAGGAACGCTCTTTTAAAATACTGAATGTGTATACATTTAACTTATTTCATACACACATTCTGTCCTCTCCTTTTATCCTTCCACTGGAAAATGAGTTCCAAATGAGCAGAGATTTCTGTCAGTTTTTTCAATCCTATACCTAGAATGACCAGAATTTGCTCATGATAGTAACAAAGTAACTATCTGTTTAATCAATGGATGAAACTGACTAGAATCAGTTTCTTGGGATTACATTTTCTTCATATTATTTTTTGTCACAGCAGTTTATTTTCATCAGAGTGAAAAGTCTGAGATACTTATTTTAAAATGCGGAAGCTAACTATATTCTTCTCCCTAGGACAAAGGTTTGTCACATAAGAGCATCAACTGGGAACTAGGAATTGATCAGTGTAAAAGCCATGCTGACCACTGCAGCCAGCTACTAAGGTATCAGTATGAAGGAAGAGGCAGGGTTCTTGCCCCATATCACACTACTGAATTCATATTCTCTCTCTCTCTCTCTCTCTCTCTCTCTCTCTCTCTCTCTCTCTCTCCCCCACCCCTCTGAAACAAAAGTCTCCTCATTGATCAACTGAAAAGTTTTATTTTGATCTTCATCCAACTTGACCTCTGTGAGACTCTGAACTGCAGCCAAGCTTATGCCTGAACTCTCAGTTAGGTGAATGAGTCCAAGAACTTACTAGTTTCCATGTCTGAACATCCTCGAACCACTAATTCCTCCAGCTTTGTTGTGAAGAATGAAGTGACATCCCTGAGTGCACTTGGTAATATGGGAAGCACATTTGAGTACTAAGTGTGAAGATTCTCAGTTGTCACACTTACTCCCCTCGGAAATGGTTTCATGTGGAAGAGACTAACAATTTCAAACTTTTCAGCTCCAGAACTTACCCCTAAGTTGCAACTGTACATTCAAAATGCATTTTAAGTAAAGAAAATTAGTCATTCTTACACTAGCCATTCCTGAAATAATTAAGAAGATTCCTTGTGACATTTCACCTTCTCTACAGATGATATCACCATAGTCGAAATAGGTGAGTCTAGTTCTTCTCTGAATGAAAAAACAAAATAGAGTGGAGAAGTTAATCCTAGAATTTTATAGACCACTTGTCTAAACAGAAATAAAGTTTTAAAATTAAAAATAGTTATCAAGTAGCATAAAATGGAAAATATATCCTGGGGTTGTTATAGTACATACACATATCACATCAATTTTAAGAAATAAAAATATAGGCAAACAAGCAAAGGCTTTGTGATCAGTACTTAACACAGCAAAGGATGCTAGCACCCAGTAAATGTTTAGGGGATGATTGAGCAAATAGACAATTAAGGAAGTGTTTAGCCCTCACTGGGGCTTGAGCTATGAATGTCAAGCCTGGAAATCAACTTCTTGGCCACAGAAGGTTTTTAGTTAGGTGGGGAAGGTGTTGTCAATACAGTATGATGGTTGTGGCAAAGCAAACAGGAACATGGCACTTGGGGACAGTGAAGAAAGGTCACAGGGTTTTTCCCAGTTGTTTGTGATACCCTCACTAGCAAGGTAGGGACAGCTAATCTGAGTCCTGAAAGAAGAGCAGCAGATAGCAGATAGATATGAAAAGACCTAGATGCAAACACAGTGTATACAGTTGAGATAGCTGCAAGAGATTCCATATGTCTCAGGCAAGGACAGAGACCAGACTTAGCTATCACAAGGCATCAGTAGAATTGAAAGTGTCTGGGGATCTACATACTTTATGGATTCCCAGAAATGTTTAAATTATTTTAAAACAGTAATGATAATAAAGCTTTTTGTAACAAAAATGTTTTAATATATTCATTGTGTGTGTGATGTGTTTTGATACATATAACATGTGTTCATGTATGTTTTTGTGTGCATTTGTGTGTAAAATCAGAAGACAATCTTGAGTGTCTGTCCTTGTCTTCCACCTTGTTTGAGACAGGGTCTCTTGAGACATTGTGTACACTAGCTTTCTGGCCACAAGCTTCCAGGCATTTTCCTGTCCCCACCTTCCATCTCACAAGCAAGCATTGGGATTACAGAGGAGTGCTACCATGTCCAGCTTTATATGCATTCTAGGGACTCAAACTCAGGTCTACATGCTTGCCGTGGCAAACACTTCGCCACCTCCCCATCTAACATACTTTTTTTTTTTGGAGCTGAGGATCGAACCCAGGGCCTTGCGCTTGTTAGGCAAGTGCTCTACCACTGAGCTAAATCTTCAATCCCAAACATACTTATTTTTATAATCACATAATAGATATCGAGTAGAATTCTCTACTTTTGTGGAGGGAAGGAAGGCTGTGCCTGGGCTGTATGTTAAAATGTTTGTGAGTCATTAGTATATGGAGTTATCTTCTCATCCTTTTTATCATGACTCTCAGTTCATTCCTGGGTGGTCAATCCATCATTGTGCAAATTATTACCTATTAGGAACCAAATTCTAATTTTATCTTAAAATTCTGCTTTAAAAAAACTGGATGGGATATGAGCTTTTCTTCC
This sequence comes from Onychomys torridus, assembly GCF_903995425.1. Lineage (NCBI taxonomy): Eukaryota > Metazoa > Chordata > Mammalia > Rodentia > Cricetidae > Onychomys > Onychomys torridus. Next base: position 33,282,371 of record NC_050453.1, read on the forward strand.
CAGCCCCAGGCTAGCCCTCTCCCCTTTATTAGACACCATCTGTTTTCCAAACCACCTCCAGAAGATCCTGTCAACAAGGGTTCACTCTGGACAGCTGCTACAAGCTACAGCAACTGAACTTCCCACAAGTCTGAACTGAAGCCCAGAACCTAGGATTTGAGACACAATTGCTGTACCTATAAAATGTTGCACTATAAAAATGTCCAAGATTCCTGTTAGGCTTTTGCACCCTGCCCAAGGGTGGCTAATGTTATAGACTTAATGTTTGTGTCCTCTTGGAATGCATATGTTGAAATCCCAGGTCCCAGAGTGAGAGTTTTAGGAGGTAGAACCTTTGGGACATGCTTAGGTCATAAGGCTGAAGACCTCACATTCAGGTTTCGTGCCTTTATGAAAGAAGCACCATAGAGCTCTCTTGTTCTTTCTGTCAGATGGAGACAATGAGAAGACAGTCATGTAACGAACCAGATGGAGACTCTCACCAGAAACCACATCTGATCATGCCCTGATTTTGGATTTCCCCAATTCCAGAACTACGAGAAGTAAGTTTCTGTTGTTTGAAAGCCACTTGATCTGGGGTGCCTTGCTATAGCAAATCAAGCTAAGATACCCAAATGGCTCTTCACTTGTGAGAGCAACCATAATTCTTCAGAACATTTTCTCCTTGCTTAAATTAGGTTCCTGATGTCTTCAAATAAATAAATAAAGGCTTAATTTAACTGAAGTTATGCTTTTGATACGCTTTTCTTTACTCATTAGTTGGAGCAGTGGAAAATGTTTACAACAAGCCTGAGTCAGAACAGAAGATATTATTACCTTGAAGAACTCAATGAGGACATCTTTATTTTCCAACCAAATGATGTTAGGTAGGTATTTGTCAGGGGTTGGAGGCGGGATTGCCATTGGAAAGTTATTCAAGGCTTTGATTTTTGTAAGAAGTACCTAAAAATGAACATTCAAAACTATGGTAATTGTTTTTGTGACAAAAAAAGATGGACATGAAGTCAAAACCAAGGAAATCTAAGCACATTTCTGTTGTGTAGACTTAACTTGAGCTTCAATTCACAGCTTCCCACTCCTGCTGCCATGTGTATTATATTCTTTATGTCCCTGTTTTCTTCCTCTTATTTTCACTTATTAACTCTGATCAAACTTGTCATCTTTATAATTCAGTTATTACATCCTACCCTGTCTTCACACACACACACACACACACACACACACACACACACACACACACACACAGAGTTGTTCCCCTTCAAATACTGTTACTATCTCTATGGATGCCCCAGTCAGTGGAATAAAGCAGTACAAAATCCACCAGAAAATGGAGAAGCAGAAATAGATAGATAGATAGATAGATAGATAGATAGATAGATAGATAGATAGATAGATAGATCTACCGAGGCTAGAGAACAAGCCAGAGGAAGATTTCAGAGACAATCCTAACAAGAAGTATAAAATCTGGAAAGTTTTCTAAGTCTTTCTTCAAGTCTCTTCCTGAAGCCTGGCCACACAGACTGCAAGTCCTCTGCGTCCTTTTCATTAAATCTCCAAGCCTGCTTCTTCACTTGATTTAGCTACAGATGGCTTCAGTCACTTGCAGCCAAGTTGTTCCAACTGTAGAACATGCCAGGCAGCACTGGCTTTGAATGCCACAGGCATTAAAAATGTTGCCAGGAAGTATTGAGGTAGTTCTTGTTGTTAAACGCTTCCTCAAACAACTTCTCTCATTACATCCTGGGATGCCTGAGCTTATGGAACCAACACAGTGGGAACCACATTACTACCTTATTCATCTCAATGCCCTTGTGCTTATCAATGATGTGTGTACTACCTTATTCATCTCAATGCCCTTGTGCTTATCAATGATGCCTCTTGACCAGAGGAAGGTGAGGTTTTTCAGGGCTTTAGCAATCACATTGCGGATTGCCTGCTTTGTCTTCAGAGCAATGACAACATCACGGCCTTCATGCTCTATGAGTCCTGAGAAAAATTAGAAGTGGTAAGCAATCTATGCAACAACCATGATAACAACTGGTATTGTATTAGAATGTCCAACATATTTATACAATTGCCTTTCATTCTAGCTTCACACAGAACTCCTGAGACTGGTAGGGTGAATTTGCATCCCCATCATATGGATGAAAAAAACTGAAAACTAGCTTCCTGCACAACTAAACAACTCTCTGTCTTATCTCCATGGTATCTCCTAACCATTTCTATGCCAAAACTCATTTCACTAGAGTATTGTTTTAATGTCTCTGCCTATCCACTATATATTTTTTGTTAGTTGGATGACTGAAAGATTTTCATTCAAAAGAGAATCCAGAGTTAGGTGGATGGATCTTGTGAGCTCAAGTAGAATACTCATTCTCTTTTAATAAACACAAGAAGTCAGGGACTAGACTCTTGGCCAAAATTAACATTTCATGTGTCATTTTTACATTGAGCACAATGTCAAATGTATGTATGGAAGGTACTTATACACTTTTTTCATTAAAATGAATTGAATGAATATAATTTCATTAAACTGAATTAATTTCAATTTAATTGAATAATTCAATAAAATGAATTAAAATAAAGGATAGCTATAATCTGGAGCTTTGGTTTTAGCACCAGAATTCACCAGAGCTAGAGAACTGAGTGCCAACTTATTAGCCACATGATCTCAGGCAAGCTAGCCACACTAAGCAAAACAACTTCTTGTCAAAGGTCATCATCATATGGCTTTCCCTAAAAACCTTGAGGACCCTGACCTTGCTATCTGAACAGACACTTCTGCTTCCACCCTTTCCCTACACTGCTACAACAGATGACAGGGCCCCTCTGACATTCTGCAGTGATGTTCTTTTGCATGCTCAGACAATCCACCAGAATGCACATTTTTTTTTAAGAATCTGCATCTACCCAATATTGCTTTCCCATCTTTGAATCTTAGATATGGTCAGTAAATGCCAGTTGGATGAATGAATGAATGAGAACATGCAGTGCAAGACTTCACACCCTGTAATGCCATATTTAGAAGAAGGGCCTCTACAGAGGTGATGGGGCTTAAATGATGTCATAAGAGTAGAGTCCCTACCTTATAAGGATGGGATCTCTCTAGAGAAATTGGGCACCAGAGTCCTTCTGCACATGCAGAAAAAGTCAAATGGGGCCACAGCAATAAGGCTCCCATGTTTACCCCCCATGAAGCCAGTCTTCACCAGAAACCAACCTTGACAGCACCAGCATCTGGGATTCTGACCTTCAGAACCACAAAGAAATAAAATCTATAGATTACACGAAAAACAAATCAGGAAACCAAATGTTCCAGCCACTCACCTAGTTCTTTAATAGCCTCTCGTTTGTTTTTCTCTAAAATGTCATATAGTTTCTGTAAGAGATTAAGAAATGGTTCTTATTACACCAAGTACAATCCTAGCTTTATCACCCAAGTAAAAGTTATAGAAGCGGCACAGAGGAATTCTCACTCAGTTTGATTTAGGGGAGCTTTTGTCTTCCAGAGGGTTCCATTGCATTACCCAGGCCGGGACTCAGATGGCAATGAATGTTGTAGGGCTGATGTTTTGCATAAGCACCATGCTTCACTGTAATCATTATTAGTTCAAAAGAAGGATGGAAGGAAGGAAAGAAGGAAGGAAGGAAGGAAGGAAGGAGGAAGGAAGGAAGGAAGGAAGGAAGGAAGGAAGGAAGGAAGGAAGGAAGGAAGGAAGGAAGGAAGGAAGGAAGGGGGAAAAGAAAGAAAGAAAAAAGAAAGGGAGGGAGGGAGGGAGGGAGCAAAAGTTCTCTACACTCCACTATGCACAATTAAGAATTCTCATTGGCAGACACCAATTTGAAGATACACTGAGGGAGCAGCTATTTGAGGATCTACTTTGCCAAGAGCACAAAAACAAGTGGGATGATGTGAACATGCTGGGTAAGTGAGTTCATGCTCCCTGAAGGCCACTCCTTAAAGAGTTGAAGAAGTAACTCCACACCGACAGATGGATGGTGTGATTGTTTTTTCAGTCACACAAACAGGTACTGTGGGGTGCTCACTGTGTGCCAGGAACTGCTCCTCATAAAGCTCACTCTGGAGCACATCCTTAGCCATACCAACAACCCAGAGGCAACAATGCATAGTCCCCTGGGTCATCACATACAAGTACCTGAAATGACTCACACACTGCATGCCACATTTATGGAGAACAATGGATTTGTTATCTGAAGCTAAAGCAAAACAAAACTTTGTTTTTTTTTTTTCCTCTGTTTGTTTGGGCTTTTAAAAATTACACCTAGTAAGTTCCTTGCTTTGACTATACAAATGAGACTTTTCATGTCACTAACATACTCATGTCCAGCCTTGTTTGCATTGTGCTAAGCCTCCTTCTTGCAGAACTGAATTTATATTCACACTAAGATTCTGGGCAACAGTAACTCCTGCCTGCAAAGACATCACTACCAGAGAGGCAATGTCTGTTACCTCTCTACAGGTAAACTGCCATAGGCCAGTTTCCAGAAACATCGAATCACTTCAGAAGCATCTACCTAATACACATCACAAAAAGCCACTGAGTCCTCACTGAAGTCCTCTGTTTCTTAATTTTTTATTTTCTTTAATGTGTAGGGGTGTTTTGTCTGAATTTATATCTGCACCGTGAGTGCCTGGTACCTAAGCACCAAATCCCCTGGAACTGGAGTTAAATATGACTGTGAGGTGCTGTGTGAGTGCTGAGGACTGGCCCCAGATCCTCTGGAAGAACAGTGAGTGCTCTTAATCACAGGTTCGTCTCTCCAGCTCCCTGAAGTCCCCCATTTAAAGTACCAAGGGAGGTTTGTTTTCTACACAGCTGTCAAGGCAACTGCCTCCAGACCCCTCTGCTATCTCCTAAATATCTCAAAACATCTTCAGCTCCCTCCCTGGCTGATGTTTGACTTCCCTCATCTTCCTCCTTCTGGAGTCTTTTCTGCTATGAACTTCTTCATGTTCTCTGTTCTGTTTGTTTTGGGTGTGGGGAGGGCTGTGGTGGGGGGGAAGGGAGGGGTCTCATAGTGTAGCCTTGGCCAACCTAGAACTCACTGCATAGCCCAGCATGACCTAGAACAATCTCCCCACTTTTGAAATGGGACTTTGAAGAAGCAGAAGCCATGCAGGAAACAGAAACTTTTAAAATAAGAGAGTTGAGAGACTCTATTATTATTTTTTTTTTAAAAGAAACTACTGCTTAGAAAAAGAAGTGATCGTAGTGACTGTCAAAAAACTGTAAAACAATGGTTTAATGGGTCTGCGAATGAGCAGAAGGAACACAGCAGAGGGCTGGCTGGAAACTTGGAAAGCCACGCTAAAACCTTCTCATGGCAAAGGGGACAAAAGCAGAAAGTTGTGAGAAAAGCTGAAACAAGGATTAGCCCTACAAACCATCCACGTGTGTGATTAAATGATTGTGCTGAGCATCATGTTTAGCAGGGGCTGTCTGCCTAGGAGTGGACGAGCAAGCTGAGGCACATAGTGGACCTTGATGTGCCAGCTCTTCTTGGACCGGTGGCTCCCTTGTCTTCGACTCATTCAACTTTTACGCCAGTGACTCCACAACTACAAACTCCACCATGAGGCTCCATGAGTGCCCAGGTCTTTAGCATTTTCAAGTCTCTCTTTGGTGGTTATCATTATTATTATTATTATTATTATTATTATTATTATTATTATTACTGCTCTTGCTTGTTGTGTCTTATTTTGTTTGAGATAGGGTCTCAAACAGCACATCCAAGTGCATATACACACACAACCATACACACACACACACACACACACACACACATAAATAAAAAGTTTGGACTGTTCTCTGTAGCACTTTGTGTAACAAACACTTGAACTTGTTTGCCTACTGAAGTCGGTCTGTTGGTCACATACATAAAAAGCTGATCTTAGGGATATGAATACACCTAAGTAAGGTAATTCCCATCCACACCACCCAATGCCTGTTTCTTACCTGATAGACTGATTCACGGCCAGAAATTTGCCTGACCAAAAGTTTGGCATCTTCCTGACTTTTGACATAGCCTTTTGTGATACTGTACATCAAGCTGAGGCTCTTTTTGATCTGTACGTCTGTCATATTTATTAATATTGGTATTATAATCTGGAGCAGCAGGGTGGAGGGAAAAATATAGATTTAATTAAGTGTTTTATCTCTCATGAGGATCTAGTTTACCATGGTTATGTGCATGCACGTAAGCAGAGGTGAGTGTGGGTACAGGCTACGAAACCAGGATGAAGACCATGGGAGGGAATTAAAAGGCTTTGAGCAAGGCAGAGCAAGCAACAGAGCACATAGGACAGGAAAGTGGAAAAGAGACAGGGGCGTACAAGAAGAGGAAGAGGAGTGGGAGAGGAGGGAGGAGAATTAATTTAAAAAAATAGTTTTACTTGACAATCCCACACTGAAATCTAATACTATATGATAATTTAATTTTTTAACTAAAAAAAAAAAAATCATGAGGAAAACACCCTCCCCAGCAGAGGTTCTCAAAATGTCAACTGTAGGCCAGCAAAAGCATGTCCAAGAACTTTCTAGAAATGCAGTGTCCGGTCCTGTCCAGAAGTATAATGTCAGACACTGTGGTATGTGGTCCAGCAGGGCCCGTTTCCAAAAGGCCTCTCTGCCTGCATCCACACACGCATGGGTTTGTGACCACTTCCTCTATGCATAATGTACTGCAGCTGTAGGTGGAGTCTCTAGCATGCCCCTATGACCACTTCCTCTATGCATAATGTACTGCAGCTGTAGGTGGAGTCTCTAGCATGCCCCTATGACCACTTCCTCTATGCATAATGTACTGCAGCTGTAGGTGGAGTCTCTAGCATGCCCCTGTCCCTCCGTCTCTCTACTCTTCAACTTCAGAAAACGAAAGTGGTGTCCCAGGAAGCTGAGTGACAGCTTGGAAGAATAAACTCTATCTCTGAACCATGCAGGCCACCTTCCATTCTTGTCCTACATTTCTCTGCTTTTACGCTGAGACCAGCTGGTGCAGGGACTTAAGAGAATGAGATCTCTTATACTATCTCTCCAGTCGCCATCTATGTGACCTTCAGCAAGCTACCCATGACTCTGGGGATCCCTTTTCTCCTGAATAAAATGAGTCTAATATGTAAGGCCTGGAAAGCCAATGGAGCCACTGCTCCAAAGCCAACTGTCAATCGCACAGCAAGGGGCTTCCCGTGGAGTCCAGGCTGAGTCAGAGCACAAGGGCATTTGGTGCGAGACTCAATATCAAGAGAAGAGAAAGTAAAAAGAAAACAGTATCATAGTGCAGGAATTAAAAGAACAGAGAAAGATTTTATTAGCTGCCATTTTGATTATGAACTTGGGGGTAGGGAGGATCTTGTTTAAAGAAAATGTTTTCAAAGCCTTCCTCTGTGATGCACTGATACCCCTGAGCTGACTGTTGACTCCTAGGGCAACTAAAAGATCTCTGCTGTGGATATCAAAATAAAATGCTGTTTGGCCAATGGCCAGGCAGGAAGTATAGACGGGACAAGAGAGAAGAGAATTCTGGGAGGTGGGAAGCTAGGGCAGAGAGACGCGGCCAGCCACTACCAGGACAAGGAAGATGTAAGATACAGGTAAGCCACAAACCAAGTGGCAAAGTATAGATTAATAGAAATGGGTTAATTTAAGATAGAAGAACTAGATAACAAGAAGCCTGCCATAGCCATACAGTTTATAAGTAATATAAGCATCTGAGTGGTCATTTTATACATAGGTTGTGGGACCTCAGGGCCTTGGTGGCACCTGGAGAGAAGATCTCCAACTACAGATCTCCAGTATTCTCCCAACCTTCACTGAGGCAGATATGTTTCTTTTCAAAGTCATATTGGGCTGAGTCTAACTTTTAGGGCACTTAACTTTATGTAGAAATTACACCTACCTCAGAAGGCTATTATAAGAATTTAACTGGGGAAGTTATATAAAGTACTATCCCCAGTTCCTGGCAAAAAGTAAGTGTTCAATTTAAAAACCCAACTATATAATAATATTGATTTCTTAAATATACTTTATTATTATTTTGTTCAGGCAGTACAAGACAGGAGGGCACAAGAATTGCTGGGCACACTCTCAATAGATTTGTATTTGTTTAACAATCCCCTCTAAATTGGAACATTCAATTCTGGAGGAAGGCTCCTTAAGACTCAGGAAATAAACCACACACAAGTATCAGAAAGTCCCTGAAACTTATAAGACTCACAAGGCCTCTTCCCAAAATTATATAATGGTGAGGACTGCTGGGGAAAGGAAACTGACCTGTCAACTCTGAATCACCTCTGTAAGTAACCCCTCACCCATACTCCTATTAAATAAATCCAATAAACCCATAGGTTTACAAAGATGGACTTATAATCCCTACTTTGGCCTTTCTTTGATTTTGTTATCTGAAATGTACAAGCAGTTTTTTTCACATCTGTTCCCCAAAAGTCACACAACAACTTGGCTTACACAAAAATACATCTTTAAAAATTTATTCCATCTTTAAGATTTTTCATAGATTTTCATACTTCTAAAATTAATTATCATGTTCCAGGTGGTGATGGCACATGCCTTTAATCTCAGCACTTGGGAGGCAGAGGCAGGGAATTTCTGAGTTTGAGGCCAGTCTGGTCTAGAGAGTGAGTTCCAGGACAGCCAGGGCTACACAGAGAAATCCTGCCTCAAAAAATAATTATCTTGCACCTATATGCACAAGACATCTGCATAAAAACTGTCTAGAGAAAGTTTTTCCAGGCTATGTCTTAGCATCACTATACATCTTGATATGTCTAGCTCATATCTCAACTCTTAAGGTAAATACCATAGAATCACAACTACTCCTTTAAGTGGGTTTTACATATACAACTCTGCATAGCAATTCTCATGAACACTAAATTTGTAGCACTAATAAATAGAAGAAAAATAAAAACTAGGCAGATGGAAGAGGGACAAAGAATGGGGTATAAAGCTGAGGGTGCAGAGCCCAGGTTTCTGCTCTTGTCTGGTATGATTGGAAAAGCCTCTGTGAAGGCAGGGTATAAGCAATGGCAGCCAACCAAGCAGGAGTTTGTTTGAAGAACATTCTGGAAAAGACAGCTCCTTCTCTCATTTCTCTCACAAGAGTGAAGCTTATTGAATCACTTAGTAAATCATGCAGTAAACCAATATTTTAACTTAGGAAGCCTTACCTTGAAGATAGGAAGAAACCTAATTATTCTAAAATATCCTATTACCACTGTAAACTGGATGAGAACTAAGTTGTGTGGTTTCAGCTTGACAAAGTGCAGGCATAATATATCAATGATTCCAATAACTATGATGAAAAAATCCAAATTATTCCAATTATGAAGAAAATATTTCCTTTTTAAAATTAGTATCTGTTTAAAAAACAAACAGAATACATGTTACTCCATAACAACTGTATATTGACACAGGGGAGAGGGAAATACTTAAAATTGCAAGTTAGTTGCAAGAAATGAGTTGTAGCCTAGATTTTTTTTATTTTATGTGTATGCATATATTCACCTGAGTGTATGTTTATGTACACCACCTATGTGCAGGTGTCCATGGAGTCCAGAAAAGAGCATCCAATGACCTGGATCTGGAGTTACAGTTATGGGTTGCTGTGGAATAATCCTTCTGTACACTATGAAGATGTATTGGCTCTCAATTTTAATAAAAAGCTGATTGACTGATAGCTAGGCAGGATTTGGGGGGCAGAGAAAATGCTGGGGAAAAGAAGGATGGTATCTGAAGAGACACCATGAGACTCAGAGTGAGCAGGATGGGAAGTACATACATGATGTAAACAAGCCTGGGGCAGCACACAGATGAATAGAAATGGGTTAGTTTAAGTTATAAGAGCTAGCTAAAAAAACAAGCCTAAGCTATTGACCAAGCATTTATAATTAATATTAAGTCTCTGTGTGGTTATTTAGGAGCTAGCTGATGGGACAGAAAAACTCCACCTACAGTGGTTAATTTTGGGGCACTCAGTGTGGATACTGGAAAGTAAACTCAGACCCTCTACAAGACCAATGCCCATCCTTAAACACTGAGCCATCTCGCAGTCCTATTAGCTGTATTCTAAAAGCGGAATTTTTAGCTACTTGTTTGAAATTCCCCTAAATTCTTAATTTTCCACATCAAAATGTTTAATGTGACTCAAAATATAGAATCTATAATGGAGCTGCAATACCAAAACAATAATTTTAGAAGCAGTAGACAAGTTTGCTGCAATACTATTAATAACAAAGCATAATAAACTACTATCACTGAGCCTTCTGTCCAGGTATGTTGTGCTCAAGCCAATTCATTTGTATTTGTTTATTCATCCCCTAAATTGTTTCAGGAAGAATCTGAAGGGAGTGTGACTGAAATACCAGTTTTCTATCACCTAATCCTTGGGAGTCTCTCTACTTTTATTAGACATAGCTGATGGCCAAGACTGGCACTAAGGCTGTGAACATCCCAAGATCCATCAGCTGTAATAACAAATAACTTCTGGTTATCAAGTTATTTTGATAATAAGGTAGAAAAAATGGATTCAAAATATTTGAATTATTCCTTTTTGTACAACATATTTCTATTTTCCACAGTACCTTCAGTGCTGATTCTAATGTATATAAAAACATAAAATAGTAGTTTATGGATATCAGTGCCGATACATTTAACTCTCTTGCAGTTGGCCATATATGTATTATCATAGGGAAAATATACATTATTGTTACAACATATGTTGCATATTCAAATTCTTCTGAAATTATAGTGCGATAGACAAAAATCAGAAACTTATTATCCCTGAAAAAATAAGAACAAATAAAACATCAGGTCATTTAAGGTATAATAAATAAGCATTGAAGTCCAACATCTGTCTAAACAAATCAAACTAGAAATAATGTGAAATATATAAGTAAAAATAACAAGCATACAGACAGGCATGGTGGCGCATGCCTTTAGTCCCAGCACTCAGGAGGCAGAGGCAGGCAGATCACTGAGGTTGAGGCTAGCCTAGTCTACAGAGTGAGTTCCAGGACAGCCAGGCTACACGGAGAAACTCTATCCCCCCCCCCAAAAAAAATACTACTACTATTGATAATAAAAACTAGCATATTTTATAGAGAGAATATAATAGAAGACAAAAGGATGATGCTATTAATGTATATAATAAATCAAAAGCAAGGAACAGTAAATGTAGAGGAAAATGTGTTACTAATTAGCATTGTTTAAAATTTTTTAATGGGAAATATTCAACAATTACCATATTCATTTTCTGAAACTTTCTAACCCATCGGAAATAGTGGAGCACAGAAGAGGCTATTTACTTGGCCTACTTGATTGAATTAAGAAACACCTTGGACATGGAATCCCCTCCTTCTGACTTATTGCCTAGGTAGCTCTCAGAAGCTTCCAAAACAACACAGGCTGTGAGCATTGCTCTTGCTTAACCACTAGAACTAGATATTCTAAGTCCTTATTGCTAAAAACAACACACACTCTGGATAAAGAACCCAGAGAAATGAGGCTGAAACTGAGCTGGAAGCTTCCTCCCTGCTGGTTCACATTCATAGTGATGGAAGGTACTATATAGGCTATCAACAGAGAAAAGGCATCAACAGTTACATGCAGCTGTAGACCTTGAGGGTTTCTGTGCTGAACTGCCTGGCACAATATGCCCACTGGTTCAATATTGGCATGGATGCTCTGAGAGAAACAACCACATCTTGATTAGATTTGAGGCCCACTTCCCTGGAAGGAATATATGCCTGCCACTATAGATCTGGCCAAAAGCCTATGGCTAGGGAGCTCACACTCCTTACAGTGGACCTGCAGCTGATTTTTTGTCAAATGGACATGTAGTTAAACTGCCTTCCAAATATTTGTGTGAATACCCAAAGACCCCGACAGCTGTCAGCCTCCGTCAGAGGGGCATCTTTTACAGTGGGCCACAGTCCAAGTGGGACTTGTGACTGGTCAAAATGATGAGAATGGGTACTGCTGAGTGCTTGGCCTTAAATGGAACATTTATGTCACCTCCTCTGAGGCTCAGGGAACATCTTGGAAGAGAGGTACAAGGATTGTAGGAACCAAAGGATGGAGAAAAAGGTGCAGAGCTATCTTCTGGATATTACATGGTTGTTGGAATCATAAACACACAGCACTGTGGCTTGCAGAATGGGGAGGGAGGGAGGGAGACAGACAGACAGACAGACATTCACCTCTCACTGCTTCCTGATCTGCCCAGATCTGAGCAAGCAGCCTTAACTCTCCCAGGGTCACCCTTCCTCTGCCATGATGGACTATGCCCCTCAAACTGTGAGCCAAAATGAGTCACCCTTGAGTTGCTTCATGTCCAGTATCCAACAGCAATGAGAAAAGAAACCAATGCTGCTGAACATATGTTGGGATGCTAGGGGGTTAATTTTTTTTTTATGTTCTCTTTAAATTTATTCAATGGAAGGAAGCAAAAACTATTCCCAGTATGTTTTTGTTTTGACATCCTCTGTTAGAAAAAAAAGTTGTTTTCCTGCTCTAAAAATTATATAAGTCCGGGTTGGGGATTTAGCTCAGTGGTAGAGCACTTGCCTAGCAAGTGCAAGGCCCTGGGTTCAATCCTCAGCTCCAAAATAAATTATATAAGTTCACAGTCTATATAGCAAAGTAAAAACCCTACCCAAGCTAAGCAAAATGTCTGTTTTATATCTTAGAAAATCAGTAATAGGCATTCTTAAGGTAGCATTGATTTTTCCTTAATTTTAGACATTAATACAATGATCTTATTCCACAAACAAAGTTGCACTGAGCTAGATTGAGCCCATTGTAGGTATCACTTGCCCTTGCTCAGTCCTCTACCCAGATGAACAGTGCAAGAAACATGGTATAAGATAGCCCTAAAATGCCATCGTTTTCTTTTATAAGGATGACAAAGAAGTTAAGACAGAATAGAAAAGGCAAACACACTGTCCAGTCACCACTTAACCTGTAAACATCTGCCACAAAATTAGTTTAAATGGGGTGATCTACTCTAAAAATGTTGAAATGGTGATATTTTGAGTACGCCGCTCTTAGAGGTTCATAATACTCACCCAGGTACAGTGAAAAGTATCTTTTCTTTGTGATATTCCAAATAAGTTAACATGTTTTTAAACTTTATAAGCCAACTTCTATCTCTCACATAAGTTGAAACATCAGAAATACTCATGAATCTAAGAAAATACACATATGTGTTGTTAAAAATAGTATCTCAGGATAGTAAAAAGGGGGATGATATACTAAATATTAATTTAATGTAGGCTTACTGAATATGCTTTCTCAGCCTTTACCTCCTGCACTTAAGTCATCTGTCCACTGTGGTCATGTTTTAGTACCATTTTTAGTCTGAGACTCCTGTGCCCCTATTCCCAGAACCCTTCCTGACCTGAGACAGAACCTAATTCAAGTTTCTCTAGACCAGCCCCCTTAGGAGTTCTGGAATTAAGCTTCCTTCAGTCTCATGTCTCCTGACACTAAAGGCAACTGAATGCCCCAGCTTTCTCAAATGTAATCTCCCAGGCCAATGATAGGTCCCCCACAGAGGTTTACAGACTGTGGAAACATTAATGACCACCCAGTTGGAATCACTAACGCTGACTCAGCTTTGTCTCAGATCATCCGCTCACTAATGCTTGCCAGGACAGTGACAAGATATTGATACATCTCTAAGACACTGGGCTTTTCCCATGACACTGCATTGCATCTAGCAATATCATCATTTAGGCCAACTCCTCCAGAGCTCACTCTCCATCCCCAGACAGCAGTCAGTGAACAAGATCCTGGCTGCTGTACTTTTTCCAATAACTTAGAGAATATGATATAAAAGCAAAATAATTATAAGAGCCGTTAAAGCTATATAGATTCTCATTCATGGATTCCCTTGTCTCTTACCTAAGCCTGATTGTCTCCAAAGTTACAAAAGTCAAGAGGGCAGGAGGCAGAATAAAGAGGAGCATTCAAAGTAGATCAATGTGGGGAGGTATAGAGACAGTGAGTAGAGTTTAGCTAGCATGCTCAAGGCCCAGCTTGGAAAAGAAAAGGAGGAAGAGAGGAATAAAAGGAGGAAGGAAGGGAGAGAAGGTAGGAAGGTAGAGGAAGGGAAAGGAGAGGGAATGAGAAGAAGAAAGAAATGTTACTGGATAGATGGATGGATATACAGGTAGACAAATAGATGTAGACCCGATGGGATGATAGATGGTTAATCCAGACATTTAACGCTCACTTTGCTCATAGTTACATAATCATCTAATTTGGGAAAATGCAATTAAAAAAGTGTCTCACTCACTTTCCATGGATGGGGCAGTAGCTTTTGGTTGCACCAATTAGTATTCGGGCTGCCTCTACGCCAAGGGTTCCATCGTTACATTGCTTTTCAAAGCTGCTCTAAAACAGTTTTTATGTTTTAACATTTTATACTTATAAATATTTACATACACTTATATCTAAGTAAAAATTACAAAGGACCAAAGCATCAATGGAATGGCTGAGACCTGTGGCTCACACCTGTAACCCCAGCACTTGAGAGACAGGAGGACTATCATGAGTTCCAGGCCCACCTCAGCTGCAGTGAAACCTTGCTTCAAAAGAAAAAAGCATAGACATAACTTACGCTTCTCTTACCATTCTTTCATTGTTTTTACGTATATTTATTGTATGTGTGAGCACAAGGAGGTCAGAAAATAATTTGTGAGAATTAGTTCTTTCCTCCACTAAGAGGACTTAAGGGATAGAACTCAGGACTTTGGGCAAGATGACAAGTGTCTTTACCCACTGAGCAGCTGGCTTGCCAGCCCCCATTGTATGTTTCTTGGTCCTTACATAACTTACACTATAATTACTAACCCCAGTAGTCAGCTTTGGTATACCATGGGTTCGATCAACTTATTACACTACCAGACGTTAAATAAGCAGCTTAGGGAATCTCATTTAAGAGAAACTCAGTGCACTAAATTCCCACAAAGCAGTTTCAGCTCTGTGTGATGTGGTGATATTGTGTTCCCCAAAATATTGTGCACCCTAATAAATTTATCTGGAGTCAGAGAACAGAACAGCCACTAGATACAGAGGCTAGAAAATGGTGGCACTCATGCCTTTAATCCTAGCATTTCAGAGGCAGAGATCTGTCTGGATCTCTGTGAGTTCAAAGCCACGCTGGAAACAGCCAGGCATGGTAACAAGAGCCTTTAATCCCAGGAAGTGATGGCAGAAAGAAGAAAGATATATAAGGCGTAAAAACCAGGAACTAGGGCTGGTTAAGCTTTTAGGCTTTTGAGCAGCAGTTCAGCTGAGATCCATTTGGATGAGGACTCAGAGGCTTCCAGTCTGAGGAAACAAGATCAGCTGAGGAATAGGCAAAGTGAGGTGGCTGTGGCTTGTTCTATCTCTCTGATCTTTCAGTGTTCACCCCAATACCTGGCCTTAGGTTTGATTTTATTAATAAGACCTTTTAAGATTTGTGCTACAGTGTGGTGACACAAACCTATGATCCCAGCACCTGGGAGGCTGAACCGGAAGAATCACGAGTTCAAGATTGACTTGGGCTATCTAGTGAGACTTTGTCTCAAAAAACAAAACAAAACCTTTCAACTATTTAAAGAGCCCATAAAGTGACTTACTAGTCACTTAAAACTTACTAGTCTCAGAAACAAAATGTTTGTGACTTGAATACAAAGCCTGAGGAAGGAAGACTTGGTTTTGTTCAACTTTTAGTAACTACAGAGATGGTTCCATGTGTAAAGCACTTGCCTTACAAGCGTAAGAACCTGAGTTTGGATTCCCAGCATCCATGTGAAAGGTCAGGTTCAGCTCAGCTCCAGCCTGTACTCCCAGCAATGGGGAGGTGGAGACAGAAGGATCCCTAGAGCTTGCTGGTCGCTAGTCTAGACAAATCAGCAAGCTCCAGATTCAGTAAGATATACTGTCTCCAAAACTAAGGTGGAGAGCAATTGAAAAAGATACTCATTATCAGCTTCTGGCCTTCACATATGTACACACACACACACACACCCCAAATAATAAATTTTCATAACTCAAACACTAATTTTGACAGTTGATAGACTATATCAGAAAACAAAAAGATTTTCTAATCGCCTCCAAATCATAAGGATTAAAGGCATGTGAGACAAAAAAAAATAATATTGTTTGAATGATACCAACCATTTGTATTATAGCTACATGCAATCTGGCCTGTTCTATTAAGACTTCATCTGTTGCAAATTCCTCTTTTGAACCATGGAGAATATGGGTAATCGGAACAGTGTGAGTCTGCTTTAAAATCTAAAGAAACAAAGATAAAAATAAGTAAAACTGGTTGAGACAGGGTAAACACTGTACTTATCAAAGGTTTTAGTAACTCACTCAGAATTGCTACAGTGAAGAGCTTCATGTAACTTGGGTAATGCTTTGCCATATGTGTCTTAGTTAGGGTTTCTATTACTATGAAGAGACAATATGACCACCTCAACTCTTGTAAAGGAAGACACTTAATAGGTGGCTTGCAGTTTTAGAGATTTCGTCCATTATCATAATGGCATACAGGCAGACATGGTGTTGAAGAAGGAGCTGAGAATTCTACCTCTTGCAGCCAACTGGAAATGAACTGAGACACTGTGTGTCTTGAGCATATACAAGACCTCAAAGCCTGCCTCCACAGTGACACACTGCCTCCAGTAAGACCACACCCACCCCAACAATGTCACACCTCCTAATAATGCCACTCCCTTTGAGGGGGACATTTGCTTTCAAGCCACCACAAAATATATGAGACTATTGTTTTCAATTGCCATGAAGGATATATTCCTTTGGGATATTTAAAAGCCAACTTATCCTCCAAATTTGTCTATACTTCACTACTCTCTATGTCAGCCTATATTTTCTGCTTTTTATAATACACAGGGAGAGATCCCTCAGGATCTCAACCTTTCAGAAGCATCATCTTGGCAGAGGTCATTGCTTGGAATTCAACTAGTCATTTTGAACAAACATTCACTCTCCTTGTATCTGATAGAAAGGCCTATCACAAAGACTTTCTTTTTAGGGACATGATTCAAAGAAGTTGCTTCACCAGAACATCAAAGCTAATAAATTTTCCCCTCTATTTTCTAGCATTTAGGTAGTAGATCCAGTTTGTGTGTATGTGCATGTATACAGATGTAGGTTTGTGTGTGTGTGTGTGTGTGTGTGTGTTTGTGTGTATGTGTACATGTGTGCACATGTGTGTAGAGAACAGAGATCAACCTCAGAATAGCTACTTAGATTTTTTTTTATGTTTTACTTTTCAAAGAAAGTTTTACTAATTAAAATTGTTCTTTGACAATTTTAGACATTCAGTTTTTGAGACAGAGTCTATCACTAGAAGCATGAGCTCATAGATTAGGCTAGGATGGCTGTTCTGTGAACTCCAGGGCTCCCCAGCATTGCTATTATGATCAAGCATCATCACACCAGGCTTTCCTATGTATGTTCTGGGACTCAAATTCAGGTTCCAATGCTTGAGTGGCAAGTGCTCTACCCATTGAGCTATCTCTCCAACCCCAGAATCATGTTTTTAATATTGAGTCAAGAAAAACAGGAACACCCAGAGAGGGAAATTAAGACTATTATTGTGTATATCAACTCACAGGATTGTATTCGATATCTGCTTTTTCTTCTACTACATCCCAGTTAACGTTTGTCAAAGTTTTTTCTGTCTTATATAAAGTTATTGTGTTCCGTATAATCTGCTGTATGTGTTGAATGGCATTTTGAACAGCAATTTGTCTTGGGAGGGAGAGAGCACACAAACCTGTGATTAAAAAAGAAGAAGAAGAAGACTTTAGTATAGTATCCCCCCCCAGCTTCCACTTCTCCCCTCAGCCCCCCTGCTACCAATGATCTGACTTTATTTCCCTACTGGGTATGTTTATTTGTTATTTCACTGTTCTCAAGTAATTGTATTATAAATAGCTTCAAATTCCTCTTAGATGTTATTAAACGTTCCCATTTGTGATTTCATTGTATCGACATTTATTTTTGTCTTTGAATTCAAATTCCTTTTGGAGATGGACAGCTATAGCAGAACTTGGCAAGTATCTCCCAATGTCTATTCTCTCCTTCATCCTCTTGCCAATAGAATCCCTGACTTTTGACTAAGAACATGGCCAGCAAGAAAAAATAAAATAGAAGTTTCCAGGTTCTGGCACTCCTGTGTCTCGTGTAGTTAAGCTCCAGCCTATGGAATGTGTATGGAAATGATTTGTTTTTCCTTAAAGAAGTCCTCCAGTCCCCACATCCCTATGTCTTACTGCTAGTTGATCGGACTATGAACATGAACAGCTTTTCTCGTGTTAGCTAGACTACAGTAATGACCCATTTCTACCCTGCAAGCACAAAGGCAACCTAGGGAATAGAGAAGTGGTAAG
The DNA here is from genome assembly GCF_903995425.1 of Onychomys torridus. Taxonomy (NCBI): domain Eukaryota; kingdom Metazoa; phylum Chordata; class Mammalia; order Rodentia; family Cricetidae; genus Onychomys; species Onychomys torridus. The sequence goes on from NC_050453.1 coordinate 33,300,816, forward strand.
AGAAACGGAACCCAGGTCTCTGGACAACCCGGCACAACAGCATCATCCTATTATTCTAGATATACTGGCAGTAAGGAAAACACCTGTCTTTTTAAAGACTCCATTCACTTGGTTTCTATTAAATTATATGAACCAATATTGCAATTAATGAATTATCTAAATACAATCCACTAATGAAAATAAGTCATTTCTAAGCCAATTCCTGTAGTCCATAAGAAATGTCTCTACAACCCTCCATTAATACTCTGCATTTACTCTCCAATAAACCTTCAATAATACGTATACTTTACCTAATGTCTTGGCTGATCGAAGCATCATGTGTGAATTTATTCCTGTTGTCAATAATGATATTACTTGTATATAGAATATAAACTAAAAACAAAACAGAGATGTTAGAGCTGAAATATCAAGTATTCTTCCCAGGGGTGAACAATGTTCATTTAACCACCTGCAAAAATTCTAACTCAATCCCTATTTTTAAATCCTGTCTCTAATAAGTTAAAGCAAAAGGGTTGTTTTGTGGACACTGTTTGGCCATGTTACCCTGGAGCAGAAATTAACCTTCAATTTAAATGAGGGAAAAAATGACTAATCATGTATATTTTGGGCTAAGGACACAGAGAGACAGGTCTTTCCAGTGCTTTGTGCCAGCTAACCCCTAAGAGCCCCAGTGCCCTTCACTGAAAATGAAGTTAATAGCAATATCTCCTCCAAAACATTTCCCCAAACCAATCAGTGTTATCCAAGGTACTTGTCAAACATTTGACTCCCAGGCCCTGCCTAGAGAACAGAACTATAGATTTGGAGTATAACTGGGAAGATTCTTTATGTCATCCAGACTTGGGAAACACTGTAAAATAATACCCAAATATACAGTTCATTGTTTGATTTTTGGCCAATTCATTGCACAGAAAAAAAATCTGAGAGGCTAAGCTATTGGTTGTTGTACTTCTCCTTTGGGATATAGAAGGATCTTTAATGTCTCTGTGAAACCACAGACTTTCTTCAACTCCAAATTAATTCCCAGACCAAGCCCACAGATTTATGTCTGTGGAAAGACCTGGGAAGGAATACAATTCTCTATCAAAAGGAGTGAGTCCTCTTTTGGGAATTTGGTCCCCTGAGCTTCTTTACTTTGATTTTCCCCACATGCAAAATGAAAAGGTTGACAGCTAATATTAAAGGGGGGGGGGGTATCTGTACTCCATGGGTCTCTGGGACAGGAAGGAAATAGCAACAAAGAGAAAAATCCCAGGTCACCAGCCAAACATCAGGAGCTCTGGACATTCACTTCCAGATTCCTCAGCAAATGAGAAGATGGCTGTTGTAGCTGTTGGCTCCTTCCAGGAAAATATTTGAAGCGTATTTCATGGGGCAAGTTGTGAGAAATTGGTCCTGGAGATTTCTAGAAACGCCTCTACCTCGTTCAGTACTGGCATATACACTGAGGTGCAGGGACTAAGGTTGTGCTAACTTGTTTGCTTAGCATGTGCAAGGCCGGAGAGCTGACCACCAGCACAGCAGAAACCAATAAACAGATGACAAGGTTTATCTGTCACACTGTCAGCATGTATCTGGGGTATCTGCTAGAATCCATGAGCTAGTCCAAGACGTGGGGAAAGAGAGGAAAGGAAACCAAGGTTTGTTCTCCCCCACCCCCACTACAAATCACAAACTCTTCAGCTAGGCTTGTTTTGTTTTGAGATAGAGTCTCTCTACAAGGCTATGGATGTCTTGGAACTTTCTATGTAAACCAGGCTGGCTTTGAACTCACAGATATCTGCCCACTGCTGCTTCCCAAGTGCTAGGGGGACTAAAGACGTGTACCACCATGCCTGGCTTCAGCCAAACCTTTCTAAAGGAGTCTGAGGATGAAAGGATATCCTTAATGTAACAATTTATAAAGTCTATCTCCCCTTGGTATACAGCACTAGCATCACTAGTGTTCTAGCAGCTACATGGATTTGAATATTCTAGATGAGGGTATTTTATTATCATTCTCTGATAGCTGTTGGGGGAAAATGGCATTTATGGGCTCAGTAAAACTGACTGAGCATTTATTAGGCATCAGCTATTTTACCAAGCATCTTTTCAACCCTCAATTAGAAGGTGAAGCTCAATGAAGCTGAGGAATATCCCCCAAAGTCAGCCAGACTGTGGATGGTGGAGTCAAGACTGGAAATCAGACCCACAAATAATGCTATTAGTGAATGCTATGTGAACGCTGGCCCCTTTCACATGACCAACATGGACTTTTTCTGACAATGTCTTTTTCTACTGAAAAGTGCATTTTAAAAAAAAAACTAATTCAAAGTTGGTTAACATTAAGATGAGGTATAGTATGCTACAAAATAAGTAATAATGCGGTAATGACCAGCCTAGCAAATAACCTAGCTGTCATCATAGAGCCTTTGTCCAGTGACTCATGGAGGCAGATACAGAGATCCATGGCCAGACACTGGGCTGAGCTCTGGGAATCCAAATGATGAGAGAGAGGAGAGATACTGCAGGCGAGGGACGTCCAGATCATGATGGGAGGACGTGCAGAGATGACCGGCCACACTAGTGGAGGCCCATGAACTGTGGACTGGTGGCTGTGGAGCCCACATGGGACTGGACTAGGCCCTCTGGATATGGAAGATGGTTGTCTGCCTCAAACTGTTTGGGGGGCACCCAGGCAAGGGGATCGGGATCTATCCCTGGTCTTGGGGCAGGCTTCTGGAACCTGGTGCCTGTGGTGTGACACCTTGCACAGCCTTGGTGCAGTGGGAAGGGACTTGGACCTGCCTGGACTCAGTGTGCTGGGCTCTGCTGACTCCCCATGGGAGACCTGGATTTGGGGGATGTGGGGATGTGGGGTGGCTTGGGAAAGAGGGCTGGGGGTAAAAGGAGGTTGGATCTGTGGATAGTATGTGGAGTGAATAGAAAATTTCTTAGTAAAGAAAAATGAAAGAAAAACAAAAAATAATCACAACACATGATTATTTTCCCTACCATATGTGGTGCCTCTACTTTACTTTCAGAAAAATTATAAATATCAGGAGCCAAGAGTAAGCTAAAAACGCCTCTAATTCCAGACCATGTGATGACAAGTCCCCATCGCCAATCATACTCATAACTTGAATGCTTCAAAATAGGGCTCACTACAATAACAGTGAGCAACCTGTTGGCAGAAAACAGTATAAATAAGTAAAATGTACATCATCCAGTAATGTTATCCGTGGTTAAAATCATGTACTCAGCACTAAACTTCATTTAAGAATGCAAAAACAGCACAGGTTATCAATAAGGCATTGGAGCTAATCTGAAGTTTGTGTACACTATAGCATGTGTATAGTAGGAGAAATTCTACACAACATAAAGACTTATCACTAACACGCATGTATAATTTGCAGTTAGGTAGTAAATTCCTATATGGATAGTTCTCCAAAGCATCTTGACAAGATCATCTATTCTGTGACAAACCAGATGTTTGTCTGATGATGACTGAGAAATTAGAATTGGAAGAAGTGTTGATCAGACTCCCTGCCCCCCCCCAAAAAAAAACTGAAACTACTATAGACACATTTATAAACTTAATCAAACAAAATTTTTCTTTACCTCCTACAAGAATCATATACTAGGTCTGGGGAGATGGTTCAGTAGTGAGAATACTTGCCAGATATGTGTGGGGACTGGAGTTCAGATCATTAGAACCCAAGTCAATGCCTGGTGGGTGTGGTGACCCACCTGCAATTCCAGCCTCAGGAGGCAGAGGCAGGAGATTCCCAGAGTAAACTGTGAGAATAGCCCTGGGCTTGACTGAGAGACTACTTCAGTGAATAAGGCAGAAGAGCAGTCAAAAATGAGTTTCAAAATCAACCTCAGGCCTTCCCCATACACATGCATGCATACATATGTGCATGCACACCCCATACACATACATCCACTACACCCACATGCATACATATATGCACTACACACACACACACACACACACACACACACACACACACACACACACACACAAAAATGGGCAGAAAAGAATCCCATACTTCAATGTGTTTCTGCTTATTTTAAGGACAGTTTTCAGTAGGATCTTGTGACAAAAGTCAGAATCTAACTTGTTTTCATTGTTTTATTGTGTGTATGACGTTTTGCCTATATGTATGTCTGTGTACCACATGCATTCCTAGTGATCTCAGAGGCTAGAAGAAGGTGTTAGATCCCCTGGACTTAGAGTTACAGTCTGTTGTGAGTTGCCTTGTAGGTGCTGGGAAATACTCCAGGTCCTCTGGAAGAGCAGACAGTGTTCTTCACCTCTGGGCCATGTCTCCAGCCCCTCAGAATCTACCTTTAGGGGATCTATACCAAGAGAATATGTATACTGTGCTTCGATGATGTGGGACAAATGAATCCTCAGCAAAAGTAAAATTAGACATGTTTTAGACTCAGCAAAAATGCTGTATGGATGGATTTGCTAATTATTAGTTCTTCCAACTAAGCAAAGCACAAACCAGTTTAGATCATTTCCACCACTTAGCAAAACAGAGTCTACAATTACCTGTACACTATGCACTTAACTCAGGCAAATTCTTCTGCTTCACATTCAAGGCTTCTGCAAAGTCCTTCATAAGCTTTTGAGTTCTATTATATAATCTTTCCAAAAACTTTTTAGTTAGGGATTCTATTGCTGTGACAAAACACCATGACCAAAAATTAAGATAGAGAGGAAGGGTTTATTTGGCTTACACTTCAGTATTGCTACAAGAATGGGGAATGCCATTCATCTTGCCTGTGGTGCTCCAACTTTAACCTTGAGTCAGAAGGACCTGGCAACACATAGAACTGTTTTCCAGATCTCAACTCCACTCAGTCAGTAGACTCAGTCAAGGCAGGCCAATGACTTCGAGTTTCTATCACACTCAGGGCTGATGAGAGTCTTTTCCAGGAGAAAACTGGGGCAGGGGTTGGGGGGACTGCTCTCCCAGGGTTGCACAGCATGCCATTGCCAAGGCCGAGATGACAGTGAGTGTTTCCTGTGACATTTTCTTCCCTGGACTCCACTGCTTCCGATTCTAACTCTGGACTTAAGAATCTAGGCTTGGGGGCTGGAGGGGTGACTCAGTTGGCAAAGTGCTTGGGGCAACAAGAGTGAGGACCTGAGTTCAATCCCCAGTACCCACATAAAAGGCAGAAGTAGTGGTCTGTCCCTGGGACCCCAGTGTTCAGGAGGCAGAGACAGGAACCCGCCAGTATGTCAGTCTAGCTGAAGCTGAGAGCTCCAGGTTCAGGTAGAGACTGCCAACAGACCAGTGAGATGGCTCAGCAGGTAAAGGCACTTGCTGCCAAGTTTGAAAACTGAGTTCAATCCCTAGGGCCTACATGGTGGAAGGAAGGAATCAGCTCCTGTGATTTGTCCTCTGACATCAAAACATGTGAATATATATGTGTCTACGTGTAAACACCTATAAACAAACAAGCAATGTGTAATTTTTAAACCTTTAAATAAGATAAAATTGTAAAGGAAATCATCCAATGTCAGCCTCAGGCCTCTACATGTGTGCATACACATGCACACACACACACACACACACATGCACGCACACACACACACACACATGCACGCACGCACACACACCTGAATACATAAGTGTATATTTACGCAAAAAAAATAATCTAAGCCCAGCAAAGAAAACTTTAAAACATTACCTTACCTTGCAAAGTTCACTGTTATATATAAGATGACAGTAAAAACTAAGGAGTGAAATCTGAAATACTTGATTTCCCCACAGCCAACAACAATGCCAAAGAAACCATAGATTAAATGTTCATATGCAGATGAACACATTATTAAGAACCTAGGACAGGTAAAAAGGAAATGACACTTTAATCAATGAACTTTTAAAATATATCCTTTTTCACATAAAAGTATCTGTGTTATGCCTAACACTGTTATTTCAGTGGAAACTGTGGCCTCCATCTTAAGAGTCAACAGGAGAAAGTATGTTGTCAATCTAAGACACTCAGATCATTAGCTACATCACACCAAAACTCACAACGTAGCTCTAAGAGCAAAGCAGAGAAATCAAGCCCTGCCCAAGCTGGTGATGGACCGATTTCTCCAGGATTAACCAGCAGTTTATCTAATGTTGGAGCTGCCCGCTTTGAAGTCCAGAGCAAGAATGGTTACAAACGGTCACCTGGGTACCTCCAGGTGACAGCTGAGGATGCTGCAATACCCTTCACCACTTCTGCTGGGACTTGCATATACTCCTCCCCTTACTTTGGAAAGCTGTGGGAGCCCACAGAGACTATCTAGTGAGAACTTACTCAGGGTCAGAGAATCTGAGCTTGCTTTTACCCAGCAGGGATGCTTAATGGGTTAATTTTGACCATGGTGTGGCTACCAGGTGTTCTGAAGGGTTTACATTTGGCTGTACGGTGTGTTTTGATCTTGCAAGGGGGAGGTCTTTTGCCTTTCCCCCTGGCATATTATAAAAAGCCCTTTTCAAAGCAGGACAAGGCTGTTGGGTATTGACCCAGGCCCTCCCAAAGCTATCCTGTGTTTCTGTCTTTCTTCTTGTCTTCTAGGTCTCTCTTTCTATCTGATATTTCCTCATTCTTCCCTTCTCCACCTAAGACCCCCTTCAAAAAGTGGGAGCAGGCTCCCACAGAAAGCCTCTCTGTGTCTGCTCTCCAGTCTGCTGAATTCCTACAAGTCTGGGAAACCTGGTTCTTGCCCTGTGTTCTCCATCTGATGCTATTAGACATGACCTCTTCTGAGTCCCCGCAGTGCTGATTACCTGCACCGCCACAGTTAAGCAAGGAAGAGCAATCGGTTGCTCTCAGATTGCTTCTGAAAAACCTATGATGCCCTCCCTATATGCTGGCTTGCATGAGTCAGGGCCAGATCTGACATCTACAGGCAGATCTCAAATTCTGCCGGCTCTTGATTCCCTCTCCCAGGACTTGCAGGTGTTCTGCCCCAGAACCAATCCCCTCACAGTGGCTCCCAAGATCTACCCTGTGGAAGACGTTTTAGAAAGTTGAATTTTAGCTGCAAATAAAGCATGTTATCTGATATAATTAGCACACAATGTGACTCTCCGAGTGATTCCTGTCTCCTGATCCAAGCCACTCAGACTGCTATGGAGGAAAGTATGAATGTAGGACCTCAGACCCCACTGCTTAGCTCTCAGCTGTCATAGAATAACTGGTGAGTTGAATGCTTTGAAAAATATCTCCACAAGGTCTAATAATGCCTTTGCATACAATAGGACCCAAAAAATACATAATTTCAGGATACTAACTGTTAGCTTTTGTATATAAACAAGTATGCCACTTAACAATAGCATGGGTTTGGTTTGGTTTGTGTGTTGGTGTTTGAGTTTTTGCTTATTTGTTCTTTGGAAAATGTCTTATTCCCATTGCCTCAGGCTTAAAATTCAACAGCCAGGCCATAGCAGGCAGAAAAATATTAGTGGCTGAAGTGAAAAAATAAATAATTGAGTGAATAGAATGAGGAATTACAACAATGTTGAAAGACAGCATGGCCAATCTCAAGATCATATCCAAGCTCGGTTGCTACATCAAGCAATAAACCTTATAAGCCAGTTAGTGCCAAGCTTCGTTCACAAACACATCAAAGTAATAAAAGTTATAGTGCCGATTTTGTTTCATTTTGTCAAAAAGGGGAGAAAAGTATTGTCCTCTATCACTCATATTTATTTTTTATAGGATAATTTAAACACCCAAAAATATAGGAAGGACACTATTTCAAACAACTTTTATACTGAACAGGTGTTCATGAGAAAAGTCAAGGTTAAGTTATATTGTCCACATCTGCCTTCATTTGAGATGAGAATTCCTTTGGTAGATTGCAACTTGGTGCCCGGATTCTGAGCAGTTCTGTGGTTTAGCACTGTTTCTCAGAGAAGGACTAATCCATTTATCTGAGAAGACACTGGTCCACACTCCCATCTATGATGCATCTCACTCTGTCTGACTCCCTTCTTTCTTCTGACTTCCTTCTCACATCAGGATGGTGACAGCCAAGTGTGATGTAAAGGGAAAAAAAAAAAACCACAATTCGAAGTGTAACTATCACAGTGACGTAGAGAAGGCACTGTGATCTCTGAAGCACCGATTCTTTACTCAGAATATCAATGATCATTGTTGGCACATTCAAACTTTAAAGATAGAAAAAATATCTATAAATGGAGTCGTATCAGCTTTCTTAAAGACAAGACTGCTTAAGCACCCAAATCCTATGGAATCTACACTGAGTATGCAGCAGAAAACTCACTTTGTAATTATGAACTCCATCCGCGGTTTAAAGCTTAGTGAATCTAAATTCAGGCCTACCGTGACCAAAGCAATAATGCCCGACATTCCGAAATATTCCACTGCGGAGAGAGAGGAGGGGGAGATAAAATTAAATGCAATTAAATCTGCACATTGGTGTGTGTGCTGAGTTAGGAATCAGTAGGAACATTGAAAGTGGTGTTTCTTATTAGAAAGTTTCTTTAAGGGATTGGCCTAATACTGTAGATCAGGAAATAGCAACGTTTCTTCTGTAATGGGCCATATAATAAATACCTAGCCTTTGTGAGCCACAGGGAACCCGTCACAGCTACTTCCCTCAGCTATTACTCTGTAAATAGTACAGAGACAGCATGCAAACAAAGGACTTACCACAAAACACTGTGGGCTTTCAACTTCGGACCATCTTCATCTCCACAAAGATGTTTTTAGCTAAGAGCAGATTTGACCCAGTTTGCCAGCCCTACATCATCACCAAGGGTAGGGTTAGTGGGGAATGCAGTTATGTAATCTCCACTCAGCACCTCAGGGGCCTTGTGCTGCAGGTACCGGGAATTGCTGGCAAACGCACAGCTTCCTGGAGCTTTTGCCTTCCCCTTTCTGACTAAAGGGTAATTCACTGGGCTCTAGATGTTGAAACCTTGTCTAGGGAGAATGTATGAAGACCGTAAATACCATCGGTGCTGGACTGCAGACAAAGAGCAAACAGACAGGAAGAGAAAAAGGATCCAGACAAGGAGTGGAAGAGAGACCTGCTTTTGGGATGTGACCTCCCTTTCTCCATTAGTGTCCCTGCATGTACAAAACAGGTGTGAAATAGCAGCGCCCTGTACACTTATTGCAAACAATAAATTAGATGAAATATCGCTTGGCACATTTTCATGGCAATGGATGATCACCATCGAGGTACTGGTTTTGACCACTGGTTTCACTGCTTAGCAATACTTATTAATATTCAGGAAAAAAGATTTCACTATTCTTTTCATTTATTTATTCACTTAACTTCACTTTTGACTTTCTTATCTACTTGCCTAACTGAATTAACTTAAACAATCAAGTAAAGCTAATGGTTCTGCAAATGTGTATAGCTTGATTTCTTTCATGCTGAGTTTTAAACACATTTTTGTCAACAGGGTTTTGAGCTGAACTGATCAAGCACTTTGGTCACATGGCTGAATGAAAATATGGAATCCATACTGTTAATTAAGTGCCAGTCTCATCCCAACTTGAAAACTTGTGTGTCAGGGCTGGGAATCTTCTAATGTGAAAATGAGGCGAAATTCCTTGGCAACCTGGTCTTGCCCCCTCTACCCTCAGTTCTGGCTCATCTAATCTGTTCAAGGAGGCACCAAGTATTGACTAGAAATACCTCCATCCCTAGAAGAACCCGGTGGTGAACTGGCAAAGACTTAACAACTAATGTCTGGCAGGGGACTGGGGTGGAGGAGAGAAAGACTTGACATGCATGGTATAAAGGCCACCCCCCATGCACAACTGTCACTTGACATGCATGGTATAAAGGCCACCCCCCATGCACAACTGTCACTTGACATGCATGGTATAAAGGCCACCCCCCATGCACAACTGTCACTTGAGAAGAGGTGGGGGGAGATGTGCATACTAAGCTCTTGTCAGCCTCTAGGTACCTCCAGCTCACAAGCATAGGAAGTCACACACACCTTCCTTCAGGAATGCTTGCGGTGCCCTGTACAAATGAAGTATTAGACCATTTGTATAGACGAATAGGCAAGCTTAGGAAGGCTAAGTGTGTTCCAAGGTCACTGGTTGATGAAGTATATCTGGAGTCTGCTTACTCAAAAACTCTTTGAGAAGGAATAGTGGTTTATTTGATCATCATGTATTAAGTTACTGTCAGGCATTTGACAAACTCTAAGCTTGGCTAAAAAGAAGCAAAACAGAGAGCAAGAGCTATGAGCTCCACTCATGCTCCAGAGGCTCACAATCTGGTGAGGAGATGGAAAGATGGCACGGAATCCTCTTTGAAGATAAGGCATCTGTTGTACAATATTATTTTAACTAGGCAAAGATGTGTCGTATTTGTTTATGCTGCTTTTGTTTAATTATGTAAAGGTGTGTTACTTCTGTTTATGCTGCATTTGTTTAATTATGTAAAAATGTGTTGCATTTGTCTCACCTTGCCTGCCTAAGGCACCTGATTGGTCTAATAAAAAAGCTGAACGTCCAATAGCTAGGCAGAGAAAGAATAGACGGGGCTGCCAGGCAGAGAGAATAAACAGGAGGAGACCTCTAGGCTCGAGAAAGGAAGAGGAACACACCCCAGGCAAGAAGCCAGGCAGATGCCAGCCAAACATAGAGAAGCAGTAAAAGTAAGATTTACAGTAGTAAGAGAGATAATAAGCCCTGAGGCAAAAGGTAGATGAAGAGAAACAGGTTAATTTAAGTTAAAAGAGCTAGCCAGAAACGTGCCTAAGCATTCAAAACTAATAGTATGTCTCTGTGTCATGATTTTGGAGCTGGTTGGTAGCCCAAAAGAAAAAACCTGGTATAGGCACAAAACTTTCACAGAGGAGAAAAGAACTAAAGTGTAAGGAAATGAGCCTTCTGTGAATGTTTTCTCTAGTTTGACTGGCTCGGGGCAGTGAGCAACCACTAGATGGCGATATATCAGTAGGGAAGACAGTGCTTTTCCTTAGCTGGGCGAGTAAAGAGCTCTTGAGAGCTGAGATCTTCGTTGGCTGGAAGTTGCTCCACTGTGTGAGAGGAGAGCAAAAGCAGTTTGGTCATAGTTACTATGGATCATGGGCACTGTAACAACACTTCAAGGCCCACACGGGTGGGGTACTATTACTCCTGCAGATGTCCTGCCCTAGCTTCTCTTGCGGACAGATGCACCCCTGATCTCTCCCTCTGCTTTCCTGCCTTTTGATTCAAGGAAAGGTCGGCATTTCAACAGCCTCCTCGTCACTAAGTGAAGGCTGTCGAGCTGGCAAAGACCTCAGGAGCTTCTCTGCCAACTTTCCCATTTTATAGGTGAGCTGCTCAAGCGTCAGAAGGGAAACGAACTCTGTGTTCTCCTAGGGGACTGTCAGGGACTGCCTACAGGGTTAGAGAATAGAGCGCAAAGGGGTGACAGTACCCAGAGGTAGGAGTGCAAAGAGGAGGAGACAAGGAGTTTCCAATAAAGAGGATGTTCAGAGAGGGCGGGGGAGAACTAGAGATGACAACGAGGTGATGGATGAGACAAGACAGAAGGAAGCAGGCCGCAAAGAGGCGGAAGTTGTGAAGCCGCATCCGGAGTAAGGAGCAGGGCAAAACCGAGATTCGTACACTCTGCATTCGTTTGTCTTACCGAGGTAGAAAGTCATGTACACCAGTGAAAAACACAGAACAACGTTAGTCAGCGTGTTGCTGAAAATGTCGGTCAGTATAATCTGAATGACTCTGGTACACCAATATCCACATATTGTGCTCCCAAAAATATCAAGGGTGAGTCCAATGATTACATGTAACTCTAAAAATAAAAGAAAGGAGAGAAAACGAGAAAGAAAACTTGAGGTTAACGTCTGGGACTTTTGTGTTTGTTTGTTTGTTTGTTTGTTTGTTTTCACTGGTAGCTCTTTGGTTTATGAACAGGAAGCCTGTTCTTCAGAGAGAGCACCCAGTGAAGATCTGAAAAAGAGGCTCTCTGGGAACACTCTTCCCATTCAGTCTATAACTTAACATCGATTTCTTTAGGGATGTAAACAAACTCCCACCACACTCCTGTCGACAATCCCAATGAAACTCCTTGGGTCACACACAAAAAGATATGAAATCTAGGGGCTAGTTGAAAAGAGGATTAATGGGGGTGATAAAGACAAGAAAGGATAAAAACAGGATTGAATATAATTGAAATACATTATGTACATACATGAAAATATCATAATGAAATCCATTTTATACTTACTTAGTATATGCTAATACATCATTTTTCAATTGTCTGCACAAATTACCGTAGCTCCTTCATTGAGAAGGACTGTGAGTGTCTCCTTTTCCACCAACAATTCTTTCTGCTTTCAGGCCTTCTCACCCTCTTCTTACAGCTATCACAAATACATAATGGGAGGACACTTTTCCCCTCCATGCTATGATCTGATTTTCCCTTTATTCTCTAGCTACTAGTACAACATCTAGAAACCTGTCAAGGGAACATATTTCACATCCCAGTGATCATTAGCCACACAAATCCAGCTACTGTCATTCTTAGGATTGTTATATCAATACTATATGAACGGTGTGTTCTCAGCATCAAATCTATGACCAAGCCAACCCTTAACATCCACTGGCTGAGAAACATAGTGATCCTAGCTCAAGAGATAATCTGAGCCAGATGATGTAATGGTGTATGTGTGCATGCCTGCTAGGGGAGAGGAAATGAGGGGTTTTATTACTATTATTTTAACTATTTTATTTTTTGAGATTATAAAATTATATCATTTCCCCTCCAACTCTCCCATATCCTCCTGTTTGCATATCACTGATCACAAAATATACACTTTGTATTTTAGTGATCAATAAAATGCAAAGATGGTAGTTATTTACTTGTCATATAGCTTATCATTTTAATTGGTCCAAGAGAATATATAGAGAAAGATGTAAAGACCAAATGCACTTTCATTTCAATAAGAATGATTTTAGGAAATGTACAGACAAAGCACAATGATCTTACCCCTGAACATGGAAACATTAGTTGTATGGCCCCGAAAAATCCCAAAGAATATGCACGTGAAACTACAAATGATCAAGGACTCTCCTCTGATGATGTCAGTGTACATCTTAGAAATGCCTGGGAAAGGACAGAAAAGATAATTTAATGGGATGCAAGTGGTGTTCTTATGCAGAAAACAGAGGAGAGCTAGAACATGCTGGAAAAAAAAACGGAACGATGACAATCCTAACTGCCATGGGTCCCCACAACAGGCACCAACAACACTTGTTAAATGTCGTGCTACACCCTCTGACTTTTCAGTCGCAAGGGAACAGGGCAGGAGCACCTTTGCATTGACCTGCCCTAGTTTGGTCTCTGTTGCAGTGATAAGGAAATATCCTAACAAAAAGCAGCTTATTATTATATATTAAGTATCTTTACCACTTAGCCATTTCCTTTGGCTGCTGTTGAGGGTTGGTGGTTTGGGGTTGTTTCCCCGCCCCCCCCCCCCGGATTGTTGTTTTTCAAGGATTTTATTTTTATTTCCCACGGTATGGTTTTGTTCCTCTTGGACTTGCAAATTTTTTTGAAGATACTTGAACCTTACCAAATTAAGAGGTTTTTTTTTTATTATTATTCATTATTCATTCAAACATGGATTCATTCTCTGCCTGCCGCCTTTGAGGATTCACATATTGGGTCGCCTGTGTTTGTCCCACTGCTTATTGAAGCTCAGATTTTCCCAGTCTACTTCTCTCATTCCTTCTGGATTGTTCCCACTGCTGTGGCTGCAAGTTCACCATCTGCCTTTGCAGAGTTTTTTTTATTTTTTTCACTAACTCTTTTCTGCACTAGCTCTGTGGTTTGAAGCTCTAGTTTAGCTGAGGCCTCTTGTATCTCCCCCCGTCCGGTGGTATACCAATAAGCCAGCTCTCCAAAACTAAAAAGGACCACATTTGGGATGGGGATATAGCTAAGGGGTAGAGTTCTTGTCTGGCATATGTAGGGCTTGGTCTCTAGACCCTTTTAAAAGAAAACAGAAGAAGAGAAAGCCTGATTTGCGGTGTCTGCCACGTGTAAACACACGCTGATTTAAAACTACTGCCCCGGTCTGGTCTCTATGACTGTGATAGACACCACAACCACAGGCAATTAGGGGAGGAGAGGGTTCGCTTGGCTTACGCTTCCATATCACAGTCCATCACTGAGGGAAGTCAGGGCAGGAACTCAAGCAGGAACCCAGAAGCAGGAACCCAGACAGAGGCCATGGAGGAATGCTGATTGCTGCTTGATCCCCCAGCTTGCTCAGTTTCCTTCCTTTATTTTTTTTTAATTTTAAATTATTTTTTTAGTTTGCTTTCCTATACATCCATGTATTTTAAAAGCAACTGTTAGGCCATGCTCAGGAGGCAGAGGCAGATGGCTCTCTTAATTCAAAGCCAGCCTAGTTTATATAGTGAGCTTTAGGTAAGCCAAAGCCACATAGTAAAACCCTGTCTCAAAAAATAAAATAAAGTAAAAGCAACCACTTAATATAAGCCATTGGATTAAAAACCCAAATTGATCACATTAAGTGACATCATCATCATCATCATCACAGAGAAAACTGGACCTCTCTAATGTTCTTTTTTACCTTGGGGTTTTGAAATAATAATAATTGAAAATACATAATTGAAGTACTATTACCATTATCATTGTTATTGCTATTCCTAAGGTAGTATATCTATAGTTTTTGTTTTAAGGGAAATCTGTTTTCCAGTTTCTAATCTGGATGTGAAGTACTGGAATGCTTCCACATGACCTCAGATTACTCAGAATCTGATTATGGGTTAATATTTAGGTTTGTCTCCAGGGACTGTCTTATCTGCATTGCCTTCAAGTCAGTCATCTGTCCTTGAGAAAATGAGGCACTAATCCCTAATTCTGCTGAATACACAATCCATGCAAGGAAAATACAGTCCAAAGGAAACAACATACCCCCAGAAAGAAAGGAACTGACATACCAATCGTTTTTAGCGAGTTGACGGAATGGAGAGGATCTATTAAGCACAGCGTGATGCTGAAGAGTAAACAGCACTGCAGATCCCATGAATCTTTATTGAATTTGAAAACCACATATGCAATGATGACAAACGCCGTACCAAAGCTAATCATTCCCATTAACAAGACCTGTGAACCAATTCATCACACAGCGTCACATCTACCCAAAGACAACATGACTGCATTTCTCATGTTGAAGACCCATATCCTGGTTTACTGATTTTTTTTTACTTCATTATTTCGAATACTATAATATTTTTATTTATTCTTTGAGGGTTCCATGTATCCATACAATGTATTTTGGTCATATTCACCAAAATATTCTTTTTAACTTTGTTTCTTCTTTGTTCTTTTTTTTAATGTTATGTGTATGGGTGTTCTACCTGTATGTATATCTGTGGCATGTACACTACCTGCATGCCTGGTGCCCATGGAGGCCAGCCATGGAGGGCATCAGATCCCTTGGGATAGAAGTTACAGATGGTTGTGAGCTGCCATGTGGATGCTAGGAACCAAACTCATGTCCTCTAGAAGAGCAGCCATTGTCTTAACTACTAAGCCATGTCTCTAGCCATTACTTTATTATTTTTAATTGGCATAGACTTGTACAGAGTTTGGGGATGCAATGTACCCAAAGAACTCTAAATCAGCAATCCACAGATTGCTTGCACATCTCTACTTACTGCAGCACTAACTCATATCTGCGGGCATGGTCAAACGCCTTTAACCCTAACAGGCAGAACTTCATAAATTCAAGGCCAGCCTGGTCTACATAGTGAGTTAGTTCCAGGCCAGCCAAAGCTACATAACTAAAAAAAAGAGTGAATGTGTCCCCTCAATCCAGAAAAGCATCTTAAAATTAGAATCTAATAATAATGAAAACACTCAAAGTCAAAACATGAAATCAAGTAAAAGGGGAAAAAATTAAGCATTGAATATGCAAAATACCATTAAAATACTATAATTCAATTAATTTTAATTCATGATGCTAGAAAGAACAGAGTTAAACCAAAATGGGGAAAATGTTCTCTGAAACACAAACAAAAATAAAAGGGTGTAATTAAGGCAAAGGAGAAACATTAACCACAATCCCAGTCATAAAAAGAAGACACCGTCATGATATGAGACCAGATTAGGACCAGAACCCAGACCCAAATACTTACTGACCCCCTTGTGACTTCAGAGCTTCAGTTTGCTCATGGGCAAAACCGAGATGTTGTTCACTTGGATCCTAAACGTAGCAGTCCCTCAGCAAACACTAACTGCCCCACACACCCTGCCTCTCAACTCTTTTAAATTAGTGGTTCTCCAGAACACTAATTTATTAAAATGTTCTAAAGTGTTTTCTTACCTGCCATAACACGTTCTTGACTATATAAAAGTCCACGTCCAAAGCAGCCACAAATACAATTAAAGGTAAAAAATAACAATAAAGTGAAAAACTTGGTGTTTTTAGAAGAGGGTAAACAATTTGGTGCACCTAAAATAACAAATGCATGGAAAAATTAGTCTGTTACTTGTGGTTTAGAAGTGTGTCCCCACCCTCCTCCTCCCCCCCCCCCATCCCACCCACAAAAGGTTCATGGTTTGAGGGCTTGATTCCAGAAGGTGGTGCTATTCAGAGGTGCTTGGATCATGAGGATGCTAATGTCGTGCTTGGGCTTTTAGGATATGGGCACTGGAGGGAATTAGGCCACTGGTGTGGCGTTCTAGGGTGTATATTGTCCTGACCCCTGACTTTCTAACTCTTTCTGGAATGAGATGAACAACCGTGCTCTACCCCATCCTCTGCCATGATGGTGATGCTGCTCCATCTCCTCACATACCACAGCCATGGAGCCAAACAACCACGGGCTGAAAATTATGAAACTATGAGCCAAAATACGACTTTCTTCCTTTTGGAGAATTGCTTGTTTGTTTTAGTTTTATGTGTATGAATGTTTTAGCTGCATTTGTGTACATATGCCATATGCATGCGGTGGCCCAGGAGGCCAGGGTAGGGTGTCAGATGCCATAGAACTGGAGTTATAGAGGGTTGTGAGCTGCCATGTGTGTGTGTGTGTGTGTGTGTGTGTGTGTGTGCTGGGAACCAAACCTAGATCGACTACAAGAGTAGCCAGTGGTCTTAACCACTGAGCCATCTCTTCAGCCCCTCCCTTTTCACCCTTTCCTCCTTTTAAACTGATCTTCTCTGATATGTTTTACATGAACATTGCTTAGAACCTAAAATTGATACTTTCAAAAATTATATATATATCCCTTACCATTGGTGTTACCTGAGATAATACTACCCGATTCACAGAAAAGTATTTTTATTAAGCTATTAGATACTTATTTTATTATATATTCTCACACAGATATTTGTGGATTCACAGGGATCTGCTTGGGATTGAAAAAAAAATATTCCAGTTAGTCAGCAGAGAAATCCGATGTTTAGATGTTGGTATAATCAGTTATTATAAGGCATGGATGATGGAGAGTGAAAATAAAGTAATAGAAAACACAACAACAGTTGTTGAAATGCTGTAAATATTCCCTCCTAAAAAGGTGATTCTAGCTGGGCGGTGGTGGCGCGCACGCCTTTAATCCCAGCACTTGGGAAGCAGAGGCAGGCGGATCTCTGTGAGTTCGAGGCCAGCCTGATCTACAGAGCGGAGATCCAGGAAAGGCACAAAGCTACCCAGAGAAACCCTGTCTCAAAAATAAAAACAAATAAACAAACAAAAACGGTGATTCTAGACCACTCCAATTTAACAGCTCCATTATCTAACTTCTCTTTGCCTCAGTCTGTAAGGAGGCTGGAGAGTTGATTATCATTGAGTTCCTGCAAGAACGAATGAGCTGACTCAAGGATTAATGAGTTGAGTATAGAGAGAGCACTTAAACATGAGTGTGGCAATAGTAGACACTCAAATGGTGTTAGCTAGGGGGTGTGGTGGGACTTCAGGAGAGGTTGACAGGCTTCTGCAGCCCTATACAAATGTGCTTTAGGTATTACTTCCATCTCAAAAAATACAACACTGAATGGTGATAACTTGTTGATGCACATTGTATAGCTGTTAAGGCCAGGCATTAATAAGTTGGGGGAAAAAACGAAGGAATATTTTCTTGTGGCTATATTGCATATAATGCATGTTTCATATCTAATCTGAGAGAAAAGATCAACCATGCTTTATCATGAAAATAACTGCTGCAGGGGCTGGAGAGATGACTTAATGATTAAGAGCACTTGCTGCTCTAGCTGAGGACTGGGTGAAGTTCCTAACAGCCACACAGTGGGTACAGTTGTCTATAACTCCAGTGTCAGGAGATCTGGCACCCTTTTCTGGTTTCAGGGGCACTAGGCATGCATGCAGCACTCTTCCAGACATGCAGGCAAAACACCCCATCCACATAAAATAAATAAATCTTAAAAGAGAAAAGAGAGGCTGCCTTTTGTGTCGAGTCTCTCCATGTTTAAAGTGACCACCAGGAAATAAGCCCGTGTACCATGACGGAAAGAAACAAGAACTCTGAAGGAGTAACAAAGAGCAAGGGGTAAGGCTGGGAGAAGGATGACAAGGAACCTGTCAATGAGATGAATTGTCCTCACTTCCAAACCACCGCTTCATTTGAAGCTTTCCAAACTTACGACTCTCTTACTGTATTTCTTATGGGTCTTTCTTTGTAGAGATGCTTATTGTCGTATGAAATTATTTGAATACCTGTTCACACTATTTTTAACTCCATAGGGTTGGGGGTGTGAGAATGCTTCTGCCTGGTATGCATGAGGTTCTGAGGTTGAGCCTCTGGACTGCAGAAGGGGAAACACACATTAGGAGTGGGTCTTGTTTGAAGTGTTGGACCTTTGAGTTGCTCTCTAACTTATGTATACAGTACCTCAACAAAATGGTAAGCCAGCTGCCCTGTCACAAATCCTGACAGGGAGAGAATCATCAAGACAAAGACCTCAGAATTCTTTAAAACCATCTTCGAAAGCCCTAAAAAATAAAAATACAACTTATAATTTCAAAACGGTAATTACCCAATCTGATCATTATGCTTTGTATGTTTGTGTCAAGTTGTACTGTGACACATAAATATATATACACATTATATGTCAAATTTAAAACTAAACATTATCAAAAGAGATAAATTATATTTTCAAAATAATGTAATTAATACTCAGCCTAGTTATTTAATTTTCAACTTCTGAGTCATAGTGTGTGTGAATAGTATAATTGTTACAAATGCTATTTGGGTTTGAGGGTCTGTGTGTGTGTGTGTGTGTGTGTGTGTGTGTGTGTGTGTGTGTGTAGGTCCAAGGACAACCTTGTTGAATTGGTTCTCTCCTTCCACCTTATATGGGTTCTGGGGATTGAACTCAGGTAGACAAGCTTATGTGGCCAGTGCTTTTATCTCCTGAAACTACCTCACTGGCCCACAAATACAATCTGTTAAGCATAAGGTACACATAATTAGGCATCCCTCACAGGAGAAGGTGGAAAATATTGAGGTTTCACCAGCTTCACACACTTGCTCACCCAGGCAGGTGTTAACGGTCATTCCATAGGCATCTTAGTGATGGATTTGATGGTGGAAAGTACTGGAAAAACCAAAATTAATATCTATATACTTCATTTTATGTTAAAAACTATTCATTCTGTGCTACAATAACATATGCTCCATAATTTTCCTGGAAGAAAGAAATATGTAGGCCTGACTGTAGCATAAGGGTTGCCTCCTTCACAGGACAAGTCATGGGAGGCACTTGTCACTGTTGGGCTGCCTTTAAGCCTTTTCTGTCCAAGACAATTCATCTTTTTCCCCTAGATACAAGACAGACTATAATCCTGTGCATTTGTGCATAACGCAAGATCCACTGGCACCCTGGGTCCTTACACCCTGCCTCTAAGCTTGAAGTAGAACCAAATAAGTAATTGTTGAATACTTTTTTTATGCTTAAATCCAGGTAAAGAGATTGTATTTTCACTGTTTCCACAATGCCTTGTTGCTGCTGGCGCTTATCTTTACATCCTCGGAGTGTATCTAGAGTCAGCAAAACTCACAGTCATCAGATCATTGTGGGCACCCAAAGGAACCAAAGTCCTGTGACTATATTAAAAATCTCTAGACAAAGCAATTTCACTCCCTGATAAATGATAAAGTAAAGATGCTCTTTGCACATATTTATCTCATTATTTGGTCCTAGATGATCTTCCTGACTCCAGAAAAGGTTTTGGAGCAGCTGTTGTTTTTCCTAAGCAAACATTCTTTTGAAGAGACCTAGAACTTTCATCACAGGAGTTAACTGTAGAAAAAAGCATCTGTGTTTTTGACTAGGCTACTCTATCTTTATGAACACACCACACTTGCTGAATTCTTAATCAATGTTTAGGAGGCCTTTGTTTACAAAGCCCTCCCTAATTTTCTTCTAGACAGGAAAAGTGGGTGGAGTAAAGAAAAATCCCATCAAAGGCCAAAATGGCGGCTGAAGGGATTGCTCAGCTGTTAAGAACATTTGCTGATCTTCCAAAGGACTCAGATTCAGTTCCCAGCACTAGCATCCATGGTAGCTCACAAACATCTGTGATTACATAGTATTTAGGAGCTCTAATGCTCTCTTCTGGCCTCTGTGGGCACTGTACTCACATAGTACATAGACATGTATGTAGGGAAAACATTCCTACATACACACTAAAATAAAATCTTTTTAAAAGCCATAATAAACAAAGTCAATGACATCAACTATGCAATTTATGGATTATTTGTCTGTATCGTCTTTGTCTGTTTGCCGAGAAGTCTCCCCTCATGTCATATTTGATCAGGGTAGGCCTGGTCATATAGGCAGTATCAGGAGCTCCTTTCTTGTTATTATTAGAGAATCCTGGCAATACATTATTGTGTTATGTCAATACACAATACAATATACATATTATGTCATTGTGTCAATATTAGCACATTGCCTCGTGATTATTTGTTTGCCTACCTCCCTCATGAGAGAGCTCCATAACATCAAGGACTGTCTCACTCTCTTTAATGCCCCACCATCCTACCATGCCCAACTAGTGAATAAAGAGATAGACACAAGTGCTCCTTAGAAGCTGAATGAAGCTGGTCCAACAGTCTTTACTCTCACCTTGAGCTTCCATCAGCTGCTCTTTGGATGTAGCTGTGATCTCCTCCTACAATGAGAAAAGTTTCTAGGGACAGAGGAGTCTCACCTGGCCACTTACCTCCCAGAACAATAGTAGCACATATCATGATTGTGAAATGCTTTTGGACCACAAAGTAATCGGCTGGTCTCCCACAGAGCAAATCAGGCTTGTTGTCATCTTTTGTTGCCCAGAAAGAAAAACTGTTGTTTGGCATTGCGTTTTCAGAAGTAACTTGTACTATGGCAGACTACCCTGTTGTAAAATGGAGGGAGAGAGAGAGAGAGAGAGAGAGATGGGATGGAGGACCATGAGGCCTACCAGGATCCACTACATCCACGCTCCACCTAGCTGAGGGTGTAGCACACTAAGATCTGAGCACATTAACACCACTCACTCTCCTTCATGCTCCAAGGAGCAGCAGCCTTGGTGTTTCAGTACCATAGCGCCACCTACACATGGGAAGGAGTGGACCATGACTGTACCGCTTTTGTGGTGATCTGATCACGTGCTTGGGTGGAGCAGCGCATCTCTCAAAGGCCAAGACTGAGTTCTTGGCTTTCATTAAGGCTGTAAACACGGTTCGCAGCACAAGGCAGGCTTGCCATGAACACCTGACCAAGAGAACTCTCTGAGACGGAGGGAGCAAATGCCATGCTCCTCATTCTCCACAAGTACAAATCACTCTGGAATTCCACCTTACTGCTCCAACTTCAAAACTTATTTTTCCTCTCTCACAAATGAGAAGCAAGCTGAGTTGCATCATATCAGTTAAAGTTGGGAATGAGGACAGAGGTAAACAATATTTTTTTAAAAAACTGAAAAGATTGAGGTTGAGGTTCGATTTGTGAAGCCTTTGACTGAAGTAGAAAAAGTACCTCTTCCTCAAGGCCATGAAGCCTAACCACAGGCCGGTGGCTTGTCCTATCAACAACAGGCTGGATGTCATCCCTGATGCCCCCACTGAAATGGTCCTCTGTTTAAGACATAGCTGGCATAAATGTATGTGATGGTCCTGAGAAGGACTTGGGTTCCTCTGTTTTTTCCTTATAGCTAGCTAACCTGAAGGTTCCTGAAGTCACTTCAGGAATAAACATCTCTTGCCACATTTTATACTCATTTGTTATCAGTCACAACAATGCTAATGTAAAGAAGGAGGTGGCCACTACATCCTCAACTTACTCTCCATCCTTCAAGCCGCCCTTCAGGTCCTTATCTCCAAGTGCTCATCCCCATGTCAATGACCTTAAAACCAAGTTCTTCCCCAGAGATGTGTTCTTCCAAGCCTAAGCTTCAGAGTTGACATCAAAATGCAGCCTTTCAAAATCCCAGAGAGTGGGGCTCAGTTGTAGTCAGCTCTGCATCTGTTTGCCAGGGTCAGTACTGCCAACTGATACCAAAGCCAAAGCTGACTTCCCATTGGTTTCTTGCCAACCTGCTTTTGTTCTGATTGGCTGCACTCATTATTCTCACCTCCAATCCAGAAAGAGTTATTGAGTTGCAGAGGCGCATACATTTAATGGCCACACTGTAGTCTACACCTACAACTGTTTTTAACTGATTTCCTTTGCCTGATATAACAGATGAAAGGGTCCAAGATAGCCGCACAGACGGAACCTCTGGGGTTTTAAAAACATACATGACATTTTTCTTGTGCCAGTTCTATCCAGTTCAGCCCTGACCCCCTTCAGCACTGCACTGCTATCTCTCTGACTCATTTTTGAAATTAACTTTTAGCTGGCATACCAAATAATGGGTTTCACTGTAACTTCTTATACACGTAACATCTTATACATATATGTTATACTTGGCTCACATTTGTGCTTCTCACTGTCCTCCCACATCCCTACCCTCTTCTGCTTTCATGTTGTATCCATCTTACCCCTCATCGCCCTTCTGGTCCCTTTAGACTTCTTCCACTATACAGATCTCCTGATTAATTCTAATTTACCATTTTCCTTTTCTTCTTCTTCTTCCCTTTCCACATTTAACATTCTCATTTTCCTCCATTCAATTCATCATTAAATTTTAGTTCTTTGCTAGAAGGTTCAATGTCACCCACGCTCCTCAGGACATATTCATCAACAAATTTTTGATGCCTAGCCTGTGATTTGGGAGCTCCAATCTAAATTACTAGAAAAAAATACAGTTAAATATTTCTTCATTGAATACTAATCATCAATTTGCAGTTTGCTGCCATGGAGGAGTCATGTTGTGTGTAGGGAATTCTAGTCTCCCCATGCCTTCCTGATCAAGGTTGCTGCATGTGCTCTTCCATAGAGCTTCAAGGGGAGAACATGACATCAACGAGCTGACTGAATCTATCATCTTCTGCATCACTTCTGTGTTAAAGAAACTCTGAAGGACGTCTCAATTCCTAGAGACTGAATTTCAGTCAAAAGTTCTATGTCTACCCCTGAATTATAACTAAAACATCTACATCACCCTAAAATATGCTCTGCCCCTTTCTTATTTGTGTAGATGTGTGGTTTTCTTACATCGCAGGACCAAAATTGCGGGAGAACTTTCACTAGGCTGCCTTCATTTCTTTCACCTGATGCCCACCTCACCATGCTTTCTCTCAACGTGCTTCACTTTAGATGGCTGGTTGTCACTTGGATGCTTTAGGTCATTTTAAACAATGCTATTCCTTGATGTTTAGCTCCTGTTTCAATGTTGTCCTCTCTCTCTCTCTCTCTCTCTCTCTCTCTCTCTCTCTCTCTCTCTTTCTCTTCCACCAAACCTTGTGACTACAACCCTTGTAGTTTTAAGTTCCAAGATTCAGATTCTCCAAGTCCACATACCTCAGGAAACTTGGACAAAACTCACATTCAGCTCTGGCTTAGACATGGTATTGAAAGCCAGCGACGGCACCTAACTAAACTGCAGGAGTGACAGAACTATTCTTCATTACAACCTCCCTGATGGAGAGCCTTTTTAAAAGCCATAATAAATTTTTATTTCACACTTGGGAAGCAGAGGCCAGACAGATATCTGAGTCTGAGGCCAGCCTTGTCTACAGAACAAGTTCCAGGACAGCCAGGGCTACACAGAGAAACCCTGTCTCAAAATAAATAAATAAATTTTATATTTCACCATTTTGAGCAAAGCCAGCAGAAGTAGGTGTTGATAGCCTTGGGGAGCTCAGAGGCTGAAGTGTGCTTTGCCCCATCCTGTCTTTTGATGACAGACTATATACTGTGTGACTGAGACAGGCCTGTAGCACAGGTGAGTCAGTAATCACTTTCCATCTCCTGGTAAGTTGATTTGGTCAAGGGTGGATGACGGACTGTAGGAAGATGAGTCAGACAGTTCCTCATGCTGACATATGCCACTGCTGAGAAAGGGAGATAGATGTGACAGTTCTATTTCCAGATGGGGGTAGCTGTGATGCCATCCTAGAACATCTGGAAACCATCCTCTCAGCTGCATGAAAAAACAACAACAAACAAACAAAAAAAAGCCCTAATATCTGAGAATCCTGAGGTGCCATCCTAGGTGTTTCTGATTTCTTAACAGATACTCCTGTAGTTCTGCTCTGGATTTTATCTTTTCCCAGAAGTCATTTCTTAGTTTAATAACTTTTGTCATCTAGGAAGGCTGGGACATGAAGAGTAACTTCAATTTCAAACCTGGGAGCTGCTGGCACATTTATAGCTCTAATCTTACTTGAAAGTTGGCAGGCTCCTCTCTTCAGCTCAGACCCTTCCTCTCACACCTCACAAAAGGTGGGACGGCACTGGGGCAAAGCTGGGATACAGTCACTGAATCTTTGGGTTCATTACTTAACATCATGGAAAACTTCCTGTGACCTCCTAACAAGAGCCCTCTTCTCTAGCTTTCAAGAACATTTCCCTTTCTTATAAACTGCCTCTAGTAGCCTCATGGAGGATCTGAGGCTTCTGGTTGGGCTGTACTTCAGACCTGGAGGCTGGCACTCATGGTCCCCACTAGACCTTGGCAGCTTCAACCCACCATCCAGTTTCAGAACCAAAGCCACATATTCTGAGCTCCGTTATGTCATTTCACATTTCTGAGTTCCAACATGTGTATGTTATAGTTTTCTGTGTAACCAAGAAATACAAAACTAGGTGGCTTAAAACAAAACCTTTATTTATCTCAGAAGTCCATGATTCTGGTAGGACTCAGCAGAGAAAGTTACCTCCACTCCGTATAGCATCAAATATTGGCTTGATTGGAGAATCCATTTCCAAGATGACTCACTCATAATCGGGCAGGTTTGCCCAATGGTTAGATGGATGGAGCAAATTCAGAGCTGCAGGCTTGAGCCACAGTACCTTTGCTTGTTGGTCTCCTCACAGGCAGGTTTCTAAGGTAAATCTTAAGAGACTGAGGCAGAAGCCACATCACCTCTGGTAACCTAGCCTTGGAAATGGCACAGAATCACTTTAAACTATAGTCACGGTCTCCCTAGATTCAAGGGAGCTCAGAGACTCGTATTTCTATGTCAGAAATGACAGAACCACACGGTAAGAGGAGTGTGTGAAATGGGAGATTAGGTTATCCTGGACAATATAATCCACTGCATATCAGACAAACACTGGCGTTAATTGTCAGCCTTTTACAATGTGGGGTTTTATGTTAAAATAAATATCAGTCTGCCTCCATTGTTCAAGAGCAGTAGTTGTCAAAGATTAGATACTACATTAGTTCTGGTATATGATAAAATTCTATAATATGTGGCAAAATGAGAAAAGTAAGTCTAACATAAAGTTCCAACCATCATCACATAGATCCTACTCTTTTGCTATTAAAACAACTTTTGTTACAAGACAGTTGATAGCAGGCAGAAGTTATTGTAATAATGTTATATTAATATCCTACCTTTATACTTTTACATTTTTTAAGATCAGTGAAACACAAAACCTAAAGAACTACTATCTAGAACTGATCTTAACATTGAATTAGGCTTTGACTACTTTTCAAATACTATGGAGGCATTCCTGAATTGTTGGCATGTGCTTTTTAAAAAGTAACTACTCTATGCAAGTTCAGAAGACACCAGGCAGCTAATAAAATAACATCAAACTCACAGCATAAGAGCATTTAAATCTTCTATTAATCTATCTATAAGTCAGTACAACAATAGGTAATAACTGATAATCATCTCTTGCAAAACAGAAGTTATAGATCCACAGATATAAATAAATGTTTAGGGCCCCACTTCAACAGAATCTCCTAAATGAGATCCAAGAATCTCTTGGAAATCACTAGGTCTATAACATTAGAGATGACAGGTTAAGAAATATGAAGTTGAGAGAAGGCAGACATAGAGTTGCAATGTTTGATGTGGGTATGGCTTTTCTGTTGAAGGAGTAGGTAATGCAATAGTGCATTGACAAAAGCAAGGCATAAGATAAGATTGATAGTTCTATAATGTAATCAAGCTCTATAAATGAATGGAAATGTAATGAGTTCCATGAGTACTAGTTAGTGCAAGGCAATGCTAGGTGCTTGGAGTAAGGTAGTACTAAGTGAGTCAATCCAACTTTTATTTACTGACTTACTATTTTGCATGCTCTTTAGGTATGAGGAAGTCTTTTTTTCAAAAAGATCATTGTTCATTCACACAGCTAGACAAGCATGTGGATAATTACACTGAGCACAGAATGAGGCTTCTGGCACCATAAGTGCCCCCCAAAGAAGGAAGGAAGGTTTAAATCTCTATAATATTGGAGATTGTCATGGGGTAAAGAAAAACAACTGTCCCACCAAGAATCAGGATTGAATTCTGAGAGGTTCTGACAGCAAGGGTCAAGAAGAAGAGAAGCTTGTGGGGAGTTAGAAAAGCAGATTATAAGAAAGTTGGGGTGTTGGTCAAAGGTGCCAATCCAGAGATCATACAAATACGGTGTTAGCAAGTGTATCAAAGGCTATAAAATATCTGAGGACAAAGATTGAGAGACAAAAGAGGGAGAGAAAGGTTATTCTAGTAGATGGTTCAAAATGCTTCTGAAACAGAAGGAAGTTCAGAACTCTCTTCCTACTTACCAGGAGGACAGACCTGAAAAAGCTCTGTTGTATTCATGATCAAGGCTCAGAAAATGTGGCTTATAATGAAAATAACAGCAACAAAGAAGTGCACCTGGCCTCTTCCCACTGATCCCAGTGCTGATGTGCACTGAGTATCCTGAACTACACGGATTGAAAGGGCCAAACAAAGATCCCCTTCTGCTCCCAGCAGTAAGTACTCAGGGTGTCTTGCAGATGGGCTAACAGTAATGCTTCTGGTGGATGGAAATTGCTCATATACTGAAAAGATCTCAAATGTGAGATTTGGAGAAACATTTAAACCAAGATTATCTCAATGCCATGACCAAGAGAATATGGCCTGGTGAGTGTTACTGAATGACTTCCTTGTTTTCTTTCTCCTCTCAATTGAAAAAATAGTTTGCATAGCAAGACAAAGAGGAGGAAGTGATAAGAATGAGGAATATTCTCTCTCCTTTTTTTTATGTTTTATTTTCTATAAAATATTTCCCAGAAAGTCACAAAAGAATAGAAGTTCAGAGTCCTGCTTAATTTGACTAGAAAAAGGACTTTCCAATGAATTTTTGGGTAACCATGACCTTTAAAACCTGGGCAATATAACAGAAAATGGTAGGAAGTGGCATGGCTCCAGTTACAATATCTATATTACCAAACCTCCTAGATAGGGGAAGCTAGCCAGATTTGTGTTTATTACCAATATTAAAGGTAACAGTGGGCTTTTCCCAGAAACTGTCTCCCACCTTCCAGGTAAATTTTAATTTGGACATAAAAAAAATAAGAGCTAAAACCAAAGGAGCCTGCCCCCAAACAACTATTAGTATTTGCTGTTTGAGACAGAAGAAACAGATATTTTCCCTTTAAAAATGGCCTAGTGAATCTTTTGAAAATGGATTTCCCTGGTCTAGTGGAAATATCTTGCCTTAGTGACACAGAAAATTAGATTCTCGGTCTGGTTTTGAAATCCTTGCTCGGCTCTTCCAAAGGAATGTGGGAACTCATAAAGAGCCATGATTGGAGAACTCATGAGGAGATGTGTTTGGAGGAGCAGAGGCCCAGCCCCTGAGCCAGGTGTGAGTATTCTGAACAGCCTTACACAAAGCCAGGCTGACTGAATTTGTATCCAAACATTTCTGCAAAACCCTGGGTCTATTTCTTGAATTCAGCTGGCAGGAATTGGTTTGTCTTATCTAATACTGGAAGATAACGTAGCCTTCTACACCATCTGGGGTCTGTAGAAGGCACAGTCTTGATTTCTTTGCGGACGATGGCTTAGATTACCGATCGGGCACTTTTCACTTGACCTGGAAGAAACACATTTTTAAATGACATTTAATTAATTGGAGATATGGAACACGAAGCCAGTTTCTCAAACAATGGGCATGGAATACATCAGTATATCCTAGCCTAAATCAGCCATTAATTAAACCCCAGCTCTTGGGTACATCAGTCCCAATAGTCTCCGCCCTTCCTGTAGTGGGTAGAACCACAAGGACACACTTTTCACACACTTGTTTTTCCTGTAGTGGGTAAAGCCACTAGGACACACTTTTCACACACTTGCTTTTCCTGGTGCTTCTTGGCCACTACCTAGAGGAACTCTGATTAAAATGCTGACCCTTTATCATCTTCATTTCCTTGTTGTAAAGTGAAGGATCATTTCAGATGTTCCAGCAAGACCCAGCATGGCATCTTATGTCATGAAGGTACCTAGAGGGGCTGTAATGCAGGGAACCTGAGGAAAGAAGCAGTTCTTCTGCAGAGGTGAGGAGGGGAAGGAGAGATGTTGGG